>NC_086290.1:50886005-51486005 GCF_963924245.1 Chroicocephalus ridibundus | reverse complement strand
CAGGTTCAGGATGTCAGGTGGGAACTATTACTACACTGCACGTATTAATTCTAACCTTAGGGGTGCAAGAGAATAGGCAAGACTTTCAGAGGCCAGGTAACCCTCTCTATAGTCTTCCAGGCTGCAGGATGAACTATTTCAGCATGCTCGTTGAGGGCATATATAGAAGAGGGAGATACTGAGAACAAAAGACATCAAGGGCTGCAATATTTACATCTGTAAAGCCATATTACTTCGACACCTAAAAATCCAGTAGCATTCACCATGGCTCCTCCACAAACACACAGCCTTTGGTTAGTTTTGAAGAGTTGGTATTCCCCACTGTCCCCAACACACCCTTAACTGCTTTTGCTTCTTTCCCGAGTGCGCGTGCCCTGCCTGGATCAAGAGCGTATGGAGCAGCGCCAGAAGCCGGCTGTCTGCAGCCAGTTTCCCAGTGCATGACACAACAGCAACTCTTTTAAACAAGTTTCTTAAGGGCACAGAACAGAAGCCACTGGAAGCTTTTGCCTGACTCTCAGCCTTCCTTCCCCAGGTACTACTGGTCAGTGTTAACCAGGTTCGACTGAGAGATAGCAGGCCTCAGTGCAAGCAAGTCTCCAAGTGAAGATCGGGTTAGGTAGTAAAGAGACAGCTAAATCTGTCCCCTGGAGACGATGGCGGGGCTCAGCCATCCCCATGGTGGCTGGTAGCCATCTGACAAGCCTTGCGCACCTCCTGGGCAAACAGCGCAGGTAGCACATGCCATTGTGCCCGTGGTCACAAGTGGAGACAGGAGGGAAGCTGTGACTGTCAGCGTGGGGAGGGCGTACAGGGCCGGTCTGGGATCATCCGTTCTACTCTTCACTGGGTAACCTGGCTTTAGAAGCATCTAAGCAACAATTATTGTGCTTGAAGATAGACCTGTCCCTTCCCCCTCAAAAAATTAAATATCCCTGAATTATTAAGGGGCCTTTTGATGACGAAATGATTGAATCTTGTGCTTCCTACCCCATTAAGCGAACTGCTGAGGTTGAACAGTTATACTCTACTCCCATCTCTTTGGATCAAGTCACTTAACTTCAGCTTATCCAGTTACTTGTCTGTCACCCAGCTCTAACAACTGCCTTGTAGTGAGACGGGAGAGCTTAACCCTGTCGACACGCAAGAAGCCCTCTGCATATTACACATACAGAACAAACCGCTTGAGAGCATTTCATTTGCAGAAATTATCAGTAAATAATTTCAAATAGCAAATGAAAATTACCTCATTTGTTAGAATTTCAGAGCAGAAAAAGGCAGCATGTGAGTACATTACTCATTACAAATTATCCACTTAGGTCTTCTTGGAGTGTAACTATACTGAGAAATGTGCTATAGTGAGAGGTTCGGAAATTGAACCGAGACCCTTAAGAGCCATTTCACACAAGCCATTGACCAGCCATCAGGTGGTGACACCTTTGGGCCTTTACTAAGCTGAAAACCATTTGACCAGACTTAAGGGAAAAGATTTTTCCTGTCGTTGCTCCCTCCAGGAGACATGAGGCGTGCTGTAACTTCAGTTCAGCCAGGAGATGTCGCACCACTGAATTACTGATCTGAAAAATGCGACCACTGGTGTAAGAAAGACTCTAGGAGTAGGGTTGTTTAACATGCCTCATGAATATTTTTTTCGTCCCTTACCAGACAGACACATAACAGCAAGACCCTTACACGAAAAAATCCAAAGCCATTGTCATCCATGAAATCTACCCATGAAAAGCCGCAGGCCTCAGAGGAACGACCATTTTACCTGCGAAGATGCGTCACCTTTCCCTCACCACTTAATGGAAACAGCAGAAAGCAACTTTTGAGAAGACACCCATATGCTGATTCCTTCCATTAACTACCCATATTCTTATTTTAATTCCCAGATACAGGAAAAACCTGTTAGCATAAGCAATAAATATTTCATTAATATTCCAAACTCTGCCTCTCCCAAATTCTTAATATTTTCCCATAAGTTTTCACATGCATTTAGGGGGTGGGCAAAGGGAAGAGGAAATAATTTCTAGTAATTTTAGTCTTGCACTTACATAGTTCAGACAAGGAGCATACATGCAGGAAATTCATCCTAGAATACTAAAGCTTCCCCTCCAGCCTCAACAGGAATAACGTAGATATTAATTATTGAGCGTTAGCCTTTGCTTAGGTCTGAGTAAGTGCACATTTTCATGTGCTGATACAAAATGGATCTCTGATCTATTTGCAATGTACTTATATCTAATGCAATCTTCAGCTCTCAGATATGAACTGCCAAAGGCTACATCTGTCTGCTACAGAGAACAGCTCTCATCTCAAGTTCCCATGCAAAGGATTAAATGCTTCAGAATCTGCATAAATGAACAGAAGCAGCCTTCGAGCCTCGCAGTGAACAAGATACCACTTCCCCCCAGTGATACAGATCCTGTTCCTCTAAATCAAGATCATGCACGCTCTGAGGGGCACCAGATTTTCAGACAAAATTAGTACCTCACAACAGCATAAAACCCAAGAAACAGTAATGCCAGGAGTTTTTTGTGGAAGGGGTATGGAGTCACTGACCTATGTGGGGTAGACACAGCCCTGATTTTTCAGACAAAATTAGTATCTCACAACAGCATAAAAGCCAAGAAACAGTAATGGCAGGAGTTTTTTGTGGAAGGGGTACGGCGTCACTGACCTATGTGGGGTAGGCACAGCCCTGGCCATGAGAGGTGTTCCAGGCAGGCGAAGTTTACTGCAAGAACAGCGCCCAAGTATAAGCAAGTTTTTGAAATCCATGAAATGTCAGTTATATTTGCCAGCAGCAGGGCACCATAAACATACAGAGAATCTACTTGAATATCTGCGTTAAATGACATTTTAATTGTCAGCATTGCTGTTACAATCACACCAGGCTCTGAATGAGTACCATGTCCCCATGGCAACACAATACAGCACAGGAGGCCACCGCAGAGGTGACGAGGTACTGTGAGGTGTGTTCTCCAGGCTGGCTGGGCAGGCCACCTAATACGAAAACAAACACAACTAGCTAAATGATTCCCGAGCTTTAGGGTTTTATGCAATGCTAGACTCGTTAAGCACTATTCAAATCCCTCTGATGGGATGTTCTCAACAAGCCCAAGCCCATATCTGCACCCGGTTCACAAGGATATTTACAATGTACATGGGAGACAGCCAGATCTCGTAGGCAGGACAGTGCCTGCAGGCAGGCAGGGAAGGGAATGGAGAGCTCTTTCTCGAGCGGAAGTGTCGTGGTTTAACCCCAACCAGCAACTAGGACCACACAGCCTCTCGCACACCATTCTTCCCCCCACATAGGGTAGGGAGGGAGAAAAGGAGGGGAAAGAGGGAAAAAAATGGTGGGTTGAGATAAGGACTGTGTAATAGAACAATAATGGAAAAGGAAAGTAACAACAATAACAGTACGAGAATATACAAGACACAAGCCACTCTCGCCGCCCAGTGTATAGGCACCATCCTGAACAGAGATCACCAAATCTCCCCCCAGCCAACCCCCGTTTCTATGCTGAGCAGGACATCTATGGTACAGAATAGTCTGTTGGCCATTCCGTTGTTCCTTCTCAGCTTCTACCAAAGCTGAAAAAAGTCCCTGACTAGTATAAACATCACTTAGCAACAACTAAACCAATATGCATTATTGCCATTCCTTTCACATAAAAACTGAAAACACAGCAACCCTGGGAGAGATAACATACTCAGCTGAAACCGGGACAGAAACTCCACCTAGGTGTGCTGTCACTACCTCAGAAATCCAGAGGATGAACCCGAAAAAAATTATTTCACTGGCAGGAGCCATCTGAAAGCTGATTTATTAACTGCCGTGGGCAGTCGGAGTCGGTGTACGCACAGCGGGGCACAGCGCGGTACCCACGGCAGAGCTGCGGCCCTCACGGGCCCCTCCGTTACACACCGCGCCCTGCGGCCGCGAAGCCGACGGGTGACAGGGGGACACTGGGGGAGGCGGGGGGGTGCGGCGGGCACACCCGGCCCGGCACACAGACCGCGGGACGGACCCTGGGCCCGGCGGGGGCGGCGGCCATGGAGGGGCGGGCCGGGTCGGGCGCGCGCGCGGCGGCCAGCGGCGCATGCGCAGGGCGGGGCGCGGCCGGCCGCGGTGCGCGGGGCCTACCCGCCGCCCGGCGTGAGGTGAGAGGCGGCGGGGGCGCGGCCGGCCCGGCCCGGCCCGTGAGGGGCGAGGGAGGAGGTCGGGACCGTACCAGAGCGGGGAGGAGCCGGTTCCGGGGCGGGGGAAGCGGGAAGGGCGGCGTCCGGGCAGCCGGGGGGGGACCAAAGGGGGGAACGGGCTGCCGGGAGCGCGCGCGTCCCTCACCGGCCTCGCGGACCGCGCTGGCGCCGGGCGGGGCCTACGAGGGGGCGGGGCCTCGGAGGGCGCCTCCTGGCGGTGATGGGGAGAAGGGTCCTCCAGGGCTGGACGGGGAGTGGGATTATTGGGAGTGAGGATTGGGATACAGGGATTGGGGAGTGGGTGATGGGGGAGTAAGGTTTGTGGAGTAGGGATTGGGAATGAGATACGGGGAGTGGGGATGGTGTATGGGGGATTGGGGATGGGATGCGGGGGCGTGAGATTTGGGGAGTGAGATATGGCAAATGGAGTTTGTGAACAGGATATTGGGGAGTGGGGTTTGGCGAGTGGGTTAAGGGGAGTGGGGTTTGGGAACGGGATATAGAGGAGTGGGATATGGGGGAGTGAGGTTGGGGAGTGGGGCTTGGGAATAGGATATGGGGGAGTGAGATTTGGGGAGTGGTTTATGAGGGGGTGGGGAGTGGGGTTTGGGAGTGCGGTTTGGGAATGGGATATAGGGGAGTGAGGTTATGGGGGAGTGAGATTTGGGAAGTAGGATATGGCAAGTGGAGTTTGGGAATGAGATATGGGGGAGTGGGATATGGTAAGTGGGGTTTAGGGTTAAGGGGAGTGGGGTTCGGTAACGGGATATGGGAATTGGGGTTTGGCAAGTGGGTTAAGGGGAGTGGGGTTTGGGAATGGGATACGAGGGGTGCACAGAGCTGCATCAGGAGTGGGCTGTGCTGCTGCGCTTGGCGCTGGCACTGCCCCGGCGGGTTGGTGCTGCACAGGTTCAGGCAGCCCTGCGGACGGGGGCAGAGTGGTTGCAGTTCACAGAGTGGAGTGGGTGCCCAGAGGTGGCTGTGCGGGGTCACTTACGCCACAGGGTGAAAAGTCCAGGCTGGAAGTTGCTCTTGGTTCCCTGAGGACCCAAGCAGGGATGTGTAGCCAGGATGGAAGCAGCTGCCATCTGCCTGAAAGGGCTGCACAGCTTCAGTGGTGCCCCTGGATGCCAGACCGTGCTTCCTCACATGGTGCACGGAGGAGAAAAGTCTAGAAAGAGAACCATTAATTTCAATAAGTGAGAAGCCTGAGCCATTCCCAGCAAAAATACCTTGTAACAGTGAGACATGTTAAGAGATCCCACAATGGAAAGCAACTCAATTCCCAGCAGTGCAGAACCTCACTGTACCAGTGCTGGTGAGTCAGGCCTGTTCATAGGAGCTGAGTCCCATTCAACACTGAAAATGTAGATGGCATGAGCACTGTAGATTTTTGCGCTGCTGTGTCTGTGCCACCTTTAACCTGTTGGTTCTCCTCTCGGTGCTTCCTGGAGGTGCATACTGCTTTCTTGCACAGCAGCTCTTCATAACTCTCTGCTCAGCTCATACGTTCCCACTGAAAGCCTTGGTTTAGGATTGGCTCACATACCCATCACTTCACACCTCTCCTTACACTGTATCCTGTCCCTCCGTGTTTGATTTCTTCTCATACACAGAAAACAGACTCTCAGCCACGTCAAATGGACTCTGTTACGAAGGCTGCTGACAACCCTTTTGCTTTTGTGTTCAGGTGGCTCTGGGAGGATCTCATCTGCGGGGGCTGCAGGAGAGATCTGCAGGCAGAGAATACCCTTTTTGGACACACCGGTTGGGACAAGGCTCACGCTACGGGCTTTTAGGCAGGACGGGTTTTATTCAGAGGAGCAAGAACACCACCAAGGAAGAGGAATGGAGCGTCTGGCCTCCTTCAGTAGTAAGTACCACAAGATGACATTTGGAAAGTGCTTGCCATTGTTTAAAGATATTAGCAGCCGTCTCGGGGAGGGAGACAGAAATCTAGCAGTATTTGGTCCACAGGGTCGCTTCTTTGATCAAATTCTCAAGAGAATGTACATAAATGATTCAGTGTGAATTTGGATCTTTTTTTCTATCTACTTTTTATAGTTGGGCTAGTTCAAATCCATTTTCTTGGAAAAAATGTGGCTTATAACTTGACAGTCTATTTATTTTGACTACTTTGCAATGAACAAAATGAGAAAAACTTGCAGAGGAGTGTTCCATTCCTTGTTCAGCAACCTGAGCAGAGTCTGAGGTTTGGACGAGTTACAGAACAATCTTGTTGATGCCTTTGCAACCCAGCAATACGCTTTCCAAGTCAGACCTGAGGTACACGAATGGGAGGCTGCAGCTCTCTGTGCAGTATTCTCCACGAATAAGGCCTTGGGGCTGGTCTTTGGTGCAGAACACGAGCGGATCATGCTGAGTTGTACCAGGAGGCTGCTGCAGAGAAGATTTTCCTTTGACTCCTCTGCACAAGTTTAGGTTTAGCCCTGAGTGTATCAGGTCTAGCGGAGATGCGGTGCCAAATCTCTTACAACTCCAGCTGAACACGGAACTTTTAACAGATATTTGGAAAAGATGCAGTCGGAAAGAGGTTATATACAACTGAGTTCACTTAAAGTGAATTTAGGTGATTGCTAAACCAGTGCCTTGTTTGTATTGCATGAGATTTACTTTTGGCTTCACAGATGACCCTTTTGATAAGCCTCCATGCCGAGGTTGCTCTTCGTACCTCACAGAGCCCTACGTTAAGTGTGCGGAGTGCGGGCCTCCTCCCTTCCTCCTGTGTTTGCAGGTGAGTGCAAGGATGAAAGCAAAGGCATTAATTTATTTGAGAAAGTCATCAAAGGCCTGTCCGGTGCCAAGTTGTTCCATAAACACATTAATAACTGGTCTCTGTAAACTTGTATCAACACACTTATTTGCTCAGGGACAGGGAAACGACAAAGAAAATGTTGGAGGCTGAAGAGTTGAGGCATGAGCGGCTGAAGGAGATCTTTGTGAAGGCAGCTAAAGCTACCTAAAGACATGCAGTCAGCCTGACTGTGTAACGGAACATGCCGCTGCATGTCTAGAGAGTCATTTTTATGGCTTGGAAAAGAAAAGCCATCAAGAAATACCCTTTCCTTGTCACCACACGTTTTGTTTTTTCCTCCTGAATGGAAATGAAAGTTTGGGGAAGTTTGCAATACTGACAATAATTGTTTGCGGCTGGATATAGTTCTTTAAAAATTATGTGTGTGATCTGATAACCACAGAAAGTACTGCTAGTTTTAAATTATTAAATAAATAAGTTTGCATTACTTATGATTAAAATTGGCAATAACCTCTAACACTGAAAAAGGTGGTTAGCCTTGTGCTCAGATATGTACAAAATACACAAAACCATATTTTGTATATTGGGTATATTTTTGTTCATTTACCTGTACTTAAAAAACCAGAAATTTTACTTTTGAAAATAGCTGCAAACCATGCTGGTGCTTTTTAAACAGAAAACCAAGATGAAAGGGAAACTGTGTTTTCAATACCTAAGAAATGCTCTGCTCTTCCTGGCTCGATCGACTTTAGAACATAGCACCAAGCTTCCTTCACCTGCCTAACTTTGCCTTAAATACTTAACACAAAAGTATGTCGATTCACAGGAGTAACGCCTCGGTGCAAAAGACAAGGAAGATACAAAGACAGATTTAACACAATTTTAACAAAGATTTTTCTACCATTTTATGTTTTTTCTAGTATGAAACCAGAAAAATTGAGTATCTTTTTCCACATATCCGATAGTCAGTTTTGGATATCCAGTCGTCAGAGAATAAAAGGAAAAAAGGGATCAGTTAAAATGTTTTCAGGGCAGAAGGAGGAGACTAACATAATGCTAATCTTTTGTTCTACAGTGTTTCACACGAGGATTTGAATACAAGAAACATCAAAGTGATCATACTTATGAGATAATGGTAAATATTCCTTTTAGATAACACCTACTCAGTCTTGAGCTTTCATAACTTCCCAGGAGTTAGACCTTTGCTTACTAACATTACACTGAAAAGCTAAGTGATACAATTCTTTGATTCAGAGGGTTAGAACTATTACAAAAGAAAAAGTCTTCCTTGAGAGTAAAGAAAAATACCCACCTGGAACATAATGGAATAGTGGAGACTTTTAAAGCTACATTCTTTTATTGTGCTTAGATAGCTCAATGCATTTCATTAGACTTCCAGTTCTTTAACCATGTGAGTCAACTTCTGTTTCTCTATTCTTGTTTTTTCTTCCCCAAAATTAGTTTTTAAATTTTAAAAGTTTTCAGTAATTTTTACGGTGTCTCATAGCATAACACTGTTGAATTACAGCTGGTAGATACAACGTGTAACGGTATAATCAGAAGAACTGTAGCGACAAACTAGTTTTTACTGTAGTTGATGACCCATCAGCCTAAATAATTCATCAATTATTTGATCAGGTTTCATGGGACACATTAAAAGTTTAAAACTGCCGGTATTATACACTGTGTTGCCCTGTAGTTTAGAACTTCTTTGCTCTTGATGTGGTGGATTGTAACAGAGGATCACAGCACTTTGATTTGCTTTTTTCTTCTCTAGACTTCTGATTTCCCTGTCTTGGATCCTAACTGGACGGCTCAAGAGGAAATGGCTCTCCTGGAAGCTGTGATGGACTGTGGATTTGGCAACTGGTGAGAATTTAGTGCTTCGGCCAACTTCAGTGAATGATGGGTAGTTTTTCCTTTCATTTCACTGGATCTTACTGTTGAATCCATTGGTGCAAATTCAATATTCAATGTTCAATGACTTATTGTGGGTGAGACACTAATTTAGCAGCTAAAACAGAAGACTGGGGTAGCGGATTCTGTTTTCAAATCTGCTGTTAGATATACAAGGAAATTGTTCTTCTGAGATGCAGGGCACCTCCAGTGAAGTACAAAGTTCCCTCCGTTTGCATTAAAGTCAGTAGGTTTTGAAGGACTCAACTATTGCCCAAGACTTTCTGTGCCCCAGTTTACCTCTATGTAAAAACTAACTGCAGAATTTCTTATCTTGTGTGGTTTCGGTTTGCTTACAGTTGACTAACTAGGTATTGTTATTTCTGGAGGTTTCCTGCTTCTCTGTCATATTTAGGATAGAGCACTGGAAATATTTAATATTTTTATACTGTGTTCTGTTAAGTTAGTTTCTGTAGTTGCTACAGGATTTTTATACATTTGTAAATAAAGGAGATCTGTAGTCATGAGTTCTCTCTCTTCGTGAAAAAATAGCTGTATTAAAAGTATAGAACTCTAGACTTCACTGAAACAAAACTGAGCTCTTATGTGTACATTGCTGTCATAAGTAAGACTGAAAACGCTTGCAGTTATGTTCTTCAAGTATGCTGTCTAGTACACTTTGTCCTACTTAGCAATACAAGTAATCTTAACTTTTTCCTTAAACACTTGGCTTTTTTCAGCCTTTACCAAATAAAGGAAAAACTGACTTTTCTTCCTGGAATCCCTTGCATCCAGTTTTTAGTTTAACAGAATTAAAATGATTGCTGCTGGTGGATTTTTTTTTTAAGTCCTCAATTTACACAGCCATTTTATTAAGACAAAATACTTCATATTTCTAGTCAACCACTTTTCTGAGAAAGTTTGGCAACAATTTCCAGAACGTGTTTTGTACAACCATTTTGGTGTTTAAAAAAACCTGTTTAACATCACTACACGAAAGCGGAAACCACTATCCAGTTAAAATCGCACGAGAAAGTTGAGAAGCAGAATGCAATTCCAGACTTAGAATTTACCATTACCTGGAATTAGTAAAATGTATCAAAAGCTCTCAAATAACAATACTAAATTTCAAGCATATAAAAGATTTGGTACGTTCCATCAGACAGGGAGTTTCTCATGTAAAGACAGTGAATTGTATTGCTCGTGATCACCAAAAAAGTGCTCCCTGTATCAAACGTGTAAGTATTGGCTCAGTGATAGTACGCAAAACGTGAATTCAGACATCATGACAGATCAGTTCTCCGCACACCATGCAATCAGTCTCTTGTCCAAAATTATCTTTTCCCACTAGGGAAAGACAAGAACCCTCAACATTTCTGTATTCTTCATATTAAGCCTCCCCCTCTCCCCCCTCCAGGCAGGACGTAGCTAACCAGATGTGCACAAAATCCAAGGAGGAGTGTGAGAAACATTATATGAAACACTTTATCAACAACCCCTTGTTTGCATCTACATTACTGAACCTGAAGCAGGCGGAGGAGGCACAGCAGAATGAAACAGCAATTCCTTTCCACCGTGAGTATCCCCTGCCCGTAGCACATGTGGGAGCTTTCCCGCAAGTCTCGACTCTTCCAGACCTGAAATGAGCAGCCTTTGGAGAAAGGCACACACCACGCATGCAGTTTGCTTTCATTCCCAAAAGGAGAGCTTGTTCTGATGGCTAACTTGAACAATGTTAGTAGTAGGGTCGTCTTCACGCTGTATTAAATCATTGGCATATCAAATAGCCAAGACTGCCAGTTCAGCGGGAAAAGGGAGGGAACGGAGAGGTCTGATGCAAACATCAGCTCCTCAAAACCAGAAGTTCCTGCACAGCCAGTGGAAACGGTCACTCACAGAAATCACCACAGCAAAAGCCTGGATGTGCAGATTCATTTAAAGGACGAGCTGCCCCAAAGCTGCTTCACGTATGGCGCTATGAAACAGCCTGTTCTTCATGGCAAATACCAGAGAGAGCTCTCACCCTGATACTGGGTAGTTACTTTCCTTGTCCAGACCCCGCGCAGCAACGTTAACTGAGAAGGGGTTTCGACCTTTAAAACGTTTCATCTGACTATCCACTGTGTACCGGGCCTAACTGCTGATGTGATCTGTCATAAAATCATGCCCTTTAAGTTAGGCTGATTTCACACCTCTCTCTTTAAAACTGCCTTTTAAAAGTGTATGTTAAATTTCAGCAATTTAACAAATTTTCAGTTTTCCTTAAATTTAACGTCTTCAGAATTCCCCCAGTCTATCAGCTGTTCCATTATAAAGCTTCCCCGGAATGGCTGGGGAAAAAGATTGCTTGGTATCTGGAGGTTTAAATTTCACGATAAAGTGGTTAGAGCTAAAGCAGTAGGAACTGGACAATTTTGGTTCTCTCCCTGGCTGTCATTGATTTTTTTATGTGACCCAGGCCAAGACAAATTCTCTGTGCCTCAGCTTGCTTTATCTGTAGCATGGGACTTAGAATGCTTAGCTCCTTCACAAGTGTGTTGTGAGCCTCAGTCCATTATTGTCGGTAAAACACCGAGCTCCTCAGTTGGGAAGCGCTGTAAAAATTCAGAGCTGTATACCTTTAATTGCAGCTCTCTGTAAATGGCACCCAGAAGATGGCAGATTTAACACCCCTGTTGCTATTAACTAAAAGAACTTGCACGCTGAGAGCGAGTGATCTGCAGAGGTTTACCGGGGGGATGCTGAGCTCTGAAATGTGGAGTTTACATTTTATAACCTATTTATTATCTTGAATTTCTGTGTTTGGCTTTTGAGAATACTATGAAGATCTCGAGATTGCTGCATTTTTCTCTGGATGAGCTCAGTCTTTTTCTGAATGTAATGCTGAATAAAAGCCCAATCAGGGTGTTTTTCTTCAACTAATTATTCCCACTCCTCCTGCAAAAGAAACACCTATTTACAGATCATTAAAAAAAGACCCTAAGCCCTACACAACATCTAAAAACCTTTCTTTTTTCAGCTGCTGATGATCCCCCACGGCCTACTTTTGATTCCTTGCTCTCCAGGGATATGGCTGGGTACATGCCAGCGAGAGCGGACTTTGTTGAGGTAAGACTCTCTCTTCTCCCATTATTTTAAATTTGCTACTGAATGCAAGATCAGCAAACGCACGCTTGTTTGCCCCTGCCTATAGGTCTGTACTCTTCATATGAAAAACATGAGAAGAGAGGACCGGAGAGGGTGATTAAGCCAAGGGTTTAATTAGAGAGGTGGCGCTGGAAGCCTGCGAAGCTGCCAGCAGCGCTCGGCGAGTGGGTGCCTGTGTGCAGGGGCTGGGGCTGCTGCTGCCACCAGATGTCCCATCATGAATGGCTCTTTACGTAAGCGGGCTGGATGCTGTGAATTAGATGCTTAGCAAAAGGGGTCAGCTTCAGCATGCTTCTGTTTCGTTTGCCTTACAGAAGCACATAGGAGCCCGATCCAAAGATCGCTTGAAAGACCTGCATTGTTTGCAGTGTTTTTAGCCGTGGGCCCGGGGCCCCAATTTCTGTTGCAAAACAAGCTCCTGTACATGAAGCAATGAATTCAGCCATATAGGGGCTGCTTGTTTTTGTACGTTTGAGCAGAATTTCCACCACAGTGGGGCAGTCATGGAGATTACCTGATTAATTCTCATTATCCTATCACAGCATCCTGTTCCAGTTGCAGCCATGGGGGTGCATAGTACACATTCCCTAGTTAAAGCTCCCCAGTGAGGCATGTTGCTCAAGGATGGAACCTCGTACAACTGTATGAGTAAATATCTCTTGTTTTCAGTACTTATACGTTTACTGAAAGCTGATACCAGTTTTTTAGTGCTAGTTAATGACAATTTATTAATCACCTCTGAGCAGGAATTTGACAACTATGCTGAATGGGATTTGAGAGATATTGATTTTGTAGAAGACGATTCAGACATTTTGCATGGTAAGTCCCCTATTTCTGTACGTTGTCTGAAAACAACGTTTCAGAGTGCCTACTCAGCATTTCATTGGGTCTCTTCTTCTCTACACACTTTTTAAAAACTGAACATACATTTTTAATGATCTCACTTCTGTGCGTTGGGATTTAAACACTGGCATTTCTATGGTCCTCACTTTCAAATCTCTTTTAAAAGCTCTTAATCAACTGACATACAAATGGTACTTACATAGAGAATAATACACCTTACTGCTGAAATGTAGCCAGCTATAAAGTAGAACATGACTGAAATGGAATAGTCTCCACCAGCAGTAGGTATCTCTTTAGGAAAGACGCAAGTGATATTTTATCCAGTATAAACTCCAGAGAAAGTTTATCTAAGTAGACGCAAATTATCTGAGATAGCAATTTGTCTGGCAAAAGGTAGCAGTACATCAGTGTTTGAATAAACAGACCTACAGGCTTATTAAAAAACAGAAACATCAATGCCTGGATATCACTTCTCCTCCCTGGCGGAAAGATAATATTTCCATCTACATAATGTTTGTGAGCATCACCACAAGGCACAACTTTTGTTCTGATAGAAAGAGGAACACTTTCTTCTCTGTTGCTAATACCCTTTTTCCCTACCATACCTAGTTTGTTAGAAGATCTGTCGCTTATTCTAACCTCTGTTAGTTTAGGAAATCTGATATCAGGGTGGATATTAATACAGGCAGCAAGGAGGTATGTAATTTATGTGCAACACTTTGAAAATGTTCTGCTCTTGAAGTTGTATGGGTTTTCATGCGTTAAACATCCACCCTGAGTTATAGCACCATTAACCATATATGACAACTTACTTTTTTATTGAGGAGAGGATGGTTGTTGCACGAGTCCAATTACTGCTGCTGAGTTTCTGTGAACACAGCTGCCTTAATAATACCAAATAACAGGAATTCTTAAAATGACAACAGGAATTACGAAAATGACATTTTAATCCATAGAAGAGAAAAGATCATACTTTCCCCCACATTTGTAAGTACATATAGTGTTTAAAAGTACTGTGTTTATGCTTCAGAATTCTCCCATCTATGTCAGGCAGTTCTAAGCTAAAGCCTTAGCATCCCTTGGAGACAGACAAATCCTGTTACGTACAGACAGTCTTTCCAAACTTAAAGAATCAGTTTGAAATTTAGCAGCGTACACAGAGCTTTACGGAATGAAAACTCCCTTGGCTCAAAAAAGGTTATGAGAATCGTATGTCAGTCTCGCTTCCCTTTTAACGTTTATTGAAAGGGGGACTGGCTTGTGGACATGTCACGGATTCATCATGCCATCTCTCTATCGTTTCTTTTTATTACTATTAAAAGATATATTTTCTTGCTTCCATGTCCTATTCTGAGTCCCGGTAAACTGAAAAAGCAAGATAATCTCCTGGTTCTGTTCATTAATTGTTAGCTTAATATTCATTGAAGCTGGTTTACCAGCACTGTCTTCCAACCCCTGACACGTCTTCCTCCCACTGCACAGTTCAGCCATTTAAGGTGTCTCCTACCAGCCTCCTGTTTAACTCGTCAGTCTGAATGCAGAAAATCATCTTTCCTCATCCCTTCAGAATATTGCAAAGCTGTGCAGGGGCAGAGCTTTGGTCCATCTAGCCCAGTGTCCTGTTAGTACCCCGTAGCAGATGCACGGGAGAAGAATGTAAGAAAAGGCAAGTATGCGCAGATACTTTTCCTGGCATATCTTCCACATTTCCTGCAGCGACAAGTTTAGCGACTTCTTGAGCCATAGGTTGTGTTCAGATCATTCTGACCAAAGGACCTGTCCTCCATGAACGTGGCTAACTACTGTTAGAACTATGTATATTTGTACTTTAGCCTGCGTAACATCCTGTAGCAGTGAGTTCCACAATTAAGTTAGGAGTTCTACAATTTAATTAAGTGTTGTGTGAAAAAATACTTCCTTCTGTCTGTCAGATCTTTTGCCTCATAATTTCATTGGATGTTCTCTAGTCCATTCTTCAGTTGTCTTCAGTATTTAGTATAGGCTGTCAGGCATTTGCCCTGTGAAAACTGCTTGGCCGAGATTATGGAGCGTGACCAACTACATTTTCAATCTCTTAGCTCAGGGACTCTGGCAGCTTCCTTCCCACAGCTGTCCTGGATCTGCCCACGTGAGAGAGAGAATGCCTCGAAAAAATGAAGTCCCAGGGTCTCGCCAGCTGTTTTTCTTTTACGTGAGACATCTTGGGGGGAGGAGGAATAATTTTCTAAAAGAAACTTTGGAATTAGATCTTTCCCTTCTCCAAGTTAATACAAATAAGGAAGGGGCCACATCCTCCCTGTCCTGCAGTTTTAAAGATCTCAGATGCTGACTTTTCTTGATGACTTGAGAATGTTTTGCGACCTAATTGTAGGATTTCGTACTGTACGAAATGGCACAACGATTGGATCTGAAGGCACGGACGAGCGCTTGGATGATTTAAGAAGCCTTTGTCCTTTCTAGTCAGCAGGAGAGAAGGTCGGGGGCAGCCCTGGAGGCCCAGCTCTGCTGGTCTCTCCCAGGGCTGCCTGTCCTGCTACTTCCAGGCAGCGGCTCTAAGCTGCCTCTCTACCCCGGCCCTGCCCACGGGCAAACTTCTACACTACATTGTACAGAAACATCCTTGAAAAGCAGCCATGTGCCGGGCTTCCACACCTGCTCGAGACACAATTTTGCTGGCCAAACAGCAAACTTTTTTTTTTTAAAATAGGTAAAGATGTAAAACAGGGTTTTGATACATTTTATAGCCCAGAGAATCCCAAATGGCATCTTGCAGCATAGATTAAGTATCAGGTTTGTGAAAAATTCCTCAGGTTTTTTTTTTCTGCCATGCATTAAACCTCACTGGGTTCAAGATTGATTTTTGAAAACTACTTTTATATTCCATTTTCTGAAAGTTACTCAAGCTAGACCTTGAGAACACACCAACCAGAATAATTTCTATGGTCTCTCTTCCTTTCTTTTGTTACATGAGTCACAGATCAGTGCTGCAGTGTCTGGGTTGCACATTAACATGGGAATATTTGATGCTTTCATTGGAACAGAATTCCCCCTTCTTCCCTTTCCCCCACATTGCTCTGCTTTTTTTGCAATTTTGTAAAAATCATTTTATAAGAAGTTCTAGATCTAAGCTACTTGACCTCTGTTTCTGATGTATTTTCCCTGTTATATTTTCCTGTCTCACTCTAAACAAGTTCTCAGTATTTCCACAAGGAAGAAGAATGCAATTTAATACAAGGTGGAAAAACTCCCAGGCAGCCTTTTCTGAGGAGCACAGAAACCGGGACCTGCTGACTCACCAGCTCCTCCCACCACGCAGGAGGTCACAGTCATTGTTCAGTCACTTCTTGATATTAGCAAGATGGTAGAAATTGTATGAAATCTCTCATATTTCAATTAACTTATTGAACCGTTAACTTTTAGGCAGTACTTGCAACATAATGAGCGCATGCAAATATATGCTGCAGTTAGACAAAAACATAATGGACAGATCAAAAGAAACAACTAGTTACAAATCTCTTTCAGCCCAGAGTGCTTGAATATTTCATGAATTACAAGTTTTCTTCAGACTGAATTATAGCGTTAGTAATTTATTTTTTTCTAGGCTTTTTCTCCCCTTTCCTTCTCACGTAAATTATTTTTACCTCTAACACTGGGAAGTAATTGCTGAAACCGCAAGTTTAGAAGCGATTGGAAATAGACTGCAACTCTGGCTGTACAGTAGTGAAATTATAAGATACAAGGCAGTCAGTGTCCTTCTAAATATTACATGATGTTTATTCTTTGGTGGAAGTTCCTGACACGCTCTGAAGGCAGATCCTCTCTTTGCCTGGGGTCCTGCTTTCCTCCAGGGAGGGTGAATTTGGCTTGCAGCCATTAAGTTTGTACCAGCCGAGGCACACACTGGATACACAGCCTGTTTACTTTGATTAGTTTGCATTCTTCCCATTATTTGGGCCTTGCATGCCAAACAGAGGTTAGCTATCGTGAAACAAAGGTCTCACTCATTAGTGCTCGAAAAAGTTTTTGCAGACCAAATGAGGCTGAAAAGGAATGAAAAGCAAAGAAGCTGTTTTGGACACACATTCTTGAGAAACCAAAATATTTTGATTTTTTGGAATGGAGAAAGGAGCCTTGAATTTCTGCCTATCACTGGATCCTTCAAAGCTTCTCTGATCGTCTCAAAGAACCTTATCATTTCCCAAAATGGTCACTTTGAACACGATTTCAGCTTGGATTATCTTAAGTTAACAGTACGAACAACACTCTCCCTAGTATAGTCCATGGGGAAAAGCACAGGGAAATAATTTTCATTCGTACAGCATCTCTTTTCTCATTTCAATGCGGCATGTAACAGTATAGTAGTTTGAGTTATTCATGCATTCCAGATCTTGTAATCGGCTGTTCCTGTGTGAATACGTCTATTAAAAACAAAAGACCCTCCAGAAGTGCATGTGGCAGCAAATACTAATTTTTCTGTAAGCAGAAGCTCCATTTTTTTCCCTTCATTTGTCCTCATGAATGTTCCTTCCCCTCCCCAGTTGATCATAATTTCTTTCAGAATATTGTGCACTCAGGTGAAAGCATCAAAATACAATGGTTATAGGTGCATAATTACTTGTGATATTTATAGAGGTTCTCCAATGCAATTTCTGCATGTACTTATTAAGTTCTGCCCACACAAACCCCAGAAAATAACATGTTAGCTTAGCTTGCAGAGGGTTTAAAAATATAAAAATATTTTCCATAAACTGGCACCAATTCCGACACTTAGTAATATATTTCATGCATGTCTAACTTACTGCATTTCCCACTTCCTTGTCCCCACATTTAAGTAAGAAGGAGAATTTGCTACTTGCACTTGTTCTTAAATTAGGAAACTTAAATACCTCTTTATGAAAACACATAATGATTCTTGAACACCCTGGTTTTGCAAGAAATTTGCACAAAGAAGTAAGAACATTGTACCACCCCTCCTGTCTTCACACGTAGTCTTTTGCTCCTAGATTAACATCAGATCTGTTTTGTATAAATTGAAGATTCTTTTGCTAATACAGGGTCAGCAAGCATAAATCAGAACTGTTGGCTCCTGGGCCGACAGGCACAGCCTTGGGGCTTTAGCTGGCCCTGGTTGTAAGGGATTTTATTACCCAGAGGAACCGCAGAGATTAATTGCCTGGAGGCTGGGGGCTTCCTGGTGTTTACATATAAATACGTATTTTAAAATAGACACATGACCACACTTCTCTCAAAATTGCATTATTAATTATTTATCGGAGAGCGCAATCAATAAACTGCCAGTATCAGTTTTGCTCTTCTCTTGTAACTACAGACCGAGGAGTGGATTCTGGATTCTGTCACCCTTGGGCCACCCCTGTTTACGCAGCGCAGAGGGCTGAAAGGGGACGTGCTCTTGCTGCGTTTCAGAGCGCTGCATGTTGTCTCCACAGCCTGTAAACCCACTGTCAAGTCTCAAGCCTCCTCCTTCTGAGAGCATACTGAAATCATTAACGTAAAGGAAAAAAAGCCAACCAAGAAATGAGCCAACTCTAAGCTTATTTAATGACCTAGAATTTTTGCATTATTTAGCAAAATGAGGGAAGGGAAGGTGATAGATGTCTCCTTATCTTTTCTTTCAAGAATTTACCAAAAAAGTTTATCAACCAAATGCTTACCGGAGAAAGAAACAGAAGGATCTCCGAGTGGATCAGCCAGACAGCAGACAGATTTGATTTCGAAAAGGATGTTTTCTAATGAGCATGGCTTTTTCCTGTGCTTCTTCACATTGTCGTGAACTATTCTCTTTGTTCGTCTGGCAGACAGATAAGTTTAGAAGTTAACAAGCTAAAATCTTGTAGATGTTTTTAAGAACTGTAGCAAAGGCTACTTTGAATCCTCACAGTTCAGAACTGTATTTTTCTATCTTTTGGAGTTCCTTGCTCTGTGCAGAGAAGCCTTTGTGCAAAGATGATGCCTCAGATCCTTAAATCCAATAAATGTGCTTTTCAGGAGAAGGAATACTTAACAATTGCATGTATGAAGGAACAAATAAGTGCTAATAGTAAAATAGTCCAAGAAGGAAGAGGAAGAGAGTTCTCAGGATCTGCCTGAGTTGATATTTAGGGGCATACATTCCAGACGTACTTGGAAGGAGCAAGCAAAGGAAAGCTTCTACAGGGAGCATGGATGGTCTGCAGAAGGTTAGCTTCTAATGAGTTTATGCCCCTGTCAAATTGCCATGGGATTTTTAAAACAGCACAGTAGAATGACCATTTCAGCCTACCATGAACATACAGGCTTGAAAATTAGCCTAATACAGTGATTACTTAGGTATTCTGTAATTATTTTTTTTTAATATTTTGCAGCGCTGAAGATTGCAGTTGTAGATATCTATCATTCCAGGTTAAAGGAAAGACAGAGAAGAAAAAAGTGAGTTTTCAAGCAATAACTATTTTCCTTTGTTTCATTAACACGTATTTTTCGCCAGTGTTGTCCTAATACTAAACTTCATTGATTTCCTATAGCACCTTTCCAGACCCTTCGCATGCATGGAGACCTCCTGCTGTGAAATTTGCGTGACAGGCTTCATCTCTAATGTGTGGTTCTCCTTCTGTGCACAGATTAACATCAGGCTTTAGCAACGGTACCAGCCCAGAAAACACAGATAACAGACCCCGATACTTATTTGTCCACATGGTTGGCAAAAGACTTCTACACACCGTAATTCTCCTTTAAACTCTCAAAACCAAGTCATTAATTTTGAAAAGCCTATTTTCCAGTCCTTTTTAGTGCATGAAAGTCATATACACAGGGCTCTTCATATTACTTTCCCAAATCCAGTTATACATAACTAACTAAGCTTCTGGCACACCTGATGAGTAGCCATTTTGCAGAATGAGGAACTGAAATACTGTCTGGGAAAGCGGACACAGATCCAGGACTAGGAACCAGAAAAAAAAAAAAGAGACAAATCTCTGTTTTATGTAATGCTCATGGACTGCACATAATTCATTTTCTACTTTAGGGGGAGAAAAAAAAGCTGCCAGCCTGTGACTCATTGCTAGACCCCCCCACTTTCTCCATAGAAATGGTTTGCATCATTATTTTTAATTCTTAGTGGTCCATAAGTCAGTTTTCTACGATGTGTAATGAAGATAACTATATTGCTGACGTGTGTTTGAATAATTTATTCAGTTCATTTGACAGCTTTTTAGAATGACTCAATCTATTCATTAAATTCAATTTTATTATAACTTTCAAATACTTTGTTCAATATTTAAAATTATATCTTGCTGTATTACTTTCTACTGGAAGAATTAGTAATTTGGAGTAGGAACTCCTCCATTCCTTCTCATAATACAGCATAGTTCTGCTAAATGACAGGTAAAAGTTGATATGTATTGGCCTGGTTCTTTATAATTCATAAATTAAAAAAATATTTATGTGGTATAATTTCCATTATGATAAATCATGTCATACTAAAAGAAAGTGCCATAAGGCTCAGCTACGTAAATCAAATCGGTGTCAGTTTTTGTAAAGTTTCTACAGCAGGATGGGACAAAAATCTGGAAAATGACATAAAAATGCTGACATCACACTCAGAAAGTCTTCTCTACATGAGACGGGAATATTCTTTTATACATACTAAAGAAAACATAATGGATTTCATAGAGCAAATTCCAACTTGACCTTGACAAGCCCAACTTTTTAGTATCTCTTATCATTTGCAAAAGTCGGGTGTTTATCCAGCCACCACATAGCAATGACCACATGACGTTTGCTGAAACCTGTCACAAATGTATTTGTCATGCGCTTATAAATATCTTACCTGCCTTTTTACTCTGCTCCTTGCCCTGATCCTGTCAAGAACATTTCAAACTTGAGTTACCTAAATCATTTCCCTCTTTTTAAAATCTAAACTGTCATGGAAAAATTCCTTCATCCTGCTCCCAGCGGCAAAATTTGCCATCCATCCCTCACCGTTGCTCTGGCAGAAGGACGTTTGTCCCTCTGAAGCTGCAAATCATGCTTCATGGGACATTCCTTTACCTCCAATTTTGGAAAGTCACAAGACACTGTAGATGCAAAATCTGTGCCTAAAGAAGCAATTTTAAACCTTTAAAGTGATTGTAGCTCCTTTTGTGCTGAGTGCTGTCAGAGTTGGACTAATGCATACCACCACCCAAAATCTACCCCAATTAAAGCCGCGCTGCATCGCTACATCACGTTTCTCAGTTAGCCAGATCAAGGGATATGGAAATTTCATGTGTTTAGTTTTAGACCCCTCTGATGGTCTAAATCAAAGTTCCTTCTGAAGCCTTCGTATTTATGAGCTAATACACGAGTTAATGCGTTCTAGTAATACCATTTTCTCTCAATTACAGAATTATAAGAGATCATGGCCTAATCAACCTCAGAAAATTTCAGAGTGAGTATCAGGCGTAACTGTTTAATTTTAAAGCAGCCTCTACTCGGGAAGCAAAACTTTGCGTGTTCAGTGTTTCCAGTGCACCATTGTGGGTTTTTCATACTGGACAATATTCAGATGGTCTGAATTCCAGCAGATTTCCTGCCCTGACTGTTTCCAACCAGCTGGCTCTAACTATTCCCGGCTCAGTGTTTTAGTTATTGCCGAGGAATTGCTCTTCAGAAGCATTTCGGGCTCCACTCAGTAGGGAGAGGGGTGAAGGAGAAACCTAGGCCATTAAAATGCATCTCACTATTCTAAGAAATGATCAAACCACATGTAAATGTCATCCTTTTTCCTTTTAGAATTTTAAAGGCTCTACAATTTTGTTGCTTTTTACTCATCAGTTTGTAGTCGTGACACCAAAATGGCCAGGAGGCGTACCAAATCTGGATCTTTGGGCAGTTCACAGAGGCTGGCAGTCAGTTCAGGCTCCACTGAATTTATTTCCTTCTCACAGTAGTCATGATAAGGCATGACACTTTTTTCCCCTCCTCTAGTTTTGGAAAGGCGATACCCAAAGGAGGTTCAAGACCTTTATGACACAATGCGGCGATTTGCGCGAATTCTTGGACCAGTAGAGCATGATAAGTTCATTGAAAGCCACGCATGTAAGTAGTTTGAGGATTTTAGCATATATGTTCTTCAATAAGCATAATGAGTGGTTGCATCATCTACAACCTTTCCTAAATATATACCACTCCAGGAGGTTGGTTTTCTCCTCCTCTCCCATCCACCTCCCTCAGAAAAACAAATACATTTGTGGTTTCATACATTAAATGAGCAGCAAGTGGTTTTTTCCACTAAACTGTGTCTGAGTTCTTTGTTTGATTTTTCACTTGATTGAACATTCTGGTCATGTGTTAGCAGTAGTATTTTCTTATCAAAAGACGACTATTCATTTACTGGGACTCTATATCACTGAAAGAACAAAATCCCTAAAATTTATGTCTGCGTTGAGAAATTGGGAGCTGACAGCAAATTGTGAATTCTTTGAAAGATACATGTTAAACTATTATACGTGTACATAATTATATAGTACAGCTGTCATTATGTCCCTTACCTTAAAGGGAGAGGCATTGTTCCATCACTGAATCATCTCGAGTCTTTATGCATAATCATAGCATGCATTTAGTCAGATTCCAGTACGAGTCATTACATCCTGCTTAATTCTCTGACTTAAGCTGGGAAAATTGCTGCTCATTAGACAGAACAAAGCATTTAAACAGTTGTGCCTGTATTTTCAGGACACCCTATGCGAAATACCAAAAGTATGATCCTGCAAAATCATGAGTCCCGCATGTGAGTGTTAGTCCTGGAACCTCGTTTTGTTGTTGTAGTGACAGCGGAGTCCTCAAGTTAACCTGATAGTCAAGGACTCGCCTTATCCAGCTCTGCTGAGTAGTACCAGTAAACAAATTCAAGACAAGCAAACTTGCGCACTGTAAAACTAAGCAATGCCTGGAAGCCAGCTGATAAAAGCTATAGGCAGTGAGTATCGCTGAGCAAAAGAAACATGGCTATTTAATCTTACTGACAGCAGAAAAAGAGTCATCTGCAAGGAAGAATTTTGGAAGGTCCAGTTATGAAAGTCATAGTTCAAAGACAGTATTAGATGCTGTAAGGAGCCTGGATGGGGTATTTTTTCAAACCTATTGAAATGCCTTCCAGATATCCTACAGTATTGTTATTTGCCTTGTCGAGGGTATGGCAAAGGAACTGTCAAAGCATGAAGAGAAAAATAGCTTTTCTGAGCACACATACATACACTAGAAACCAGCTTAAATCTGTGATCAAGGAGTGTTAGGCCACGGTGAGTTTGAGCCCTGATCCAGACTTGTGCAGAGAGGTTAACCCTGTCTGTGGTTCTGTAGACTTCGTAGCCGAACTGTGCAGACACATAAGAAATAGCAACGTACACCACAGCTCACTGCCATCCCCGCTGACCCACATTTGTTTTTTGGATTTCCCTCCTGCTTACCCGTGGGGTGAAACAGTGGAATTTGAGCTGCGAAGGGAAATAAAGCGACTACAGGAATACAGAGCAGCAGGAATCACCAATTTCTGTAGTAAGTACCTGATGCATTATTCAGCCCATTCCCATTCATCAAGGCGTGGAAGGATGATTTTGCAACACTGAGGATGTGTTGAATAAAAAGACACTTAGTTTTGAAATGCATTTGCCTAGCCGTTTAACTGAACAAGGCTTTAGCAATAACGCTTCAGTCCAGCTGTGCTTTTTTAAAGCTAGTTTGAGCCATCAGCTTGGAGAATGTGCTGTCTAACAGAGCTGCTTTAGTCACCGCTGTGCAAAAGATTCAGAAAAAAAAAAATGTATGGCACAGTGGTCTCCAGTGCTTTATCTCTGGACACTTGCTCTGGCTGTCAACAAGTGTGATATCTGGAGAGAGGGCTAAGACCTCCACATAAACGAAATGGCCTCTTTTATCCTGGAACTGGATCACGGAAGCCTTTTTTGTTTGTTTTTGGCCTGAAATTAGCGGGGGAGGGGTGCAGGGTGGAATCTAATACATTCCCATGCCAAGTAGTTGTCATGAGGGAGAATAGCAGAGCCTGGTCCAGAGCTAGAGAACAGTTTCTCACTTATTTCCTAAAGTGGAAAAATAACTGTCTGGAAATTTTAACCGAGGCAGCTGGTGAGAACGCGATCTCTGTTTGCCATAGGTGCCAGAACGTACGATAACCTCAAGAAGACGCGAGACGAGGAACGCCTGAAGCGCACCATGCTCTCTGAAGTCCTGCAGTACATCCAGGACAGCAGCGCCTGCCAGCAGTGGCTCAGTCGACAAGCTGATATGTACGGTTACAGTAAGACTCTGCTTTTCACATACCTGTGCTTTAGTCAGCTGCATCCGACACGCATTTCTGTCCGATAATAACAAATGCATTCCCAACTTATTACAGTAGGAACAGGAAAATTCAGAAAGGCAACAAACGGTGGCTAACAGCAGTAGTGCTTCTTGAAGTGCAGACAAGAAAATGACGAGTAAGGGCTCCAAATCTGTTTTCTGTAGTTTATATTTGAGGAACTTAACTGCTGTTAATAAAGTCATGGAGGAAAATAAGGTCTTTATGGATATTAATGAGGGCGCAGATGACACTTGAAATGTTTCAGATGATTTTAGATGTAGCAGCATTATTAATGTGTAGTCACCCTGCACAAGCTGTTTGATTTAAGGAGCCAGCTGCAATGCAAAGGAAGTGCATCCTGGATGCTACGTGGTCTGAGAAGATGATTTGGCATTTCCCCAGTCATTCTCCACTGAATTTTTTATTTTGTCCCTCACTCCCTTTTTCAGACATGGTCTTCCATCTAGGAGCGCTAAATATTTAGAAATCCTGTTGACTTTCAGATCAGGGCCTGGGTTACGCAAGTTGAATTGTATAATTATTAGAAGTTGGGTAAAAAGTAGTTTCAGGGACAATATATGCAGTTATTCTTTAAAAAAAAAAAAAAAAACAAAACATGAAGGCAATTTGAAAATTTCCTTTCTTTTCAGTGATTCCGGCCTGAGTCCCACGGTACCAGTTCCTTCCAATTCAGGTAACTGTTAGATGATGGTCTGTGATAAAAAGCCAGCCGTACATCAGTAATACTATTCTGGCAGCCAGTTGGAGAAAGACTCTTTTGCTCAAGTGCAAAAGTGTCAGTCCTCAAGCCTCATGGTGAAGCAAAGCTCAAGTCAACATTACCTCAATCTGCAATTCATTCCACGTGCAAATCCTGTAGGGTTTTTTGCTGAATTGACAGATTTTTCTGACTACAAATGTAAAAATCCATCCTAAAGCTACATTAACAAGGCAGGAAAGAAAAGAATTTTCACATGACAACAAAATTTTATCTTTAAAAGATAAAGCTAATCCGGTTTTTAAATGAAGCTGTGTAGCACATACCATAGCAATATGAACCTGACAGAAAGCAGATTTGGGAGGGCAGAACACAAAAAAACAGTTGCCTGAGAAGCAGGCAGTGGTTGCAGCATCAAGCAAGTGACAGAATGAGATGATACAGGTTGCCTATGCAACTTCAGTTTTCCTTTTCTATGAATACGGTTTTGTATTCTTGAATTCTGTAATCACAAATTTTGGGTTTTTTTCCACCAAGAGGAGCCCTGCTTCTTTCAGTGTCCAGTAAGGACAGATTCAGGGGCCAGTCAAGGCCCTCATGAACAAGACTTCTTATAAAATTTCACCTCATTTGTTGAGGTCACAGGATGGCAGGCAATGAATGAGACCAGGATAAAGTTTTACTTGAACCAAACTTCTTAGAGGTGACCACTGAGTCTAAATGTTGTTCATTTCTACCAGGAGCCCTGGTAATTTGAGTGAAAAGACCAAGCAATTAGTCATTGCAGAAGTCAATAGGCACTATGTTTTAAACACATTTGGTGATAGCTAAGATCTGGTGTTTTGGAGATAAGACAGCATTGTGTATCTCAGCCTGGGCGTGAAATGAAATCCATGAAATGGGGACAGTATCCCCTCAGCTGAAGGGCTAAAATGAAGAATGAAATTCATTTTTTGTCAAGTATTCAGTGGCCAGTGAAGTAGCAGAGCCCAAAAGAACATGAATTGTTTTGCCTATGGAACTCAGATAGCATGCAGTGTTTACAACCAGTATCACATGTTGAACAAAACCCAAACAAAATACCATATAGTTGGTAATTAAACAAACATCCTGCATACTGAATAAGACAAGGATACTGCGGAAAAACTGCCACGTGTCTATATAATTAAAGGCTGCATCATACTGAATATACAAGAGGGCAAATTAGCGTTGCTTAACTTTACTTCTAGATTTTGAGATCATGACTGCAGCCTGATTATGTTTTCTTTAATATTAGTTTGTGTGTGTGTTATTTCCTAGGTTTATAAAACAGTAAAACCAAATTCTGTCATGTCTCATCATAGCACGCTTGTTTCAGGCCATAGACAGAGGGAGGAGTGCTGGGAAATAACTCTCTCTACACCTACCCGAGACACTTTTCCAGCTTCTTTCTAGTCCTTCAGTTCTCTCTCCGATCAGGCCCCCCTCACCTGGCCAGGCTCCCGTCTGTCTCCTACAGACGCACGGGAGAAGGAGAGAGACGGTCCCAGAGGTAGGACCCGGGCAGGGCAGGGAATGGAGCAGTGGCCAGCACAGCCCCTGGGAAAGAGAGCTGTGTATTTCCTGGGATCTCATCACTTTGCCAAATTTGGGAAGTCTGTCCTGGGATAGAGACACCTATCTCTTAGCAGTGCTAAATATGCAACCCAAAGCATGGGGGCAATAGACTTTCTAAAAATGTAATAAATAACCCTAGCTTTGTTCTGAGCTCTGGAAGTTAAAAAAAAAAACAAAAACAAACAACAAACTATTAGGAAAATAACCACAAACCTGCAAGTAAACAACCCTTGTAAAATTTTAAGCTGCACCAGTTAAAGTTCAGCAGTTATAAACAATAGCGAAAGTGAGAACTATCAGACCACCTGGTGACAGACGTTTCTTTCAGTACTGTTTATCATAACAGACAAAAATAAATCCACAAACTGCATTTGCTTTACAATATTTGCATCATATTTAAAGGCATTTAAAGAAAACTCTGCTTCCCGAAGTTGTTGGTAATGCCAGAGAAACCGGCTGCTAATGGCACCAATAAATAACCTCAGCATCCTTGCCAGCTGCTGGTTTCACGCCTGCTGGGAGCGAGTGGTGCAGGCTGCGCGCCCCCTGCGTGCCCCACTGCCCTCCCTGGCCCCGGCTGGAAGAGTTGGTTTCGTCAGGAGGCGCAGCCCGGCTTAACCGCGGCCAGTGCCAGTTTGACAGAAAGCCATTGTCTTCCAGTTCCTCCCGAAAGCCAGCGAGCCGGGTTTCACAGCGTCAGAGTCCTCATGCAAGTATTCACCGCACGCTTAACTATGTCAGTTGCAAAATCACACCTTTTATCAAATCAGTGCAGTTTTTATGTTAAGCCCTAAATAATCCTTGGATCATACTGGGTTAACATCACGGGGATTTAGTTGCCTCTGTGATAACACACCTAAGGAACAGCCATTGCCAAACTGCTCAGAGTTCCTCAGTGTTTTCTCCTTTCTTGTCCCCGCAGGCAGACGCAGTGCCCCACCGCTCAACCTCACGGGTCTCCCAGGCACAGAGAAGCTTAACGAGAAGGAGAAGGAGGTGAGGAAAGGAAAGGAAAGATAATCTATATAAAACTTCATCTTCACAGCGCAGGGGTGCTCACACCATCTGTCTCAGGTGCTGTGAAAACACCTCACCTATACGCCCTGACTACTCCTCCCTGCTCACAAAAGTCATTCAGGTTTTCCAGTTGGTTTCTTAATTTCAGTTACTGTACTCTATGTACAACATAGCTGCAGCAAATGAGTTTATTCAGCAAAGATGAGCACCAAGGTGCTATTATGTGCTATTATAACATCCAGGGTATGACACCCTCTCTCCCTCCTTTGTGAGACTGGGCTGAGCAGAAGGGTTATTTTTTCTTAATGAATAATGGGGTTTAAAACTGGTGGAGGATTTCATCAAGGGCTTCACTGGACAGATCACTGGACTAGAATAGCAGAGCTCTTTCTGTGTTATAGATATCTCACAGCCTAACCTCAGCCAATTATGGTTGCTTTTCACTGTAACACTAACGGGAACCATGGAGGCAATAACAGTGTATTCAACTTTTTATGTTTTTTTCCATATTTCTGCTTTTCAGTGCACATACCAAGCTTTTTGTATGCACGTGTGGCAGAGAATGGAATCTGGCGTTCTTTAAGCGATGGGTTTTAGCTTGACGTGGTGTTGGAGTTTGCAGCCCCATATGGAGTGCTCTTGCATGGTCACCTAAAGAAACCAGAGGCACAGGGAGATCAAGAGAGCACCCAGAAATGAGACTGCAACCCCAGGAGAGGCAAACAACGCAGCAAGGGGCCTGCCGCGTATTCATGGCTCAGTTTCTTCTGCAGCCCAGTGTAGGCCTGTCCTTAATTCAGTGAAAGGCAACACTGGAAAACTGTTGAAATAAAAGATTATTTTTTTTTTTTTAATAGAAGTCATAATCTGTCCTTAGACTGTCTACAAGGCAGATTTCAGCGTACGTATAATGCAGATGCATTTCAGACTTTTCCCTCTGTGTGGAAGCTGTTTCCCCTTCACTGGAGATGGCAGCATTGAAAATCAGATCACAGATTCACCATGGAACATGGCATTTGTGGCTCCGTTCAGCATATAAATAATTGTGACTAGGACATTAGCGTATATGGGGAATCTGATTTCCTCGTCAGCTGAGACATAAAGTCTGAGGTCCTCTGAATTCTGCAATTTCCTATCAATGAGGAACAATCATTAAGCATTTCTTATTAAAAGGAGGAGACAGCCAGTATCTCCACTGGGAGCGATCCAGCACACCATCTAGAAGGCGGCTGGTATTTGGAAGTGAAACAGGAGCGTTGCAACCTAACAGCAGAGCACGGGGGCTTTTGAAAGCCCTTCCTTTTGCCAGATTTCCAAACCCGTAATGCCCTCCCTGCACAGCTTCCATCCTGGGCTTCCGGAGGGGGCAGGCGTTGTGCGCATAGCTGCTTTTGTAGAAAGGTATTAAAGACTTAGTCTGCAGGGGATTAATAGACAGATGCCCTCCCTGGCGCTCCTCCAGCACGCCGAATTGCTGGTTGCAAGTCTCTTTGGCATGTGTACTTCCCTGGGTTTGTAAAGAACAACGCCCACACAGGACACACTCATAGTTACGCTCCTGTGAGCCGAGAGCTTGCTTTCATCCTCCTAGTTTATTTTTCAGTCAGGAATGTTTTTGAATGCAGCAGCCAGCAAGCTCCTCCCTTCCCTACCTGTGGATCGAAACAGCTCATAACACAATTACTGTATGCCTCCCCCAGACAAAAAAAACCCACCACATTTAAAGTGTTTTCAGAAAAATACTCACAATGTTACTCCCCCAACAGGGATCACAGAATGAAAGCGCGTGATGAGTGTTAGTGTTTATTAACTTCACCTTTTGTCTTCCAGCTCTGTCAGATGGTGAGGTTGGTCCCTGGAGCCTATTTAGAATATAAAGCTGCTTTAGTGAACGAGTGTAACAAACAAGGAGGCCTGAGACTTGCGCAGGCTAGAGCGCTCATCAAGATCGATGTGAACAAAACCAGGAAAATCTATGACTTCCTTATCAGAGAAGGGTACATCACGAAAGCCTGAGGACAGAGAGCAGCGCTTCGGCTGGAGCAGGCAGATGTGGAGAAGCTTTGAAGTCACTTTGACAGCGTTGGAAGATTTTAACAGTGTTGAATGAAGGACATTTCCTTTTGTTTAAAATCTTTGGGGCTTTTTTTTGTAAAAACAAGTAGGGAGCTTTGTTAAATTGTATGAATACTGACATTTCTTTGTCTGGATTCCTTTTGATTCTGCTGTTTAACACTGCTGTTGTCAGAATTACGCTGCCACGTAGCGCTGGAAAGAGTCATATGCCATATAAGCTAATCTTAAATGTGAATGGGCATTCGTTTCTAACACCTCTAACTAAAAAGAGAATCACGGTACTTTTATGCTGACAGCGACCCAGAATAAGGGCAGAAGAGCAGCACGTAATGAGAGTCACACTTTGACTTTGTGTGAGTACAGGGGTATAGAAACGCAGTCCCCTCCTTTCTTGTACTTCCTAAAACAGTGTTGGCTTTCAAAGGAGGTAGCACATGCCCAAGGGTATAAAAATAGACCTTGCAGTGGTCCAGTCTTTTTAACTTAATTGTGATAAAGGATGGGAAAGGACGTGGCAGGGAAGATCCTCAACAGTTGTTACTTTTATGTGATATTAGCACATATCACAGCATGAGTGCACTGTACAAACCAATAAGCTTCATCTGCTCGCTACTTCAGTTGGGATTGTCAAGTTATATATAATCCCTCAGTTTCAGTCTTCGTTGCTCGGGCTCATTGGAAAGGCTGGATGTTACACCCAGAGCAGCCTTTCGGAATGTAAATAAAGAGACGCTCCGTACCCCGACGTTCTCTCAGAAAAGATAACAAGCGGAGAGTGCGACAAACTGCCCGTAGCTCGCACAGCCCTTCCCTGCCCTCCTGTTCCAGGGCCTCCCTCGCTCAGCTCACCCCAATAACAGCAATGTGCCCAACTGACCAACAAAGCAATGACGAGGTGCAACAAGTTCCTACACACACGCGACACCCCGTCACGTCAGATGATCCATTGTACGACTTCGGTACAAAGCATTTGTGTTTCCAAATACGGTTGGATGATGAAGACGGTTCTTTTCAGATGCAGCTTGGCGTGATCCACTAGACAGTAAAGTCTTTATCAGACAGCTTCCATTGCTAACGTATAAGGCTGAAATAACATCCCATAAGTGACCGAACAGACAAAGCAGGTGGGATGTTGGGTGCTCTCAAGTTTGGGATCTCCTGTGGAAAAGCCTAACTGAGCTCTAACTATACTGATACCTGTTTAAGGTGTTTAGGTTTGGGGGTGGTTTTTCCCCCCCAAGAGTAATTATCCTGTGTACCTGAGGTGCCATTGAACATGAAGTGTTTTGGTTTGTAATAAAATCAAAATGACTTGAAACAATCTTAAATCTGCGTCCCCGGACTCTGGGTGAGACTGTAAAGGTCATGCAACTGCCTGTATCTACACCCATCGGCTTCTCGCCGCGAGAGAGATGAGATAAATGCGCAACAGTGGCTGTATGAATGTGACCACTAAATTAAATAGTAATATTTTCTAGGTAAAGAAAAGCAGCAGTTATAAATTACATGTTGAAGATTAAAATCTGTAGAAATTGAGACTGCACAGACTGGGAATGCCAAGGGAAGGGACAAAGTAAACTGTAAATCCTTGGGAATGTTTTTCCCAGTTTTAACATTAAACAAACAGCCAAACTCCCTTTCCTCTTGCCGAGTCTCCCATGCCGTGACATGTACAAAAAAGCAGTACGTGAGCCAAATACACTGGTACCTGCTGTCACCATCTCGAGATCAGCAACATCTCCCCCAGAACTTTAGTGACGTTCTTTTGCCCCAAAGGGACCCAAACGGGACCATGAATGTGACCTGCTTTGACCGAACACGGAACTCCCCAAACCCGAGCTGTTGCCGAGCCCTGTGCTTTGGGCAGTGCTAAATAATTTGACCATCTGGAAAACGTTGGGGAGAAGAGATCTCTGGAAAGGCAGGAACTGCCATCCTTTAGCCAGACAGGAGGAGACGGAAAAGAGACTTTTCCAAGGTAAGTAGGAGAGCACGAGGCAGTGGGGAAGTGGGGCTGGGATGTTGCCCTCGAATAGCATCAAAATACCCAAGCGGCAGGTTTTCCCCTTTCACAGGGCATCTCCCAAGCAGGGAAGGCAACGGGTTTCCAGCGCCCATGCCAGGGTCGGCGCCTCTTTGCTGCTCCTCTTCCCTTTAATCGCCAGGCTCCAAGGCAATGTGCTGTGTTAGAGGAGCCAGAGAAGTCACGTCAAGAAAAGGCGGTTGGGTCAAAACGCTCCGTCTGTGCCCGCACCAGGCTCGGGGGTGAGGTGGGGACCAGGGGTGGCACGGGGCGGGGGGGGGGGGTGCCCAGCGCCATTGTGTCTTGCACACCGGGTAAATGACCCCGCTTGGGGACAACACTGTGGCCACCCATGGCCATGCACACCCTATCGAGCGATGGCCGTCCCACCGTCTGAGTGAGCGATCCATCACCGCAGGCACACAGATGGCAGGATTTTGGGTACAAATCTTAACTGCTTGTAGCGCCAGCTGGGGCCAGATGGGCTGACGGGGGGGAGACAGGACAGGGACCTCTTCACCCAACAGCTCTCATACCAGTTCCAGTAAAATAAAACCCAACGAACGGACACCGAGCTCAGCTGCGCTGGTTTTAAAACGCGGCAGCCTTTCTGCAGGAGGCTCCTCCAGGGCACAAGGGCTCAAGCCAACGCCGACAGATCCCTGTCCCTTCGGTGACGATCGCCACCGGCGCTTCCTCCCCTCCATACCATTACTCAGAGAGGAAAAAAAAAAAAAAGTGCTCGGGCACAGGGCGGCCCCTCTCCCTGTCACTTCTGTCCCCCCTCCCAGCTGGGTGGGTGCTGCCATGGCCCCTCTGAACCATTTTCTGACACACAGGGAAGGTGGTTTGGGGGAGAAAAGCCAGCCCCGAGCTCCTGGCTGCCTCTCTGCTACTCCGGTCCCTCCTCCTTTAAATCCCGGCTCTTCTCCGACTCCTCACAAAATGTCTCCGTCGCTGCCTGCCAGAGCCAGCTCCAGCCTCCCAAGAGCTGGCTGTCATTTGGAGAGGCTTTGAAAGGGGGGGAAATCTATCTTTATCCGCACCAGGAAGCGCCATGCGCGACTCTGGCACTGTGCAAGTAATTAACAATAATGAAAAGTTGGGGTTGCCATGGATATGCTGTTCTATTTACAACGTGCATCTCTCCCCATCACCCAGACCCGCGCAGCAACCCAGGGAAATCAGAACCCCATTCACTGCCTTGGCGTGTGGTTTTATTTTTAACGGGGATGCTGTCACAGGAAGGCAGCCAGGCGGGACGCCGGGGGCAGGACAGCGGCTGCTGCTGCCCCGACACAGGCCGGCTCCTCCGGCTGATGCTCGGGAAGCAGCACATGGGATTTCTGTGCTGCTCTGCCTCACCCAGGCAGCTGCTGCCAGTGAAAGGAAACCCCATAAAAGCGCTTTTCAGAGACCTCAAACTAACCGGTCATGACTTTGCTGTAAAAAAATGGGGATTAAAAAAAAAAAAAAAAAAAAAAGAGACCATCCCCCCCACACACCATTTTTGAGAACTTTTGTGCTAACGGGCCCTCGCTTCAGACCCTGCTTTGGGACCAATGATGGTTCAGGGCGGGGAAAAGGAAAAAAAAAAAAAAAAAAAAAAAAGAAGAGAGAGAAAAATAAAAAGAGAAAGAAAAAACAAAGGGAAAAAAAAGTCAGCCCGGGGGTTGTTTTTGGCGGGCTGCTGTGCAGGTCTCGCATGCCCAGCGCTCCGGGAACGCCAGACCTCGTTAGTACACTGCGGGCTCTCAGCGAAGGATTGCAGTTGGCTTAATTAGAGACTCAGGTGAACATGAAAGATTAAATATGGAACAAGGCTGGGGACAGGCAGGAAGACGGCCAGTTTGGGTTAATGTGCCGATACAGGTACCTGCAGAATTAATTACGCCAGGGCTCAGGCAGCGCGGGGAGGCTGTCGCTGCTCCATCCCAGCACCCTCTTAGTCACCACTAATAGCCCTCGCATGAGGTATGCGCGGTATGAATCTTCTTTGGGGCCGTGTTATTCGCCTGTCATTAAAAGCATCGGTGCCGGGGTTTTTTTTGGGTCTCACAGCTGCCGTCACACCAGCAGCAGACGCACTCGGCCCCGTTGGTGACTCAGCCGGGGGCGGTGGGGGCTGCCTGGAGCAGATCCCGGGGGCCTGCGCCGCCCCCGGCACCGGGCTCCCCCGCTCCCCACACCGCCGCAGCCCGGCAGATAGCGCCGATAACGAAGGCACAAGAAGCCCTAGTTTTAATGCCTGCTCGAATTCCCGTCAGGTGGGGCCGGTGAAACCTAAACCACCTCCTTTTGGAGACAAACACCACCACGCTGGAACAGCAGCTTTTCGGCCGCGGTTAAAGAAATACCAGAGCCGCCCTCCTGGCTGGTGCGACACCAAAAAGGGAAAAATCCAAACCACTCGGCCATGTCCCATAGCGATCTCCTCTCCTCTTCCAAAAAACTGGTTCCGCAGCCTTCCGGGAACAGCCATCACGGATTTATTAGTGAGTGCGGAGAGAGTGCGCGTGGTGGCACAAGGAAAGCACCCACCCTTCATCTGGAGCTGACGGAGGTGCCAGGCGGCGAACCCACCGGCAGCCTCACGCACACAAATGCCTGCAGCCCCCCGTCCCACCTGGCTGCTCCCCACGGAGCCGAACGTGCTTCCACAGGGAACCATGGGCCAGATCCCCCATCCCAGCCATGCGTCAGCACCGGGTCAGGACCACGTGGGAACCTAGGGGGCAACGATGGAGTAGGAAAGAGCATGAGAAACCCAGGGAAGGGGTCAAGAACAAGCTCGGAGCACGCAGGGTGCCCAGCGTTTGGGGCCTCCATGGTGCGGGAGCTGTTAGGCAATGCCTGCTCCACCACAGGCTCCCCGCCAAACAAGGATCACCTTTTGCACCAAAGAAAGTAACCTGGCATCCCTTGAGATTTCCGTACAATCATAGACTGGTTTGGGTTGGAAGGGACCTTAAAGCCCATGCAGTGCCACCCCCTGCCCTGGGCAGGGACACCTCCCACCAGCCCAGGTTGCTCCAAGCCCCATCCAACCTGGCCTTGAACCCCTCCAGGGACGGGGCAGCCACAGCTTCTCTGGGCAACCTGGGTCAGGGGCTCACCACCCTCAGAGTGAAAAAAATCACTAACATCTCATGTCTTTTGCAAAGCCTGTCTGAAAAATCAAGGTTTCATGAACCAGCATCTGCAGGTGCCGGCACTCTCTAACCCTTCCCATTAAATGCGATGGGGACGCAAGCTTGGAGCACCCCCGTGCAGTGCTGGTGGGGCAGGCTCTGCCGGAGCACGCTGCAGGCTGGCCTTACAGGAGGTGTCTGAGGTCAGAGAGTCATGGAATGGTTAGAGTTGGAAGGGACCTTAAAGATCACCTAGTTCCAACCCCCTGCCCTGGGCAGGGACACCTCCCACCAGCCCAGGTTGCTCAAAGCCCCGTCCAACCTGGCCTTGAACCCCTCCAGGGATGGGGCAGAGACCCCAGCTCAGCTGCCCAGGAGGCAGGCAGCGATGTGCGGGCTGGGATGGGGCGAGGGGAGCCACGGTGGGAGAGGTGCAAGGAGCAGCGAGCGCCTCTGGGGAGGCTGAGCTGCCAGGCCACGTCAGCCCATCAGCCCTCGCTTCCCTGCCTGGCCACGGAGCCTGTCCCTGGGGCGCGGGGTTGGGGAAAGACACGGAGCATCACCCGCCAGCCCGGCTGGAGGCACGCACGCCGCGGCTCTGCCTCGCGTGGTCGCACAGCCCCGTGAGTCAGCGGGCAAGCTCCCGGATGAAGCTCACCCAACCCTCCCGAGACCAAACAGCACCCTGGCACCCCTCTGCCACAACGCAGCACCTACCACGGGGTCCCTGCCCAACGCACCATCTCAACGCAACGAGGGGACCCTTCAGTGCAGCAAACATACATAGAGCTGCTTCCCGTGACCCTACAGAGCCCACAGTCACCTATAGCAGAGGGAAGACTGTCCCTGGGGGACGATGCCATCCTCCACACAGCCCAGGGAGCCCAGCTGGGCAACTGGGAGCCATCAGGGATGCCCGGGATGCCGGGGCGAGGAACGAGGATGGCCCTGGTTGTGACTAAGTCTCTGGCATGCGTGGCTCCCCACAGCCAAACACAACACACCTGGGCTACAGAAACACTTCCCACTTCACCCACCGACCCCGTGAATCAGAGCACCCCGTGGATTTGGAGTCACGCACCCTCATGGCCGACTGCGCCTCGGGAGCCCCGAAGCCCAAATCTGCCCCAGTGCAGGGGGACTCGGCCCGTGGGTTGGGATGCGCTCCCCCCTCTGCTCCCCGTGACACTGGAAAGCAAACAAAGCTCCTGCCTGCCGTGTTGTGACATCCCCCTGCCTCCCCAGGGAGGCCTCCAGTGACCCACATTTGGCCACTTAAATCGCAGGTGGTGACCTAAAGCTCGGGTTTTGTTTTCCCCCATTAACATGCCACAGCCTGAGCGCCCGCTCAGGGATCTCTGCTCTGCCCTGTCACCTCGCATCTGACGAGAGGCGGCCGATGGCTCCGCAGCTGGGTTTATCCCCAGGAGGTCGCTCGCTGCCTCCCCCAGGTCCCTGCTGCCCCCCAAACCTACACCGCAGCTCCCCCAAATGCTGTAAGGGTGCCGTTCCGCTGGGACGCGGGTGCTGCAGGACGGTCAGTGCCTGTTGCTCTGTGGTTGAACCCCCCGGGATGGGATCGGTGCTACCAAAGACCAGGAGGTCCCATGTTCCTGGTCTTTTTGCATCACGAAGGGACCTTTTTTTGCATCATGCCCGTGCAGGCGGCCGAAGGCGGGGAAGAGTAAACTCTGGCGTAGCCATGGAAACTGGAGAGGATGGATGGATGGATGGCGCGAGTCCCTGCACAGGCGTGCCACGGCCGTGCGGTAACAGCCATCTGCTCCCCACTCAGCCGGCGTGACCCCGCGGCTGCCGATCACGCGCTGATCACAGAGCGTGGCAGGAAAACACCCCGGTGATTAAGCTAATAGCCCTAATGACCAGCTAATGGACTGCGGGCCAGACGCACCCTTCGGGAATGTGCCCAGGACTGCACCTTGCCGCGCTCACCCCGCTCACCCCAACACAGCACGCTGGGCACTGCTGCGTCACAGCTGGGGCGTATTCGCCAGGCTGGGCTGCTGCGAGGTGGGTTTGAGCCCCTCTGAAGCCATTGCCCCCAAAGGCACCGTGGGACAGAACCGAGCCGGTCTGGTCCCACTTTGACCATCTTTTCCCCAACATGGTCTTCGTATCTCTTCCAAAAGATGCACAGGTTCCTATGGGAATGGGGGGAAACCTGCCCAAACGTGATGTCTGCCTTACAGGAGAGCTGCTGCTGCCCTGTGTAACCTGGGCAGCGTATGATGGGAGCGCGGGCTTCCCTCCTGGGGCAGGGCGTCCCCCGGGGGCACCGCTGTCCCCCTGCACCAGGACAGGGGGTCCCAAGGAGGCACCGCTGTCCCCTCCATGCCAGGGCAGGGGGTGAGCCAGCATCCAAGAAAGCACTCGCCGCCGACACCTCCCCTGCGCCCAAGAGCAAACCCTCTGTGTCCCACCTGCCCCTCTGCGCACCCCTGCTGGCCGAAATGGCTCTTTGCTGGGGGGGGTTGCGTGTGGAGGACACCAGCCTCCCAGCAGCGCCCGCCGAGCACCCCCGGCTCCCCCTTCCCCGCTCTGGCTCCCAGAACCCACAAGAGAACCCTTTGCCGGGGCTGAGCGCGGGGAGGAGCTGACACTTCCTTTTAGCTCCGGTACCCACTGCATTTGCTGCGTCCTTGGGTCAAAGGCCTCCCAAGTTTCCCCTCTTTGCATCCTCTAACCCATGCTAAAAACACACAAAGCTCCCGGCATGGTTGAAGGTTAAAAGCACAAGTTACACCAGCATTAAAAACATCCGTGCGCAGTTGTGCGAGTAGTTAAGAACCGTCCGTGATGAGCAGCAAGGGCTGTGCAAGAGTATTTCTCATTCAATGACAGTCAAATAGGGGGGAAATGAGGGGTTTGGATGCCTGTGGGGAGAACCCCACATGTTGCTGAGGCTGCCACCATGAAACCTGTCCTCATCCTTCCCTACGCTGCCCGTGGCCACCACCCCAGGCTTGCACTGCCGGGGCTCTGAGCCCCCAGCTCCCGGGGAGACACCCCCGGAGGTTCAGCCCCTCTCTTGGCTTCTCCTTAGATCTGAGATCACCCGGGGGTTCGTCTCTGCCCCTGCCACGGTGCAGCTCCGAGGAAGGCAGCAGCACACGAGCAGAGCTGATGCAACACGGAGGCAAAGCAAACCTTGAGCTTGCAGAGCCGAAATCCTTACATTTTCGGTTTTTGGCCTTTTGAGGTTTTCTTAATTTGTCTATTTTTGTTCCTCACCCACCTCCGCGCTGAGTGTGACGAGAGCCTGCGCTGGAGAGGCAGGGTTTTAAGGAAGAGCGCTGGCTGTTATAAAGCAGCGAGGCTCTTGGAAAAACAGCCTCTGGAGCAATAAACAGCTTTGGTGCTGAGGGCTGTGAGGGACGGCTCCATCTGGGCTGCTGAGTCACGAAACCTGCCCAAGTGAGATACCAGCCAGAGGGCTCGGGGTAGGGGAAGCATCCTATTAGGGATTTTTGCTATTTTGGTCCGAACATGCGACAACAAAACCAGAAAGCAAACAAAAGCGGGCTGAGATGGCAACGCTTCACTCCAGCAGCTGGGGGGTTAACGTGGAGGCTGCCCTCCTCCTCCTCCTCCTCCTCCTCCCCTGCCCTGTGCCAGGCAGCCTTGTCCCATCCCCGCCATGGTGGTGAGGTGGGTGGGAGCAGACCCTTCCACCTTAGCCCGACACTTCCCGGCCGAAGCCAAACTCTCCCCTTTGCCATGTGGATCCCCCTGCCCGCGCTGTCCCTCCATGGGGACCCCAGCCCACCCTGGCCCCCAGCATGGCACCATGGGGAGCCATGGGAGCAAGGGCCCCCGGGGCCACCCTCCTTCCTGCCCCTGGATTCCCAGCACAGGGATGTCCCAGTCCACAAAAACCAGCTCAGCTCCCTCTCCTAGGGCTGTCCCCCTCCCCGCATGGTACCTGCCTTGTCCCCACACACTCTGGCAGGGTCCCCATGGGGACATGACGTGTCCCATCCCTAACAGTCACCCCACCATATCCCTTCATGGACCTGGCCACATCCCCACACGCTGTCATGTCCCCAGAGGGGCTCTGCCTTCATTGACTGACGCATCTGCTTCCCCACAGGGCTCCCATCATATCCCCCCAGGGGCCCCTACTTGTCCCCCGCCCCACAGGGACTCCACCATGTCCCCCAGGGACCCTCTCATGTCCCTTCATGGCCTCTGACACATCCCCATCCCCACAGGGACCCCCACCATGTCCCCAGAGACTGTCACATCCCCCCAGGGACCCTCTCACATCCCCAGAGGGGCCCCCCCCTACATCCCTTCATGGCCTCCGATACATCCTTGTCCCCACAAGGACCCCACCACATCCTCCCAGGGACCCCCACTTGTCCCCACACACTGTCATATCCCCACAGGGACCCCACCATGTCCTCCCAGAGACGCCCACTTGTCTCCATCCCCACAGGGCCCCCGTCATGTACCCCCAAGGATCCCCACTGTGTCCCTACACACTGTCGTATCCCCACAGGGACCCACACATGTCCCCACACAGTGTCATATCCCCCCAGGGCTCCCATCATGTCCCCCCAGGGACCCCCACATGTCCCCACACGGTGCCCTATGTCCCCAGGGCTCCCGTCATGTCCCCCCAGGGACCCGCACATGCCCCCACACACTGCCATATCCCCCCGGGGACCCCGGCGAGAGGCCGCGGGCAGTGCTGCCGCACCCCCCCCAGCCGCGGGACACGGAGCCCCGTCCCCGTCCCCCCCTGGGGCGGCGGCGCCTTTAAGGCTGGGCCGGGCGCCAGCTGCCTCCGCCCGCGGGCAGCGCCGGGCGGGCCGGGCCCCGCCGTAGCCTGGTAACCGCCGCTCGGCGGGCGGAGGGCGGCCCCGGCAGCGCCGCGGTCAGGTGGCAGCCCCACAGACGGAGCCCGGCGGCCGCCCGATAAAAGTCCTGCCCCGCCGCCCGCCCGCCACCCAGCGCGGAGCCGCCGAGGAGCCATGGTAAGAGCGGGGCCGGGCCCGAGCGGGGTGGGGGGGGGCGGGCAGCAGGGCCGGGCCCCGGGAGAGGCGCCCGGCCGGGCCTCAGGGAGGGAGGGAGGGAGGCGGTGGGCGAGGAGCGGAGCGGGAGCCGGGGCTGCTCCGGCCGGGCCGCCGGCTCCCCCCGCCGCTGTGAGGCTGGGTCTGCGTTCTGTACAGCTGGCTGTGGGGAGCCCGCCCGCCCCGGCAGGCAGCGCAGCCCCGGCTCTACCGGGGGCGGGGGGGGGGGGGGGGTGGACACGGACGGACGGACCGACTGACTGACTACCGGCCTCACCCCCCCGCCGGTGCCCCTCATCGCGGCCTCAGGGCCGGCCGTACAGCGCTGCGGGGAGATGCCCCACCGGAGCGGGGTGGGGGAGACGGTTCAGCCCCGTCCCCGGTCCAGCCACGGTCATTGCCGGGGTCAGGGCAGTCCCGAGGCGGTGCTGGGACGGCGGGGCGGCTGTGCCCGAAGGTGCCCGAAAGAACTGGAGGAGGCAAAAACACCCTGCTGGCGGGGGGTGAAGCCCCGAATGAGCCCGGCTGGCGGGGGGCGGGGGGGGAGAAGTTGTTGGAGACCCGCACCCCAATAGCCCAGCGCGGAGGTCGGGGGTTTCCCCTGCCTTGACACCAGCCTCAGCCCACAGGGTGTTGCCAGAGCCCAGCGCCGACCCCCGGCTGCTGCCCCCCCGGGGTGACAGCCACATCCCCCCGGCTCGCAGGGCACCCTGGTGCCGGCAAACCCTGGCGCGTGCCTGCGGCCGGCCAGCCGGCTGTCCCCAAAACCAAACCGGTTGCGTGCGCGGCCCTTGACTCAGCGCCGGAGTAGCTGCTTTGAGCAACACTAGTAATCAATGAGTGGCATTTGGCTGTAGGGAGATTGGGAAGGATTATAACCTGTTCGACTGGGCAGCAAATGAGTCTTTTATTCTGAAGCTCTGAGTATTGACAGATGTCCTAATATCATGTTGCAAGTTCAGTTTATCCCTAATGCCACTGCCACAGGAATGGTGGACGGATTAGCTCTGGCAAAACAGTGTTTTCCCTTATGATACACCGGATCAGCTGTCCCTGCCCTGGCAGGGAGCACATTCCTCCCCCTGGGCCTCTCCGACCACCGTGGTGGGTGCTGTGTTCCCGGTGGCAGGCTCTGTGGCACTCCAGTTCCCAAGAAATGAAAAAACAAGAGTCCCCAGTTCGGAGGGCGTCTGCCAGTTCCCACCGGCAGAGATCTGCTGCCATGGCTTGGCTAACACAACCCTGGTGAACGTCAGGAGGGGAGCAGTAATGCAGCAGGTTTTAATCGATTTATGCCTAGGAGGTGTGAATGTGCAGCTCTGCCTGTCCTTCCTGCCCCCGAGGGCTTGCCGGGTCCTGGACAGGGGCACGCACATCCAGTCCTTCCTCCAGAAACAAAGGTGAAACCCCAGGGATTTCATCCCAGCCCTCGCTGCTCTGCAGGGTCTGCTCCGGGCTCTATCACCGCTTCCTTGTTGGTCAGGGCAATATTGAAATTTGCATGGCTTAATTCAATACCTGATCCCAGCTGGAATCTCAGAGCTGGAAAGGCAGAGCTCACACTGCTCTAGTGCTAGAAGCGTACAGGGTGTGGGGGAAAATCTTCTGTCTAAATCAGACATTACGGGAGGGAGGAAAGAAATGCAGAAGCCTACACAAGAAGGTCTCAGACAGATCTGTTCTTAGAGTCGGTACCAGCTTTGTCCCAGGGAACCGGCCACGTGGCACATCTGGGTGCCCAGGCAGAAGTCAGGAATGAGGAGAGCGGAAAAGGCATCTGGGCAAGGCAGCGAGGACCAGGAGCAGCTTTGCTCCTGCTCACCACACACTGGCCCCAGCAGAGCTGTCTACTCAAGGCTGTTCACCAGCACAGCGGAGAAGCCTTCCAGGCTTCCTGCCACCACTGCGGGACCTTCCTTCCAGGGTGGTTTTCCCTGGAAGGTGGGGGTCATGCCTCAAACCAGGTACGGGAGCTTCTCCCAGCCCTTTTCCTCTCTAGGTACATATAAGCCTCGCCACACACACGCTGATTTATCGCTTCCAAAAAGACACGCTGAGCAACCATAATGCAAACAGAAATTTTATCTAGCAGATAGGGCCCTGGCATTTGGAAATAGCCACAAAGTCCCTGAACATCAGCCCCGGCTTCCCGACTGCTTGCAAATAAAGCCTTGAACTGATAGGCAGACGCACTTCCCACCCTTCCTTGGGCACCTTCGCAGGGCTGGGGGTGGCTGCCCCAGCAGCGGTGCCTGCAGAGCACTCCCTAGTGCCAGCGCTACAGCTCGTGGGCTGGTCTCACACAGCTACTCCCCCCCACTTTTAAAAAAAAAAATAAAAATAATAGAAATAATACTAATCAGGCAGGTTTTAGTTTCCCAGCAGGAAGGCTCAACAGGTGCCGCTGTGCTTGCTCCAGCCCTGCACCCCGCACCAGGCGGGTTGGGGTACCTGGGCTGATGAGAATTAATTTCCCCCTCTGTCAGCGTCCCACCCCGCAGCGCAGAGGGTGGCGGCCGGTCCCTTCCCCTTGGGGGGAGGCTGAGCAGCAGCGAGTCCTGGTTCACAAAGGAAACTCAAATTTGCCGGGTGTACCTTCTGCTGAGCGAAATACAGTCTCACCAAGCCTCGAGCAGAGCTACTGGGAGGCGAGGGGCGCTGGCCCCGCGCTGTTTACACAGGAAGCATTTGCTCCTGCACATAAACTTGATTTCCAACTAATTGATTAAAATTGGCCTCCCTTCCTGTTACCCTAAGCAACCCCATCGATGTGCTCAGAAGGTGACCTCATTCCTTACAGCTGCGGTGGCCGGGCTCCACCGACCAGCCCATTCCCATCCTGCTTTCTTGCTGCTCTCCCTTCTGCTTTTACTGCCCCATGCCGAACCGCTGCCTGGCCTTGGAAATCGTGGGCAGCCCCTGCCTGTAGGGGGTTCCTCATGGTCAGGTTTACCAGGGGGGTGCCAGGCTTTGAGACCCCTCCCGGGGAAGCATTCAGAGCATGCACCAGTTGGCAGCACCCCTGGAAAAGGTCCGGGTGAGCGCCAGCGTGGAAGCACCGGATGGTTTCCAGGGCACGTTGCAGTGAATTTGCAGCTGCCTTCAATTTTATGGGTTTTGAGGTGGGCTGGCAGGGAGGGGACAGAGCCAGAGCTGGTGCCACACCAGCAAAGAGGCACAACCCCCAGCGGCACCCACCTGGGAGAGCCCTGCGGTGCCAGCTGAGCTGGTCCCAGCAGGGTCACACACGAGCAAACACACCAGGTCCCTGTGTTTTGCTCAGCTAATAAGGAAGAGATTGTGTCCCTCCTGTCAGCTGTGCCTGCGCAGGGCACGTCCCCAGGAAAAATAAGGCTCCATCTTGCAGCACCCCGGGAGTTGGAACCAGGCGTGGGTCTGCTCCCCCAGCCCGCCCCGGCTCCTCTCCACATGCGCACTCACACACAGTGAGCAGGGGAGATTTTTCTAAACTCCACCTGCAATCCAGATGCCATCAGCTGGCACCGAAATAAGCCGTAGCGCTTCAGAACAGATGATATCTCCACTTGGGGCTCAAAAACAGCCCTTGGTTTTCAGCTGACTTACAGAACTGACACTGCACACAACTGTAGGATCCCATTTATGCCTTCTCAAGGCTTAATTTTGGGTGTTTAAAAGAGTGTTTCACACACCCGAGCAGGGTTTTTAAGTAAGGCACAGACGGCCGCACTGCTGGCGTGTAGTGGGGTGAGCCCTGTGCCCCTGCCGCTCTCCCCAGGTGACTGCCACGCAGAGCACGGCATGCTAGAGCCAGCCAGGAGGCAGTGGCTCCGAAATAACAGACACTGCTTTAAAAAGAAAGATGGTTTGTTTTTCTTGCATAAAATCCTCTTGCTGGTTGCCGAGGGAAGCTTGTCCCTAGAGCAGGGAGGCTGTGTCATGGAGTTTATAAACACCAGCGTGCTCTCGGTTGCACCCGTGCCCCGTCTCGCTCCGTCCCGGCATGCCGGCCGGCAGCTCTCCCCGTGGCGAGAGGTTTTGCTCGCAGCTGGCAGAATCCAGCTGTCAAGCGGAGGAGCAGCAGCCCTGACTGTTCCCGCTCCACAGCGGCGAGGAGGGGGTGGCTGCCTGGCAGGGAGCGTGTAACGCACCCGTGGGCAGGCTCTGCTGCCTCGCTGAGGAAATAGTGGCAGCGTGCATCAAGAGTCCGGAGCTGCCTCCCCCTGCCTGGGAGAGGCATGCAGGCGGCCAGGGATCCTGGCCGATGGGCCAAGTAGCATCCTCAGGGGGGGATCCTTCCAAAAACGTCACCGCCCATTTTTTCTGCTCCTTTGGTGCTGGGAGAATCACAGTCTTTGGCTCACAGAGTGAGGAGGGGCTGGCAGAGCACTGCTAGACGAGTAGGAGCTCATCAGCTGGGCCCATTGGGCTGATTTACAAACTAAGGCATGCCCTGATGGTCTGTAAGCGCTTGCGATGCTACCCGTGGAACATGCATTTTGCAATTGCTCGTTAACCCCTCGTAAGTTTGCGCAGTGTATTAACCTCAGCAGCCTGGTCGCAGACCAAGGCTCGGTGGCACGACATGACGTGCCTGCAACTGCGCAGAGACCGGCTGCAAGGGTGAGGATGCTGCTGCTGGGCTGCGGGAGGCAGCTGGGTGAGGCTGGCAACGTCCTGGCCGTACCCGAGCCAACCCAGGCCTGCCCAGAGCACCAGGCACGCCATCGGTGCCCGTGAGCTGTGACGCAGGAGCATCTGCTGTCACCCCTCCAAAGGCAGCATCACAGCAGGCTGGGACAGGCTAATTAGGGTTCGTCAGCCCTGCAGCCTAGAGAGCTGGCTCGGGTCATGGGAGCAGCCCAAATCACAAGTGTGTGGAGGAGGCAGTGCCGCGCCAGGGGAAACAAGACTTTGTGCTCATGGACCAAACGTGTTTGATCTGGGGTCGTTAAGCGAGGATAAGCCTGGGGCCTGTTGCAGCCGTACCCTGCCAGTTTCTTGTGTCAGGGGGAGCCGTGCCTGAAACACACCACGAAACCTTGGGGGAGTTACCGGTGCGCTCCTGCAAGTGCGGGAGACCCAGTTGTGCCGGGTGCTGTACGAGCAGCCAGGCCTGCTCAGAGCTTTGGGCAGACAGATTATTATCTTGATTTAACATCTGACAGCTTCCATACTGTGCTCACCTGGGAGGGTAACACAGGCTGCAAGGAATCAATCAGGGTTCAGTTGAGGCATCCTCTGTCATAGCCCAAATCATCCCACTGTCTCCTCCTGCTTCCCCTTCCTTCCTTTCCACTCCAAAACCGAACTGCCCATCCCTTCCATCACGAGGATGTGCTGATGGCTCTGAACCACGCACCTGAGAGGAGTCTGTAACAGCTTCAGGAGCACATCCACGACAGCCAGAGGTAGGAGAGCAAAGACCCCAGCAGAACAAGCAGTGAGCTGCAGTCATGGCTGTGACGCCCGGGAGAGCCAGGTCTGCCCAGCCTCCAGCCCGCTTCAGACTCCCATGGACTCGGCACAGGCAAGACCTGACCCTGAGAACGGCTGCAGTTTGCGCTCTCTGCTGAAATTTATTTTAAATGCTGTTCTCCAAGACCATTTCTGAAGCAATTTGCTGTTCAGCCTGGCTAGGAAGAGCCCTGAGCAGGCTCGTTCATTCAGCGCCTGCAATATTGACTCTTCTCTTTACTGCAGCATTAGAGATCATTTGTCATCTCCAAAATGAATAACTTTTCCTCTCCCGGGAAGGGGGAGAAGGCTTGCTTCAGTACTGACATTTCACATACCCAACCCACAAACCTGCTTCGAATCCCAGATAATGCTCTGGGGATAAAACCAGCGGCTTTGGTGCCTTTGCTCTATCAGTGGAGCAGGGCCCGCGACTCACCTGGTCCTTCCCACACACTAAATTTGCCGATTATCTCTCGAACCCTGCCCTGCACACCCCCCCCGGGGATGCCCTGCTCAGCCACAGCCCTCCTGTCAGCCTTGGGGCAGGGGGAGCAGAACAGCCACCAGAAAGCCAGGGGCACCCCATGAGCAGCAACAGCACCAGAGCAGGACCAGCCATCCCTCCCTACCCGGTGAGCTGGCTACTGAGTCAGGCAGCTCCGGAATTTCATGTGGTCCAGGGGCAGAAGGGCCTGGGAGATGCTCTCACCTCTGCCAGGTACCAGCTACGTTGCCACGTTACTGACATACCGTCCAACACCATCCGCAAAGTCTTACTCAAGTCCCTCAGGAACAAGTCACAGCCTCTGTTCTCAAGCCAGAGGAGCACTTAAAAAGAGAAAATCCAAAAAACTCTCCCAAAAATCAAAGAAAAATTACCCAACAGCACCAGAATAACAAACCAGAAGCTCAGACTTGCCAACTCATTGTCTAGAGACTGACAAGCAAGGCTCTCCCCTCCTGTCCTGGAGATCACAGTGTATTTAACTAACAGCTGCCTGTTCGCCTGTCTTTTGAGCTTTCAGAGGTGTTTTCAAGCCTTTCTCAGGAGGTCTAGGAACCAGGAATGCTTTCCTGTGGGAATTTCAGCCTTTGTTAGCAGGACTGTCTTCCCGGGAACGAAAGCAAAAGAAACAAACTCCAGCTATTGCAAGATTTGGAAGAACAGAGCCATAAGCATTGCCAGCAGCAACCTTTCCGAGGGACTGGAGCACCCCATACACAAACCATTACGTTGGTATTGTTGCATTGCTTTGGAAACCCTCTTGCCTGGAGAGGAGCCACTCTGATGCCAGGAAATCCAGCCCAGGTGGGATACTGGTACCAAACTGGTCCGCCCTGCCAAGGCACACACCACCAGCTTTCATGGGAACAGCTACCATGGGCAAAGCGCCTGTGCCCGTCTCCCGGCAGACCCAACTAGAGATGAACCATGCAGCTTAGCCTCGAGGTACAGCAGAAACACGCGCAGCACCCGATACGAGCCGGCCAGACTTACCTGAGCAGCACGGCTGGGAGCAGCGGGTCTGCGGGACGAGGTCCTGGCCACAGTGGGTGCTGGAGAAGTGCTCCCCTCCCCATAAACCTGCACCCAAGGAAGGTGCTGGCCGGGAGCTGTGTGGAGAGCACCTGGAGGCTTTGAAGACCAGACTCATCTCCAGGCTGTAATTACCCACTTGCTTCCCCCACCCCTTATTATGCAGATGAGAGAAATGGCAGAACCCACCAATCTGCCGGGGAGGGAGGCGACTGTGCCGGTCCTGCCCCTGTGTCACCAGGGCCAGGGACCCCAGGGCCCCCCTGCCACCCCAGGGTCCCTAGCCCTCCCCAGCAGCGTGAGCACGTGGCCGCAGCTGGTCTCTGGGCATGGGGAAGACCAAGGCAGAGCCTGGAAAGGGGCTTGCCGTGGATCAGGGCTGTTACAAGATTAATTAATCCATTAATTGGAGTCAGCTCAGCGAATGAGGATGTGGTAGCAGGAACACCTGGTTGCTCCTGGCCCACCACCAGCCAGTCTTTGCCAGCAGGACCACACAGAACCCTCTGGGAATGTCAGCCCTTTGCAGGAACCCACAGCCACATCCAAAACCCCTCGGTTTGTGAGCCCCCGCCACCTCCCATCGCCCTCTTCACAGGGTTACAGCCATGACAAGCCAGCTGAGACACCCTGGGGACACTGACTTCAGGCTTGTGTGACCACACAGACACTCATCCCAAGAAGAAAAAGGAGGAGAAACAGGTTTTTTTTCACATGAGATGGTGCAAACTGACTGTCTCGGTGCAGCCCTCCCCATCTGTGCTGTGGCTGGATGGGGCAGAGCTGGACCCGCAGCCAGCACCTCTCCCCTGCCCATGCCAGGAGCCTGCTGGCCACTGCGCTGGCCCATTCTGCCACTGTCCTTCATGGGTACCGCAGGTGGCACAGCCAGGGCTGGCCTCTGTCCCTGCCTCGTTTGATCTTCAGCTATTTTTCTCTTTTATTTGCATGCAGCAACAGCTGGGAAGAGGCTTTTCACTCTTTGCCTCTCTCTCTGCCCCAGCACAATGACGGGGAGTCCTGCGTGAAGAGCGACAGTGTTGGATTACAGCGGGGACACGGCAGGATAAATCGGGTGTGTTAAGAAAGGCAAATGGAGTTTCGCGGGAGCGAAACAGCAGACTTCAGGCGAGCCTTTGTCTGAAGCTGGCTGGGGCCAGGCAGGAGGGTTAGGAGAAGGAGCGGCTATCGGGAGAGAGAAAGGCTCACGCCTGCTGGCCTGGTGATGGCTCCTCATCGTCAGCCAAAGGCGCCGCACCCAGCCTCTGCCATCCCAGGCAGACGAGGCCCTTTCATTCTCAGGCTCCCTGCAAGCCGGCAGCTGCTCAGCCTGGTGTGTGTGGGCAGGAGGACCGAGGCTTTGTCACATGCCCGAGGCAGCATGTCGCAGTCGGTGGCATCCCAGCCAGCTCCTGCTGCGAGAGCCGTGAAACGCGGGAAGGGACGCTGGCACCTGCCCCTCTCCCTTAGTGCCTTTCCCCAGCATCTGCTTCCGCTGCGGCCGGCAGCAGCATCCTTGGCTACCAGGGATTTGGTCTGACTAGCACAGCAGCCTTATCTCTCGCTTACATAATGAACTCCTCTCCAAAACGTTAACTCTTTCTGGATGAGAGCTGTTCTGCTTCGAGCAGAGGTAGCGCTGCCTGGCATCGGCCGTTTGGAGCCCCAGGGAAGTGGTGTTTAGCAGGAACCCGAGACTGTGGGCAAGTAGCCCCTGGTCCGATGGCCCGTCGGTCTGGGCCGCTGTGCGATGCCGTGTTGGGCATGGGCTGCATGCGGTGCGCGGGCGGTTTGCTGCCAGCCCGGCGGCGGCAGAGTTTGCAGAGCGAGCCCAGCCTGTCACATGCAAATGTCCGGATAAGTTGCTGCCTGCAAACAGGAACCACTTTATGGAAAGCAGCAAAGCCCTTCCCATCCCGCCCCAGGGAGCAGCCGGAGCCCAGGTGCAGCAGCGTGGACGTGGGGCAGGCGAGGTGCTCAACCCCAGGCAGCGCGTCAGGGCCGCGCCGGCGCAGATTCGGGTGCCCTGGTCTGTGGGAGCGATGTGGGGATGCTGCTGCCCCGCTCCCAGGGGTGCCGAGGCACCAGCAGGCCCCTGGCAGGCAAGCGGGACGGGGTGCCGTGGCAGCAGCACCCGCTGGTCCCAACCAGCACGGTTGCAGGTTGCCCTCCGCTAACGTTTCTCAGCCATCCTCAAGGGAGGTGCGGTGTTAAAAATCCCATTTGGGTTTGTCGTTTGGCCTCCGGCCGGCTTCTCTCAGCTCCCCAGCGCCTGCCAGAGCCTCCTGGCCCACCCTGCCTCCCGGCAGCCCTGTGCCACGGCCGCGCTGGCAGCACCCTGCACACCTCCCCGGCCCGCCGTCGCGCCGAGCAGCCAGCCTGGAGCACCGAGACCCGCCAGCCGCAGCCGCTCTCCCTTCTCCAACCCCAGCTCTGAAGCCAAGCCAGCCCATTTTCTCCCGCTCCGGAGCTCAGCGTGCAGGTTCCTTCATCATTTTAAGGCCACTCATGGGGGAACAGAGTCCTTTCCGCAGCCTTCCCTCTGCACGCCCTGTCCCGGAGATGGATGAGCCGCATGGAAGCAGGGAGGGTCTGCCTTGCTCAGAGCTGGTTTCAGGGCAGGTGTTATTCTGCTCTCCTGTGGTCCAGCAGCATTTCCCAGCAGACGGCTGCTTCACCTGCACTCTGGGGACTTGTGTTATTTCTGGACTGGCTGGAGAAGTAGCAGAAGTGGATGCTGCACCCATCCACCACTTTCCCGCAGTGGGAAGCCGTGGGTTACGGCACCAGCTCTGCCCATTCCCAGTCACCCCTGTAGTCCCAGCAGTGCCTCGGGGAGCAGGAGCAGGTAGCACAGGAGCAGGGGCTCCCAGGAGTGCGCTTTGGGCACCATCAAAAGAAACGCAGACCTGCCCCAGCTCTCTGGGACTAGGCAAGAATCTTTGTGGATGCTAAAGGAGACATTAGAGCAAATTAATTACTTACACTTATTTTATTTTTTTTGAATCATGACTTTTGTACCGCACTCCGATTCCATTGGGCCTACCGAGATTTTCAGTGCTGTGTTGGCAGCAATTGGTGACATTACGCTGTCGGCAGCAAGTGCCTTCGCGAGGCCTCTGTCTCTCCCTGGGGAGCAGGCAGGGAAGCCCTGGTCCTCCCTCCCACTTCTTGGGCAACCACCTAAATCAGGGGGCTTCAACATACCTCAGTACAGGGGGCTACCTGGTGTCCTGTTTGGGTCCAGCACAAAGGGACAATAAACCCCGTGCTCTCTTCTCTCCCCAGCACACCATCGGACACGCTCTATGAGACGTCCCACCTTCAGCAGCCCGCGGGGTCCCTGTGCCGGTCGGTGATTTGGAGCAGGACAGTTTGTTACCAAGTGTAAGTGCTCAAATCCTTCGCGTTGTCACTAGCAGCTATTTGAGAGCAGGGATTTCCCCTGCTCAAAGGACTTTATTCCTTTGAAAATCCGTGCCTTTCATTGCTGCTCCAGCTGGGTGACCGCGGTGGGGGTGTCCACAGGGGAAGCCGAGCGCTTGCAGCTGCAGCAAAAGTCGTCTTGTTGGGGCATGAACTCTTGCAGCGCCGGCACTTTGGGCCCACGGTTGCAGGAGCTGCTCAAGTAGCTGCCAGCCGGGAACAAGCCACAGAGGAGACCGTGTTATGCTCATTAAGTTACCATACCGCAAAGCCATGCCAAAAATCCGCTGGCAGCATTACCAGCCGCTGCTGAGACTTGCCGGTGTTTCCCGGAGCGCAGGATGCAGACAGACGGCTGCACTGTCGTGTCAGGGCCGGGGAAGCCGCCGTCGGGGTCTCTCAGCCCTTTGAGGACTCTGACCCGCAGAGTTAACTGCTGGAGGGACAGACGCCCTCTCAGCTGAGGCGCTGAGCACCCCCCCAGATCTCCTCCGTGCAAAGCCCGGTGACGCTTTGGTGGGCTCAGACGTCCCTGGGCAGGGCAGGGACTCCCCAGACCGTGCTGGCAGGAGCCTCCTCCACGGCCCCTCTTGGGCTGGAGAAGGCACAGCTAAAAGGGACTTGCAAATTATTAACGGTCTGGGGCTTGTCCCCTTGCTTGCGGCTTCTCCCTTGGCTTTGGAGAAGTCCTAAAGGAGTAGGGGAAGTAAAAGTGGGTCCTTCCTGGGGGCCACAGCGGAGGCAGCTGGGGACTCGTGGCTCATGCAGGCGAACCCAAGCCCTTGCGGAGCACGTCCTTCTCCAAAGCGTTAGTCAGTCATTAAAGCAGCAGGAAAAGAGCCTCCCCTGTCCCAGCCTCTGCTTCGGTTTTGCTCTCAGCTTCTGACATAACCAGGTCACTCTTTCCACACTTCCCCAGCCTAGATGAGAGCCGATTAGTGATCTGGATGGACATGACTCACTGCCTTTTCTAATGAGCAACTTTCCTCTGTTTATGTACTTTGGCGGGGCCTTTCATATACCTAAAAAAGGAGAAGGGTGGCACTGGGGAGAGAGCAGGGTAATGTGAATTGCTGGCATCTGCCGCCAGCCCCAGTGAGCTGTGTCACACCATCCCTTTGGACTCTGGCCAGTTGGGAAGTTGCTGCTTTTGAGCATGGAAAAGGCGTAGCTAATCTTCCACGTGCTAATCCGGGTGAAATGCTGTCCAGGCCCACAGGTAGGCTGCTTAAACCCTCGACGAGTAATTGGAGCTAATTAGGCTGGAAGATTTTTTAGTTAATATCTGTCCAGGCAGTGCCTGGGGGCCCCACGGTAATAAGCACTTCTGCAAATCCAGAAACACCTTACCCCACGGAGGTTTGCCAGCAGGAGGTTGTCCAGGCCGCGGCAGGGCGAGTTGGGTTTTCCTGTTCTCTTGCATAGACGTGGTCTCACCGGGCAGCTGCCCCACTCACGTGGCATCGCTTGTGTTTTGCAGTGACTAAGCGGAGGAAGCTCTCGCTGTCCTAGCACCACCAGGCCAGACAATCCTTCTCTTGGCTGAAGATCTCGTTGGATCCCTTCCCATAATGGAAGCGTGAGTGCCGAGATCCTCCATGACCTCCAGAAGCCACAACTCCTTACCGAGAACTCTGATGGCTCCACGAATGCTTTCCGAAAGTGCCCTCGGGGGCATCGCCCAAATCACCCCCTCGCTGTACTTGAGCCGGGGCAGCGTCGCCTCCAACCGGCACCTGCTCCTCTCCCGGGGAATCACCTGCATCATCAACGCCACCATCGAGATTCCCAATTTTAACTGGCCCCAGTTTGAATACGTGAAAGTGCCTTTGGCTGACATGCCCAACGCCCCCATCTCCCTGTACTTCGACAGCGTCGCCGACAAGATCAACAGCGTGGCGCGGAAGCACGGGGCCACCTTAGTCCATTGTGCCGCCGGTGTGAGCAGGTCGGCCACCCTCTGCATCGCCTACCTGATGAAGTACCACAAGGTGTCCCTCTTTGAGGCATACAACTGGGTCAAATCGAGACGCCCTGTTATACGCCCCAACATGGGCTTCTGGAGGCAACTGATAGACTACGAGAGGAAGCTCTTTGGGAAGACGACGGTTAAAATGATACAGACACCATATGGCATCATCCCAGACGTTTATGAGAGAGAGAGGAGACCCCTGATGCCTTACTGGGGAATTTAATGTGACTGCAGACAGGAAGCACAACAGAAGGGACGCGCTGTGCTGAGTCGACCAGACTGGAGACATTCCCTTCTCCTTCTACAGCCAACTTTGGTTCTTTACCATACAGCAGAACCTCAACTAATTCTCACCTCACTAACCTGCAAGGCCAACGATTCCCTTCAAAGCATTTCTCTCTACAGGGATTCCCCCGTCCGCATTTCTCTGATTTAGCAGAATGAGGTCTCCTTATAAGTTTGTTCCTTTCATAAAGCCTCCCTCCCTTTTTTAGTCAGTTTATTAGTATCCTATGAGGAAAGGCCTAAAAGGCATTTGGCAGAGTTAATGAACAAAGTGCGCTTTGTGATGCGGTAGCCTGGATATTTCGTTAATAGCTTGTTTGCTTCCTTGCAAAATCCTGTAGTGGCTAGGGAGCGGCACTAGCACGGAGGGAGCGAGGTCCTACTCTACGGCAGAGGGTTTTTCCAAGAGCCAGGAAGGCAGGCGTGCAGGGCTGTGGTGCTAGTGCTGGTGTTTTATTTAACATCCGTAGTGACTCTCAGTATATAGTGTTTGAGATCTTTAGTCAGCTCTTAATCTGTATTAAAAGTCAAAAAAAAAAAAAAAAAAAAAAAAAGAAAAAAAAAGAGTGAAGTCAGTCCGTGTCGGCCACAAGCAAAATAAAATTTGAATTATTCAAATCAAATAAATACAAGATCCTTTTTCATTCATTCCATGCCAGGGCAGTAGTTCTGGAATACACTTACACTACTGAAAAACGCTGGTGTTTTTCGTGGGTGGAAAGTAAACAGAGATCTTGTCCAAATGTGGCTCCAGACAGAAGCGAGAGGTTAGCCCATTTCTAACTCACTCCATTATGTCCTCGAGGTTATGTTGCATTCTAGAATTATTCTGCGCAAAATGGCGATCTGTTCGACCTCCCGGACAAGGATGGCTTTACGGAGAAGGCTTTGCCTTGTTCTGTGCGTGACGAGAACGATTCCAAGCCGAGACGTGGGAGAAGCCTTTCCGTGGCGAAGCCGCTGCCTCCCGGACGTGGCTCCCTCCCGGCGGACGGGAAGGGACTGGTTTCGTGAGAGCGTGACCCGACCCCCAGGAGAGCAAGGCAAGTCCCTTCCTCGAAGAGACATCTGTGTCCTCTGCGGCATCGCTGGAGGAGGAATACGCAGATTGCTGGATGCCGAGATAGCTATCTGATTTAAATGAGATTCTATACTTGTAAAAAAAAAAAAAAAAAAATCAATAAAGATTAAACAAGAACATGTGTTGGTTTCCTATGCAGAACCGTGCTAATGTCGCTCAAACAACAGCGAGAACACGGTGTAATGCTGAGCCGTGGCTCTAAACAAATCTGGACCTCAGTCTTGAGAAAAATACGGGGATCTGTTCCTGTTGCTCGGCTAATGGGTTCATACGGTCCAGCCAGGCGTCCTGAAATTCCTGGCCCTCATCGCAAAGGCCAGGCAATTCATCTGGCTATTTCAAAATTTTTACCTTCTGAAGGCGTGGCTGCACAGCCGTGCTTTTAACGGCCACTAGCCACGGCGAAGGGTTTTCTCCGAGCTGAACCACAGCGCGGGGCGGCTGCAGCGCAGACAGGTCTCTGGTTTCCCCCCACTAAAAGCCACCAGGGCTGAAATGCTGTTATTGCTGATACGAAACTCCACAACTGGCCTCAACCTCCTTCGGGTCAGGAGTAAAACCAGACCTGGCTGGAATAAAAGTGTAGATCCGAGTGAATTTGATACGGAGGCTTTGATCAGCTCCGACCAGAAGACGGTTTGAAATGTACCTTGGAGACGAGCGTTTCACCAGACTGGGCAAATGCCACTTGCTTAAAAGTTTCTCACCGGGGGAAGGAAACGGTGCTCAGTAATTTCTAGGCTCCGGTCCGAGGTCTGGCAAGGTCAGCGAGGGCTGCTGGAGAAGTTCACAGGCTTTAAACTGGGCCCAAGGCCACTCGCTGCGGGGGCCTGGTGGGACGCGGGCCCGAGAGAGCGGAGAGGGAGGGCAGGAGGGCGGCCCTGGGTTCAAACGGCGTTAACGCCAGACCTGTGCAGGGAGATGCCCCTGTGCAACGAGTTACTGCGAAGGCAGTCGCAAGGGCGTCCAAAGCCCCAAAGAGGGTTCCTGTCCACACAACACAGCCCGTTCTCCCTGCAAACCCTGCTTTTAGCCGTTACCCGGCGCGCGCCGAGACAAAACTGCACACAAAAACCACCCCAATACTTCAACACCATTTTTTCCAACAATATCAACGCAGCAATCTCGGTGTCCTCCAGCACGAGGCGTACGGAGCGCGGCCCCACGCTGGCAAAGCGAGGTCTCCTCCTGCTTTTCCAGACGAGCAGGGTTGAAGTTTTGGCCCACTGAAGTGTAAGTGAGTTTTGCCATCGGCCGCGCGCGGTTCAGGTTTCGCGGTGGTGTCCCGGTTTCAGTGACAGACAGACAGACGCAGGAGACTCAGTCCATTTAAAAAAAAAAAAAAAAAAAAAAAGCGTTCTACTCATCTCTCTATTTTTATCATGAGTTAAACTGAACCGGGGAAACGGTAAGTAAGAAAAGGAACCAGAGATTAAAAACAAAGACTAATCATTAGTCTGGAGACATCCTGAAAGCATGACATTTCAAAGGGGGAAAAAAAAAATACTAAAACCTGAAACCTGCTTGCAAAATTAAACTTTACCTAGAAAATGGACTATGTATAATTTAACGGTATTTTCTATATAAAAACCGGGAGGTAAAAAAATTCTCCACTTTGAATTATTATATAGACTTTATACGCACACTGCCCTAGTCCCTAGGGGAGGGGAAGCTGCTAATTTTCAGCCAAGAAAGCATCAAGACTAACTCTTAAACAAAAGGGGAAGTTAGACCCATAAAAAAATATAATTGCCTAATAAAGCGCACTATGAAATAAAGAATTCACCTGAAATACCCATTAGAGATTACATGATGGAGAAGCGCAATGGCATTAATACTGGTAGGTATTTCTTTGCAAAAGATCCTCTGGAGTGCATTCGAGGAGAAGATACTTTACACAAGCGGCTGGTTTCCCACCCCTCAAAACACAGTTTTTCATGCATCCTCAAATCTGTGGAAACCAAAGAACAGCCAGAGCCCCAGTTTACCTCCGGATCGCTGGGACCACACCAGCAGGATCTGTGGGGAAGATCGTTCCTCCTGCTCCCCAGAGGCTTTCCCAAATGGCCGATATCTTAAGCGCCTGCAGAATTGTCTATGTTATTGGGTGAGACGTCTTTCACGTACCCACCACAAAGAAGGTTTCGCTTTCTGCAGCTTCATTACCTTTATGGCACTTTTGGCCAACCTCTCAAGGCTTCTCCCGAGCCCGGGGAAGGTTTCACCCAGCCCGTGTATTCCTGTGGAGGAGCCAGTGCCCGCGGAGCTCCCTCCCGCCGGAGGGGACAACGTTTGGGCACCAACAAGCAGGAAAAGGAAAAAGCAAGAAGCGTTTTTGTTTCTGGCTGCAGCCTGGAACAAGCCACTCCACGGGTTGGTCAGATATGAAATGAGCTCTTTATTGAAAACAAGGTTTGAATCTCAACAAAGGATTTATAAATCATTGCAATAATTAAGGGAGTAAAGTACTAAAGTCAATTAATAACACTTATTCTCATTGGATTTAAAATATCAGCAGCGACTCCAGCGTAGCACGAACCGAAACAGCTCCAACTACTAAGGGCAAAACCACTTCTAGAAGACAAATAACATTCACCCAGAGGGAAGAATAAAGAATCACAATATAAAGAGAAGTTTTCTGACCACTTTGCTTCATAAAATTATGACATTCATATTTTAATATTGAGAACTGGAATAAAACACAGGTCCGGGAGGGGGGCGGGGGGGTGGATCTTAAAGAAAAAGTAGTTTGTACAATAGCAGCTTTTATTGAAAAGGCAGGTTTTTTGCTTCAAGTTTAATTAATCTGACATGTAGCTAACTAGAAATTGGAGCATTCCTTGGGTTTTCATGAGCTTCTTCTCAACCTTAGGTTGAACTTCACTATCACTTCGTATATACCACACAGATTTCGAGGAAGGAGCTGCTCAAAACAAACGCAGGTGAAGAGAAGCTGCTGCCGGAGAGGAAAAAGCCAGCGGAAGGGTCAAATGCAGAACGGAACAACAACTCCTATGCCACAAACAACCTCGGAGCGGCTGCAGCCGATCCGGGACGCACTCAACCCAAACCTGGCGCTGGAGGGGCAGGGGACGGGCTGGAGCGCTCGGTTCGCTCCCCGAGGAAAAACCACCCCGCACGAAGCCAGCGCGGAAGCATCAGGAATACAGCTGGGTAAAGCAATAATATACATTAAATAACCAAGCGAATAATCTCTTAAAATTCCAAATATACACAAATACATAGAAAACCCACTTTCCACAGGTAATCCCAAGGCAGCTCCAGAGAACGCGTACATTAAATAAAAAAACCCCTACGTTTCTCGCTTTTGTTCCTAGGAAAAGAGACATGCAGACAAAGGAGTTACGTTTACGGGATTCAACACAACCAAAGCGAAAGGCAGCAGCATGTCCATTCGCCTGTGCGGAAAGGAAGCGGGGGAACGCGGTCTGCTAGAACGCACTGTAGAAAATACCGTAACCTTGGATACAGATTGCAAGGACACCGGGCTTTGGCTGGCAGTGTCGCCTGTGAGAAGATGCCGAATGCAACAGTGAGTCATTGTAAGGACTAGGATAGGGGAGGGAGATGATCCTCGTTGTGCAATGCCTTTATCGAGGGGATCTACATCCAAAACATTTGGTGTATTCCCATGACGTAAAGGTGTTCAGTTCAGAAGGACGCTCTCTGCTTGCCACGAACGCGGTAACGTCGCCTGCTGCTTTCCCTTCTGTAGGGAGCAAGCCAGCACTAGTGTCATACTTCAGTAAGCTCTGCTGCGATTATAATTGTAAATGCCGATTCCTTATTTTTATGGGCCAAAAGACACGCTGGATGCATCTTACAGGGGGAACTTACTTGCTTACCAAGTACATTAACCAGCACAAGAAAAACATCACTGAAAAATGCTTTTATGACAACAAAGCTGGTACTGCATTTGAAATATTGGTTGCTTTAAGTTTCACGTTGTGGCCTCTTTTATTTGTGGCATTCTCTTTTAATTAGAAAAAAAAAATCCTATCTAGCTAAGTCTTCAGGAACTGTGGTGGAAACCCAGGCTAACAATAAACTCCCTTTTCCTAATAATAGCGTTTTCATAAGCAACAGCCTTTGCGTCAGCCAGATACTCAAAACCACTTGAGAAGTTCCCTCGCTTGCAGCAAGACGAAGCATTTGCTTGAAGTCAGACAATGCTGAAGTGCTTCTGTAATTCAGGATGCAAACGCGAGCGCAGGCGTTCTGTGCTGAGCAGACCCCAAACATCAATGGGAATACTTGCCCTGGTGATGTATACAGCGGCCCCTAATTACGGCGGAAAACAATGTATGTGGTCAAAAGCGACGGCGCTGGCTGCTGTAACTATTTCACACCTAATAAATGAAATGGAGAACAAGCGATGAGTGACTGCCCTTTTTTTGATAATTACTGGGCAACAGAAGGCAGGCAGTCACTGTCACACGATTGAAAAAATCTGCCACTTGATTAGCTCGAGCTTGCGACTGGAGGCACAAGTTGCTTATTTTATGAATGAGCTAATTTCAGGCAGCAGGAAGATTTATTTTAATTTGTGTAAATAAGGGGCCAGACACCTAGCACTCTTATTAGCCAAGATTGTTTCATTTGGTATAATTAATAGTTTGGTATAACTAAGCCTTTTTTTTTTTTTTTTTTAAAACACGAAGCATCATTTTTCCTCTTTGTAATTTCTATTTCAGCAAACAACCACCGGTCACTGCCAGCTACTTACAACGGAGGCAAGATTAACTTGGAAAAAGCTGTTGGTATCTTTGGAGAGAGGGGAGATTTTCTAGAGATCCGAGAAACTTAAGTCAAAGAATTAAGCAGCAAGTTGTAGCTGATGGCTATACACCCCATTTCGTTCACCGCAGACTAAGACCGTATAGCGGTAAGGCTCGTAAAATAATGCCATGAGGCTCCCACTAGGTTTAAAATTCTGTAACGAGCGCTAAAGCTGACAGCACTGTGGTGTGGATATGGTATCTGAAGGGCGAACGGGGTACTTTAGATGTATGGGTCACATTTGGTGACAGTCTATTATACTAACCTCCTCCAGCCCAGGGAGCTGTACCTACCATAAGCAACGAAAGGGCAGGAGCGCGATAGCCTGCTTCGAAAAATAGCCTGCTTGAGAAGAGCAAGTCTCGGGGTTAAATCACACCCACCTGGAGCAGGAGCTAAGGGGCATCTCGCGCTGCCAGTTCTGAGTCAGAAAAACACGTTATTACAGATAGCAGGAGATTGCACAAGTTACACACAGGCATCCCATCGAGAAAAGCATATTAACGTAGAAAAAAGGTAATATATAGAGAGGGGCAGACACGCTGTATCAGTAGAGCCCGATTTTCAACAGTGATGCAGCCGCACAACTACCAAAGGGTCGGGTGAAACACAACAAATCATACCTGCAGTTCAGGACAGGCCCAAGGAAGGAGTATTTACAACAGATTCGCAAAGATTGCGAGTTTTAAAATCCAGCTGCCTGGACTCCAGATATGATAGGGAAAATTTCAATGTATTGTTTTCCAGTCCTTATCCCCCACTACTACCCAGCTATGCAGACGAATACAGTATAATTTAAAATACAGAACAGTGGAAGTATAAATATACAATGGCTCTAGGCAGTCTCATTCCTTCTAAGTCAATAATTCATTTTGCCTTGAAAGTTACGGTGCCTCGTGCATTGCAATAGTATAGCAGCAAACATTGAAAGAAAACCATCGTGGTCCGTATACCAAAAACATTAAAGAAAAGATTTGTTTGCAACTATGTACTTCAAGTATTTAAGTGGTCACTTCTATGCAAATCAGTCTAGCATTTCAGTTTTTCTTGGAAGCTCGGTACTGGCCTCTCTCAGAGGTTTATGCACCCGGTTAGCAGACTGGTTTGTTACAAAGACTAACCCGTTTCCAGCTTGAGAACGACTGACATGCCGCGTTTTTTGCCACACTACAGTTTTTTTCTGGTTATTTCCGAAACCCTGGCCATTTCAAGTGAAATTCTTCATGAGCAATGTGTGTGTATGCGATGCACATTTGTACGTGCAACGGTGGCTTTAGCCCATTACTGTACAGAAATCAAACCGAAACCTTTCAAACACTAACCACACCTCAAGCCTTTCCACTTACCCTAACGCACAATTTACCCCCAGTCTCCCGCATTATCAGACCCGATACTCCGTCTTCAGTGCAACTGCTTTCAGAGCAGGTCTGGCAAAATGAGACCTGGCGGTTTTGGCTCCACACAGTTGATCCAGAAATTTGCACAGCTTGCATGGTATTGGTGCCCTCCATACGCCAGCTTAAAGTTATCCGTTTCCGAATTAAAGGCCTAAAATAACAAGAATTGAAACAAGTGTGACAATCTCATCTATTCCAGGATCTAGAAACTAGAGTGGGAAATGGAGAGTGCGCAGGGATCGCCCCAGACTGGCACAGCACGGTAGGACCCTCTCGCTCTGAACAGACCACCCAATAAACTATATTTTATTTTAGCCTGCAAAGCGTTTGCAGGTGGGCAAAAGCTCCTGACATCACACCTGGCGCATACGTTGCCTGATACACCCCCTGTTAGGGCAGCCATCCGATTAGCACGTCGTCTGATCTGACACCTGGCAACGAACTCACCCTGTTTCATGCATCTCCTAGTTCTGCGACGTGCCCATGCAAGATAAATGCTGCTTCTGCCATCCAGGACACAGCTACTGCATCTATTTCACTGGGTCAAATTTTGCTGTGATTCAGGCAGGCGCAATTCTTGGTATTAAGTGTTATTTTAGGTTGAATTTGGTCTACTTTCTTCTGCTAATTAAACAGAATTGAGTTCTGTTAATTAAAACCTGCTTTACAATAGGAGCTTCTGAACAGAGCGTGCGAAGCCAGGAACGAGCTTAAAACATCTCGATGTTTGTTGCTAGGAGATACTTTCCAATGCTTCACAGCCACCTATTTAAAAAAAAAAATATTCTAACCCTGTTCCCCACACCCTGGGCTTCCTGCAGAGATTTCTAAAAATGCCATTGCCTACTACATACAGCCAAAAGTCAATATTTGTATGAAAAAAACCCGACAGTTCCCCCCAACCTGCGACAGACACACAGGCAGCTACAAACTCAGAAACTCACTGCAGTGGATTTTCTACCACACAGAAGTAGCACAAAACCAGAAAGCTATTCACGACATACAAGCATGCAGACAAGACAAAGGGGAGGCTCTAGAGCATGTTAGTTGATCAGATCAAGTGTTAACGGTCACAAAAAATGACTAGAAGAAAAGGATTCATGATTGGTACAATTGAGAATGACAGCTGAAACCAGTTAGCAGTTCAGCCTTCCACACTCAACTAAGAATGATTCTATAAGGAATATGTTTTTTACAGATTCGTACTTTTCTAGGAAGCTCTTCCACAGGTTTCTCTTCTTTCTGAAATAACGTTGAAACCAAAAAGTCAGCAAAACTGCCGAAATATGTTAATGGGTTGGCATTACTCTGTACACATCCTGGGATTCCCTCCCAGCTCTGCTCATTGCAATACTCCCCTCCTGGTGAGCCTCAGAGATGCATTTCATAAAGAGAAGACATTAACAGATTTTTATTTTTTTTAAAAAATAGATATACTTTTTAAGTCTCAGTATCCCAGTTTCTTCCCTTTTATGAACAATTTAACTCCTCATCCCTTTAACTACGTCTGTGTCATCCCCAAAGCCCAATGAAGGCAGGACATTGGCCATTAGAGTCCCACCTATAGGTCAGACTTTGCCTTTGCCACTTCCATTTACAAGTTACAGCCATGAAATTTTTTTTAAATACACCCAAGGCCTAAATGAAAGTCCAAACTGTAAATTAAAAATGAGTGTAACAGTAGAGGCCACTGTACTTACTTTACTTCTTGAATCCACGTTTAGAAGACAGACCCCACAGGCAAGATCTTGGGCGTTTTTAATCCCTGGACGCAGCATACAAGAAGAGAAATCCAGTGAGTTTTCATCTGGCTAAAGAAACAAGACAATAAAATTTAGGTGTTTTCAGTGACTGGATTTCAGATATCATGATAAAAGTTATCGATCCGGTTGCCACCGAGAGCCATGGTATCACACCGGCACCATGGCAGGGATGACATGTTACGTTTTTCTCATAGATTGACGCGTGATTTAATCAAAGCCATTAGTGCGTATTCGCGATCCTGCTATGCAGCCTCCATCAGCATTAATTTATAACACTCGCGCTCTTGAAAAAAGGGTTAAGACTACAAAGGAAAGTTTTCTTAAGTTCCACATTCCCACATCAAAAGGGGAAGAAACTTCTGAGGAAAGAGCGCGGGCAGCGGCCGCTCCATTTCAGCCGCAGCGTATGAAGAACGGGAGGAAGATAAACAGTGGTGTGCGACGGCTATTTGTGCAGCTGCAGGAGAGGAGGCAGCGGCCAGCACGGCTTTCCCCAGTTGCCATTTGAAGCCGTGTCTGTACCAGTGTTTATTGTCCCAAATTCCGTATTATTGCCTGATCAAAAAAGGGCAGTTGTTATTCTTCCTGAACTTTTTCCTGAAGCTAGAATACGGCGCAGCAGCGCAAAATGGGATATTACGGTTAACCAAACCATAGAAGAATTAAAGTCACCAGCCGTACACGAGCTCAGGTTAAAAAGAGGCAAAGGCTGGGAAAATAAACCTGGAAATAAGTAATAAGTGAATATAGTCATTTTTCTGGTACACAGTCTTACATTTCAGCCACAAGATAAATGATAACTTAAAACTTTGCATAAGGGTGGTATAAAACTGTTGAAGTTTTGCTTGAAGACGATAGCAGCGCAAATGAAAACAATGACTAAAAATGCAAGAAGCTTAAAAAAAAAATAAATAAAAATGGTGTGATCCCAGAACACGTGTACTCTTAATCCACGCTCTGGGTATGCCGATCACGCTCCCCTGCTGAACGGCTGGAGAATAATTGGAATCCTGAAAAAAACACCCTTTAATCTTTAAGTAGATCAATCAAATTAATAAAGGCACTCTAATATTTGTTTACCAAATGCATGAGTGAAGCAAATGAGAAGGTCATCCTGTAATTTGCAGTGAAAAACCACAAGGCTGTGCATAAAATTACCTTGTAACAAAATCCTTTAAAAGATAAAATTAACCTTTCCAAGCACATGCCTCTGAGCTAGAATACTTCTCCTACTTAATTGGCACTTCTGCATCATTTGGGATGCGTGGCTGCAAGACCAGGGGAAGAAGGAATGGATTGCACACCTTCCAGTGACCCAGGCAGAGAAGGCAAACACAGAAAGGGACAATTCTGAGCGCTACAGGAGGTAGCTCGGACAACTTCAGGGGTATTGTGTGTGTTGGAGAAGTCATTATTCACTGCTCCCAATATGTTTAAAATTTATCTGCACCGCCGTAGCTCAGAGAACATGTGGCCACGCTTCAGACTTTAAAGTAATCCCTGTAATCTTCCAAGGAAAAGCATTTTAAGAACTAAATTTTAATCCACTTGCTTAAATCAAGAGAGGATCCTGAAAGCTTTTTAGATTGTTACTATAAACAATGCCCGAGTTCAAACAGATGAGTCCCCGTTTATCAACTTCATCTGCCAAGCAGTAAAATATCGAAAGTATAAATTTCACATTATGACAGGCTTTGTGCAACACAGGACAACACCAAAAATACCTGCTTGCCACCCCTGTTTGGATTGGAGAGGTTTAAAAATGTGTAAAAGGTGTGTAAAAAGGGACTGATGATCTATAGTACCTGTTCTGCAGGGAACGACAGGGAGCTGAAGATGGCTCTTTCAAGCAGAGACCAAGTACTCTGGGCCTGACTTATAAATAAGCGTTAATTGGGGAGCAAAAAATCTTTAGTGGCTACAGATGCATTGGAAGAAGGAAGCTACAAATTAAAATGTTCAATGAAAACATAACCATGGTAATGATCTCCTTATTGATGCTTGATGCGAGGTACTGCTACTGACTGAGAGTTAAAGAGGTGTGTATGAGCTAAAGGGATCCATTATGCAAGACAGTATCAAGCACCTACACACCGACAATTCCCTAAAAATTTGAGTTTTACCACCGGTAAAGAAAGCCATTTTGCACATTGCAATTCCTGCAACATACACACGCAAAAAAGTGCAAGGTATTTAACGGCAAGGTGATTTTTTTGCCTTCTGATTGTGTGTATTCTGTACCTGGGCCCAGTGTGCCCCTCTTTTTCCCAGTTCCTTTCCCATCCCTTCCCGTGGGATGCGCTTTCTCTCAAAGGCCACCCCTCAGGCAGCCCCTCGCCATCACTCCCTGCAACCCTGCCCGGTTCTGTAGAAAGCCCTCGAGCTCCTACCAGGCTGTGTCAGAGCAATGGAGCTTTTTCTGGTGGTTCTATTCAGAGGAGGAAAAGCTATTTAGGCTGTAGCAGGAACCAAAACAAACTCAGGCATTTCCAAATGCAGAGAGAAAGGAAAACAGTTGAGTTATGCCCGTGTTGCTCCACTGTGTGCTCCTGTATTGTGAGCAGTACAGCTAATTGCAGAGATATTACAAAGACAAGATAGGACCACACTATTCTGGCTTCATAAAATCACTTATTTCAATTTTACTAAATTTCCCTTATTGCAGAGGTCCACAGACACACAGGCTATCATCTAAATCATTAAGATATTTAGTAAAATAACACCATGTTTGCACATAAGTAAAACTTGTCATACAGGGAGCTTTGAACTAGATATCACAAATAAGCACATTTCCATTTTGCAAGAGGAAAATACATACTGTAAAGTTAGAACACCCCGTGAAGTCATTTTACATGCAATTATGATTTTTTTTTTATTTTTTTTTTTTTAGTAAAGGCGTAGCTTATTTTTGGTCTTACCGTTAAAGCAGCAAGTGACATGAAGCTTATTAGGTTGTTCCACACTTTATCAATATCCTTCAGCAGCTGCTGGAGTTTCTCACTGCAAACGGCAGTGGCTTTGATACCCAGTTCAACTCTCTTTGTTACTCTGTAGACTTCAACAACCCCTGTCAATAGAAAACACAGTGGAGGATTGCAGAGAATTCACTGCAAGCACAGGTTCCTGATATTTTAGCTCAGAAATAGCACAAAATAGGCATGGCACACAGAAGGTGGTCATGGACGGTTATTTCGAAGTAGTAATTACAGTTATGTAGCAGAAGAGTTGTTTGTTATTTCGGTGCAGGCAAAGATTAAGCTAAAAAATAATACCGTTTTGAAAAGAGTGATTATATATTACTGTTTTTTCAGAGGAGAACTTTCAATGTAAGAGACATGGTAAATTAAAACATACCTAGTAAATATTCCATGCCTTGAGCAGACTGGATAACTTCAGTGCAAACGGATGAACTACTTATTCCATTTAAGGTATCATTCGCTTTCTTTATGACCTGGTGGAAATGAATTTCATAAAACTACGGTGTTACCTACTTTAAAATAATCATTATGAACAAGGCTGTCCCCAACAGAAACTATTATACAAAAAAGGAGGTAAATTAAATAAGAAATAATTGCCGTGCTTCATCCCATGTTTTTGTACATTCATGCTGTAACTAGATCAGGGGAAAAATAGGAACATTTAAAACCTTAACGTATTCCCCCAAATATTTTCACTACCAAAATAATAGTTTTAAGAGTATGCGTGCATTGCAATCTAGTTTAATAATAGCATACACAGTTTTGGCTGTCTAATACTCAAACGCAAAGAAATTTTAAGGAAAACTAATCTGGCTGTGAAACACCTGACACCCGTGACCAGAAAATTCATGGCCTCTCCACACAGCACATTACACAAGCCCATTTCACAAAACGTGCGGAGGAGCCAGCTGGTATCAGTGCCTCGAACAAGGTATCTTTACTGGGCACCCAAAACATGGGAACACCGCATTAACTAGGTAACCTGAAAATTTAGGCAAAAGCCAAACTAAAGCCGAAGTGACAGGGAGATTAGCACAGGATCTTAAACCGAGGAGGTAACGCTTCTGCTGTGTGACAGCTTTTGGGTTCAAAACTGTAATCCACTCGGGCTGATTCACACCCTTTCTGTGCCTATACGGGCTTAAACTCTGGATGAGGTGGTACCCACAGGACGGAGGAGAAGGTTTCAGAGGAGACCAGACACTTACTTGCAGGGCACTCTCCAAGCATCTCTGCCATTCATACGCGTACCTCTCGCTTTCCTATTTGAAAGAAAAGGACAGTCTGAATCTCGGTCCTACGCTCATTTCCCTTTCTCCTATCGCAACAGACATACAGTAAACAGGCATTTTAAGAGATTATTTGCAGATTAGCTATGTAAACTTTTAACATACCTATTCCTAATTCCCCCCCCCCACACACACACACACTCTCTTTAAATATTCTCTTTGCACCTGAACTCTAAAATTTGATTTCTGGGAGTTAGAACTAGTTTCAAAAGAAAGAACATATATGAACAGGTTAAAAGTTTGCTTTGCACATATCTACTCCCGACACATTTGTTACAGGTCTGCTGTTCTACAAATAGGGATTAGCAGAATTTAATCCAAGTCCTTTCACCATCCATTCTGAAGATGAGCAAGAGAAATAACTACAACACAGCCAAAAAAGTTAAGCCATTTCCAAAAGCCAATGGTCTCGGTGCCAAAACTGGGATTAGATTTAAGTCGTAACTAATTTCCAGTTACAAGCTTAGACTGCAAGGTCAAGTGATTCTGACTGACTTTCAGACAAGAGCATTTTATTCCCCCTTCACAAGACTTTAAAGACAGGAGAGGAGACACCTCCTTTATAAGCAGTTTCCCATCGAAACATCTAGATGCTATCTTAGAATCATACCCTAATTTCAAAGAGCTAAAGTCCCAAAGCGCTGGGATACAGAACACCCTTGGTATCACACCGATGAAAGTCATTGCCAATTTACTTGTATTCCCGGTACTTCCTTACCTCAACTTCCCCAGTCAAGTCTTTGTATTTGTCTCTGATGACAGGCAAAGCAGGCTTCTCACTTAGAGTATTCGAACGATCTCTAAATGGCTGTTCCAAAACCGGTAAAGGGGAAGAGCGACTTATTTCTCGGTCTCCTAGGCTTAAGCTCCTTTTATGAGACCCTAAAAAGTTCGGATATAAACAAGTTAGTCTTTTAACCATAAAGGCATGGACTATTTAAAATGAATAAAGTAGTAGGGATGCCCTGCTACTCCAGAGGAACAAAGCCTTCTATTTACTCGGTGACTGGTGCAAATTTCCCCAGTTCCTCAATTCTTAACGATTTTTTTGGCACAAAATTTTTTCTTCTAGAAAAAGACCTGCTCCAAACGCAATAGAAATCAATGAGAAGATTCAGCTTGTTTCCAGTAGCCTTTGGAACAAACCCCACTGGCTAATTTATAATTTGATTGTAAAAATTAGCCTTTGCTAAACACATGCGTTATGGGCTTCCTCCACCCTGAGCACGCTTACCTTGAACAGACAAGTCAAAGGTAGCCAGCTCGCTCTTGATCATTTCTTCACTAGACTTCACCTTGCCTTGAGAAGTCGCCACCAAGAAGTCAAACTTGCTGATTTTTGGCTTTTCACTTTGGAATTCTCCAAAGTCATCTGCGGACTCTCTTTGCAGTTCAGAAGAGATACCACTAGCAAGGAAATCTGCCTCTTGGTTTGTGTCAGCTGCTGCTGCCGCATCCTGTGCTTCTGATGAAGGTCTTGCAAAATCACCGAAGTCTCCAATGTCATCATCACTTGGACCGCTAGATATTGGTCCAGAGTCTTTAAAGTTTGCAAAGGCTGCAAAGGAAACATCCTGTAAAGCATCCTCACTGGAAAAGGTTGTCACTTTGGAAACTGTTGTCATGGTAATGCTTTCTGAACTGCCAAACAAGGTCTCCTTCTTCTGAAGAACAGAAGTTGCCGCAGAGGATCCACTTCCTGCAGACAGGACAAAGGAGGAGAGCTTCTTGGCCGGATGAATGTCTTCTTTGTCAGACCAGTCATAGCTTGCCAGGCTGCTGACTGCAGACCCACTGTTGTAGCTTCCAAATGGGGCACATTTTAAGTCATCTATATCTGAGAAAAACAAACCCCTACCATTAGAAGCTGAAGCTCAAACATTAATCTCTGTACAGCGTACAAAAACAATATCAACTTGCCAAGAGTCTTAAAGAACTGCGAGAACAAACACAGTGAATTGTTGTTTCAACGAGGCTTAAACTGGAGTTTGGGGAAGAAAAAAAAAATAGATCTGAAAAATACCTAAGCATTTAGTACAGAAATTTCACCATTTAATAAATGTAAGCCTTGACCTTTGAATATTGTCTTATATTTTAAGCTGAAAGTCACCATCCCACTACGGGTAGTGAAGAAACACTAAAAAAATATATATAAATATAAATAAATGTTTCTAGACAGTACAGACTACACAGATCACCAGTTCATTTTTCCGATGCTGGCGGCAGAATCTACAATCAAAACGTAAACATTAGCAACTCAAACATCGCATTATTTCATCTTATCAAAACCAACCACACAGAAGACTGGGCTAACTTTTCCATTCCCTCCGATAAAGTATTAACACACTTTCATTTTATATTCATGCTTTGATACAAATAATGTATAAAATATGCTGCAAGAATTTGAAAAAAAAAAAAAATAGAAATCCTGTTTAAGCTTATCGCCGTTACTGCGGTGCCACACGGCCGACTCTTCAAACTTACGGGTTCCAGGAATGACGCGAACAGTGCGAAGATCGTGGTTTAGCTTTTACAGACTATTTATTTGGTTAAGTAGAGAGAAAAAGCCAGTTATTTTGCAAAAAGCTCCAAACATTTCTACTCACCTGGCAATTCTATGGGCCAACAGGTTCTCCTCACTGCCGTGAGCAGGGATGAGATACAGCCCGGTTGCTCACGTTAGAGCAGCAATGGAGCCCGCACCGCGACCGGGGGCTGCTGGGCTTTGTCCTCTACTCATTCAACTGATCTTTCACGTTAGTCTAGACTGAGATTGATCCATAGCGAAGGCACAGAGAGCCAGGGGCTGGGGAGTTTTCATTAAAGCATTAAAAAAAAAAAAAAAAGCTCTACTATACTACATTTGGCATTTGTTTTCCAGCATTAAGGATTGTCAGTTTGGATCAGACATTGAGCCGCTGCTCAGTGCCTAGGGTCAAACGGTCTCGAGGTAAAGCCAACCCAAACCAGAAAATATATTCTCTTAGCATGCTTTTAGCTGAGACTCTTCTGATAAACATTATGGTCTTAACCGGCTGGCACACAGTACCAGCAACTTGGGTTTAATACAGCCAGGGCGGGAAGAAGCTGACTTTCCAGCTGCCCTCGTTATTCAATCTGGCCACACCAGCCCCAGGATTAAACCATTTTAACAAAACATTTCTGCCTTCATTTATTCATTTTACTGGAAGGGGAGAGCAGGCTCCGCTTTAGGCTGCTTTCCAGGCATGACCCACATACATAGCTAATTAAAAAGTCCAACAAATATACAATATAATGTTAGAGTTTAATGGCTACGACAATAAAAGGCCCCTTGCCACGGGTCAGCGAGGCTCGGTGTGTCATCTATCAGATCTTCCTGCAGCTGCGGCATTTGCACATGACAGGAGCTCGCTAACGAACCTTAGCACCTTGCATACAGACAGCAAGATTTCAAAGTGCCATTTCGAATATTAAATTTGTAGAGCAAGCAGTTTACAGAAGGGTAAACAGACGAGAGATGAAATCACCTGCTTATGGCAAAACTGAGCAGAAAGAAGGCTGCGAGGTGAAAAGCAGCTGACTTGCAAGGGATCGGTAATTTATCACAAGAAACCACACCTTGCGCTCTCAAATACATGGTTTTGTTTAAAGAAGTTAAATGAAAGCTTCGCTAGCATTAAAGAGTGCCAGAATAACCTCCAAAATGTTAGCCAGCTGTAATTAATCCTGGGATCTTGAAAAGCATACTAGGCAACCTCCTTCTCTTTTTTTTTTTCTCCCCCCTTCAATTTGTGTTGACTCCAAAACCCAGCAAAGATTTAAGCACAGCTATTGTTTGGGTGTTCACCAGGAAATGAAAAGAAAGAGCGATGATCCAACTGTGAAGCTCTGCACAACCTATTGTGAATGATTTCTTTGATAACTGGTAAGAGTTTGAGCTGAAAACACATCCCAGAGGCCCAGGTCAGCACGGTCCCCCTGCTCGGGTCCTGGCTCGGGGACAGGCAGAGCCAGCAGCTGTGGTGGCAACCCTCAACCGCCATCAATAGGTCACGGCAGGGGAGGCAGAACAGTATTTTAATTATTCACAAACTAAGATTCAAGATTCTCTAGGTGAATTCACGCAGACCTGAAACCCATCTGCGTAGGTCTAAAAGCTGAGATGAAATGTAACAGTTCAACTCTGTACATTTTATTTATTTGGATAGTTATGAAAGGATAACTCTGGTGAGTAAACTTTCCTAGGGGTATTATATTACAGGAAAAACACCGTGTTCAGAGAGAAAGTGTTTACAGCTAAAGCAGGCCTAAAACAATTTATTGAGTCATAGAATTGTCTAGGTTGGAAGGGACCTTTCAGATCCAGTCCAAGATTGCGCGGTATGAGAAGTATTGAGAAGTATGAAAAAATAAGAATGTATGCGCAGCTGTCCATAACCCAAGGCAAACTAGGTTTTATAAGAATTTTTATTCTATTGCAAAACCCCCGATGTTTTGCTGTGCCATGCACCGCACTTCATAGAATCTTTTGCCACAAGTTAGATGCTTTGGCATCCAGGAAGTAAAATCCTAACCTTTGTCGTAGCTACGGCCCAACCGGAGGCTGATCTGAGCTCCAAGCACATTCACTGCGTAATGAAAAGAGCTTTTCCCCCCCCAACAGGTAGCAGAGCAACTCCCCACAGACTAATAAGCAAAAAAGCAGTTTACACGTGAAAAGCACTTCTTTGTTGGCCCTAGAGAACTTGTGATGCGGGTATCTTTATTACCGGCAAAAAGTTGTTTTATTAAGCGGTGTTAAGAACTGCTCCTCCAACAGCCTTTGTCTTAAAGACCACAGATACGTTTAATGAATTAAAAAAAGCTCTAGTTAAAATGCTGCAGTTCTAGCCTCTGCTGTAATAAAAGCTTCATTTTGCTGGTATGGCCATTCAAAATTTAAGAAGATGCATGTGTATCAGTACTTTTTTTTTCAAAGCAAGAGATGATTAAGTGGGAAAAAAAAATAATTACTTCTAAGCACCACACTTAGGGAAGATGGACACTACGGAGCTCCCGCCAGTTCCTTCTGGAGGACACTTTTAGTAAGAACAGATTCTGAACTGATGAGAAGCATTAAATTTTATCCAAAAAAATGAGTAAAAACTAAACCCATTCAAGATTCTACAAAAACGCTTTGTTTTGAGGACACGCAATCTTTTTTTGTAGAGTTAAAAGTGATTTTTTTTAGTTACCATTTTTTAGAGAGCATACAGCAAATTCCCTGTGGAAGCAGGGCAAATCTTAAACTGATCATGCGTTAGGAATCCTATAATCCTATCACAAGAGATATAGCAACAGATTTCAGTGAAATATATCATCATAAACCAGTACTCCTTAGTAATCTCAGTAGCAATCCTGTGGTGTCGTTCAGAAACAACAGAACAGATTGGAGTTTAGTTCTGTTATAAAAATCCAAAAAGCTCTTACTCCCAATTGAGTTAAAGCCACACATCATTGGCACCGTCAGCTTTGCCCTGGTGAGACCAGGAAACACAGCCCAGATTGAATCCACTGGACAGAGACTCTCAGATCACCTAAAGATGGGAGCAGGGTGAGACGGCTGCATGTGTGTCTGTAAAAATCAAAGTCAGATCCATTCAAATATCACGTAACCACATTTTTTTCCCCTTAAAAATATTTTCTAGTGGACCAAGAATGGAAAAAGTGATCTTCACAGAGTCATGCTGGAGCGCAGTTAAGTTTCCGAAAGCTTTAGAAACAAAACCCCAATTTGTATTTCCTCCAAAGCAAAAGGTTTGAAATATTTACCATTTACTTCCCAACCCTTTTGAACTCCCAAAGCCACAGTCCAGCCTGCCTGCTCCTCACCTGGGGACAGCTACAGCTACACAAGCCAGCCACGCCGCCGCTGGGGAGGCAGAGCAGTAGCTGCCAAGGCACCTACGGAATACTGACGGAGGGTGAAATACAGTTAGAACACTGTTTTCCCAGTGTTATCTCATCTACAGGAAAACTTGACATCCTTCATTTCAGCCAAGTATAACAATTCATTTCAACTACCAAGGATTAAGTTATGGCTGGAGGCAGTTTACAAGCTGGAGCCTTCAATGTCAACAGTTTAATCATTTAAGGAAAACCCTTGACAGCCTTAGTGATATTCTAAAGAAAAATGAAAAAGACAATTCAGAAGATTATAATATATTTAGTGTTTTTAACCCGCATAGGAGACTTTGAAGTTTTTATATTTCAATTTGTATTAAATTCTGATGAATAAATATAACTCTTGTGTCACTTTGTCATTGTCGGGGTAGTGCAGGTGGTAGCAAGTTCTGTTCCTAGCGGGAACAGCATCAACCCCAGAGCTCTTGCACTGGGAGCATCACCAGCAGCCTGAGGACCAAGTCCAGAGACTGGTCGGGGACAGGCACCCCCCTCCTTACCGCTTCCAGTGGGGCTTCACCCGATAAAGTTGGAAACTGGAAGAATACAGAGGCTTGTACATACTGCTGCTCTCTGTGTCGTACCTGTCAGCAATCAGAAACATTCAAAGGCCATTTCTCAGCCGGTGAAGCCTGGCACAGCGCTAACGATAAGGGAGTTACTCCAATTTACTTTCGCTAAAGAATGGCAGTACCTAGCACGGCTAAGGTGCAAACCATCAGGAACGATGACTGTAAGATAAATTAAAATGAAGGAAAAAGGAGAGAAAAGCCTTCAAACCTTGGGGAATTAAAGAATTCGCTAATTATTTTCTAATGATAATGATAAATAACGTTTCACAGCAGAATAAAGGCCCCCTGAGCGTGCGTTGGAAGTGGAGCCAGCTGACTGCAGCCCCGTCTCTGCACCCTTTGGCTGGGCTCGGAGGGCGCTCAGGAAATACACACCCTCCACCGTTAGAGACCTTCACAGAGTAAATAAGTGTTGTTAAACTCTTCTATTTGCAGAATTCTGCTAAATGAGAGCAAGTGAGTGAATCTGACTGTCAAGTCTGGACAAAAAATGTAATAAAGAAGAGAGTCATGAACATTATTCTCGCTCCTCCAGGTATGATTAACTGAACAAATACTAATAGCACAAGCCCTGCGGAATTAAGTCCCTCAGGTTTGTGTTCAAGCCTTCAGTTTGAAAAGCTTTAGGGCTAGGCATAACCTACTGCTTCTCCAGAATGAAAAAGGGGTGGGTTTGTTTGTTTGTGGTTTTTTTTTCCCCTTTTAAAATCTCTCAAGAAGTGTAAAGAAGAGAAAACACATTCTGGTTTCTGGTCTGGTTTTTGCTCTTGCGGCAAAGAACTACAAAAACCCAGTTTGGGCCAGTGCAATGCTTTAACTTTATTCCACATCTCAATTATTTTTAGCTTGTCTGCTAATTTGACGTTAATCCCAAACTGTTAGTGGCCCGGGATTTGGAGGAATTCGAAGTGACGTTAATTATGTGACACGTGTTTGAAAGCTTCAACATTTACTAAGCCAGGAGTTCCCAAACAGAAAAAGGAAACAGGGCCCTTTACCGTGGGGCACCGATTAACTCACTCTAGATTAGCTAAATAAATATCAGAATATAGTTTAATGGGCTCCTACTCATAAAGGCCTAGACAGCAACACATTTTCCAGCAGGGCCCCTTCACAAAGGTGTACCATGACCGCGGCTGGCAGCAGGGAAATCCAGATGAGGAGACAACGGGACAGAGAAGACATTATGTCTGTCTTCAGTCTGAACTACCACCATACCCACAAAACCAACTCACAGAAACAACCCTGACATCCACACATCTCCTCGAATAAAATCCCTCTCACAAACTGCTCTTTTAAAAAAAATATTGTTTAGCCTGATCTGTAAAGTTGCAGAAGCGCACAGGGAGCGAGGTCAAAGCGTTGGAAGAGGAGACAGAAGCTCACCCACACCAAAGGCACCCGCCAGCTTAAGGGGATACTATAACTTTAAACTTTGTATTTTTCAGGAAAAAGAAATACATTGCTGGTTTGCAACAAATCACACACATCCCCACATTTTCAAAATATGCCAAGATAATATTTATTAACACAGCAGGACTTACAGATCACAAAAGATAGTGATACATAGGAGCTCGTAAGGGCGTTATCAGAATAAAGCATGCAGGTCAATACTTGCAGAAGAGAGATATCAAAGCAGATCTGAGAAGGCACATTCACACAGGAAATGTTTAGTTGAAATTAGACATTAGAAAAGCAGCAAAAAACCTGAAGTTGATTAAAATATACAGAGATCTCCAATAATGCCAAAGAAAAAGGTACTTTACAGATTCGCAAGTGCAGCAAATGGATAACCCTTTGAGAACACCCGGGTGAGGGTTCGCCCTCGCTGCGACGTTTGGCAGGACACAGACCAAATTAGGTTCATATAACATGACTAGGTGCTAATTAAAATGCTTTGGAGTAAAACGTAAATTTGGTTTAAAAGAAGCAGCCTGGTTGAAACTAACAGCATGCAGCCAGTGCTCAAAGGGTTATACGAAGTAAATGCAAGAGAAATCAGGCAACATTAGTATAATCTACCTTCCACACAAAGAACTATAGCAAAGTTTAAAGAGACAGTATCCCCTTTGGAGAGAGCAAAACTCAAAACCTTTCTTCCCTCAGAGACCAAAGTCTGTCGTACGGGAAGCAACTTCATGATTTCTTTCTGATTTCCAGCGTAAGCAACCTACCTGCCCATACCTGGAAGCTACGCAACGTGAAATCTCCATAGCCAAAGGATAAAGACCTCTGTATGGGTATGTCAGAAAAGTCAAATCATTTATCAGCACCTCTGTCCCGCTGCTGTTTCACTGGAGACGTTACACGGTGTGTGCAAACATACGGCTCCCCATGACTGGTCTCCCATTGCTCACCAGTGAGGATGACAAAGGGATACTGTCCCTTTTGGACATTAGATTTACAGATCGAAGAAGATTAAGAGGGAAAAAAGATAAATCTGCTTTTTAAGTTATGTAAACCAAAAAAAAAAAAAAAAAAAAAGGACTTGAACACCAACAGTTCATAGCCTGAAATGCATCAAACGTACATATGGGAACACATGAGCAGAGAAGTACTCGTAACAGATCGTCCAGAGCACGCTCTGCAACGACATCCAAACTGAGTTCAATGGAGTTAAACTCTCCCTGTGGAAAAACATCTAGCTTGGCACCATAGGAGAATACAGACTTGTTTAATAAAAATAGCTTCTAATTAATACTTCAGAGTTCAAAAGTTTAGCAACAAGCATATGATCAGCTAACCCCTTTAAACAAACCAAAAAAGTCTTTCCTGCCACAAATGGCAATTATTAATCACTGATTGCTGTGGCAAAAGCTCACATCCTGTAGAAGAGCTACATAAGTCAAACTACCACCAAAAGAGGCTAGAAAAATATTAGGAAAAAGTGCTTTCAAAACCAAAGTAAACATTCAAGAATACACTGTAGGTGCTACGTTTTTGAAAGCTCACTCAACTTGGAATTTTACCAAGCAGTAATATGAAAATTAAATGTCTTTGCTAATAAATTATTCCTGATATTTTGTACCCTGTTATAGAGTATTTTCCATGTCAAAGTTGCCAACTCAATTCTCTCCCCTACTTAAAAATATCATATAATGCAAAATTACAGTACTGCGTATTTTCTCTACCCATATCTGCAAAACTGGAAGAAATATTTCATATGGAAATAACCAATTCTTGCAGTAACAGCTTTTACATTTGCAGTTTGTGTGCTCCCCCCTGTTCAGAAAAGCCTTTGACTGCGTAATACTTGTCGCTCGAACACAGTAACAGTTCCCGTATTATTGAAGGCCACAGAGCATTAACTACATCTTATCTTCCTATGTACATATGAAAAGAAAAAGCAGGACACTTGGGAAATTTGTTGTATGATATGCGATCAGATCGGAGATGGTCAATTCACTCTCTCAGGAGTACTTTCATAAAGGGAAATTAAAGAAGGTGAAAACCTGATAAAGTCCTGTGGTTTTAAATTTAGGGCCAAGAGCTACCAATTACAAAACTAGCATTAACAGCCCTTTGCACAATTATTCCAACGTGGGTTTTAACTCTAAAAAGTTTATGCAATACTCCTACTCGCAGTCCTGCAATATACTAGCTACACAGATTAAGCCCCACCGTAACGGGAATATACTAGTACTGTTGGTTAGACAGCTTTTCATTAACAGCACAAATTAGTGTTCTGCCTACCCTTTTAGAAGCGCAGAGCGGGTTAAATCCCCAAGCCAAATGCTTTGTTGAAACCAAGAGATTATAGTGAGACTCTGCCATTCATCTTGCTAATATAAATGGAATGACATTGTTTGCATTAGAAAGTTTTCCACTCGAATCCCTTAAGTGACAACAGCTAACAGGTACCAGTAATATGATGTTGTCAAATCTCAAAAATAAACTGGCATGGAGTTCAAACTGTTCAATCTATTTATAGTCATCTAAGACAAAAAATAAACACTGCCCTACTAAGGGGCTGTTGGCTAGCGGCTGCACGGATTTAGAAGTCTTTCACTATTGAAAGACTAGTGCATAATACTGTAATTTAGCACACAGAACAACACCGAAATCTCCCATCACCTACATTACCAGAGCAATCTAACCAGTTCCTCACCTGCTGCTGGTGGATGTTGGCCACTAACTGTTGGCAAATCCAAAGAGCTATCAGACATGACATGCTTAAGATCTCCTCCCACATCAGCCAGTTTCATGTCAAACTGAACAGACAACGCGTCTTCAGAATCCTCCTTGCCAACACTGCTGCCACCAATAGAAGGGAGATCCAGAGACTTCACCGAAGCAGAGTCTTCTTTGGCCTGCTTGAAAGCTGCAACTTTGTCCACCAGAGACTTATCTACGCTGTTGCACGTGGAAGAAAACTTGTTAGAGTGAAAGTCGGCAAAATCATCATCGCTCTTCACTGAAGAAAGCGTGTTGTCCTTGGCCTCCTCAAAGCCTGCTCCAGAGCCTTCCAGAGAAAGCTGTTTGAAGATATCGTACTTGGTGGGCGTAGCAGCGGTGGCAGAGCTCTGCCCACTCTTCACCGTGCTGACAGACGAGCCAGACTGAGGAACGGGACCAGCCTCTAGCTTAAGCGCATTGTATTTGTCATCTGGTTTTTGTTCGGAAAATCCACTGCTATTGTTGAAAGCCATAAAATCTGCAAAGTCATCTTGTCCACCAGCTGATGCGCAATTAGAAAACTCCCCAAAAAGGTTGAAGTCTCCAAACTCATCAGCTAAGCTTGAACTTTTGCTGGGTGCTGGTTGGGCAGATGGAAGGGGTGGTGGAGGAAAGGAGCCCGATTTTGATGTATTGAATGCAGGTGGAAAGGATGGCTGCTTGTTTTCTCCAGTAGAGGAAAAGAGATCCAAGTCTGCTAGATTCAAAGAGGTCTTTGCTTGTGTTTGCTGTTTTGACTGAACGGGCAGAGAAGGGAAGGATGTGGGGAAAGTTTTATCTTTCGTAGGTGGCTCTAATGGTGAGATACTATCAGCGGTTTTAAAATCTGTGAAACCATCATCGGTTCCTGCAGGCTTGAATTCTGCAAGGTTATCTCCTGAGAATAAAAACAAGGAAAAAACAATAAGACGACACTGCAATGACAACAAATACATCATACTCATACCATGCAAGCAAGCAAATTATTTCATGCAGTGTCAGAAGGTTTTATGCAAACTATTTAAATTAAGACCTCAGGATGCACGTAGAACTGCAAACTCAACTTCTATGAACCACAAAAGTTTCAAGGTCAGCGATTCTAATATTCATTCCAGCAAACACTTAAGTCTCTCAAATAGCCTCAAAGTCATATTCAATTCCCTTTGCACTGAGTTAATATCAAAACACATCATGACTGACGCAAAAGGTGATCAGTACTGTCTCATTCAGCTTCCATTCTTTTTCCCACCTCATCCTTCCCGTTATTTGCTAAGCAATAAATGTAATCTTGAATTTCGCTTATCCCAATAAAGTATTTGGCTTCTTACTGAAGCAATTCTCCCCCTCCCTCCCTTCAAAATATTTCCCAAATGCAGTTTCTTCCTGGGGCATCAGCACAGGGCTGAGATAAAAGCAGCCCTGCTGGTAAGCCAACAGGGGAACACAGGAGACACCAGCCAGACTTGCCTGGTGGCTGAAGGCATTTTGAACAAAGCTCAGTTAAAAGAAGGTAGCCAGCCAACAAGTCTATCCAACTGGGCATAATGGGGAACCCACCGGGGGCAAGAGACAAAGCTTCAAACAAAGAGGAATGCAAGGCAGTGATCCTAATGTGTTGGTTTAGAACATTTTTAAGCTCTCATTTTAATCTATCGTGTTTTCCTTCTGCCAGGTCCACCTAAACATACTCTAGCGTTAAGTGATCAGAACTTCAGTAAACGCAACGTAACTCCAGCATCTTCTGACTTCTGCTGAGGCTGATTACAGTTTTACTAGCAGGCTTGGAGACCGAGTTTCACATGAAACTCAGCACGATTAATCATAAAATGTGCCAATCTCTAGTCTAACTACATACTGAATGTAAGATAGTACTATGTAAGGATTATAATTTAAAACTGATTAGCCATTAGGTAAGAATGTTTTCATTGAATTTACATTAAATATTTTGGTGTACTAATTTTACAAGTTTCTTCTTGTTCATACACAATTATTTTTTTTTTTATAAAGCAATTTCTTTTGAACATGAAAAATGTTTAGTTTAACCCATTCACCAGCATGTACATACTTAGGCTACTTGTAAATTTAAAGTATTGATGCGTACTTCAAGACAAGTGTCCAACATACAGATTTCGTTCTATTTTAGAAGTACACCATTAACATTTAATTCTTAAGATAGCACAGTGTCATACTTTAAATTAGATAAACCAAGATTTAAAAGAATATTCTTTATAGTGGTAGTAAAGGACCACGACAATACCTAACATATCCTTCCATTCTCCCTCCCCTCCAAATCAATTCACTTCGCCCAGCAACAATACCAATATTCATGAAATTGCTATTCCACGATCAAACCTAAAACATCACAGCAAACTAAACTTACTGATGAATTGCAAACTTTTCCGTTAGAAATGTAAGCAGCTGGTGAAAGGGTTAAGAGAGGTCAGACCTGGATAGCAGGCAAATACAGAAATTTTCTATATTTTAGAACACGTATGGCAAGAGATAAAATGTTATTTCATTTCATTGCATGCATTTAACCCTGAAGAGGTAATGAGCATAAGAACCTCACAAAACTTTACAGAAGTTTCAGAAACTCAGTGTCTGAAAAAAAGAGTTCCATCTTTGAAAAAGGAGGAGTAGGAGTGAACTCAAGTCTAGAATCTAAAGTTGTTTTCTAATAATGAAACAAAATGCTGGGTATAACATAGCTCTGTGGAAGTCAGGTTAAGTTAGTAATATGTTCATTTTCTGATCTGTCTACTGGTTACCACTTATATCACACAAATGAGTTAGACACAGATAGTTCTGGAAACGGCTTAGGGAGACTCTGCTTTTGTAATTACACAGATGTTGCGCCTCAGATGCCATCTAGGTTTTATTTTTCCCAATCAAAAACAATTAAACACAAAATTCAAAATAAGTGATCAGATTTATTCTTAGAGCACCAGAGACCATGAAAAGTTTAAATTCTGCCCTAACAATAGAAATAAGCTGCATTTTGTCCAGAAGCATCTTATTCTGTCTTCTAAGAACACACGATTCCATACTTAAAATGAACAAATTCCTACCATATTGTTATTTTAAAATAAAACTCAGAAGCATCCAAAAGAGATGCCAATCTTCTAGAAGTACAATTTGTAGATTGTTCCAATAGTATATTGCACTGTTTTTTCAGGATACTTCCTGCTAAGTTGTTTAGAGCAGAAGCACCATTCTTCTAGAATTCTAGCAATGGAAATTCTGCAGCTCATGGACAATTGCTAAAAAAAAAAAAAAAATAATAATCATGAAAGCATATTAAAACCGTTCCAAAAAAACCCACTGCTTACCTAAGTATTTGCTCTCTGATGGTTGCTCTAACTCACGGAAAGCACTATACTTGTCTCCACAATCTAGAGAACATGAGAGAAGAAATAAATTTACATAAAGATGTTAGGAACTTCTTTCCTAAATTTTATAGCGGCATAACTTCTCTGATTTTTTTTATATTAACATTTTACCAGTGCTAAAACCAAGATATATGAAATATTGCAATAAATTTCTCAAAGTGGTTGCATATTTTTGCCTTTACCTCCAAAAGTAGCTGTACTTTCAGAAGGCTTCTCAGCTGCAATTCCTTTAAACACAGCGTACTTATCAGTTGACATGAGCGTCTTATTACCTGGCAGTGGCATTAGTAAAGAAGGAACACTAAAAACAAAAAGAGATAAAAGCAAAGTTCCTTAATTTAACCGTAAGAGATCTGCGTTTCCAGGTTTTATCTGGAGGAGCCTCTTATTATGACTACACAATTTGGATCACTAAACCTAAGCTTGTACCCTAAAGAGTTCTTAATCAAGAACCTGATTAAACTACCTCAATATCTGTTAAGAATAAGAGAATGTAAACAGGCAGCTGGGTAACTGATGGGTGAATTTGCACTTTATCTCACCTAATTGCATATCTTTAGGCCAGAAGTCAGTTTTCACCCTTCTTGATTTTAATTTGTACCAAAACATGAACAAAACACGTGAACTTTACACCACGGGAATTCTTAGCCCGGGAGAGAATAAGCACACAGGAATCACTGCTGTTTAATTAATCACTTCGCCCAGGGCAACACAAGGACAATTCTTGCTGATAGGACTAGATACTGTAAAGAGCTAAAACCGCATGAGATTTTGCCAGCTCCATACTTTCATCTTATCTACTTTTGGTTATATTTCATTACATATTGCAAAATTAAGAGAATAAAGTGGAACCACTGTTCAAAAGGAAGGAAAGGATAACTTTGAATTTCAGTCAGTGCAGATCAGTGAGTTCAGGTAGCTAGCTAATCAGCGAAATAAGGATGAGGCCACAGTTACGCAAGCAAATCTTTTTGCACATAAACACACTCTATATAGTAAACCTGCCATAATAACCTAACACCATGTTAGCAACTGCTGTAAGATTTAAAAGACGTTTCGCGAGAGCTTTGCTTGCCCTCCGCACAAGCCCCCTTATCAGACCTTGGCAGCTCTAGAGAACAACATCCTTTACATATGAATAATGCATTTTACCTCTAGTTTATGTCATTCAATACTATGCACATTGAAAACGTGAATGAATTTCTATGGCTTTCTTTGGCCTGAAGCAAGAATCTTTCCAGAGCCATTTAAATCTCCTTATCAGCAGCCTACAAGCAACATACAAACCTAGCACTTGCACACACGTGCTAATGATGGTCTGTGATGCTTGCAGACAGACAGGGCGATCTCAAAAAATATAGCTTATGGTAACGTAATTAAATGTCACATCACTGCAAAACAGGCTATTAGATATGCAGCCTCGGCAAATGTAATGGTTAATCAGCTGTACTCTACAGATGGCTTTTTTTTAAATAAAGCTCCATAAGCAATTAGATTATGGCTCATTGTAACATTCTGTTCAAAACCGAACGCTTTTACAACTGAATAAAGAGAACTGCTCCAGTGAAAAAGAAACACTGGTTTTAAATTTATTTATTTTTTATGATCCCCTATTTCCCATTGTGGAATTTACAAACAATGCTTCTATTAAAACTTTCAGTAACAATAGCTTTAATTGCAAAATGACGTCTAATAGAAATATACTTAAAATAGAGCATCTTCAGATACACGTGGCATTGACTGACAGCAAAATTAAACTTCTTACATAGAATGCCATTAGGCACAGTGTAACGGAACAATTTGTTTTAGTATCCTCATTTGATGTCACTGGTGAGGAAGCCACTGGTAATCACCGCTTACCTGGAAAGTGCTAGTTCTATTTGCAACTAAGAACAGTCGGTTCAATACGCAGAAAATGTGTACGTCTGCAATTAGACACCAGGGAGGTACACAGAAGTTTGCCATGTGCAGGAGAAGGAAACAACGCTGAAATTTTGTAATCACAGGACTTTGAAGGATTAATTGTAAACTCTCAAAGGGAGTAAACATGCTTACTTATTTTGTTATACAAAATTTGCCTGATCTAGAATTACATTTTGGCAGTCTCCCAAAGGAAAAGCCAAGATTGCTGAAGTCTGAATGAGATTTCAATTGAGATTTAGAGTCAGTTATCAAAAGTTTAAGCACTGGCCAGAGAAACGACAGAAATAACAAAAACCCTGTCCACTGGAGTTCTCGGTCATTTAAGAGTGATGTTGTGCTCTTTGCATGAGTTTTGGGGTCCATATTCAGGGCCCAAAGAAAGACCTTGATGTCAGCAAACCGTTTCCATCAACTCCAACAAACATGGGGTGATACTTTTAATGGAAGCACACAGCACTCAACGCAGAACTCCTCTGTTCCAGGGTATTTTTTCTGAATAGCTTTATGCAAGATTTTCGCCAGAACACACAGTATGAAGTAACTTTCAATTGCCTGTGCGGTAGTATAAACACTTAAAAACCTATCCCCATACCTTGTAAACGCAATTTACCTCAGCATGATGACTAGATGCTAAAGAACGGCCAACCACCTATGGCACATCAAATGTCATTTTTGATTCAGAAAGCCTAATTGTAGTTGTAACAACCTTCAAAAGAAGCTGTCAGAGTAGAAGTCAGGTGACAGAAGAAAATTACAGGCAAGAAAGCTACCCACAAAAGAGGAAAATATTTCATTTCTTAAAGAGTTCTAAAATACTGAAGGGGTGGAAATCAAAGATCTACTACCTGCTCCTGTGCTGTGAACTGGCTGCTTTGGAGGAGGCAGCTACATCCCCTTGGAAATCAGCGAAAGAGTCATCTAGTGAGCCAGACTTTGAAGCATCTTGAAACTCCTGGAAGTCGTCATCTTCTGGTTTTACTACCTGAATTACAAACAACATGTTAATTGCCATATTGTTGCCTTTTCAAATTGTCATATAGCATGAGAGCAGTTCAGAGCAGTGTGATCAACTCAGGAGAAAAAAAAACACAAAAAAACAAACAACAAAACAGCAAAAGAAGGAAAAAACCTTTCAACATTAGCATGCAAAAATCAGCATGGTCATATTACTTCACCTGCACCTCACTCAAAACACAAGGTGTGCAGGATTAGAAGTAGTATGCATGAAGAACAGGTGAACAGGGAACTCTCAAGTCCTTTCATGTTAAATGTATTATTGATTAGAGCCATGTAATCTTTTAATACAGGACAAATATTAATAATTTAAATCTATCAGTAATTTTAAATCAATGCACGCAGCAAAAGCATCAGAAGAAATATTTTCTGAAGAAGAATGGACCATATTTGCAAACACCAAAATTTTATCCCCTACATGATTTAGTGTTGTAAATCAAAGGTTTTCATAGTTCTCGGCTTCTCCTGAAAACTCTGAATTATTTTACCAGCTACGAGACTCTGTTACGTAGTTTAATATAAAATTCCATTTTAGGTGTATTACAAAATCCTAACAACAAGTAAAATCCTCTTGCAATGCAATTAGTCTGTAACAGAGAATGCTTTGTACCTCTTCTAATGCCACTAGAAAAAAATGGAAAAATAAAAGAAGATCCTTAGTGGCATGACTTCATGTTTTCTGATGTCATGTGCTAGATTTCAACTCCATTTTTTGCTTTTTACTTAAAGTCTGTTGTCACTACGTAGCTCTGAAAGAGTCAGGCTAATTCTCTTTCCAGGACAAGGGAGCTTTCCCAGGCAAGAAGAGCAGAAGAGCGAGCTGACCTGGCTGGGCGGGTAGGCTGGCACGAATCCTGCTGAAGGCTGTGCTGCAGCTCCGCCCGCCGGTGCCGTGATGCTCATTCCCATCACAGCCGGCCCGATGCTGAGAGGCATGGAGACCGGCGGCGTGGAGGGCAGCAGGGGCGGCTGGCTCACTGTCACAGGCAGCGGCATTGGAAATCCAGTTAAAGTAGGAACGGGGGCTGCTGGAAACTGGTTTAATACTTCAGGACTCACTGCAGGTATTCCTCTCTGCAAAGGCAGAAAAACAAAGAGAACCATACACGTGTACATGTCAACAAAAAGGCAAACTGCATTCTCAATTCCAGTTTCTAGCTTGTATTATTGACATCATGAAAGAGCAGGGTACTGGCCAAGCTTCAAGTAAACCCTCCAAAGCAAACCCCACTATCAAGAGCCTGTGTAAGTGAACGGTATTCAACACCCCGACAGCTGGAGTTACACAGAGGGTAATGTACCTGTCTGAGCGGGCAGAGGCATTTGACAGCATTCAACAGCATTCTTGTTCGGCTTCTAGTAAACCAATCAAGTAAGCACTGGCAAAAGCTATGCTGAACCTCGTGGGTGCTATATCATCTTTCCTGCACGCCACCCCCAACAAGGTAACTCAGCTTTGATCTTCACTGCTCAAGATACCTTAAATTTTCATACAGGGGTGGTATTTAGAAATAAACTGCTAAGAGATGACACTACGCTGACAAATAATGGAAGCCTAAAATTCACACTCCACTGGTTCAGACTAAGGGCATACAAGGACCATATAGTTTGAGGAAAACAGATGTGTATACAACAGAAGAAAATCAGCCAGTATTTTCTACTAGAAATGCATATCCACGTGTTTGGTAGGCAGAGCTAAGAACTATCTTGAACTGACACTAAAGAAAGGAGTAACTGAAATGTAAATGCAGGGGATGAAATTATAATCCCACTGAAGTTACAAGGGGAGTTTCCTCTCTGGATTTCAACAGACATAGTATTTTACTACAGGTGTGGTATACCAGCCACTTGTGCCAACACATAATCATGGCAGATTAGTGAAGCCTTTTTGCACTAATCTCCAAAGCGCTAGTCATACCTGAGTTACTGCTATCATAGCCAGGACAGCGTAGAGCTCTTCTTTTGTGAGCTTCCCAGGAGTAGTGCGGTTGGCTAAAGCCCAGATTTGCCCAAGAGTCTCTCTGGGCAATCCAGACGACATCAGGATGGGATAGAGTTTAGCTGTATCTATTCCAGTAGGAGTCAAAGTGGTTTCTAAAATTTTCTTATACAACTCTGTTAAAAGGGAGTCAGTATTAGACAGTGGCAACTGCTGTTCTCAAGTGAATTTAAGATTGCTTTTCTATTTTGTCGCAAACTCAACATTATATCCAGTTAGTACCACTCAAAGTGTAAGGTAAGCCAACAGCATTCCGGCATCATATTTATCATCATGTTTTCATCTAAATGTGCTATCGGATGGTCTTTACAGGCAGGTTTAAAACAAGTAAAGAAATATTTTATAAAAAATACAGTTAGGGCTCTATTTCAAAACATGTTTCATTAAAAAAATTGCAGGATAATCTATATAAAAAGATAGTTACAACAGCTTTATGTATTTAAACCTCAGGGTAATCAATGTTTATTACAGCATCTCATTTTCTATTTACTATGTTATTTGCATATATAAGATAAATAGCCTTAAGAAACAAGCCTGCTTAATTACAAGACATGCCAAAAAACAGACTACCCATGAAAGCAGTATTACCATCAATGCAACCTCTACTAGCATAATCTTCTGTCATAACAAATTCTAGATTAAACATTTAACACGCTTGAATAAAATCCATGCTTCTTCAAATATAAAGCCACCATATGAGTGGCTTTGATACATATAATGTATCAAAGATACATTCATTTGATGACCAAAGAATAATACTTCAATCAATAAATGGCAATGTAAGCACATGTACATTCACACCGTACACTGCCCACTTTCTTTTTTACCTGGGACCAAGCTATCGTTGTAAATCCAAGGAGGCATCATTTGCTGAATTGGGTCCTGTGAAGGGAATACTCCAACTCCTAAACATATCCCATTCAGGAAGAAAAAGACAGACAGTTGTATTAGGATATACAGGTTCAGAGTGTAAAGATCTCAGACACCAGATCGCAGTTGGTCAGTCTCATTTAGCATTTCAGGCAAAGATTTCAGATCGGAATTACTGTGCTCAGAGGAAAAACAGCGACTGCAGGAATATGCATTTCAATGTAAGTAGAATGATTTGGCAGTAACAGCAAGAATATAGTTATATACATAATGAAAAAAGGAGGCTCCTCATTTGCTTCCCTCTTAATTTCTAGTTGTACAGAAGCTCGTCTTTTTGTCTCTTAAACCTTCATAGCAGCATTTCTGTGCCATATCAAATTTAGTCTCCCCATCAACTATATGCTATTCAGGCTACTTGCGGAATAAATAAATTCATACCTACCGTAAGACCCACAATGTTCCACTAGAACATCTTTATCAGGGAAGTCCACAACCTATTGGACTGAATCTCAGCAAGATCCCATCCCACAATCCCAAACATGAAACCCTGGCCCCACTGCTTCTAGTCTTGAGATCCAGAAGACATCACAGCCGCCTTCATGACGCGATCTGCCACACTTTACTCCCTCCAAATTGGTTATTTCCTCTCCACTGTGTGGACTCTTCCCCTCAGTCTCATGGTTTTACTTCCTATCTAGTCTCCGTAAGCAAATTTTATGCTTGGCTTGGATGCAATGCTGACAAAAATCAGAATCATTTCAGATTTCATTGTCTTTCCCAGTGCCCTTGCATCTCCTCATCTTCCACACGGATTGTCTCCTGACTGCAGTCTGATTTCTAATCATCTCACAACTCCAAGCACATTTTAATATAAGCAATTCCTTCCATTTCACCAGTCGAGTGAAATAAATTTGCTACTTCCTCCAGTCTCATTGCTCTCCAGCTTTAACCACCTTTCCATATGCTTCTGCATCCTCCCAATTCTTGCATCTCACCCTTGAATCCCTCTGATAAAATCCAGCCCTTTAAAAATCAAATAATATGAGAAGTGAAACGGAATTCTCAGCCATATTTAGTTGATAGATAGGAGAGTCCTACTCAAAATTTTGATAATATCTAGATGACAAGGGTCTGCCATTTTTCAGCATTGTCACAACTAAACTACTTCTGTTCCTCACAAAGTACTTCAGCTCATCCTTCAAAGCACTCTTAACATTTGGAACTATGCTTAGCTATTGTTACTCTACATAACTACTTCCAGCACCACCTTCATCTGCAGGCTGTATTTAAACTCACTCTGTCTCACACTCATTTAAGGGTAGTGTCCTGCCTCCATCCACTCCCCCCCCCCCTTTTTTTTTTTTTAAGTGAGGCATCAGATTGTGTTGGATTTGTACAAAATGAACAATGCAATTGACTGAACTATGAATAAATGAACAGCTCCTATTTCATGCTGTATATTCTTTAAAGTCACTTTTAGCAATTTACTGTGTATTACAAAGCCCCTCCACTTATTAAAAATGCCCATTCAGACCATTTAATTTCATCCAATAATGTCTTTTAAATACATTGGATAAGAAAACACTTGAAAGCAGCATATCCAATGACTTAGAAGAGGAACACATGAGTTTATTAATTAAAAGTTATGGTACTTATAGGAAAGAAATAACTGCTTGAGAAAGTGTCCGATTCAATTATCTACAGACCAGCAGCTTTGTCCCCTTTCTCCGTCTCCTCTCACCCCCCAGTAAAGCGAGATCATACAAAGGACTACATGTATTTTTATCATGCTTGACTACAAGTGGAGCCCGTGTTTCATGTAACCCTTGAGTACGACATCAGAGCACTAACCAAGGTGCACCAGAGACCTTGCATCTATTTTGATTGAAATAAAGCAAAACCAAACAGTCAATAGTTAGCGTTAATAAAATCCAAACTGGAACTAAAGCTTACTCGAAGTTTTCATCTAGTCCAGCTTTTGAAATTTTGATCCCTAAAGCACAGATAGTTTTAGACATAACGCATATAAGCGGCAAATTGTTTGGGAAAGAAGTATTAAATGCCTAAGAGTTTTAACCTAACAAGATTTTATCCCCTCCAAGTTAAAACATGAAAACCCACCGTGACATTGACTATCTTTAGTAATGTTTCCTTAAATAATTTTAAAAAATAATAATAATCTTTAGAGAGCACATTTTTTTTTCCCCAAGAAAGAGGACAGAATATTTTGAAACAGCAGACCTGATTAAACAAACATGTTAAAAGTGATGACAGCAGTAAATTCACGTGGAAAAAGTTCAGAGCAAAATCATAGTTGTTATACGTTTAGCAAGGAGCAGGAGGTACTGACACATTATTCAAGCAGGCATTCAGAGCAAAATGATGCAGGATTGGCCTTAGAATTAGCGTACAGGGTGTTAGCATTCAAGCAGCATCTTATTAGATTTAAATTCTGTCAAATGTTTCATTTGCTCACCACACTCTTCAACTGCTATGTTTTGTTCTGAAGCCTTGTGCACCTCTGCAGCAGTGATACCACTTTCATGTCCACCTACAACATCCCAGTCATTGATGGTTAGACTGGGATGAACTTGGCTTGCAGCTGAGGCTTTGTGCCCAACTTCAGATGTTTTAAGTTTGATTTGCTCTTGTTCAGATTCATTTGAGCCATTATTTAAGACTTTCTCCTCCAAGGAAGAGCCTGAATGAACAGCAGGAGGAATTATTTATATTTTGTTATTAAGCACCCAGATCGCAATTCCCCACTTTCAAAGGAAAAGTATTACTGGTACCACCGATGAATTATCAATATGAGCATCCGTCCCAGTTCAGACCAATAGCACCACCCTGTTCAAACACTTTTATAGCCTGATTCTGCCCTTTACTTACCATGCATTACACAACAAACAAATACCAACAAGCAGGAGAAGGAATACATGAAACTATTTTCTGTATTAGGATTACCGTTGCATAATCATCTAGGCATCGGTAGCAGAGATGTCCAATATCTACTTACACCTGCAAAATTCTTCATTTTAATCTCACCACCATCCATTTAGCCTCCAAGAGAGGAAGCACACAAGTGCTCCACATTAGCCTAATAGTTCTTTTTTTATACCACCATCTCAACTGTATCGTTTTCCACTACACAGACTTACAAAGATGCTAGCACACAAGACTTAATTCACTTAAGATCAGTCATATGCATATTTAGCAATCTTTGGATCACACATGGCTTGCTTTTACAGCGCAGTTCTAAGGTAAGGAAGAAGGGGACTTAAGTCATCTTTTTACACGGATCAGCAGGTTTCTACTTAATTGCCTATATATTACTTCTTTCAGCCAGACTGAAAAAAAAACCAACAAAATAAGTAAAGACTGTGTAGCTCTATGACAGAAGGTGATATGTAAAAAAAAAAAAAAAAAATACTTTGGCGTTACCTGTTTTATGGATATTGGGTGAAGATGCAGAGGTAGGAAAACAAGGAACCTGCCCAGTTGTACCATGCAGGATGGGTAACACTGGAGTCTGGGCTGGAGGGAGAGGTTGGACCACAGCCTTTTCTGAAAGCAGTTGCCCAGCCTCAGCAGGAGAATGGAAAGGCTGGAAAGGCTGAGAGGTGGACTGAGGCACCAGTTTGGGGATTTCAACAGGCCCTTGTATAAAGTCACTAAATTCTTCATCATCGAGAAAAGCAGAGTGAGAAACAGATACAGCAGAATGGGATGATGTGGGATGATCTGTAAAATGGAATGAACACACAATGCAAAGTGATGAGGAAAAGGTTCATGGGTGGAAAGGCAGGAAAAGTGGCAAATACTAGGTATACATAGCAAATGGGTGAGGGGAAACAGCAGTGGAGGCATTATTTGACAGAGATGTGAAGAGTTGTTGTTGTCAGCGTAACAAACACATAAAGCAAAACTGAGCAGCCGCTTCCAACCATGCATCTTCTCTCCCAGGTTTTTATGATGTAAACACTTTGATTGAAACTTGATTCCTAACAGTGGTTGAGGAAGTATTCTGTTTGTTTTAAACAGACTGGGTCAAAACAAATCAAGAAGTAATATTTCAAACTGGACATAATGAGGGTGTGCACAGGATGGGGACATTCTCCCTCAAAGGAGTGTTTTATCCTCAAAAGCTCAATAATATACCATAAGACACGTAAGAAATGTGTACTAAATTTAGACAATCTGCTGTTTGATCCCTTGCATAGTTACCCATTTTAACAGAACTGACTTAGAATGGGCAAATCTACAGACAACAGAAAATTGTCAGAAACCACCTGTAACTTCAAAAGTATCACAGAGCAAATCCACAGTAGAGATAAACATTTTATACAGGAAAAAACTTGTCTAGATAAGCTTTGTTTCAGGCTAGACACAGAACAAACTATACTGCAACCCACAGGAAATCTTCAGTAGTAATTGTTACAAATACAGTAATTACTGAGAATACAGAAGGCTTCGGTTTGACCATGCCCGGGCAACAGTACCCAAGTAAGCTGTTACAGTACACGTTTTAATCATTGTTAGCACTTGTATGGCACTTCTTGCCTTCAAAAGCACTCTGCAAAACATTAATTAATGCTTTGACTAGAGGAGAACAAACATATTATCATTTTCCATGCTATTTCATGTTAAAGACAGCACGTTAAGCTTTATTCTAAAAATTTCAATTCTAATATAAGTTGGTATCTAATATTTCACCCTCATAACCTGACCACACAAACAGTTGCTAGAATGACACTTTATTTTACAAGACAGTTAATCCACTTGCTTTGTTCCACCAAACAAAAATACTTCTTGGAATTAGTTCCCCCTACTGAGGATTTCAAACATTAGAGTTTTATTTTCAGTTGAAAGATGAGAAAAATGAGAAAAATGACAAACCTGGCTTTTTTGGATGTGAGGCTGGTGTTGGGTGCATTTTAGCATCTCTAGAAAAACCATCTAAATTTCCTTTAATGGCTTCCAAAGCATCATCCCTGCTTTTTTCACCTGTCTGAAACACCACAGAACACATTTTGAAAAATTCACAGAACAGCTCAATTTTCTTTCAATATCCACACTTCTTCAGTACAAAAATGAAAAATGCCTGCTGTTACATCAAACCCTTCTTTCTCCAGCAGTGCCTTCCCGAAGCATATCAATAATAACTCCCCCATTTAGAAAGCATTTATTTTGCAGACTACACCATAGCGGTGTTTCTCCGCCTTTAGACGACATAGCTTTATGCACAGGAAACTTACTCAGCTGTTTCTATTCCTACAGATAAGGGCCTTCGAGTTCATTGCAAGTGTCCAAAACTTTGGATAAAGTTAACAAACAAGGCACCAAACATTCTCTGTTCCAGAAACTCAGTCTGTTCCCAAATGTTACACACCAAGTTGGTTTATTTTTCAAAAGCTGATTTCATTTTCAACACCAGACTTTGTTTACATTCCACCAACAGTGTCTAAAGGACTATTTCAGATGCTTTTCGAGACGTAATCTGATGTCTCATATAAATTCACCAGTTATTTGCTTGTTGAGAGAAACAATCCCAATAAAAGCCATAAAAAAAAACAAACTAAAGAAAGAAACATCCATTTATTACATTTATTATTTAGGACCTACCTTAGGTTTCACACTGCTTAGGAGTCTCAGCTTTTGTTTCTGCTCTTCAAACTGGCGCCGCTTTCTTTCTTCTTCTAAGAATTTCTGCTGGTGCTCAAATCTCTTCCTGAAGCAAAATAATTTTTAAAAATTTAAAAATATTTTTTCATTACAATTGTTTTCATTACAATTTTCATGGCAAGCTTCTGCTTGATTTTTCTATTTCTTCTGTCTCAAATTTAGATGACTTGGTGCACACATTTCTACTTCTTCTCAGAGCTGTACAACAGCCACTACTAACTTCATAGATGGCTTTCAAATGCAATGGAATGATCTCAACAACATTCTACAACCCTAAAAGGATTACTTTTCCAGAAGCAACTATTAATAGTTTTACTGTGTGGACCACCCTTCCAGACTACATCTCCCCCTTAAAAAAGAAGAATTTCTCAAGAGTGGGATAAGTGTCACTTACTGTTGTTCCTCCGCAAACTGCTTCTGCATGTCAGGGGTGTACTGCGGGGCTGCTGGACGCATTCCCAAGAAAGAAGCCTGTCCCATGTAAGGCATTCCAGTCGCTGGCATCGGCCCTAAAGGCATGCCACCCTAGAACAAAATAAAGAATACAACCTTATTTAATTTTTTTTTTCCACAGAAAAACCCAAACCACTGGCAATTACACCCTGCCACCTTGCAAACCAGATAGGTCTCGTAAAATTAAGAGCGTTAAGTACAGCTGGATGAGCAGTGCCTGAGCACAGAGTAGCTGTTAGAGAGCAAAGCACTGGTCCCTCAGTAGATGGCACTCTTCCCTCTCAATACTGAGTTACGATTCTTAAAGGATTTTAGAAAGCAGGATGGTCTTCTGGTCAAATGCAAAAAATTAAGACTTCAAATCCACACAACCTACCTCAAGAGCAGGAAGGTTACAGGCATCTTACAGTGCTACATCTGTTTCAGTACCATGCTTTTGGGTTTTCTTGGGTCTTTTTATTTCCTATTCTAAGTGATCACATAATACTTTTAAATCCCCTGCTGGAGGTGTACACTCCTAACCAACAATGGACGCTGGCAAAATGAGGTCTAGCCATTTCACAAACAAAGCGTTTCCAGGGGGGCAAGGGCAGGAGACAGCACATGACAACAGCCAAGAGGAGACTTGTCTGAATAAACTGCATCTATATCAGAAACATTTGCTGAGAAATATACTCTGATACAGTTATATCAGCAAAGCTTGCCTAATATAGAAGGGGGCAGAGAATAATTTACTTTTCTTACCATTCATTCTGTATTTGGTATCAGAACATGTAGGAAGAGAACAAAAGCTATTTACTGTTTTTAGACGAGTTCTCATAAGAACATCTTCCTACTATAAATTTTACAAAATTAATCTAATAAATTCCGAGTGGGGGTGGGAAGGGAAGATAGAATAAATTCAATTTGTCACATAGCAATTTGGCAATTGCAAAAGACACGCCAAAACATTACATTTCAGCAAAGTGCAAATTTGTTCATAAGCACATATGGTGCTAAATAGAAAACAAAGGATGAAAAGAGAGAAAACTTAATATTAGCTACTCATATTTCATTCTAATTCCACAATTAGCAACAGCAGATCTAAAGACAAAGTTTACTTTAAGCAAGAAAAAGAAGGCGAATGAAACACAGGAAATAGGACAAATGGGAAAACCGGTCACGTGGGACAATACAGCACATTTAAGAGTTTCCTTGTTCCCCAGAACAAGGTATTTAAAAAGAAAGTCTATGAATTGCCACCTACACACAGTAAACTTAATTCTATTAACTCCAGCATTTGAGTTACAAAGGGATAAAACAATTCAGTGAATTGGTCATGATCAGATTGCGTACACAGTCACTTCTTATCAGTTTATAAAGATCTCATTTAAAATACTACACGACACACCACCTTAACGTTAAGCACATAAAACCAAAGCAAAAGAATAAAAAGCATGAAGCAAAATTAAAAAGACAGAAGAGGTATGTTGTGGGAGTTTTGAATTAAGTTACTCAAAATTCAGTACTATTACTAACCACAGTTTGGAGTAGGTGGCATCTGGTGGCTTTTCAACATCTTGCTGTTGCTTTTGTTTCCTTTCCTGCTCAGAGACCATGCTTCTCTTACCACACTTTGGCGTCACGACACGTATAATCAAAGTTCAGATTCTGATATCTTTGAGTGGGTTATAATGTTACACTAAATATTACCGATAGTGTCCTTGCACTACACTCTCATTTCTCTCTACCCTACAACAGTTAGTAATGTACGCCAGACTCCCTCACTGTCTCTATCCATATCCCAGTGAAACCTGGAGAATTCTTTAAATTATCAGAAATGTCTTCAAAGAGAATACTATAAAATATGATGTCCCACTACGGACTAATACCCACACTTCAGTTTCTAGCCAAGTTCCACCCTCTCACCCCACTGCAGCTGTGAGAGGACTATGGCATCAGCTGCCACCTTTCAGACAAGCACCAAGGAATCTCCTTTTAGTCCACATTTCATTGCCACGCACCTGCATGGTCATGGGTCCAGGAGTCATCTGAGAACCATAATTCATTCCCATCATGCCTGGCATATTGGACTGCATGACAGGAACCATTGGAAATCCTTGCTGCTGCATAGGAATCATCCCTGCAATGAAAAATTAAACAAGGTAAGCTCCCAGTTAGGGTTAAAACTTTTTTTTTTTTTTTACCTGTTTTGTTACTAAACCAGCAAAGGAAAGGAAAAAACTCCCGGTTTTGCTGGACTGTTTAAAAAAATAAAAAAATATACTACACTGCAGGCAGTTACAGAATTTCCTTAGTTTAGATACTGGTCAGTCTAAGGGAAGAAACGTTACGGGGCTTTCCCAATAACTAAGCCAATGAATTCTCCCATCATCGTAAGGATTTTCCGTGGGTTTCTCACTGTATGATTTTTGAAAGGGTCATTTCTAATTAACAAGATTTAATTGACCACGTTGACTGGTGCTGATAATCACCCGTTCCTCTTGAAAGGGAAAACTGGCAGCTTTGGAAGATAAGTCTTGGGAAATAAACCCATCGTTTCACAATGCAACTTCACACTCTGATCTGGCTGGATAACTTGTCTGTAGGTTAATTAGCCCACTACGTATATTAGAATGTTTATGATATTTGTCAGTAAAAGCTAAACTTCAACAAAATCAGACAAATAAAGCTGGAATGTATTAATTTACTGAATAAAGCCAAGTGGATTATGTTTCAGTATTTTCATATCTCATATTTTGCTATCTTGGGAGACATACACTAACACGTTTGTTACCAGCACACCGTGAAATAATTATAACTGTGCATAACTGAACATCACAGGCAAAAGCACTCCAGGAGAGATGCAACACACTTGAGAATAATCCATAAATCAAGCCCTAAGATTTTTATACGAAAACTCTTTTCACTGCAAGTTCTCTCTGTATTTTCCATTAATTAAACAGCACTGCAACAGGAATGAGAACAAAGGTAATTTAAGGCTGAGGCTCTCCTATTGTATTAATACTTTCCACACAGGTTGTGACTCTTGTCCCAGGGTCTTGCTGTGCTTTGTAAATATTTACCAGGTCTTGCAACACCCACACAATATGGGTATACACAGCTGGTAGATGAAGCATAAAGAGGTTAAATACCACACTCAAAATAACACAAAAATCTTAAAGGCAAATTCAGGCTAAAAATGGAGATGTATTTTTCCTAGATCTTTAATCCAGCATTCTGGTAACATTGCTTCTTCAACAACGCATAGAAAGTTTTATAGAGTTGCGAGAGTCAGATTACCAGTACTGAATTCAAGGGGAAAAACAGCGATGGAGTTCAATTAATAATCACACTTCTGAGCATCAGTGCAGAACTATTTTAAGTTGTTAAATGTATCTAAACAAAATAAAGAACTTCGTGCTCAAATGGTTGATACATACCTTGAGGGGGGCCTAAACCACCTGCAACAGGAAACATGAAGCTGCAGGAGGAAAACAAGGATACATGAAGATCTATCATTTTAGGGCAAATATAAATGATTGAAAAAGCTACCTCGACTTGCACGTCAGCACCACCACCCAAAGCCTCCCACATTCTGGTCGGCTCATGGATCTGCTCCTGCAGGTCTCACAGAACCCGACCCCACCGCCAGAGAAAGGCCACCCCTCCCAAGGGTCCCCCAAAGCACCAGAGCATCCCACCAGCGTCATCACAGGCGGCAAAGCTAGGAAGAAACAGATCTTATCCTCCACAGCAGCACTAAAATGGCTTTGACTCATCGACATCACCCACAAGAGAGTTTCGACACCTACACAGGTTGGTAACAGGTCAGTTTGTTAGTGTAGGCTAAGCCTTCAAGCACCGCAGAATGAATAAGCATCTCCTGGTGGAAGTATCTGATTCAGCAAGACCATTAACTGCACCAGACAATAGTTCTCAGCTGCTTACTAACAGTTTTCTGCAGGGAAACAAACTATGCATGAAACCCTGCCACTTCTGCATTTTTGTCCCCTTTGGAACACTAAGCATGAGAAAATAATGGAGTTTCTATTTTCTCAGTTACATCTAATTACAAGAGAAATAGTGCCTTGGAAAAAAAAAATTCATTCAAGTATCAAGGGCCAAGTGTACCTGGAGGAAGAGCTGTTAAAATTTCAACTGAAATCGTAACGGAAATTGCTAGCCCTCACTTTCAAAAAGAACCATGTGCTGCACTAGGTCCAAAAAAGGACCTAGTTTAAAAGTCTTATTTGCAAGCGACTCTCAGAAACCCTTGTCAGCAGTAATTTACCAAACAAGAACCTGACCCAGTGTCCCAGGCAGCTATTACATTAAAATACCATGAAAGAGAAACACACTTATTGATATTCTATATTCCTCAGCACAAGGGTAGGTATAAAAGAAACTGCTTAAGAGTAAAGGAGAAGATGCTATCATAAATGACTGCAGACAGTTTTGCAAAACCTGCAGGAAGTTCTGAAAGCCAACCTGGTTTATAAATATAAAAGAGCTGTGTAATACGAGTACTAAGATAAAATAAGGAATTTAAATTATGCATTCATCCAGGAGCAAATTGCACCTCCCCGCTATACAGACAGCAGGTTACGCGGTCACCAAGACAACCCATATTACTCTTCATTTCATCCTCTAACTCAAAATCTTAATACTGAAGCCTCTTCTTCTACCCTGACCGCTATGTGCTAATTTCTCCGTCCACAACTAACACACACCTACGCCTTCCAACAGGTCTTATCAGCCTCAATCACCACAATTTTTGGCTTCTCTTTTCGAAGCACTGTGCAGACGTTCGCTGCCTCATCTCAAAACAAGTGCTGGGCTTCTCTGGATTGGGTTCGGGTCACACAGCTCTCGCTGCAGCCAAGGGCTGTTCAACTGACTGCTGGTCAATTCATTTTTATCCACTTGTTAGCATACAAATATTAACATCATGAAAACAAACAGCTGACTGAAAATCACAGAGGGACCCACGACTGAACTCCGCTGTCAGTCAGAAAAGCTATTTTCTCCACTCAAGGGCTGAAGCACAGTGAATTAACTGGATTTTCCCTGCATTTGGTTTCACCTCTGGAAATAATTATTTTGCCCACAAGGCTGTTGGTACAGAGTGCTCCTCAGCAATATACCCCCTTAAAACCTGTGTAATTCCAGACGTGTAGAACTTCCGCCATAAAAATACACCATTCTTAGTTTCGTCAGAATGATGAAATGTTAAAAGTTATTTTTAAAAAGCTCGCAAGTATGGAAAAGTGTCTGTAGCTTTGTGTTTTCCCTTCTTATTGGGTAGTCCAGTGAACAAGAATTCTTCCAAATCAGCAACTGTAATGTAAACTGAAGAAGCATAGCAAGGTACCTCTGCTTGTTGGAAGCAAATAAAGGCCAGACTATTAAATATTTATCCCTTTCCACAGAGCTCCTGATTTATTTAGAAGTCTCTGCTGAAAAAAAAAAAAATCAACAAACAAAACCCTGAAGCTAATTAGAGGGCACCGAAAGAAGAGCTAGTTAAAAGTAGTAAAGCAAGCTCCGGCAGCACAGCACTCTGTAGGTGCAGTGCGGATTCATCACGGACCTCGCTCCAAGAGTCATCCGTGCAACCACCAACATCAGCCACGTACACAAACCCCATCAACTTATTTAGTCAAGCAACAGGAACTTTATTTCTAAACTACTTTTCGGAGATGCAAAAGAAATGCCCACACGCATCTAGTTAAAGAAGTGGCTGATTCCCATCGCTGAGAAAGGAAGCTAAGCGCAGTCATTCTTCGATTCACTGAAGGACTACAGTAAATCACTGAACTTGATGAACTATAGGGTGATAGAAGCAACGTCCGAAGTAGCTTTCTCTTAAAGAAAACATTTTAATTCCAGTTATCTCAAAATAACAACACTGATGGGAGAATTTAAACAGACAAAATCAAAACAGTAGAACATTTAAAAAAAAATAAATCATGGGCATGATAAATTAAGCCATTTGTAAGGAGCAGTGTACTACTTGGGGGCTAAAGGAACATTTATGCCAGCTGACTGTGTGCTTTAAAATGACCAAACACACTTTCTAGACAATGGAAACCTTTATGACCCCAGATGTTTAAAATATACAGATTTGCTCACGACTATTAAGCATCCTATATTAATATAGTTTCTTACTCCTTTTTATTTCCACAATGGATTTAAATGCACCTGCAGACATCTCTGTTTTTCTCAACAGCAGAAGCACTTTATCTCCCAGGCTCACGCAACTAACTGTAATAGTTTGGGTAACACAGTATGAAAGCGTAATATGTGTGATACGCCGCACGAAATAAGGAAAATGAAGCAATTACCCTATAATGGAACTCTTAAAGTAGTAATATAAATCGGTAAATTCCTATAAGTATTTTAAATATGGAACTTCAAAAAAAAAACCTAAACAGACCAACCAACAGCTTCAGTCAAAAGGCAGGAGCGTGGGGAGAAGCAACTCCTGTTCTGTATTCATACTTCACTATAAGAGCTCCAAACTACACATAACATTTTCCTACCTACAAGTAGATTTTTAAACGCCTTAATTCCCAACCAGTTCCACTCTACCAACACAACAGAGACCGTCATAGCATTTTTAAATGGCAAAAATCCATAAAAATTAAAGTGAAACAAGGCAAAGAACCTACACAGGACCAGAGAACGGAACTTTTCCTCTACCTCCAGACTTCATTCTCAAAGAAACCAAAATACTAACAATGGGAAACAATGATTTTTAAATACTTTTATTTTGCAAAACCTATAGTTTGCTGATAACATTTTTGTTACTTTCACATTAAATCGCTGAGCAGGTGTCATTGCTCTAAGAGGTCAGACTGTTTATCCAGCCCCTCACAAGAACTATTTCAGATTTATATGCGCAGGGAAAGAAGAAGACAGCCTCCCATCCTTCCACAGTGTGCACAGGCATAGACGCTTCAGCTTTTCCCTTCCCAAGTATTCCAGACCCCTGGGACGCCTTTGCCCAATGCAGAGCGGAAACCTGGCTCAGGTGACGGGGATACCCCGGCCCTACGGATGAACATCACCCCGCTGGAGACAACCCCTCCGCACACTCCCAATAACACCGACAAAACTACAGGCTTCAAATATTCAAGATGACTCAATGAACTTAAATTCCCTTTGTCAACTGCAAAATTTACCCAGGCTCCCCAGAAGTAGGGCAACAGATAAACAGCACGCCAGAGCCTACGTTAAAAAAAGAATTACTAAGTCTTCAAAGGTTGCAAAATACAGCTTCCTAGCCTTTCCAAAAACACAATGACATGTTCACGCATCCCATTTACTGTTTCCTTCTCCTGACACCATCCCTCAGTCCTCCCTCTTTGCTGATGTGCCTTTTGTGGGATGGAGAGGAAAGAAAACTCCCCGCAGCAGTGGCAGGCGAGCAGCAGCTCTGTCCTGCAGTGGCCACAAGCCTGCCCGGTGGTGATAAGCAACATTTATCGTTACCAACACCAGCGGCACTCGGGCAGGGCTGGCGAGACCCCAAAATCCCTTCCCGCCCCAATATCTGAGATTGCAGCTGCCGAGCCTGATGGCAAGTGGGCTACAACTGCCCGAGCCCCAACAAGCTGGGGGATAAGGTGGGCTCCCAAAAGGCAAATACATCCCAGCAAACTGCACAGCCACCACAGCTACGTCCCCCACATCCTGTCTGGGAACCCATATGCCACCCAGGACCCCCACACCCTGCCTGGGACCCCACATACCCCACCTGGGACCCCACACACACTGCCCAAAACCTTACATATCCCACCCGGGACACCCACATCGCACCCAGGAGCCACACACGTCGTCTGGGACCCCCACACCTCATCCAGGACCCCTATACCCCACCCGGGACGCCACATACCCAACACGGAACCCCCACATCCCACCCGGCACCCCCACAACCCATCAGGGACCCCACATACCCCTCCTGGGCCCACTCCCCGCCTGGGCCCTGACCCCTCTACCCCCACATCCCACCCCCATACCCCGAGCCCCCACCCCACGAGTCTCCCCCTCACCTCTGCCCACCTCATCGCCCACCAGTTCCCCCATGTCTGCCCTCCCCGCGTCCCTCTCAGTTCCCCCATCGTCGCCCGGTCTCTGCCCCCACACTCCCCATCTCCCTCCCCCGTCCCCACAGCCCCCCCCCTCACCTCCGCCCCCTCACCTGCGGCCTCACCCCCCCGCTGAGCCCCAGCCCTCCCGCCCCGCTCCCCCCGGCTCTGCCGTGCTCCGCCATCACCGACCTGGCGGCCCCCGCTGCTCCACCGCCGCCCGCCGCCCCGCCGGCACCTCCCGCGCCGGGTCCCGGCCGCAGCGCCATCTTCCCGCTCCGGCCCCGGCTGTCAGCTGAGCGGCGGCGGCTTCCGGGGCCGGGCCCAGCCGCGGACCGCCCACAGACCGGCCCCACCGCCCCGGCTCGGCCCCACGGGGAGCGGCCGCGGCGGGAACAGGCACCCGGGCGGCCGAGGACGCGCGTGGGGGCGACGGTGGCCTGAGGGGAGAGAAGGGCCCTACCTTCTCTTCAAGAACGCTTATAAGATCGAGGTTCTGCGTTGATGAAAGTCAACTTCACGCACCGAAACGAACCTCTTTTCGCTGACAAAGCGCCGCCCTTCCGCCCGAACACGAAGGGGCCGCGGGGATGCAGAGCTCAGGGGTGGCCTGAAGCCCTGCCGGAGCTCTGCCCCTGGGCTGCTGCTCGACAGGGCCCTGCTGAGGGCACTGGGAATAGTAATTTATTACACGGTAAACGTCTCGATAAGCTACTGATTGGTGTCAGAAACCACATTAAAGTCAAACCCAGCCTGAGAGAAAGAGATAAATGAGATTTAAGCTCTCAGTTTTAAAACTAAGTCCCACAGGAAGAGAACTGTGGCGTTATCTTTCAGCAGAATTGTACCGTGTATGCACGACAGATACTCATGATTGGAAAGCGGGAGAGGGACTTTTTACAAGAGCGTGTAGCGATAGGAGGAGGGGCAATGACTTCAAACCGAAAGAGGGAAGATTTAGATGAGATCTCAGGAATAAATTCTTTGCTGTGAGGGTGGTGAGCCCCTGGCCCAGGTTGCCCAGAGCAGCTGTGGCTGCCCCATCCCTGGAGCTGTTCAAGGCCAGGCTGGACGGGGCTTGGAGCAACCTGGTGTGGTGGGATTAAGTATGACAAAGCAAGAGACAATTCTGTACAGGAATGCTTTAATAAAGAAGGATTACAGTTGCAAAGGAGAAGCTATTCCTGCGTTACTGGACTGAGAACACAATTAGCAGACGAGGAGGTGGAAAATGTGTGGAGTCTGGCCTTTACGGGCAACAGGCCCTGCAGACCTGTTCTGTCAAGGCTGTATAGACAGCCACATCTCTTTTATGGCCTTATTTATTCTGCTTTGAGGCTTAAATATAAAACAGTACAAAATTACTAGAGTTTACAGACATGTAAAGTATTTGTTATTTCAAAATGATCTTACAGAAGCAAAAGAGTAGAAGCAAGACTTACTTTCACCTAAAATACAAGTGGGTTTGTTTTGTTTTTTAAAAGTCACCAAGGAAGCCTATCAAGCCTAACAGCAAGCTTTGTGTGTTTTCTACCACTGAATCTTCTGGAAGTCTGACAAACATATCAGGGATGATCTGAACACAGAAATGACAATATTTCCAAGGAGTAACATAAAACTGCGTGATAATAACAAAAACAGATGCTATTTTTGAACTATTGTTCAGAAACACAAGGCATTTACTGCAAGAGCACACTCTTCAGCTTCTATAAGAAGCACTCAGGAATCTGCTACTGGTATTTCAGTAGAGACTTTCTTGCATGTAAACATCCATCCTCACCCAGAAGGAAACAAGAAATATTTTGCCCCCTTCGCCTTTGCTACAATCTTCATTCTTCTGTTCTTCATCACAGATGTAGGTGTCAGCCCCAGCTCACGAGCAGTCTGTTGCTATTCAGCTTTTTGAAACAGTCTGTAATTTACTGCCATTTTTATCTTCTTTAACATTCTTTTTTTCCTTAATATTTTCCTTTATAGTTTTCCTACAAGAAACACATTGAACATTACATATAAAAAAAGATGAAGTATATAGCAGATATTGACACTAAAACTTCACCATCACTAAAATAGTTATGACTGGGTGGTCCCCCCAAATAAGTTACCAGTTTCTTTCGAGGAAGCTTGCTGGGCCTTTTCTGGCTAAAAGGCCTCTCTCAAACTCCTCCTGAGAAAAACCTACTTACGTTTTTCTTTTGCCTTTTTTTAAGAAGCACTCCGGGGTGGTACGAATGGATTCTCTTTTCAACGGTTTCTTAATTAATTTCTTCTTTTGTTTGCTGAGAACGACGTGTAGTGAAGAAGGATTAAATTACTTAAAGGGCAAAAATTAATATCCAAAGTAAATAAAACAGATAATTAAATCCTTTACTAGTTGTTAGGGACTTATGGGTCTGAATGTATTTTCAGTGTTGTTTATTCCAAGATTTGTTCAGCCACGTTATCTCTCAGACATTCAAACTTTAATATCTAAGTCTAATACAGATACATAAGGATTTCTAGTTTTAGAAACTATTGGAAGGTGTGCAAAAGCATGAAAAGAAGTACTAATTAAGAAATTATTTATCTATATATGCATATATCCCTACACAGATTTTTCTACAGGTAGCTCAAAAGAGTAAAGGACTGACGTTCATATATCAGAAGGCCATTTCACTAGCGTGGGCCTGGCAAGTCTAAAGCAGATTTCAGCGAACTCATAGAAAAACAGTTAACTTAAGGAAAACCGTAAGCTGAGAATTCTTTTTGTTTCCATTTTTGTCTGGGTGTAAAACTGCCACAACCACCCTGTGTAAAATTCCGTTTGCAGCTAAATTGCAATTATATTGCAAACAACTAGATCTTCTGTAATCCACCCAGCACCACTCATGCAGGCATTTAAAATGGGAAACAACCTAGTAAACTATTCAAATGAACATACCTTTGCAGTTTGGGAAGGTGTTTTATGTAGTCTGGCACAGGACAACCAGCTCGCTGAATAACATTGGCTATACTGGAAAGGAGAGGAGAGAAGAGATTAACTCTGGTGGTAAGTGCTTGGACAAAAGAAAAGCATCTTCTGTGGAAAACACCAATCCCTAACAACTGGCTGTTTCACTGGTGTTGTTTTGTTGTGTTTTTTTAAAGCAAGAAATATAGTACACTATACAAAACACAAAAAACATTTTTGCTATGTTTCCAATTTACCTCCGTAATAAAGGTTTATCATCTTCTGTAAAGAAAGTAACTGCTTTTCCTGTGTGCCCTGCTCTTCCAGTACGACCTGTCAAACACAAATTTTGCACAGAGTAGAGATTTTACTTTAAATGTTTCCCTTTATTCTATTCCTTTTCACAGCCCCAGCCTCCTGACGTGTGTTCATACATTAAGTATACTACCAAGGAACCGATCCCCAAAGATTGTTCCTATTGAATGAAAGCACAGGAATGTCGGAAGCGTCTAAGTACTTAAGGTTAATAGAAGACTGACAAAAAGTAATGCAGTTTTACTGAAAGTTGAGCCCAGATATAAACTGGCTCAAGCGATGTAGAAGCTAGTGCTGCAGCAAAAGAGGAGGCTTGCTTTCAGGATTTTTCCTCATGCACAAGAGCATCTACATTGAAGACCTAGGAAATCAGAAAGAGGACATAATTTGTGAACAATCATTCACCTATCCTGTGGATGTATTCCACCGCACTCGTTGGCAAATCGTAATTGATGACCATATTCACTCCTTTGAAGTCAATTCCGCGAGCTAGTAAGGCTGAGCAGATGAGCACCCAGATCTTCCCAGCTCTGAAACTGTGTACTACATTATCTCTCTAGGAAAAGAAAAGAAAGGTTCTTGGAAATAGCCTAATTAGCAATTTGAGAAGGGAGGTGAACTTGTTTCCTGAAAGTTGCCATCACATTAACAAATAAAACTAAACCTCTAAACAAAACCCTGCAGTAATTTACTGTCAAAGTTACCTGAAGTTACATTAGAAAGAAAGGTAAAAGCAAGAGTGTTGTAAAGCATTTCTTGAAGAGAAATTATATCCTCCTACCTGTTGCTGAGTTTTGTCTGCATGGATGACATCCACATTGATGCCTTCGTAAATAAGTTCATGGAAAAGCTCTTTGGCCCTCTCAATAGACTGTACAAAAACAAGGACCGGAGGAGCAAAACCCTGCAAAAGAATAAGCCTGTCTAAGGTTCAAGTCCTTTTATTACCATTATTGGTTACAGTCACTGAGCTACTAAAGAGACTTAACTAGCCCCAGTATTTTCCATCTCAGAGGATGATTGATTTTTTTTTGACCAGCCAAGTCTTTGGAAGTCACAACTAAGCAAATTCAGCTCTATTGTCTTTGATGGAACTTAAGCATCAGGCTGCATTTTAATCCACAGAAACAATTAATTTTTTTCTTCCACTCAACGTGAAGAACCCACTCACGCTGCCAAGTAAAATTAGACTGTTAAGACAAACTGCTTCTAAGCAAGACTCAAATATATAACCAAGAAGGGGGAAAACACTCAAGTTTTCATAGGTAGGGTACTTACTCTTCCTCTTGTACAGCAGATTTGGACAATGGTTTAACATGTGTGACAGAGAAGTCTTTGCCCTAGGAAATTAGGAGTCTCTGACAGAACACACAGCTCAGTTCAGCAGAAAGCAGAACGTACTCAATCTTTCAAAAATACCTTTTTAACAAGCTCTCTCATTGCAGTTAGTTTTCCTGTCTCCGATCCAACAAACAGCAGCTCTTGTTCTACTGTCTCTGCTGCAGAGTTTCTGAAACCAGAAATCCAACAGAAGCGTGCTACCATTAGAGTTTATTGCTATGTTTATAAATACTAAAAAGCATAAAATATTACCTGCTGAATGAGAAATATTGCATGACAAACTTACTTCACCAGTAGACACTTTTATGATTAATGTTAAGATTTGATGATAAAGTAACGGGTAAAGAAAAACAAGGCTTTCCCCAACATGTGAGAAAGATCTGTATGCCTAGACAATTTTTTCTGTAGACAACCAACGTGCTGCAACAGAGACATACAACCAAGCAGACTGATGATGCAAAAAAAGCAAATTATTTGCCCAGGAAAGGAGAAAAACATGAGATAATCAGAGTACAACTGCACACCAACCTTGCTCCAACAGACACCAGAACAACGCTGTCAAGGTTGAGTTTACACCACTCCTCTACCTCATGTGCAAAGGTTGCGCTGAACAAGGCTCTTCTCACCACGTGGGACGTGCACGCCAGGAAGATGGAGGCCAGCTGATCTCGGAACCCCGACTTCCCGTCTTCAAACAGTTTGTCTGATTCATCCACCACCAGCCACTCCACGCTAGAACACAGAGTTTTCCTTTTCAGTAAAAGCCACTTGTGGAGAAGGCAAAAGTTCTAACAGACAATCACAGACGCAAGAACTATGCACGCATCCACTTTTCAGTGGCAAAAGTAGCAGCAAAGCCAGATTTGATAAAGACTCCCAGTACCTGGTCAAGTCTATTGCTGGAGGATCTTGTTTCAGCAAATAAATAAGTCTGTTTGGAGTAGTAACTAGTATATCTACAAAAAAAAAAAGGGGGGGGGGGGGCAAAACATTAAAAAAGACACAAAATAAATGAGACTAACAGAGCCCTGAGAAACACAAGTTCCAATCTGCCAGAGGTACAATTTAACAGGATCCACTGTCGGGCTCACTTCCTATTTCTTCCATGCCAGCTACTTTTTAGTGTTGAGCAACAGCTTACACATCTTGAGTGGTATTAACCAATCTCTTTAAATCCACGCAGGCCAGAAGAGAAAGGTCAGTGACATTTTTTAAATTTTCAGAAGCACTTCAGTAGTTAAAACAATTACCAAATTTCTTAGAAGACTTGGGCCCAAACTTCTTTGCTGCCTCAGCTGCCTTGTGGATCATATGTATTCTGAAGCCTGTCCCCTCAGCCAACTTCACCAGCTCCCGATGCGTCTGAAAATGCAGCAAAATAAATTAAATTTTTAAACTGAGCTAATTAGCTTTTCTAACCAGAAAAATTGCAGACAGCCCTGAAGATACAGCATCAAACATCACCCCGATTTCAGCGTTAAGAGAAAGATGTCTAGTTTTCTTAGCTTAATAAAACATAACTTTCTAACATGTATTATTCACTTGAAAGTTCTCACAGGTTTGACTACCATATCTTGACTCTAATGATGTAGCTCTCCTGTTCGAGTAAATATGGAACTCTGCCTAAAGCTGTAATTTTTATTTCAGTTTAATAACAAAGCTTCAATATAAAGTTATTCGTTGAACTCCTGCGTTTGGGACAAACATATAAATCTCTTGTAGCAATCTCAAATATGAAGGTAGGCATTAAGAGCACCTAAGCACTGGACAGTTTTAAAATATGATCAAAGAATCTTGAGTTTAATCTAATTATCTAGATTAGATTGAGATGCTAGATGTGTAACTATTTCACAGAAGACAAAGACTTAAACACTTAAATTATCTTTTTCTGATATCTGAGGACAATAAAGGAAAAAAATACTTATTAAGCTGATTTATGGATTCAGAGTGAAAACTTTGAAATACATCAATATGACAACAACCCCTTTCCCCTCAACGCACACCTGGCTAGCGAGTTCTCGGGTAGGCGATACTATCACAGCTCTGAATCCTTTGTTCCTGGGTTGTTTCAGATGTGTTAAGAGAGGAATACAAAATGCCAGTGTTTTTCCAGACCCAGTAGGAGCTGAAGCTAGAAGTTCCCGACCCTGTAAGAAAAAAAAACCAAGAAGGGTATAATAGTTTACTAGAAGAAAAAAACAAAACAAAACAAAAATCACATTCACATAAATATAAATGCTACAAACTAACCCAAAATACATAAGCACAGACCAAGAATATTGCAATGGCTAGGTTTTGAACTCTGATGCAGTTGATCTGTCTCTAAAGCCATGCAACTAACCTCTGCCGTGACCCTAAAGAGAGGCCGCTCTACAAACTTTGCCAAGTTCCCTGTAATAAAACGCAATACCAGGAGACTTACATGAAGCATGACGGGAATAGCCTGCATCTGGATTGGTGTTGGGACCCGGAAACCAGCAGCTTGAATGTTCTCCATGATTTTAGGGTGGATTTTGTATTCCTTTTGAAGTTGCTCAAACGTGGCAATTGGGTCCGGAAGATCTGTTCCTTGAATGCTAATCCTGTGCTGATTTCTGAAGCGGTTTATCTAAAAGGCAAATGACAAACTCTTTCTTTCTTTGACAGCATAAAACTAAACATATACAATTATCTATCTACTGGTTATTTTCCCCATACTCAGTCACCCTCCTCCCAAGAGAAGCTACCATAAATGAACCTCAATTTTCTGACGAAACACCCACAGAAACCAAGTAATCTGTTGCTACATCAGAATTCTGCGGTCTCACCTTTTGTCTTCTCAAGCGTTCAAGTTTTTCTGCAGTAGGTTTTTTGTCTTTTGCATCTTCAAATTTTGCTTCCAGAGAGGACATCCACTTTATTCCATTACTTTCTGACAACTCCAACATTGATGCTGCTTCTGGAAGTTTCAAAAAATTGAAATTTCCATTAGCAAAATCGAGTCAGAAATTACCTGTAAAAAAAGGTCATCTCAAAACCTTTTTCCTCTCATTCTCGCTAAAGTTAACGAAGACTCCAGAAGGATGGCAACCATATCCCCATGCCTTAACATCGAATCTTAACCCAATTATTTCATCAGTTCTGGCACAGGCCAGTCAAAGAACCTAGAAGCCTCTTTTACTCTGGTAAAATGACCTACACTACCTGGAGATTTAAAATAAACTGAAAGAAGTAAGAAGCATGAACTTCACTGGGTATCAGGGTTTAACCCTAGTCAGCAACCAAGACCACGCAACCGCTCGCTCACTCCCCACCCCGCAGGAGAAAAGGAGGGGAAAGGAAGAAAATCTCATGGGCTGAGATAAAGCGACACAGGTCACTCTCACCACCCCATGATCAATTGCCCAGCCCAGCCCCGGCCAACCCCCATTTATATACTGAGCAGGACATCCATGGTACGGAATATTCCTTTGGGCAGCTTGTCCTGTCCATGCTCCCTCTCAGCTTCTGTGGAAAGCTGAAAAAGTTATTGACTAATGTAAACATCACTTAGCAACAGCTAAAACAATATGCGTTACCAGCATTATTGTCACACCAAACCCAAAACACAGCAGCTACTAGAAAGAAAATTAATTCTATCCCAGCTGAAACCAGGACATCAGGATATTCTGCCATGGACATACGCACATATATATATAAATACCTCGTGTCTTTTTCTTTTTTCTTTTGCCACCACTGCTTTCTGCAGTTCTTTTTCTCTTTCCTGACACCTCTCCATCGTTACTCCCTGCTTCATCCTCCATCTGCAGCTCGCCACCCTTTCCCTCCTCGCCAGCCCCTGCGAGCCCCCAGCCTTCCCCCGCAGACGCCAAGGGGGCTCCCTCCTTGCGGCCGAAGAAGTCGAGGCTCTCCAGCGAGACGCCGCCGCCGCTCCCCTTCATCACCTGCGGGAGAGAGCAGGGAAAACGCTGAGGCGGCCCTGCGCAGATCCAGACCGCTACAACCAGGCCGCAGGCAGGCCCGGTGCCCCGCCGCACGAACGGGACAGGGCCCGCGGGCCCGTGTGGCGGAGGGAACGGTGCCTAGACCCTTCCCAACCTCCCCGCGGTAGCGCCGCACCCCAAATCGCCGCGCATCTCCCCCAAAACGCCGCACATCAAAGCGGGCACCGGCCCCCAAGCGCCGAAACAGCTCCTGAACTTCCATGCTGCCGCACAGCTCCCAGCAACCACGGCGGCGCCCTGCCGGAAGTAGGAAGTACTTCCGGGAGGGCGCCGTGGGGGTGTGACGGCGCCGCGCTGCCATGGCAACCGCGCGGTTAGGCCTCGCCGGGATGCCTTCCGCGGTAGGCCGCACCAGGCCCCGGGGCACCGGGAGAAGCCTCCCCGGTGGGAGAAGCCCTGGAGGAGCTCCGAGTCAGCTGTGTGGCTGTGTGGCCGGGAGGGCCCCACGGCAGAGTGGTGTTTGTTGATGCCCTGTTTCCTTGTTTTTAATAATTTTTAATCATCTGCATGAGGACAAAAGGAATCAGAAATATCGGATCCTGCATACGAGCCATAAAACTGTTCTACATCTTTACAGGCCGGTGGCGGCGTTTTGTCCTTTTGTGTGTTCCTGATGGCAAGTTAATTGCGCTGACTGCTTCGGCTATTTTTAAGGAAGGGCTCAGCTGAATCGGAGGACAAAAGCTTTTGTGGGAAGTTTTTGTTCACGCTTGTCTGGGGTTTGGTGATTTACAGTATCATTAGCTGGTCTCAAAGGAGTGACCTCTCTTCTATCCATCACAGCACCAGCAAGTAGAGATTATCAGCTCCACTGTGCCTCTTAGAGATGTAAACTTAGGCCCTAGATATTTCTGAGGAGGAAAAACGGTGGCTTATTAGCAATTTTCATTGCCTGGATCATCCCTTGTTTTATATTCTCTTTGTGGATTGATGGGGAATTCCCTTTGTGATCTGCAACAAGTGGTTCTGCCTTTCCCTGTGGAAGTGGAGGAATGTTCTCTCTTGGTTTGATTCGAACCCATTTTGTTAAAAAATACTTAAGGGTCAATCCTGCACTACCCTACTGATTTTAAGACCCACATCAAGAGAGCATTTCAGCGTGTATTTGACATGAAGCCGGTTGGCAGTCCCAGTGACAGCTAAATTAAAGTCAGGAATGTGCCCAGTTAATTTGTTTAAACCTTGATTTCCACTGATACAATCCAGCCTCACAACTGTGCTTGAAGAGAGAAACGCTAGAGGCAATGGCAGGAGCAACCCAGCAACTGGCTCAGCTGCTCAAGGTAATGGAGAAACTTTGCATAGATTAAGATCAGAATTTATTTAATTCATGTATTTATTCATTATGATAAACTGTGAGACCCAATAGTACAGGTAAGTCTCCTCATACTCTGTATCAGATCAAATGATACAGATATTTTTCCTGGTGTTCTTGAAGTAAAACAAACAGAAATTCAATTAAGGAACAGCAGCATTGCAAAAACTATTTTATGTAATAAAAGTCTCAAGGGCTAAATGCTTACATTGCTGAAGTCTGAGAGCCCTAAGAGATACTGGCAATGGCTGTTCCTGCTGTATCGTTCACTACTTTAATTACAAACTTTGAGATGAAAAATTGCATAAACGTGATCCTCCCCACAGCCCCTATCTGCCTGATTTATAGTGCTTTTTCTTTGCCAACCTTTTGGCTTCCCAGCAGATGGGTGGAAGCAGCCACTCAGAGACCTGGGTGGGTGCAGAGCACCACAACGCTGACGCTTCCCTCATTGGTGTCCCCGAGCCGTGGCTGATGGCGTATTTACAGCAAATAAAGCCAGTGTGGGAGAGAGACTCGACACTGCATCCTTCGAGCCGTTCCTGGACTGAGGCTCTTGCTTTTCTGCTGGGAAAAGTGACTAATGGTTGCTGTGAGAGGACAGGGAAGAATGTGGAGGCATTTGTGTAACAAAGAACTATAAATCATCTCCAATATCCATCACTCACCAAGAGATGCTGTCAGCAGATTCAAGAGTGAGGAAATGGGAAATATTCTCTTCATCACTCGACTGGGAAATCCCTTTGTGTAGGAAATAAGGAGCTCTCCTCCCGAGGCGGCACTGCCGGCTGCCAGGCAGGTGGAAAGCTGTGCGTCGTGAGCAAGGGACCCTGCGGCAGGAGCAGCCCCTGGCTGCACGCTCCCATCTTTCAGCACGTGCGGCCATGGGGGCTGAGCTGCCGTACGGAGGTCAATCTGCCCTGGAGTGGTCGGAGGGGCCAGCGCCAGGAATCGGGCTGCGAGGGGTCATGTTGTGTGTCACGGTGAAAGAGAGAAGTCAGTGAAATACAAAAATGGAGCAACTTCAGTTAATGCAAAGCGAAACTGCTCTTGTCACGGCGTCGGGTTTACCTTTGCTTCCCCAGTGTTGCTCTATCAATTACTCGGTGCTAATTGCCAAGTCAGAGCTGACACCAGGTGACCAGTGAGGCCTTTGGAGGGTGCGCGTGGTGCAGGAGCATGGGCCGTTCAGCTCAGCTTAGCCATGGATGCGGTGATTAATGCTCCAGTAGCCTGATGTAACCTGGGCAATCCTGTTTTATTAGCAGCGCTGGCCTGGATCTCAATTCCACAAAAGTCAGCTCAAAACTGCATCTGATTTCAAAACTGATCCCGTATCTCAGTCAACTGGAGCCAATTTCACTCTTTTTCTGTGTTGCTGAGCAAGGTGACCTAAAGCCTTCCAGTGAAGGACCCCTCTCAGGTGCAGGCCGCAGAAACACCACAAGGCAAAGGATGGCTTGCTTTGTTTCCTGTAATTGATCCAAACCAGTAAAGAGAAACCACAGTGCCTCCTGCCAGGGAATTCTCACTCCATCTGCACAGCAGCAAACACAGGACACCTGCCTGTGGCGGCTAAGGTGGGGCATCAACACCCCCCCAGCCACAGCCACACTCAGACGGGGTGACTGCAGCAGCTATTGGACAATCTTGTGGACTTTATATTAACCCCCTGCACCAGTTTGTATGTGCTGGGGAACATGGCGCTTCCGACACGCCGGGGCTGGCATAAAATTCTAGCAGAGGAGGATGAGCACTAGCCTTGCTCTGCCTGGAGCTGCTGGCGGGACGCCCGCAGACCGGACTGGGACGTGGGGGAGAGCCCAGGCTCTCTGGTTTTCATTTGTTATTCTTGCAGACAGTCCCTGGGAGCGCAGCAGGCACAGGCAGGTGGTTAATGGTAGGGAACACTCCTGACCCTGAAGCAGCCCCCATCCCACCGGGGTGCTCAGGGGAGCTCGGCGATGGTGTAGAAGCAGCCCAGGTGCGATGCGCTGGTCACATGATGGGGCTGTCCCCAGCACATAGGACTGAAATAAATATCCATAAGACCGCAAAGCAAATGTGGTGAGCGAGTTCATTTCATCGCACACACCATCAGGTCAGAGATGCTTACCTGTCACCGAGGGCTCCCCTCCTGAAGGACAACAGCTAAGGCCACTGTCTTGTGTGTGTGCATTTGTTTAGCAGGTGTGGGACAGGAATTACAGGACGGCGCTTGTCAGTGGAACTTTTGCATATCTGCTCCCCACATCCCACTATCCTACTACATTATCGTCACTAATATGCACATAACAGTCAATTAGCCTAGCGGAGTGCACTCGTGACCTCTGATCCCTGCTGTGTCCCCCAATCCATTAACAGGCCCTCACCCTTTAGCTCTCAGTATGAATTGATGTAGCATCCATTCTCTTTCGGCAAAGAAACATGCTTCCTCATTCATCTGTCCATTTCCACTTTCTGTTCCTTTGTCCTCCCCTTCTGTTCCCTGTGTTGCTAACCTGGTCACAACTTCTTGACCCCACGTCCTCCTCCTTCCCAAGGGTGTCGTAATCCCAACCACTACCAAAAAACTTTTACTTTTTTTTCCTTCACCCACATCTTATTTAGCAAAAATGGTTTCCAGCAGTGTGGGAGCTTTGATCCCCTATTCAAGAAATCCTTGCAATGTTTTTTTAAAGACTTTCTTTCTAAGGCAAATGAATTCTTCATAAAGGGGGAAATGGTGTGCTAGTTGGTCTCTGTTCATCTGAGGAAGACAAATGATCTCTTTCATTACTTGAAAAGCATAACAGTTGAGTGTGTAGATTTGTGATTTATCTGTAATTAAGAATCCATTTCAGCAGCATATTAATTACAGAAAGGAGAATTAATTTTGCTCAATAGAAAAGTAAAATCAAAGTTCCTTGAATTAGAAGAATAACATAAAATGTCTGAGGTTCAGGTTTTGTGTGGCTCTGTATTGCACACACACTGGGATGGGACAACTCTTTAGTGCACGTTTGAGTTTTTTTGACTTTTAAGTTTTATCCCTGGGTCAGAGAAATTAAGTCCAGGGGGTCAGAGACCTCTCCTCCTGTCCCAGCACTCCCATTGCTGGCTCTGCTAAGCCCCTCATGGCAGCATGTACCGCTCCTTTGCCCCTGTGCTGCTGCAGGACCTGTCAGTCTTCCACCACCCGCAGCAGGGGTAAATTACCCTTCAGAATTAAATGAAGGCGCACCCTGCAAGCGCCGAGGGGAGCTGGGCTCCCTGTGCCGCTGAGCGGCTGAGCCCCAGAGTCTCCCACGGGTCTCTGCCTCTGAGCTTTTATTTAGCTGTTTACCCATCTGCACCGGGGAGCAGCTAGCCCAGCTCCCTGGCCCGTGTCATACAGCCCGTGGCTCTGTCCATTCACACCAGACATTTAATCTGACCACACGCAGTGAAACCAGAATTCTTTCACAGGGCGTCCATCCTTTGTCCAGAGAGGGCCCAGGGCAGTGTCTTGCCCGTCTCGTCGGTGCGGGAGATCTCGTAGCACTGGCAGCGAGAAGGCAAGCGAGCGACTTGAGTCTCTGCCTGCAGAGGACCTTTGGAGAGCAATCGGTGCGGGGCAGCTCCCGAGGTTTGCTGGCCAGGCTCTGCTGCGGCGGGTGTGCGGGGCTGCGGGGATGGACCTGCTGGTGTTTGCAGCCGGAGAGGCAGCCCCGGTCACTTCACCGAGGGATGCAAAGCATTGCACGCATTGGACTGTCATGGTAGGAGCGTGGTGGGATACCAAGGGTCCCCAACATCTTTGCAGACTGACTGTTGAGCCCCCAGATTTGCAGGTCCCTTGGCTGCTGGCAGGAGGCTGGTGCGGGACAGCACAGCAGTGCGTGGGGAGGCCACAGCACCCGGAGCTGCAGGAGCAATCAGAGATGCACTGGAGCAGGCAGAATGTGACGTTTTTTCTCTATCCACTGAGAACATTTTAAGGTGCTTGGCAGCAGTGCATTGGTTTAGGACAGTACACTGTTCCAGTGCTGTTCTCTGCTGCTGCTGGTCTTTGTGACTCACATCTCTCCCCCCATCAAACCTTTTCACAGACTTGTGAAGACCTCCTGCACCAAATCATGGAAACCCCACCTCAGCAGCAGATGGGATCAACGCACGCTGCCCGAAGCTGCCGCCCACCTGGCGCAGGGACTCCCCCGGCTCCGTAGACCTGCTCCTGTGGCCAGACCGCAGCGGGGAGCTGGCAACGCCTGCCAACAGCCCGGCCTCCCAACACAAGCACTTTCTGCATTCCTCTTTGTGTACTCCTCAAACTCCGCCACCAGCCCAACCAAATCCGTTCAAAGGCTTCAAAGAGCAGAGCGTGTTTGCTGTCCGCAGGGGACTGACGGTGCTTTCCCTTTTGTTGGGAAGGCAGCACTGGGACTGCCGGGCAATGGCGTGCAGGGCGTGGGCTGCACTGACATGGAACACGGCCCCGGCACAGCCAAGGACCTGCACAGCCCCATGCTGCGGGTTTTCTTGCCGAAATTTCCAGCAGATCCGGCCATCTGGCTGGACTGGCAGAACAAGTCTGGAAAGACCGCGCGTTTGGAGCTGGGTGCTGTTGTGCAACTACACGTTACGTTTACCTGCGCGCGCCAAATGACATTTTTAAAGTTGCTGAAATAGCTCGTCTGCATTTCAGTATCCCTGGAGAGGCTGTTGCCTTGAGGCTGTTGCCTTCATGGCCAGCAGGACACCTGCTCCTCCGTGAGGATGACTTGGGCCTTCCTTAGCGATCCGCGTGCTCAATGCCAGCCGATAGAGCTGGACTGGCTGCAGCAGGGCCGGAGCCCGGCTAGCACTGGAGCACTGGGAATGGCGGCTGAGGCCCGGCGATGCTTCAGCCTCGGCACTGCTCTGGCAGCAAGATCTGCACCACCACCAGGCTGCCATCACACACCTGGGGACGGGGAGCCCAGCACCAGGGTGCCCTAGCCCTCCGGCCAGCAGCCGGCACTCGGGATTTGGCCTTGGACGGGGTTTCCCTGGCTCGGTTCCTCACCACAATTACGGAGGTGATAAGCGCTGAGGAGCCCTGCTCCCCAGGGACAGCCTCAGCCCCACGCCAAGGGCTCATGCTCGTGGTCTGATAAAGCCTTATCGTGGCTCTGGGGCAGGCAGCGAGGGTGGCGCTAACCTGGTTGTGACCCAGTGACTTCGCTGGCAGCATCAGCGATGCAAACAGGAGGCAGTCGGGGCACAGGATTTACCCGTCCAGGCAGGTGGCACCATGCTGCGCTCTCCTCTGGAGGTAAAGGAGAGGGGATGCTCCTGCCTAGGCCTCCCACATCCCACCTCCGTGCCTCTCGGGGCTTCCCCGTGCCCTTCCCCTGCCCCACAGCCTGCACATCCCAGTCAGGGAAGGAGCACCAAAAACACAGTGCACTTTGTGTGATACCGCCCTAGAGAGAGCGGATCCTTGCATCGCAGGGAGCCATGACAGCCCTGACCCTGGGTGTTATCCCCTGGCCTTGCTAGCGCTGGGATTTCGGGGATTTTCCCTTCACACCCACACTTAAAATTAAATGCAGCAGTGTCCCTGTGCTCTGCCACCAAGGAGGCTGCTGCTTTTATGAACTTATAAAGCCTCGTGGCAGCCTGTGGATCCTCATGTGCAAGGAATTCCCTTGTGAGCAGCTCTGAACTGTAAAATAATCACCCAGCCCCGTAAAACCGTATTGGCCATAAATGAACTTTGTCATGTTTCTACTAGCTTCTTTGCTCCATAACAACTGCATCATGGACAAACACAACAAGACCCACAGCAAAGAGAGATAAAAAATATGTCTTCCAGGAGCCTCATTTAACATTACGTTGTATTTCCCAAGGACTTAATGAGGCAGCGAGGGCATCTGCGGGAGCAAACACCCACCAGGTGCTTCTCTGGCGCAGGGTGAGGTCTGGGCAGGGACAGTCCTGCTGCTGTAGAAGCTGCTCAGGGAACCAGTTGTGGATGGAACCAGTTCTTCCCTGGGCAGAAAGTTTTCCTCGGCCAGAGGTTACATCCAAATCAGGGAAGCTTTCTCCCCGTGAACACACTGGGATGTGTAGCATCCACAGCATCCTCTACCAACCAGTCCTGCTTCCTACCTTCCCGTCTCCGGCTACCCAGGGGTGGGAGACAGCGCACAACGAGCTGTTTGGCAACTTCATAAATTCACATCTCTTGGGTAAATATCTGCTGTTAATCATTTGTTCTATTCATAGTGTTGGCTTCATCCTGCCTGCTCTATCACACACTCTTTGCTCCATGGTAGCCACTTTCTCCATCTGTGTCTTTGTTTGGATGTATCCTATGCCCTTTTTTCCCCAGTTTTTTGGCTCAGTCCCCTCTTCAGGTCCCTCTCTGGCAGGGTTGTATCTCAGGGTCTTCCTTCCTCAAAGTTTTCACTTACCTTCTCTGCAGGGCGTTCTGGGGAGCAGCGCTGATATGGGACCACTCACCAAAGGGTTCTTTACACATAGCTTTCAGATCCCAAACTTAGTCTGTATCCATCTGGAAGCTGGGGGAGAAATCAAGCCCCAGAAGGTACCGCTTCCCTTGGAACAGCAGCTCAGGTTTTCTAGTGCCTCTTTCTCCCTGCTCCTTCCCACTGGATTACCCATCCCACTGCAGGACCAATTCAACCTGATGCTGGATATACATCAGCTGGGGAAAGCTCAGCCCATTTAGCTCAATGAGCCACTCACGGAGCAAAACATAATTGGCATAAGTAGAAGAATCCAAGTAATTTCCACCCTGGCCAGTGGGAATGCAATATTTAGGAGCAGGATTTGAAAAGGGGCTCAGCCTGGCACTCAGGTGTGTTGAAAGGGGCTTGCAGGAAGGTGCAAAGGGGATCTCAGGATAAAACCTGCATCTTTTCTCTCCAAGCTTTGCTAAAAGAGCATGAAAGGGACTGAGCAGTCCTCACGCCTCTTGTCCTCTTCTAGCCTTTGTGCTTCCAGTTTTTATCTGGGGTAGCTAAAATTCACCGAAACAAAGAAACTCTGTGGGAAGGTTTTCATCGGGGTGTCCTGCTCCAGCTATAAAGGTGAGCAACAGATTGCTGCTCTGAAAGCCTTTCCCACAGCAGCCCACACTTAACTTATGGGAAAAAAAGGGGTGCCAAATCAAAACCAGGCATTTTTGCAAGTGGTTAAAACCAAAGCGCTGCACTGCGTCTTCAGAAGGGCCACCCTTTCCTACTGGTGTGCTCTGAGTCACTCAGCGATGTTAGCTCTTCCCAAAAACCTTCAAAAGCTTTACAGTGACCCCCATGTACCCTCCCACCTCCCCCTCACGCTTCACTGACCCACGGGCTCAGCATCCAAAATGGATGGGGCTTGGCTTTGGCACTCAGCCCCTAATTGGTTTGCTTAACACTCAGCTGCTGAAGTTAGTGGAGGATGAGGAATAAACTGTGCTGGAGTAAGGGCAACATCATTAGTGCATCATTAGGAGGGTGAGGACATGGGTCTCCCAACCTCCTGGAGCTTCTTGCTGGTTTTGGCTGATAGCAGAGGCTTCATATGAAATACTTGACTCGCCACGTTCAGGCAGGTAGAAACCTGGATCAGCATTGCGAGGGACAGCAGGGATGTCTCACTGCCACCAGCCTGCGTCCCTGCCTCCGGCTGCCTGCCGGACCGACGTCTGCCGAACCACGGCAGAGGAGGACTGCGGAATTTACAGACCACACGGCAGCAATGAGTCAGAAGAAATGGTATTTAATTATGGTATACATTAAATTAAATGTCATTCTGAATATTGGTCTCCAATTCATGGTGACTTATTCGCTGTAGGGCGACTCCTATTAGCCCCAGCAAGGGTTGGGGTCCCACTGTGCTAGACATGGTACAAACACAGAGCAAAAGAGCCTTTCTTGCCCCAAATAAAGCATCCAGTGTTTTTCTTTTTAGCAGTGGTCAGCCGTCCATGGGCACCTCTACTGCTCTCCGCCTCTCTAAATCGCTCTCAGCAGGTGGCACACACCGCAAAGTTCAAGACCAAGTTGCACAGCTGGGGAGTGCGAGTTCCATTGGCAAAGGGGAGCAGCTGCAGGGAGCTGGTGTCTCACGGGAGGGGAGACGATGCCTTTTACAGCTTCCCCGGCTTTGGGAGGTAGGACTTGGGCACCTAATGCCCTTCAGGGCTCTGGAGGGTGGGTGTGGAGCCTGCGTCCCCAGCGGGTGCCCAGCTGGGATGTGTCCTCGCCGCAGAGGTGGGCTCACTCACCGGCTGGAGGTCAGAGATGTTGCTGGGAAGCTTTTTCTCCGAGAGCCGCTGCCAGGCGAGACCAAGCAGGCGGCCGGCAGGGACCTCGGTCTGGCGTGTCCACGTCACAGCCCCAGCGCCCCTCCGTCCAGCTGCGGCTTGGAGGTGACACCACGAGGACGAGCGCAGCGTGATAACTGATAAGGGTGGAGCCAACAAGGCTCAACATCAACCTGCTAACGGTGGAAAATAAGCCACCTGTACTGGCCGTTTACTGGGCAGGAGACGAGGCAGTAACTGGGCACCCAGTCCCTTCTGTGCCCCAAGGAGGGGAGAAAGGAGACACTCTGAACCCCATCTGAGGAAGATCCCACCAGACTTTCTTGCAGCCTCTGTAGCAGCAAATGCTACAGGCCCACCGGAAAACTGCTGATGCCGAGCGCTTCCCAGTGGTCTCTATGTGTCGACCAGGCTGGTGACGCTTCCCCACCCCACCATAGTCCATCCCAGCGTCCCCCAAAGCAGAAGAGACCCGTGAGAGCTCCGTAGCAGCAGTTGTCCCCAGGCAAACCACCCAGGTCCTGCCGGCTCCAGTCGGCTCGCCTCCATGCCCTTCCTTCCCGTGGGATGTCACTGTGCAAAGGACACATGTCTGGTTGTCCCCCCCATAAAGCAGAGGCCGGTGCTGCCTGACTGGCTTCCTTGCATAAGCCCAGGTCTTTCCTCATGAATTAACTCATTTAAAGGAAGAAGAGAAATACAAAACCAAACCCACCCTCAGCTCTGACCTTTACCAAAAAAAAAAAAAAAAAAAAAAAAAAAAAAAAAAGGGAGAAAAAGAAGAGATTCGGGAACAATATATACAGATGGGGCAATTGCACTTAATTACAGTAGTTTACATCCATTGGACAAAATTTACTTCTTTTATATAAATCTCTATGTATAAGAGTGGGGAAGGGTGAGGATGGAGCAGACTGTACCTATATTTACAGTTTAATTGGCTCAGTTCAACAGCACATGCAATTCCTCCTTCCAAACGCCAAGTAACAGACCCAAGTCCCTCTCAGTCCGTCGGGTGGAGGAGTATAACTTAAATATTATCCATCTTCCCCTTCTGCCAGTCCCCAGTACAGCTTGTTCCTAGTTCCTCGGGAGAGCCAAAAGCCTCTTGGAAGGCAAATACTTAAAAAAAAAAAATCCCCAAGACGTGTCTTGGAAATACTGCGTGGAGGGAAGGAGAGGCACGGTGCCGGGTGGGCACCCCGCGGATCCGGGCTCGTCCCCGGCGAGGCGCGGAAGGGCGACGGGGTGTCTCCAGCCTCCGGCTGCGTTTCGGGTTGCTGGGCTCCTCGCTGCGGCACTGGGCTTCGCTCTGGCAATTCCCCGGGCTCGGCGCGCGGGTCACCGGCGGGATGGTGTGGAAAATAAGATCCCGTTGCTATGTGCGAATGCAGCGAGGTGTGGAGCATCACCAGGCTTGCAGGGGACACTGGGGAGGCAGAGAGCAGCACAGTGACCAACGGGCAGGCAAAGGCAGCACCGCGGGGGGCTCTCCGGGGGCATGACAAAGCGTTCGGAGGCATCGCCTCCCGCACCACCCTGGGACCTTGATGGTGTCGCACAAGCCCTGCTTGGCCCCAAGCCCCCCCCCAGCATCCCTGAGGGAGAGGCAGTGGGAAAATACTTTCCCAGCCAGATAGTGCCACCCCCACCCAAAAATAATAATAATTTTTAAAAAGGCCTGTTTGTGCCCAGGCTGTCGCAGAGATTGTGCCACGCAGCCTGGCAGCGCTGCCAAGAGCAGCCAGGCGTGAGGCTGAGCGCAGGAGCTTGCGCTCGGGTGGGAGCAGGGCCGAGGACCAGGCTCATTGCTGTCCCCCAGCGTTGCTGTCACCTGCGGGAAAGGAGCTGAGCAGCCCCCGCATCCTGCTGCGGCCCCTTCTCCATCCCTTGGGGTGGGTCCCCCGCCCGGGGTCCCCCCGGTCACTGGTGGGGTGGGGGGCCGGGAGCCGCGGGTGACCTTGTGGGCTGGAGCACACAGCAAACATCGTAACGCGGAGATAAGGAGACGCCAGGAGCCTCCCGTGACATGTCATTAGGGACGGGCCGCGGCTATCAGGTGTTTGCTAACGTAATAAAAATGGTGGCTCGGCCTCAAGCGTTGTCAAAGGAACCGGGAGGTATTTGCCCCTTCCAGGCCTAAACAACAACATCTGATAAGCGATCTGCAGCATGGGGCTGTGAGGGGACAGCTGGGGGGGGGACTGGGGACGTCCCTCCATCCTCCGTCCCCACCGGCAGGACCGGGAGCAGCCGGACTCCACCATGGAGAGGGTTTGTAGGGTCTGGCGTGGGGGCTGCGGGGGGCAGAAGAGCCGTCGGGGAATGGCAGCAGCTTTGCTTCGCAGGAGGACGCCTCTCCTCTGCAAAAAGGGGTTTGCTCGGGAGCAGCCCCCCCGCAGGCTTGGTGTTTCGTGTGGGCTGTGCGTAAATATCTGGGCATTTGAGCCATTTGAGGGGTGAGCAGCATTTACGGTGCCCCCCCATGCCACCTCTGTAGCACTTCACTCACCCCTTGCTAACGAAAGGGGCAACCACTGGGGAAAAAATAATTAATGTTCGGGGATACATTTTTGCAGCTTTAGCTGGAATGTCAAATGGCTGGTGGGAAAAGGGGCTGGCAGGCTGTGCTGGGGGGGGACACCACCCCCATGCCCGCTCCCGCGCTGTGTGGGGGGACAGGGGCCAGATCCTGCCCCCGGCGCTTGCTGGACCAGCCTGTGCTTGTTTATCACGTATGGGGGGGGTAACGTGGGGGGCGTGTGCCCCTTCGGCACCTTGCACCCACGGTCCCAGCCCCATCTCCCCCCTCCTGAGCCGTGAGGCCTCCTCCTGCTTTAATTAAAGTGCAAAAGCGTGATGGAGGGGGAAAACCGAGGGAGCCCCCATCACCCCGGGGCGGCGCTGCGTCAAGGTAGGCTGATCGCAGGCGGGCAGCGGGGATGGCCGGGTGCTATCTCCCTGCCAGGGACATTTCCTGTGTGCCCAGGGCTCCGTTGGGCCAGCCCGGCATCAAAGGCGGCCCGTGGCGGGAGAGCGGGATTAATCAGGGGGAGTTCGGGCTGAGCGCACACCAGATGGGCTGATAAAGCCGCGCGGAGGAAATGGTGCTCCCGAGGAGCGCGGCCGTGCCTGACTGCCTCCCGGACCGAGATACGCGGGGGCAGATAAACGGTCACCCCCAGCACTTACAAAGCGCGGGAGCCCGACCCGGTGGCACTCATCCCCCCTCCCCGGGCACCCCAAACCCTCCCGAGCAGCCCCTCTCCCAGCTTCTCCCCTTTGCAGCCCCAGCCCCTTCCTTTGCTCCCCGCCGGGCATCCCCGGGGGGGTCTCACAGCAATCCCACACCGTATTTACTCTGTGGCCATTGCAGACATTTTTTTCCTCTCCCCTGTCAAACCTCGGTAAGAAAGTTTATCTGAATGCAAGTTCAAGGCTCTCTCTTATTTATCTAGCAATCAATAAGGGCCACATATTTCCCACAGTCCCCAGGGCTGGCTTTCAGAAAGGGACTATTGTCTGAGTAAGGCCTCGCACACCTGATTTGAACCAGGATAAGTCCTGCCTTACACCTGCGCCGGCACCGGGACGATGATAAAGGTTTACGGGCTGGGGGGGAGTCGGGACCCATCGGAGCCCGGCTCCTCCGCTCGACTCCAACCAGGGTTGATTCACCCTGGACACAAAGGCAGCAGAGCCTGCCTGGTCCTGACCTTCTCTCAGCCCAATCTGGATGCCAGCAGGATGCTCCCACCCTGGTGAAGTTGTCCCAGGGATGAGCGTGGCCTGGCTGGTACCACCAGGCGTTAGACATGTCCTCATCCAGCACAGCCAGACCATCACCCAAATCCCCATCATGCTTGCCATCTGCAGGCAGGATTTTGGGTGCCCGTGAAGGGGCTGGGACGGGGTTCTCGGCACCCTGAGGCTCATCCTCAGCTGCCCGCTCTGCTACACCCTCCTCCAGCCCCATCTCCAGAGGACAACCAGCCCCGCTCCACCTCCGCACACCCACCCTGGGCACCTTCGGCCACCTCTGCCTGGCCATTACCTGCTTACTGGAAGACATATTGGTCAGCGTGCTGATGCTGCTGGTATCCGTCACCACCATCGCCGAGGGGAAGCGGGAGGTGTGGGAATACTGGGGAGGCTCCTGCTTGTGTGTGTACACTGCGGAGAGGAGGGAGACAAGCAGCCGTCACGGAAAAGCCACCCACAGCCCTCATGCCGGGGCAGAGCAGCGTTAGGGCAGGTCGCAGGGGTGCTGCGTGGGAACGAGCATCATGGGGACACGAATGAGATGAAACGAGCCATGGAAAGAAACCACCGCCTGCCTCTAAGCCACCGCCTTCTCAGCTACCAGCTCGCCCAGGGAAACCAGTGGGGAGCGAGGGGCTGTGGCTGGACCAGACGCTGAGGGTCTGCAACCCCTCCGCAGCTGAGCTCGGTGGTGGAGCAGGGACAGGACCAGGATGATGGATGAGCCCGAGGGGTGACTCCAGATCCCTTCAGGGCACAGCGGGGAAGCGTTTGCTTTGCAGAGAGCGCAATAGGCCCGGCCACCTCCTTCCCCAAAGCATGTGTTTTAGCAATAAGAACACGGAAGGAAAAATAAAGCTTGTACAAAACTCTGGTGGGGGGCTGCATCCCACCCACGGGGCAGCAGCGCAGTGGCAGGGGAGATGAGGCACAGGGGAAGGAGAGGATGCGGTGAGATGGGGCCACCCCGCACTGCCGTGCATCCCGCTCGCAGCCCTGTGCCGGCTGGTACCCGTGGGAGAAAGGCACCGGCCAAGGGTGCGAGCTTGGGCAGGGGAGAGCAGGAAGGGAGGAAAAGCTTATTTTCCATCCGAAACTCATTTTTTGGGCCCTTCCCTTCGCAGCTACCGTTCGGGCCCTTACTGTGCGAGTTCTGCAGCTGAGTCACGGTGGCCATAAAAGGCTGCTGCGTCATATGGCTGGGTGACTGCTGCATCAGCGGCTGCTGGTGCGGGCTGTGGAGCTGCTGGGAGAACTGGACCGGCTGCAGAGCTGCCAAGCTGCCAGCAACGCTGTTGATAACAGGTACACTCTGCGCCTGCGAGGTGTTCAGACCTGCAAGGAGGGAGAGAGCGGGGACGTCGGCGCCGGTGTGAGCGGGCAGGGCGTCCCCCTCCCGGTCGCAGGAGTTGGAGGGCGTCCATGCAGGGTGCAGAGGTGAGCTCAGGGCGCGCGACGCTTACTCTGTGCGATGGCCATGACTCCCGAGAGCGGCGTCATGATGAGGTTCTGGGACTGCTGCGGGTTGTGGTGGGACAAGCTGTGGATGTTGGTCAGGGTGCTCACCGGGGGCAGCCCGCCCCCCGAAACGGAGATCTGCCGAGGAGCAAAGGAGGACAGCCACCATCAGACGCACAGCCAAGGGATGCTCCCAGCCCCCTCCCCGGCCGCCTGCCCCCTTCAGCAGGGAGATTGCAGGGGGGGATCAGGAAAAACCCCTCCCAAGAGGCGAGCGGGCTGCAGCTGGGCACCCTCGGCTCAGCGCACACAGCTCCCACCGCCCCGAGGCTGCGGACCCCGGCTGGGACGCCCGAACATCGTGTTAATAAGTAGCGAAGCAGCATCAGCAGGGAAGGACTTTGCTGGCACCGGCTTCCAGCTCCACCGGAGCACAGCGCCAGGACACGGCACATCCCGAGCCTTTGCCGTTTTGTCCCCCAAGTCCAAGCTCCTGCCCTCGGGGACAACTGAGGACTCTCAACACTTATTAACTTCTCACCGTCACGGTTGTAGGGGAAAGTGGGAAATAGAAACTTGGGAAGGTAAAGAAAAAAAGACAGAAAGTAGATAGAAAGGACCTCCCAGTGATGATCCTAGTCATCACTTTTGCAGATGGGCAGGATACTGGTGAGATGGCACTTGGCCAGAGCCTATTCCTGGGATTTCAGGTCAGTGTTTAGGGATCAGACACACAAAGGCACTCGGAATGTGACAAGGGGACTGGGGCAGGTCCCCAGGACAAACAGGGGGCGAAGTGCCTGATTTCTTTAATTGCTGCCCATTCTCCTAATCCCTCTAATTAGACCTCTTGCACTGAGCAACCTTGATCCGGACTCAGAGCCACCCTCGCGGCTCTTCGTGTGACATTTCTGGACACCGGTCTGAGCACCTTGTTTATTTTGCACATGTGAGTCGGAGATAGCTCCGTTGCAATTGAAACAAATCCATCAATAAATTCCAAAGCCCAGGAGTGACTCATATTTCCTGATCCGGTATTTTCCACTTTCAAAGCCTCTTCAAGGCCAGGTTACACGACACTTGGCTGCACAAGTCAAACAGCTCATGGCAAGTGCACGCTGCTCACCTCCAGCCCGGGCTCCTTTCACAGGGGGTTTTGACCCAAAGCACCGCACCCAAAATCACCTCTGGAGATCGCATGACTGGAAAAGACCCTCTGGACACTGGATCCTTGGGGGAAACCTGCTGGCACTACCACAGCTGAGGGCAACACCGGAGCATGAAAGAGTGACCCGCCAAAGCTTTCTGCAGCCTCAGTAACACTCCTCCCTGAAAAAATCGATTGCCTTCAGATGCAGCAACTTCCTTAGCAGCTTTTAGTTTCATGTGGGGTATTAAAAGCACATGTTTACTTACTAGAAACCACAGCCTACAGCATATTTTTATTAAATCACTTGCAAGCACTAGCTAGCCCTGCTTAAAGATCAGAGATAAGCTGGCAGAGCCACACGCTGCCGCGGACCCGAGCGGTCCCTGACGGTGCCGTGCGGCGGGGATAGTTCAGGGGCTTTTGCTGCTGCACCCTCTGCCTCCTGCACTTCAGCGGGTTGTTTTCCCAGTTTAATCCACTGCATTTCCACACGTCTTTCTCCTGTGCTGTCCGGCCGCGGTCAGCTCCCTCTGCCCCATCCGAGGGTCTCCTTGTGCTCCAGCAAACCCCCCCTCAGACATGGCCCCTGGAAAAGGAGCTGGCGGGGGGGGTGCCGGCAGCCTCTGCCACCCAGCCCTGCATCGCTTTGTCCTCGTGGACCCCCGCCCCAGGCACTCGGTGCGTGCTGCTGCCGCCTTTGCTCCTGACTCATTTTATGACTTCAAGGCTGAGGGTTACAAGGCTCAACACACCCCTGGGGCATCATGGGTGTGTTTGGGGTGGAGGGAGCATGCTGGGCGCACTGGGGTTTTGCTCGGCGATACCCGCCTCCGCTTGGTGGGGGATGCACAGCATTGCAGGGTCAGCGTCCGAGCCCGAGGGGCTGCCCTGAGACCCTCGTGAGCCAGAGGAAAGGCAAAATTAAACGGTGCCACAGCTGAGGGAGGGGATGGCGAGACCCTCTGCAGCCACCCAGCTTGGCGAGGAGTCCGACGCGATGGCCTAGGAGAGCCAACCCTCTAAAAATGGAAGTGAAAACCAGGGAAGAGCGCGCTTGGCCCCGCCGCCCAGTGCCATGTTTGACTTTCACTTTCAGCAGAAAAGCCTCCTCCCGGAAGAGCGGCGGATGCAGGGGAACCTCCGGCAGCCTGCCCCGGGGATGGGCCCGGCTCTTCCGTCCCCTCCTGCCCTGTCCCCCCGCATCCCCTCCTTGCCCCGCTCCTTCCCGCACCCCTCCGAAGGGCTCTGTGCCCGCCAGGCACCCGGAGCCAGGAGCAGCCAGGCGCTGGGGCGTTGGAAACCCGGCCCAGCCATTTATAACCACTTTTTTGCCATAGTCCTGCAGCACCCGGCACGGGGAGGTGTCAGACACCCCGGTGGGGATGCCGATGTCCTGTAAATCCCATAAAATCCTTGCAGCAGAGCTCCAAGCACATGGGGAAGGGGATGAGGAGAGGCAGGAGCTCTGGGTTAGACACCCTGCGTGATGCTCCGGGACAAAAAGGTCCCTGCTTGCAAGGCAAGCGCTTCCCCAGCAAAACTCCAAACTTAGAGAAAAAAAAAATAACGCATGAGCATTTTATCAATAGCCCTGTCATCGGCAGGAGAAAACAAACAGAGATCCACCCAGGGCGCATTCAATCTGCGAGGGCGTGCAATCAATAAAATCCCGAGCGCGGCTCTGTCGCATTTATGGGCCACGCTGGGGCCGAGGGACGTTGCCTGCCGGGGAGCGCGGGGGCTGAGCGCCGCCTTTGAGGCGGGCGGTGGGGACGGCCGCGCACCCGCGCCACGGCCCCGGCCCCACAATGCGCCATTGTTCGGCGCGGGCCGCGTGTGAAACCCGGGGAAAGCGTGTTTGCTTTGCCCGCTGGGCCCTCTTATCTTATCAGCGCCGCCGCCACAATAGGCCAGGTGTACTCACCATTTTACCGTCGGGCGAGAGCAAACCGTGGCCTGGGTCCAAGCCGGCCGGGGAGACCTGCTGCAGGACCGCCTGGCTGGTGGTGACCATGGCACCGCCGCTGTGGTGGCTGATGGTCCCGGAGGATGCCGCCTCGCCGCTTGTCGCCTGGCTGTACCGGACCCCTGCAAAACACCGCCAGGCATTGGCATCACCCATGGGGACCCCGGTGAGGGTGCCCTGGCCGTGCCAACCCCCTCCAAAAGTGTCCCTGCAAAGGGAAACCCCCTCAACCCCCCCCCGGCTCCCTTGGCGTGCGTGGCATGAGGATGTAAACAGATGTGCGAGCTCCTAAATGACACCCTTGAAGGATAAACAGGAGGGACAGCACTGGCCAACGTGCCCCTTCCTCCAGTGCCTCTTCCCAGCTTCTCCCCAAGCCCATCTTCTGAAATTATAGCATGGAGTTTATGGCGAGTGATGCTGAGCACCCAGCGGGGCTGCAGCCCCCAGGGCCATGAGGTGGAAAGAGCAGCTCCCATGGGACCCCAACCCGGGTCAACGGCCGGGACATCCATCTGGACCCCTTGTACTTTAATTTGCACAGTTTGCACCCGTTGTGCAAATTCCTGCGGTGTCCCCGCAGCTCTCGGACACCGGCCCGAGGGTCCTGAGCCGCGGGGAGCGACTCTGCCTCCTCCAGCTCTTCCCCCTGCGGCGCTCGCCCGGCGCCTCGCAGCCCCTGGCCAGCCCAGCGTTGCCCAGCTCTCGCTTGTTCCTCCGGCCTTTCTGCATCCGCTTTCCCTCTCAACCCCCTCTCGACAAGTGTATGATTAACAGATCACCGCAGGAAGACGGAGGGACCAGACACACACAAGCCTCCAAATCGGACCACAGCCCACCAACACCCAGGAGGGAAATCTGGCTCGAGCACAGGTCTTCTATATAAATATATTTAATTTGGCTGAAACACCCCGCACTGATAACCATATGATCAGCCATGTGTCATGGAAAGGCATCTACAGATCAGAAATAATTAACTGAGGAAAACCCACGGGAAACAAAAGCGTCTTTTACGAGGCTGCCTTGACGATTACGGCAAAAAACCATTTATTATGAGGAGTCCGGCACCGTGCTCTCGGCTGGGTTCACTGAACTGCCCTGGGATCGAAGCGGTGGATGGATGGACAGACATCCAGCCCACAGCTCTCCTGGGAAAGAAAACCACGGCAGCGAAGCCCAACTTCCCAACTGAGACCACCCAGAGCATCATCTGCCACTGCAAATCAGGGGGCATTGGGGAGGGGTCCCCAAAATGACCATCAGCAGAGGTTGCTGGCAGCTTCTCGGCTGTCCCAGCACAGCACGGACACCCCCGGCTACAAAACCCACCCAGGTAAAGGATCTTCTTCCTGGGATTTCGGGATCTCCTTCTCCCGGGTTATTGAGGGGAAGAGCTGATGCAGGTTGGCTCGGTGAAGGATGCTCTACTGGCTAACTCTCAAAATCGCTGAATCAAGGAAAGAAAAGATAACTGGAGTCTGGGAGCTTTCCATGAGCTCCCAAAGCATCTGCCAAAGCGCAGACGGCTACCTGCGCCCTCCACCAAAACCACGGCAAAGTCACGCTGTAATCGCCTCCGAATTTTCCCCATCAGCTGGTTAAACACGTCCCACAGATAGGAATCTCCCCGCGATGTCTGGTTCCTGATCATTTCCCAGCAAACCCCTTTTATCCCTGATAATAAAAGAATGTCCTCTGGCAGGTGGATATTTGCTGGTCCGAGTGGAGGTCCCTGCCATGAACAGGGTAAACATTACTCAACCAGGGCACTGTCACACACATTCTTCCCCGCGGTCCCGGCCTCGTGCAGAGTGTGCTTCAGCCGCTGCCGGTCTGAGATCCTGCAGCGCTGGTTAAACAATGGGAGGGGAGATAAAATAAAGCCCTTTCTTCTGAGCACGATCTTAAAGATAGACGAGGAGCACAGGCTGCTCCTATTGGAAAGAAAATCAGAGTTTCTGCTCAATCTTCAATCTCTTTTGGGTTCGGTGAAGCTTTTGGTAAGAAAAAAAAAAAAAAATCCTTTTTAAACCCCAAATCATGCTATATCCAACTGAGGATGCTTGTAACTCATGAGTCAAGACACCCAGAGTCACGAAGATATCTTTAAAACAGGGTAAAAGCTGATTTTCAAGCTTTTCCCTGCAATCTCAAGGACAAGACTTCTATCGTTTGAGAAACAATAACCCACGCTGAGATTTTCAGATAGGCTGGTGACCGAGATTTTGGGTCTTTAGATAAAACCGCGGAAGACTCCGAGTCTTGATGAAGATTAACTCTCCCGAGGAGCGCGAGGTTGGGCTCCAGGGATGGCGGCAGCGGTGCCACCGTCTGGCACCTCCAAGGACCCCGCTCCTGCAGGGGCTGCGCTGGCCGGGGGCTCCTGCGTCCCCAAAGCCCGTGGGCACCAGAAACCGCTTGCTGGGCAGGGTAAAAGCCTTCTGCCATGGCTACCTTGCAGACCTGTAGGGAGCCACCAACTTAGCTTGGGTTTTTCCCATTCCTAGAATGGAACGGGTATTACTGTTATTTATATGCCCTCGCAGTTTGGTTGGATTTGGGCAGATTTGATAATTCACATTGAGGAAACAGCACAAGGCGTTATTGCTGTTGCTATTTTCACCGCTCTAACAAAGTGAGCTCCCCGATGCCGGCGGGTACCTTTCCTCCGAGCTCCCCGTTCCCAGCGGACATGGCCAGCTCCAGCCCAGCTCAGCCTAAAGCATCCACCTGGGCGACAGCCACCTTCAGGCTTTCTTCCAGGCTGCCCCCAAGCGCACGTTCCTCCTCCAAGCCACCTCGCTGACCCCCATTTTCCTGCTTTTCGGCTTTATCCGTTGCAGCAGCAGGACCCGGCTCTGCACAACACCGGGACACAGCGTGCTGCCGCAGGGCAAGCTGGCAACCAGGCAAACCCTCCTCGGCGCGCTCTGCCATCGCAGGGGGTGCCAAGCCCCGGGAGCCAGCTGTCCCCCGGCAGCACAACCACTCACCCCGCCATGGGACCCCCCAGGGGACCCTGCCAGCCGGGGTGGATGCGCAGGGATGGCTCCGGCGGTTTGCACCGGGACACAGAGATTCCCTCCCGGAGCAAGTGGGGGACTCTGTGGTCCGGGCTTTACGAGCAGGGGCTCAGACGGCCATTGAAGCCCGACGCGTCTGCGCTCCCGCCGCTCTCCTGCACCGCCACAGCTGGAAGCGGCTCCCGTGCAAAGAGATTTATTCCTCCTCAGCCTCTCCCTGCAGCCGCCCGAGAGAGGAGCCTGGATGGGGATCACCGGGAATGCGCCTGGCCGCGGAGCCTGCCCTTGTTAAGGCTTTTTTTTTTTTTTTTTTTTTTTTACGGGAGCTACAGCCATAATATAAAAGTCTGTTTATGGGACCCGGCTATTGTGCGGCCCCCGAGCTGCACTGCCCGTGAAATGTTTTACTGCTTTCCCATACTTCCAGACAAGCCGCGGGGTCCGGCTCCCGCAGCCTTAACCCTGTGTTTCAGCCGACGGGGACGGGCGGTGTGACACCCCCCCCCTTACCCCCGACCCCCAGGGCTCAGGGGGTCCATGCACCCATAGCTTTCTGCAGCCAGCCCCGGCACCCTCCTCCTCCTCCTCCTCAGGGATGCCAGACACATTCCCCTGACCCGGCTTTTGGGTTGGGGGGAGCAATAGTCGGGGTTTAAGGCAGCAATCAATAACTTTGCTGTTTTCATCGCAGGCTTGTGCCATTTTCTAGGTACACACCAGTCTTGTGTCTTTGGCAGGCAAAAGCAATGAAGCAGCTTGGTTCTCATCTGCTTTAAGTCATATCGATACGATCAGATTGTACTTTTTTATAAAAAAAAAAATGCACTGTACTTTTAAATGAGGAGCCCCTGCAGCCACCGCATCTCGACCTGACACCGGGCTGCACTTTCACCCGGAGCTTCACAAACACCCTGCGGATCACCAGTGATGCCCAACACCGAAACGCGGCCGGCCGCGCAACGCCCTGGATCACCGATGACTCAGGCGGCAGCAGGGATTCAGCCCGACCTGTGGGGATGCAGCCGCCAGCGTGGGCTGGGAGCCCGGCCGCGGGGTGAGAAAAGCAAAGTGTCACGTCTGGGGTCAGGCTGGACGCAGCCATGCTGCACCTACTGACATCACGGAAGCAGCCGGGTCGGCAACGGGACCGTTTCACCCTCCCCAACACAGGTCCAGGCAGCGCCGAGGGCAGATCTGATTTTTGGGCTGCCACTCAAATTGTCCCTAAAGTGTTAATTTTGCTAAGTTACAGAGGTGCATAGTTTATATCCATTATAAACCTGTTTATGGGGACTGGACCCTCCCATTTTGCTGCTGTCATAAAGTTCTAATTACCCCCCATAAAACCGGGAAAAGCTCCTAACAGCGCACTGTACCCACCGAGCCCCACAATGCGCCCAACAGTAAAATATTACAACCACTGGCACCGGGTCCGCAATCAGAACCAGCACATACCCCAGGGAACAGCCTGCGGGATCCAGATATAAACCGAAGAACCTCTGGACCGAGGGTTTATTGATGGGCTCGTCTTTAAGAAAAAGTTAACACACTTAAATTACCCTTTGGGTTTAGGAAGAATCTCAGGGGTGATACCGAGTTATTTTTATGTTTGTTATCTGCATCTGTAGAGATGTCTAAAAATATATATAAATAATGTACATTCATATAAATATATATATGTGTGCGTCTACGTGATTGCTCTGATAGATACTCTGATATCGCAGCCTGGGCACTGCTGGATGGATGGACGGACGGATGGATGCCTCGACCACCTTTCGGCGCAGGACCCCCTGGGACGGGCTGGAGGCGATCCTGAGACCCCCGGCCGCGGGGACGGGGCTTTGCGGGGTCCGTCGGGCGCCGGCCGACCCTTTGTATGCAGGGTGGGAGGCGGGGGGCGGCTGGTGAGCGGGGCGGTGCGTCACCTAATCTCATCAATGCACTGATTGTCTTCGGGGCTCTTGAAGATAAAAATGGCATAAGCCAGAGTCTACGGCATGGCACCGAGATAAAGCCCCGAGTGACCTTCAAATCAAACAGGGAACCAAGATCACTGATAATACCCCATAGGAAGGGAAAAGTCCAGAGTCTGAGAGAAGCCTCCAAGATAGATAGGCTTTAAGTATTTACCTCCAAATAGTTAAAAACTATGGCTTGAGGCTTGACAGATGGGTCCCCAAGAAGAGGCCGGGAGGATGTTTGACTTTTACAGCTCTTATCCCTGCCTGGCCATCATTACGCCCTTTCGCAAGACCCCATTGACGTCCCGAGGAGCAGGCGATCCCTCTTTGTCTGCGGGCACGGGAGTGATTTTGCAGCTGCCCCACACCGCCAGCCCCACCGTTTCCTGCCGGGGGACGTCACGGGGGGACGGGGCCGCGCGGGGGTAGGACGCGGGCAACGTCCCAGTGCCATCATTAAGCTGTTAAGGCATTGAGCGCTCCAGACGCCGCCGCACGCGGTGCAAGGGCAGTTCAAATCCCAGCATGGACGGCCCCCGATGGGGTCAGCCAGGCAGCAGGGACAGCCCCGCCAGCACTGCCCTGTGCCCTGACAAGCCAGCGGGTCCCCAAATGTCTCTTGGAGGAGGTTTAAGCAGCGATGGACCCAGCGATGCTTTGGGAGCTGCAAGCCTGCTGGACCCGGCTTGGTCCAAGCGACCCCAACACAGTCATGGCTGAGCTCCATCCCTGCCCATCGCCCCCAAACCAGCCCTAAAACCCCACGGAGGCCCTCGCCATTCCCATCTCCTCCTCCTCAGCAAGGCTGATGGATACGAGCGCTGGCCACCAACAAATTCCCGCGGCCAAGCCCTCCTGACCCCTCCGGAGGGGCCCTTTGCTGCCGCCATGGCCATCACTCCTGCCCTGCTCAAAAGCCCCTCCGAATGGGCTGTCATCGGCCCTATAGCCGCAGCCGGCTCCTGCTGGCCACCGATCCGACGGGAATATAAAGGCTGGGGCTTAACGGCCCTCCAGCCCCCAGATAAATGCCCGCGGTTACAGTAATTGCCATCCCCTAATAGAAGAAAACAAAGGCTCTCGCGGGGTGCCTGCATGCGCGCTGGCAGGACGGGGACACATCAAAGGCAGCGGGGTTCGTTCAAAGCCCCAGCTTAATTGTCAATTAAGCATGCACGGGGGGGACAACGCCATGACAACGCGGGGCTGCATGCTGGTGGGGTATTGTAAAGCCCGCCGGCCGACACTGAAAACAGCTGATTTTGCTGACAATGTGCTTGTAGGGCACCTTGTAAGCAATCAGACGGTGACAGCAGGGCAAACGTCCTCCCTGTCCCCGCCATTGTGCGGGGCATTCCTGGGGCAGGGTCACATTTTGGTCACCGCCGGCCGGCCCTAAGGGGAGAGCAGTACCCGGCGGTGGGTGGGATGCTGCCTGTCCCTCCCCGGGGTGGGAGCTGGGTTGGATGCTGCGCACCCACCCGGGGCTGCTGCATCCCCTGGGTACCACTCTGGGGACTGCCCTCACTTGGTATCACCCAAGGACCGGTGTCTGGCCATGGACTGGCACCGTCCCCAGCCCTCAGCCTCCTCTCCCCAGGCACCTTGCCCTTCCCACAGGGACTCTCCGCCACACGGGTTTCTTTTAATTTGCCTTTGTAACGAGCTGGGTGTGTGTAACGAGCCGGGCAGGGTCATTTCCAAGAGGCGGCTGGTTTCAGCCTCCCCGGCCGGGCTGTGCCGGTGCTGGTGCTGGTGCCGTGGCCGAGAGGGGACGGGGGGCGGCCGGGGCGCAGCCGGGGGCTGGCGCATTGGCTGCAGAGGGCAGGGAGGGGGACAATGGGGATTGTTCTCCCAACAATGCCTCTCGCCCCACACCGTGCAGCCCCCACCCACCCTGATTAGCCTCCCCGGGCGCGCAGCCCCCTCGCCGGTGGCATTATCTCCTGCTTAAATCCCCCAGGAGTTTTCAGCGGGTCTGCTCTCTCCAGTCGGCTCCTCGCTATGAACAGCAGGGCCGGATCGTGGTGTGGAGAAGTAGACGTCGGGGTGAGCCCTGCACCCCTGAGCAGCTTTCTTCATCCACCTCCTTCTGCTCCAGCACGGGGATGGTGCAGCACCGCGCACCCAGCCCGGGCCAGCTCCAGCCCTGCCACGAGGCCAGGACATGGTGCCACGGCTTCCTATGGGCTTTGCAGCATCGCCTGTGCAGCCCCCCTCCCAAACCAGTGCTCACCAGTGGGATGCATCCTGAGGCCCCAGCACCCATACGTCAGGCGCAGAGCAGCCCACCGGGCACAACCTTCCCCTGCCCAGCCCACGAGGACTCCAGTGAATTAAACCAACCAAGCAAACGCTGATTTATCCTCGATTTATGGCTCACCCAGCCATAACACCGCAGCGACAGCGCTTGCTCCTCTCTGCACCACCATCACTCGTCGAGGCTGCAGCGGGGACGAGGGTGACCACCGTCCCCCCCATCAAGGCCACCCATGCACATCCCCAAGGGCTCGGCACCCCGATCCCCAGCAGAAACGGGAGCCAGCAGCCAGCGCTGCAATTGCTCCGTGCCACTGCCCGAGTGCCCTCGGCGAGGGCTTACCTGGCATTTTGCTGGGAGGCGAGGCGCTGGGCTGGTTGTGGTGGGGCGAGCCGTGGGACAGCAGCAGGTTCATGCTGTGGGGGGGCTGGCCCGAGCTGTAGGCATCCATGGCCAGCTTCTGGCGGAAAGCCTCCTCCTTCCGCCGGTTGGCGAACCAGTTGTAGACGCGCACCTCCGTCACCAGGTTGGAGCCGAGCCCGTGCGCCTTGGAGGGAGACACCCCTCGCTGCAGACACTCGGCCCTGTGTGTGCAAGGGGACACGTTGGAACATGGGTTCTGCTGGGGGGACCTCCACCAGCACCACCGACCAGGGGGCCGCGGGAGGACAGGTGAATTTGGGGACATTTAAGCCCTTCCTAAAAGCCTGCCTGCTCTTTCCAACTATATCCATGCCGTAACACTGCAGCATCCCCATGGCATCCCTGCAGCTTCCCCGGGGCATCCCTGCAGCTTTCCCACCCCAGCACGGAGCTCGCTCAGCCCTGGACATCACCCAGATGGGGGAAAACAAGGCAAAAAGAGGTCAGGCAGCTCAGCAAAGCCGTGACACAAGCCAGTGGCCAGGACTGCAAGCCGGTAGCCCAGCATCACATGCAGTTTTTTGGAAGAAAGGCTGCGGGGCGGGCGAGGAGGCAGCGGGTGGTGCAGGGCAGCCTTTACCTGTTGCATTCCTCCACCAGAGCTTCCCGCTCCTCCTTGCTGGGGTTCTTTTGGCGGTCGTAGGCTTGGTACAAGATTTGCTGGGAGGCCGGCCCCCACTTGAACCGATTGCGGCGCATCTTCTTGCTGGGGGTTTCGGAGCAGGCGTCGTCGAGCTGGGCAGCCCCCTGGTTCTGCTGATTGAACTCTGGAAAGAGAAACAGCAGCTGATCCTGACTGCTTTTGTCTGTCATATTTCCACAACCCTGGACTGTCTGGTTGAACTCTGAAAGAGAAAGGAGCAGACGTGAGCTGGCCTATAGCCGCTGCTCGGAGTCACCGTCCCGCGCAGAGGTGGCCCCCACAATGTCCCCTCCCGCAGAACCCCAAGCCCGCGGCCCCCGAAAACATGGGAACAAGCCGGGTCCTCGCTGCCACCCACCCCAGGGAAGGGGCCAGCCTTGCCTGCCAGCGCAGGAGTCATTACCATCCCCGCGGAGGGTGTTTAATGGGGAGGCATGCTCAGGGCATGCATATTCATGGGGTGGGTCTCTGCCGGCGTGCACTTGTTTTGGGAGGATTTTTGCAAGCGAGGAGCCGGGCAGGGCGACTGCACAGCCCCCCGAGAGGTTGCCTCTCGCTGCTGGCCCCGAGCCCCACTCTGGCTCCCGCTCCCGTCCCCGCGCCGTGGGACGCCGTCCCTGCGCCGGGGGACGCCAGAGGTGACCTTCCCCGGCAGCCCGCCTCAGAGCCGGCGCTTGTCACCGCGGCAGTAAAGGGAGATTAATGGGAGGGTTTTATTATTCTCAGTTTTGCAGGGGAATTCTCCCTCTTTTTATAATGGCTTTTCCCCCTGTGACGAGGGGGGAAACGCAGGGCAAGGCTGGAGCAGGCTCTGTTTGCTCTAACGTCTCAAGGTGTGTTTTCAAAGCAATGGTATTTGGTGCTAAAACCTTTTCTGCACTTCCCGTCCCCTGGATATTGCATCCTTTAGGAGGAGGGAGGCAGAGCCCTTTTAAGGGGGGTGTCAGTGCCCCCAGCCTGCACCTTGGCCAAAAATGGGGCTGCTTCGAGCGATATGGGACCAACGTGGGGCAGGTGGCGGTGGGAGAGGTGCACAAAAGCAATAATCTGTGTACTTGGTCAAAATAATCTGCATTTTAGCGTAATCAGCGAAATAAGCTGCCCGAGACCATGCCACAGATAGGAGCAATTTACAGTTTTTTCTTTTCTCTCTCTCTCTACTTTTTTGCAAGCAGTTGCAGAAAATGAGCAGTCTCGAGAAACAGAGAGGAAAAGGGGGCAGAGGTGGGAAAGGCACCTAATTGCGTGTAATCATTAATTCCTTTCCCAGCTTCAATGAATATAAATATACAGAAACTCAGCTGCGTGGATGGGCTTGGGGGAACTCGCACAGTGTCACTGTGACCAAGAAGGGCTTTTGCCCGATTTTCCTGGGCCTTAAATTCATTTCACTCGTGAAAATATTTTGGGGTAGATGCTGGGCAGCCTGGGACAGAGCCAGGGAAGAGGGCAGGGGGCTGCTCCTCGCCTGGCTCCCGCAGGCAGGACTGGGACGCAGGGACCCCCTCTGCCCTCCCCCAGACCCGAAGGGCGCGCGCTGCTGCGGGTACTTACGCCGGAGGATCTCCCGCTGCTTGCGGACGTACCACGTGTAGAGGGCGGCTCTCTTCTGCGTCTTCATGGGGGTGCCCTTGTTGAGGTGCTGGGAGAGGTGCGACTGGTTGAGGCCGGTGACGTCCACCACCTCCCGCTGCGGGATGTTGTGCTGCTGCATGTACCCCTTGATCATCTTCGCCGCCCGCCACGGGTCCTCGCTGTGGGGAGGGAAGCGAAGGGTTAACCTCCCAGTGGGGGAAAAGCACCCCAGCATTCGCCTCTTCCCGTGATGGAAACCCATTATTATTATTCTGACGCCCATTTCAGATGGGAACAAGATCCCTTGAGCACACATCCTTCACCGACTGCCATCCCGGCCCCCCAAAACAGCCCCATCTTGCCCCCGGGAGGCAGGGGCTGGTGCCACGGGGGCTCATGGGGTGCCACGGTCACCCCGGGAATGCTCGCCAGGCTGTTCGCCCAGGAAAGGAGAAGTAAAGAGGATCCCAGTGTACTGACGGGGCACATCGAGGTCTCATTAACGCTGGTAAAGCACCTTCATATCCTTTAAGGAGAAATCTATCCTATCCTATCCTATTCTAAACGCGGCCCATCCATTAACTGCTGCTGTTACTACGTTCACTGCGATTTCTCCCTTTGAAGATACGCACACACGATGGGATACACAAACACACACACACGTATGGATACGGGAAACCCATACGGGTATTTCTCCGAAGAAAGAGAAACCTCTCATCTGGAGGTGCCGAGGATGCTTTTCCTGCCCCGCTCCCGGGTGCGGTACCCGCACTGTGCCCTGTGCCCCCAGGTTTGCCACTGGCTGGCGGAGACCCCCGCACGGCCACCAAACCCCACCCGCCGCACTTGCTGCTTTACCTTCTCCCTTCCAGTCCCATGGGCATAATTATCGAAAAATCTCAACATTCGTTGAAAAGAGACCCTATTTCCACGCTCCCGCAACAGCAAAGCACGCGCGCGGGCCATACACCGAGCAGCGAAGGTCAAACCAGGCACGTAAACCCAGGCAACTCCCCGAATGGAAAACCAAAACCAACCTCCCCTCCGATAATCTTAAGTCATTCTTGAATATTTTTAAAAACACTTGAATTTGGCTCCTGCGAAATCCAGGTGAAAAATGAGTCTTTCCTAAATCCGCATTACTTCGGCGTCCTTGGGGTAGCCGACACCAATCTAGGGAATAAATAAAATTACAGCCAAAATTCACAACGCTGCCTGCGTTCTTTAGCTCTAACGAAAGCACAAGGCGACAGGAGAGGAACAGGGCGACACACCCTCGCTGTATTCACGACCCCGGGGTTCGTCCTGCGCTACTGGGGGATGCTGGACTAAAAGGAAGTGCTTTAATGCTGAAAAATCGGTGTGGAGCCTGAACCTGGTCACAGTCATGCACTCAAATAATGCCATACGCTAACGCTGTGCTTGGAATAACCGTCCGACCGCTTTCCCGATTCATTACTTATTTTGGATCCTTCAACTTGTCACAGGGAGGGGGAAAAAAAAAAAAACCAACAACAAGAAGTAGATTTCTTACTTTTTGTCCTGAATGCAGCGTGAAAACAAAAGCTGGTTGGATCCAAAGCAAAAGTACCCAAGCAGGGCCAGCCCGCTGGCGGCGGCGGGGGCTTTGTCACACCCCAGGAAGGAGAGCACGGAGCATTTGAGAGATGTCCCTGTCCCCAATCCTGCATCCTCCGGGCAGGGGAACCCCACCGTGTAGACGGTGTCCTCTATACGGCGATGGTCGCATGGCATGGACACGCTGACTCCCGTTTTCCCAACAGCCCGGACCCCTGACCAGGTTGAGCACGGTGCAAACAGAAAAGCCCGCTCCTGTCCCCAAAACGCATGGCGCCGTGTGGCCGGGCCATGGGTTCAGCGGCCCCCGCAGCGCGCGTGGGTGCCGACAGCAGCGGCGACACTGTTCTGCCGGGTCTTGCCACCGATCGGCACCGCGGGGACGCCACGGCACGGGGGGTTTTGGGGCTCTCGGGTCTTCGCGCTGCCCCAGGAGAAGGCAGGAGCCAACAAGAAGGATGGGAAGGAAACGTCCTTCCACCGCAGCCCTCCTCCGCACGCTCCATCCCGGCCAAGCAGGGCAAAGCCCGCCGTGCCCCGTGCCGTGCCCGAGCCGAGGGGCTCACACCGACTCTTGTCACAAGCATTTCGTGTCACCTAACCAATCCGACTAATTACTGATTAATAATAAGTTAATGGAACAGAGCTCATTACAGTTTCTAATAGCAGTTTGGTTCACAACTAAGCCAAGGGCATCGTTTTCCCAGAGTTAAATCGTGAGCCAGCGTGACAGAGCACGCTTTTAAAAAAAGACTTGGGGGTTACAGACGGGATTTCTGAATTTAAATAAAATCTGGCAGCATTTTGGCTGGAAAAAATACACGATACTTTGGAAAAAAAGCCCCAGAGTTCCCCTCCATTTTATTATTTTAAGAAAGGCTTCACCTTGATATTTCCAGCGCGTTTCACGCTTACACTTTCAGAACAATTATTCGGCTCTTAATTTCTGAGCAGTGATTTTTCTTTACAGATCAACTTGACCGTATTCAAAAGGGTTAAACAACCTGAAACCAAACCCAAACATTTTGTTTCATGTTAAACAAAATGTTTGGACTTGACCCAAAATGAAACGTTTGAGTGTTTGTTTGGCCTTTTTTTTTTTTTCTCTTTTTTGGTTAACCTAAAAAGCCAGAGAGGAAAACCTTTTGATTCAACACAAGCACATTTTTTTTGATTCTGTCACCAAAATGAAAAAACCCATTAATTTTCCAATCTTCACCAGGACTTTACATGCAAAAAAAAAAAAAAAAATAAAAACCCAGCCCAACCCAGGAGTGCTTTGTAATACTGGAAAACCAGTTTACAGCCCTGGCTCCACAGTCCTTTCTCCACCGAAATCAAGGAAAGGTGCTTTTTCCTTGCACAAAATTAATCCCGACACAGCCCGGCCGCCAACGCCGACCATGAAATAGGCATTTCCCACCCCAGCTTCATGCGCAGTCGGGGGGCAAAGCCTGTCCCTCTCCCCCAGGGATTTCTGGACCCTCTCACCCCCTTTGTCAGCCTTAAAAACAGGTAAATACACTCCACATCCTCAGAGAAATATGCCAAGAATTTATACGGATGGATTATAAACCCGGCTCCCTACAGAAATGATCTATCTAATCTGCATCTCCCTGTACACACAGGGAATCGGCGCGGGGAGGTGTGCTGCCCCCGCCGCCCCCCAGCACCTTTCCGAGTGGTTTTGGGGCATCTCTGGCTGGGTGGCGTTCCCGTGGGTGCAAACGAATATATTATTTACCTGAGCGGGGTCTGGGCGAGCCCTGGCGAGTGGGACGGGGCAGGAAGGGAGCCGCGGGGCGTCTCGCCCTGGAGCCGGGCTCTGCGTGCCGCCGGCATCCCTTTGGCTGGGCTCTGCCAGAAACCGCCATGCCGGCGCTGGGGCAGCCTCTCCTCTCCCACCCGCACCAGCCGAAGCCCTTTGGGCGCCACGAACTGGCCCAAGCGAAGGCGCTGGTTGCCGAGGGGCCAACAGCGAACTGTTCGGGACCACGACACTGCAACGGGCAACTCCTGCCCGCACCCGCGCCGCAGCCAAGCCCGCACTACAGTCCCAAAAACTGCCGTGGGGCTCAGCACCCCCAGGGACACGGGAAGACACCGAGACCGAGCCAGTCTTGGGGTCAGGCCGCTGACACCGGGGGAGCGGGGGCAGAGGGGGTTTAGCCCCTAAGCATGGCGGCAATAAATGGCTCGCGGCTCCCCTACCTGGCTCCCTCTCCAAGTACAAAGGGCTCTCTTAGAGCAAACACCAGCTCTTTGCAAAGGCTCCTCGGGGACATGTGCCTGCTCTTGTTTGCACCAAAGGCAAACTTTGCACAGAAACACCTGTGGGAGCGCAGCGATCCCAGGGCCAAGCCTTCCCTGCACCCCAGCTGACACCCCGGCCACCCCGGGGGACAGAGGCAGCCAGCAAGAGGGGGGGACCGGGGACGGGCAGGAGCACCCAGAGGTGCAGGGCACGGTGCTGCGGTAGGAACCCAGCAGATGCAATGATTTCTCACTCACGTGGAGCCTCTTTCACACGCAGTGTGTCCCAGCCGAGCCCCTTGGCAGGCACGGGTGCCACCACCCAGCCCCGTTCCCAAAAAGGCACCATCTACCCTGCTGGTACCGGGGCAGGCCTGGAGCCGACTGCACCGACCATGGCGGTGTCCTTGTCCCCAGCCGGGTCCTGGCACGCCGGGGCTGTGAGGGGATGAGAGCCGCGGCTGGCAGAGGGTACGGACAGGCACTGGGGGCTGAGCCAGGCGGGCAGGATCAGTGCCGCACTCGGGGTGCCACTGGGGCATCAAGACAGGTATGAAAACTGCAGTGCGTGGCTTGGGGGGGGGGGACGACGACACAGAGATGCTCCCGCGGGGCTCCCCACCGGCTGCGCCATCGGGGGAGCCACCATCGCCCCGGTGCTCCCGGCTGCGGGAGAAGCGGCGGCGGCGGCCCCGGGGCACGGATGGAGGGAGCCGACGCCGCCCGCGGAGCCCGGGGCTGCTCCGCCGCGCCCCGACGGCGGCCCCGCTCCCGGCGGCGCGGCACGGCCGGGACCGGCCCGGCCCGGCTCGGCTCGGCTCGGCCCGGAGCCGCATCCCCGGGACGGACGGGAGCCCAGCCCGCCGCCTTGGGGGGTTTCCTCTTTCCCCCCTCCCCGTCCGCTTTACAACCTCGGCAATGAATAACCCGCCGCTCCGCTCGCCCTAATCGCGTCCCTCTGTGTATCTTTCTGTTGATGATTTATAGAAATAAATTAATAACACCCCGGGCTCCACGTGTTGCAGTTTATGTTTTATCTCCCGGTGCGGAGGGAGGGCGGAGGGACGGAGCCGGCGGCAGGTCCGAGCCTCCACGGCCCCGGCACCCCCGGCCCCGCCGCGACGGGCGGGTTGGCAGCACCCGACGGGGCGGGAGGACGCGGCCGGTGGGCTCCGGTCTGCCCTGCCCCGGCCCCCCTCCCAGCCCGCCCCGGCTCCCTGCCACCGCCGGGACACGGTGCACCGGCACCCGCCACCGGGACTAACAGCGGGGCCGGCGGGGACCACCGGGGACCCGCCACCGGGCAGCGCACAGAGGGCAGGGAGCACCGGGATTAACCACGGTGCGGGCAGGGAGCACCGGGACCTGCAACCGGCTAGGACACACCGGGCAGGGAGCACCGGGACCCGCCGCCGGGATTAACCACGGGGCGGGCAGGGAGCACCGGGACCTGCCACCGAGTAGGACACGCCGGGCAGGGAGCACCGGGGACCCGCCACCGGGCACCGCACAGCGGGCAGGGAGCACCGGGATTAACGACGGGGCGGGCAGGGAGCACCGGGACGCGCCACCGGGTAGGACACACCGAGAACGACCCCCGGGCGGGGGGCTTGGGGCCGTCGGACCGAGCGCCTGCGGACAGACCCCGTCGCGCCGCGGGGTGCTCCCCGTCCCCATCCCGGTGCCGGTGCCGTCCCGGTGCCGGTGCCCGCCGGTACCTGATCATCCTGTCCACCTCGGCCCGCTGCTCCACCGCCTCCTCCGTGTTGAGCGCCTGCAGCTCGCGGAGGATCTGCGGCGTGTCGAAGTCGTCGCCGTCCTCCGAGCCCTCGTCGCCGGACAGCTTGCCCTTGCCGTGCCCGTTGGCCAGCGGCGGGAAGGCGGCCTTGCCGTCGGGCGGCCCGCCGGGGGAGAGCGGCAGGCTCTCCAGCTTGACGCCGAAACCGGCGGCGGGCACCATGTCCTCCAGGGCGCGGATCAGCCCTTCCTTGGTGGCTCCGGAGCTGAGCAGGGCGCCCAGCAGCTCCCGTTGCAGGGCGCTCAGCTGGGACACCATCCTCCCCGGGGGCCGGCGGCTCGCCCCGCCGCTCGCCCCGCGCCTCCCGCCCTCCCTGCGGCCGCTGCCGCTCCGCCCCGGCCGGCGGGCTGCTGCGGGGCGCGGGCCGCCCTCTACCAAGCCATGACCGCCTCCATTAGGCAATATACCTTATGCAAATCAGCGCCGGCAGGCCTCTCCTCCGGCCGCCGCCCGGGCCCCCGCGCCCCCGCCCCGGCCCGGCCCTTATCGCCCGCGCTGGGACGGACTTTGCCCGCGGTCGCCGGGAGGCCCCGGAGGAGCGGGAGGAGCGGCGGGGGCAGCGGCGAGGAGGGACGGGACGGGACGGGACGGGACGGGACGGGACGGCGACGCCGAGCGCTGGAGCCCCGGTTGCCGTCGGGGGGCTCGGTGCGCGGCTGCCGCCCCGCTGCCAGCCGCAGCCCGGGGACGGGGACGCGCTCGCCCACCCTGCACCGCCCCGGGCACCCCGCTGCCCGCACCCCGCGGGGCCGGGTGGTACCCCCGCAGTGGGCCCGGCTCTCTCGGGGGCTGTGCCCCCCCGCTGAAAGGGGGCCAAGCTGAGAAAACTACCCCCCAGGCCTCACAGGGGCGTTTCTCCCCCCGCATCCCCCCGTTTCCCAAGCCCCGGCACAGAGCGGGTACAGGCTGTGAGGCTCCAGGCCCCACCAGAGCCCCCCCAAACCAAGGGTTTCCAGTGGGGGTCTCATCCCCCGCTGTGGGGCAGCTTTGGGGACAGGCTCAGCACAGGCTCACTGCAATTTACGAAACCCAGCAAGTTAGCACAGGGGACCCTGCGGGGACAGGGGTGCTCAGGGGACACGAAGCCCCAGTTGAACCCTGGCAGCCATCAGGGGTGGGAGCAAGGAACAGGGTTGGAAGTTGGCAGAGGAGAAGATCCAAGCTGGGCTCTGGGATCAGAACAAAAACTGCTCTTCCTAACGCTGAGTCCCAAAGATCAACAAATTCACTTAAATCAAAGCAGGTGCGAACACAAGAGACACCACCACAGCCTGAGCACAGCCCACAGGGGCCTGGGACCCTGCAGCGGAAGGCAGGGCTGGTGTCTGAAATCTCTGGTCATGATGCCTCCAGCCTCCCAAAGCACCCTCAGGTTGGTAGCCCAGTTCCTTGCCGCTTTTGGCTGGCACCTGGACATCAGCCCCGGCCAGACGATGATAGCTTTAAACCCAGCATTTCCAGCCCAGATTCAGGCTTTTACAGGGTACACAGAGTGGTAGCTGCCTGCCCATCTCAAAAGCCCCCAGAAAATCCTGCCAGCGCCCGTGTCAGACCCCGAGTGCTTTGCAGCACAGCCCCGGAGCCCCACGGGAGCCCGGCTGCGGGTCTCTGCTGCTGCTGGCCATATGTTTCCCCCCCAGCAAAACACTCTGAGGAGCCAGCAGCAGTTTGGCTTCCAGCAGAGCCAGGGAGAGCGAAGGAAAAAGCCCCGCAACTCGGCTGGGAACAACCTGTGCCCGAGTGCGTTGGGAGCTGCGTGGATCGAACACGCTGCTGCAGAGGCAGATGAAACCATTCCTGCTCCGTGGAGCCGCACAGGAGCAGCCCGGGGCCAGCACGGCAGCGCAGCACCCTCAGAGCCCCCCTGCCCTTTGGGGGACGGGGGCAGAGCTGCAGCCGGGGGCGGAAAGGTCAAGGGTATCCCAAAAGGAGCGAGAAACTTCTCCGCGTGCTGGGGAGGGAGTCTGTGGATGAGCGCGCGATGGCCATACAGGGTTTTTCATGGGCACACGGCAGTCTGAGCACAACCTACTGAAAAAAACCCAAAAGCCTCTTCCCAGCTCCCAGCCTGAAGCTCCCAGCACTGCCAAGCGTCTTCCCCAGCTCTGCTCCTGCATGCTCAGGGCTGCCCAGCCTGGGGGGAGATGGTGGCCCCTTCGCACCCATCCTGCACCGGGCCAGCCCTTGCTCTGCTGGACCTGCGGTGAGGGTGGGGGTCCCTGCCTCGGCTGTGCCCGGCACTGGCGCGTTGGTCCTCTCCCGACGCCAGCCCCGCTCGGGTCAGCTCCAAAGGAGCTCAGCGTCCAGATGGATGAGCCTCCCTGTGTCTATAGGGCGCAGGGACCAGGGCGCTGGGCAAGTGCCCCCGCTGTGCTCAGCTTTCCCATCTGCAAGGGCAAGGGAGCTGTACATGCCTGCCAGGTCCCTCGCACCCATAGGTGCTCTCATCCTTCACACCGCAGCTGGTCTGTGGTCACCCCAAAGCTCCCCTGGTCCCAGGTGCTGGGTGAGATGCCAAAACACCTACGCCCCTTTGGGACTGGGGGACCACGGGGTGCCACTAGCACCCTGAGCAACAACCCGCGGTCACCAGGACAGGGGCTTAGTCCCGCTGTGCCCCCTGGACTGTCCTCCCACGGCTGCCCCCCTCGCAGGCTCCTGCCCAGGGCAGAGCTTGTGGGAGGCTCTGTGGGTGCTGGGGGCGAGCAGGAGCCAGGCTGAGCACCCAGACCCCCCGGCACTGGCTGTGCCCACCTGCAGACACCCCCTGCCCTGCCCCCGGCCTGGGAACAGCGTGGCTCTTGCTCCCAGAAAGTCCCCTCTCCCTTTCAAGTGGGCTGGTGAGCTTTGACTTGGTCTTTGCACAGGCTTCATGGCATCGCATGATAATAATGTTCTGTCACAGTGGGTGACCTGGACCTTGTCCTGTTTCCACACATTTGGAGCCACCTGGCTAATGAAGTGGATATCGTTTTCTGGTCCATCTCTCTCACCCTATTGCTCTTCCCCCTTCCTCCACGCCCAGCTCCTCCGAGTGGTGTCAGGAGCCTCACTGCAATCCGCCTTTTCCCATCGTTGCCCGGCACAGCTCATTAACTCCTCTCAGCAGAAGAGTGTGGTCATTACAGCTCGGGGGGCCGGTGGGTGCCCCGCGGGGCTGGGAGCACATAGTTTCCCAGCCGGGGGAAGGCACCAGCCCAACGTGAGCATCAACCTGAGCTTTCACCGGGCGCTGACTGCGGCTGGGAATGCAGGACGGCTGCACAGGGCTGTTGGGTTTTTTTAAGCTGAACGTGCTCTGCTTTGCCCCCCAGCCCTCCGAAGCCACACGGTTGGCAGCCAGCCCATGTGTGTTGTCGAAGGGTCTGTGTCCCCAGTGCTGGCCACTGGCTCCCATGGCTGGAGGCGGCCTCACCGCCGGCTCCCCATCCCTTACAGCACCAAAAAGCCTCCCTGGTACCAAACCAGAAGCCCATCCCTCGCAATTGCTGCAAAGGAATAACCATCCTGGTGCAATGGCCTCGGCCAGGCAATCCCTTGCCTGTGGCCACAGCCTCCTCCATCACCCACAGAGGCACCGGCAGCTTCCGCTCGAGCGTGGGCAGCAGCTCCCGCACGGGTGGCAAACCTGCCCGTGCCACACGCAGCCACCATGGCCAGCCCCGCGGGTCAGCACGGACAAGGCTGTGGCACGGGGGACTTTGCTCCTGGCTCCCTGCAGAACCATCTCGGGCAGAGGAAACCTTAGGGCAGGCGGGGGCACCTGCCAGGGCACCCCGACATCCCCGCCGGGGCAGGCTGGGGACACGGAAGACACAGGACCTGGGGGCCGTCCTGGGGACAGTCGGGGATTTCTCTCCCGCCACAGCAGGCCGGCCGGGCACAGCGCCGTGACTCATGCAGCGCCGGGGGATTTCTGCCACGGACGCGCTTACGCGTTTCGTGTATGCCTCTCATTTTTTTCTTACAGTTTCATTTAACGCCTGAGCGCGTGCAGACACACCGCCTCTGACCTCGCGGGCAGTGGGCAAGAGAGTTCCCACCAAAACAGGGCCATTGAATCCCCTCGCTGATATTTTTTCTCCTCTGCCCCCACTTGCGCTGAGATTTTCGCATTCCCTGCCTGCCTCCGCCTCCCCCACACCGAGGTGACGTAATGTTTTGAAGCCTTCTCCCATCCCCACCTTTATTAAATATGACCCGCGGTTGATCCCCGTGCGGGGCGAAGGGAAGCTGTGGTTTCGGGAGGGACCAGACATGAAAGGGAGAGCTGCCCGCCCCGCGCAGGGCTCGCTCTGCAGGGCTGCGGGGAGCCCTCGGCCCCAGACACCCCAATGCCTGCTGCCCTCCAACACTGCAGGGGTGGTGGTGACGGTGGCACGGATGCCGCTTCCACCCTCCGAGGGTGGCTGGGTCTGTTGGCCCTTTGTTTTGGGATGTAAACGCTCTTGCACCTCATCTCAGCCCTCCTGGATGATGGACACACCTGTGGCTCTCCCCTTGCAGAGCTTTTGGGACAGTGGCTGGGTTGCAGGGTGCCCAGCTCCTGGCTGAACCCTTCTGTCCCCGGCCATCCGCCGTCACCCGCAGTCCCCAGCACAGACCCCACCGATACCCCGCAGAAGCCCCATCACTGGCCCTGCCTCACAACCCGCTTGGCACAAGGGGCTCCCAAGGACGGGGAAGGGACGTCCCGGAGGGGCCACCAAGCCACAGAGCGAGGCAGAAATGACTTCTTCCCCCCCGGTGCCCCCAGCTCCAGACACAGTGAGTCCTGGGTGAACCTCAACTTCCAGCCCTGCAGGCAGCTGGGGTGAGCGGGGCTGCTGTGGCGGAAAAGATGCTCCTGGGCTGCTCAGGCACTGAATTTCTCTATTTCTCCCCGCCTGGTTCCCACCATGGCGTTGTCTCACCCAACGAGAGCCCTCGGGCAGGGCTGGGACAGCAGGTGGGCTTTGCTGGCAGCACTTCTCCCTGCCCGCAGCTCCCAGCCTTTCAGCAGAGCGCTGGGGACACAATGGGGAACCCCCTGTGTTGTCCCTCCAGCACACGTTGGGGACATCCATCACCCCAGGCCGGGTAGGTTCACTGCGGCACCACCCGTCACACCAAGCCCCAGACGGAGGGGAGACGAGCCAGGAGCTGGGGACGGCGTGGCAGGAGGGACGGGAGCCCTGGTGCCACCCGGGGCTTGCCGGGAGCTGCCGGGGGGCTGCCGGGATGGGGCGGAGGGGTGGGCAGGAGGACACCCGGCAGCGGCGTTTGTCTGTCACTCTGATAATTAATGCTTCTCCCTTACACTTTGCAAATAACTCGCGACTCTCTTTGTCTGGTGATAAATGGCCCCTTTGAAGTTCTGCTTTCTCAAAAGCAAAGCAAAGAAACACTTTCATAATCCGGCTTCACCCCCCTGTCCTTTGCCGGGGCTCTGCTCCTCTGAGGGGGGACACAAGGGTGCTGGTGGCCCCTCGCCCGCGGGCAGGACCTCTCTGGGGCTGCTCGGTGTTGCCATGCTCTGCCAGGGGGACAGGCAGCGGGGCTCAGCACTGCCCTGGCATGTTCCCATGGCCATGGCCGTGGGCCCTTCTGTGCTGGTGGCCTGGCCATCATGTCCTCTCCCCAGCAGCATGCTCCCAGCCCTCTCTGGGACCCCCCCAAAACCTCAAACCCCCCATTTTCAGAGCCGGGGGGCTTCTCTCAACCTCCCCAAGTCTTGAGCCAGAGGCGAGCGCTGCGGTTGAGTGACCGTGGCGGGAGAAGGGACCCTCGGCGGGGCGGTGTTTGGAGGTCGGGGGGTGTTTGGAGGTCAGGGGGTGCAAACGTGACCCAGTGCCCACTGTGAGCCACACGCGTGTCCCCCCGCGGCTCTCAGCCCACACTCAGGTTCTGCTTCGCTGCCACAGCAAAACAAGTTCTGCTGGGCTATAAAAAGGGCCGGGAAGCGGGGCAGGCTGGGAGCGCGCCACCGGAATCCATGCCAGAGCTCTTGCAGATTGTCACCGGCTTACGTGTCAGGGCAAACAATGCTATCTGCCCAGGAATCGCGGCACAAAGAACACCACAACAGCGGCCCAAACCCCAAACAGGGGGTCACGGCGCAGAGCCTGCCAACCAGCGGCTCCCCGAGAGCTGCCCCGCGCACCCCGGGTCCGTCCCACGCGCGGCGCCAGCACGGCACGGCTTCTCCCGGTGCCCGAGCCCCTGGTGCCGGGCAGGGCGGCAGGGGCAGCCTCGTCAGCCGCCCTCTCCCCACGCGGGGCAGGCATTTTGCGGATGCCATTCTGCTTTAGCGAGCAGCCGCGCGTCCCCTGACTTTTTATTAATTTTAAGACAAAGAGGAGGGAAGCGAGCTGGAACCAGCGCGGGAGGTGGGGTTGTTTTCTGGGAAAACAAAAGCAGCGCGGCGGCGTGCCACGGCCCAGGAGATGCTCAGGGCTGGGGGAGCTCCACGTCCCTGGGGACAGCTTTGGTGCCAGCCCCAGCTGCACCGCGGGGAGCCCCCGGCCCAGGTACCCCAACCCAAACCCCGGCTGGCCCCACCATCCCGTGTCCCACCCCATGGCTATGGGTGCCCGTCTGTGCATCGCTCGCCCCTTCGTGTGAGTGCGGTGGCACTGGGCAGGGGGCCACCGCTGGCGGCTCCCTGGGCTGAGGGCGAGAGCTGCCATAATGGAAAAAGAATAACAAACCCCCGCTCCCCATAGGCAGCGCAATTAGGTGCGGGTGGAAGAGGGATTTTGGAGGCGAGCAAACTCTGTCGGAGGGTTTGCAAATGGCAAAGGTCCCCTGTGGGCACAGCCGTGCTGGCCAAGCACACCCCAGCCCCCGCCGCAGGTGGAACCCCCACCCCGAATGCATTTCTGTGCTGGGTGCCCTCCCGGGAGGGTCCAGCCCCCAGCGGGGTCTCCACTGCGCCATGGGGGGAGCTGGGAGGGCAAAAATCAAAAGCAAATTGCGGGAGTCAATGGCGCGGAGCCGCGGGCGGCCTCCGCGGCTGCCGTGTGACTTTGATTCCCCTATCATAACCCCGAATTAAAAATTCAAGCAATTACTTGCATGGCTTCCCTCCGATTAGGCTGGGCCTCGCGTTCATTAATGCGGGCGCACAGAGAAAAGCCATTAGGGCGAGCGGCGGGGACAGTTTCGCTGAGAACAGTTCCGCTCCAGGAAGGAGCCAGCCAAAAGCCGAATTTCACACATCTCGGAGGCCGCCCAAGCACGGCTGGGGCCCTGAAAGCCGCCTTTGTCCACCTGGCCAGTCCCTGGGCAGGCGTCGGGGTCCCTCGGGGCAGGTGGTGGCAGGAGGAGCATCGCCGGGGTGTGCGAGCGGGTAAAAGCATCAGCCCGGTGCCCGCAGCGTCGAGGGGAAGGGACTGACCCCTGAGTCACCGACGCGTTCCCGGCAGCGCTGAGCTGGTTGCCCCCCTCAAAATATTTACCCAGCCCAACCCGGGACCAGGCGACTGCACGCTGCGCAGGGGCATCAGGAGCGGTGCCGCCGGCAGCTGTTGAATAAAGCTTTTCACGCACGGCCATCGCAGACTAGGCCAAGGCTCGAGCAAGATGCGGCAAGTTTTCCACCCAGCAAGCCTGGTTTTATGAGCAAATGTCAAGTTTTGCATAGTTTTCCCTCCCATTCCACTGCAAATGTTCCTCCTGCCTCCCTGGCAGCCAGGAGCAGGCGTCAGGCACATTGCCTCGGCAGGACTTCTGCCCCCCTCTGCCACCCTGTGCCCCCCCCACCCTCCAGCAGCCGCCAGTGCCAGCGCGCCGCGCATGCTCCTGCTTCACCGCTGGGCCATCAAGGAAATTTGCTGGACTGAAAAAATACCAGCGCGTCTAGACTGAAATACCAGTCTGGGCTCCTGGGGAGCCGGAGGACCCCCCGGGGCAGCGCGGGATCCGTTTTCCCAGGGGTGGCACAGGGAGGCATGACTTCAGGGACACTTCTGCTCCCTGGGGCTCTCCAAGCCCCTTTGTGGGCTCCATCGCTATCCCCGCTTGGCACTGCCCATGCCCGGGGGCCCGGGGTGCCTCATGGTTTCATTGTGCACTCCTTCCCCCATCGCCTGCACCCTTCCCGCTGGGATCCTTCCCACTGCCAGCCCCGGGAAGAGCATCACCTCAGTGCGGAGGTTGGTGCAACGGCCGGGGGGGTCGGGTTAGGCCATACCAAAAGCCCTCTTGCTGGCCATCGCCTCCACCGGGCGGGCGCTGCTAGGGGCCATCCATCAGCGACGACCCCGGAGCTGCCCCGGGGAGGAGTGACGGGAGGTTGCAGCAGGGCAGAGGGGAGAGAAGGAAAACAGACAGGATAAAAATCACCGAATTAGCGGGTCCTAGGGAGGGGTGCCCCGCAAGATAGCGCGGACCCATTTTTTACAGGAGAGACAGCAGGCATGAACTGCGGATCAGCCTCTTCCCTCTGACCCCGCCACTGGAAGTCACCCCTGCCTTCGCCACCCCATTGCTCACGTACCCATGTGCTACTGCCTCTGGAGACACGGCCCCGCGGCGCTCGCCACTGCTGCTGCAACCCCCCCACCACCCCAGGGTCCCACAGAGGGGCCAGGGGAGGAACCCCCCTTCCCCTCACCTGGGGAGGCCGCATGCAGGCTGGGTCCCTAGGGGCTGCACCGAGCACCCACGTCCCAGGGGGGACATCCTCATGCCACGGTCCCCAGGCCCCCCCCCCCGTAGAGCCGGGGCGATAACGATCGTCACCGCGCACCGGGAGAAGAGAGGTTGGGTGTGTGACACGGAGGAACCCCCTTGTGCCCGTGTGATGGCACCCGCTCGGCTCAGGCTGATCGAGGGGCAGCTCCTGGCGTGGGCTGTGGGTGCCACGCCGGTGGGTGCAGGGGCCGGTGGCATCCGCGCCCCTGCGAGGGGGCACCCACGACCCCTGCAAGGGGACACCCACGACCCCTGCAAGGGGACACCCGTGCGCCCCCCTACAGCCTGCAAAGGGACCCCCGCGACCTCCGCGAGGGGACCCCGCCGCCGGGGGACGCGCACGGCGGCCGCCCCGCCGGGCCGGCGCTGGGCGGTGGCCGGGGACGTGGTGCCACCTCGCGGCCCGGTGGCCGGGGCCGCTCCCCGTCCCTCCCTCCCTCCCTCCCTCCCTCCCTCCCCAGAAGCGGCTGCACCGCGATGCTCAGGGCGCAACAGTCACGGGATAACGCGTGAGTTATTGTCTTTGCTCCGAGTCCATCAAGAGAGAGTTACTGGGGGGAAAGAAAAGGGAGAGAGGAGAGAGGAGAGGGGAAAAAGGAAGAGAAAGGAAAAAGGAAGAGAAAGGATAAAGGAAGAGAAAGGAAAAAGGAAGAGAAAGGAAAAAGGAAGAGAAAGGAAAAAGGAAGAGAAAGGAAAAAGGAAGAGAAAGGAAAAAGGAAAAAAGAAAAAAAGAAAAAAGGGAAAAAAAGGAAAAAATAAAAAGGAAACAGAGATTAATAAAAGGAAAAAGTGAAAAAAGGGGGAAGAAAAAATGCAAAAAAGGGGGAAGAATAAAAGAGAAAAAATAAAAAGAAAAAAAGCGGGGGGGGAAGCAAAAATAATTGCTATGTGAAGGCAAGGGGAGATGTGTAACAGTCCCCACACCCACTGCCAGCTGGGCCTGGTGCCGCTGGTGAGGAGTTCTGCCCAACAAAAGCAATCGCTTCCGTTCACCAAGACATCACCACACACGCGGCCCAGCGTGTCGCCGCCATGCGATGCCACACGGGCTGCCGGGCATTTACTCATCCAGGTAACGCGATTAAAGAGAAAGAGCTTTACAACCCGAGCTTTGAACTCGCGGGGTTGCTCCTTGCGGGGTCACGCAGGGCAGAGCCCACCACGGATGGGGCTGCGGGCGGGCACAAACGCCGCCAGCGCGGCCCAGGGAATCGCTCCCCCCGGGGTTCGGCTGCAGGAGACATCCCGGTGCTGGGACCGGGCAGGCTGGGCATTAAAGCCCTTTTGTTTTCACCCACCCTGTGACCCCGTGCGGAAGAACGGGCAGATTGTCTTTCAAACGGAGCCGATGTGGAGCTTGAATGTCCCTTGCCACCTTGGCTATAAATCATCCTGCATGTGATAAGGTAATTACCTTCTCCTTGAAAACTATTCATAGGAAAACCTATAAAGCGCCTGGCTTGTAAACACAACAATAAAGAGGCAGGACAATAAAACCTTGGCCGGGGTGGGGAAGGTGCTGCCTTTTGACAGCCCCGAGCACCTCATGCTTGGCCAGTCCCCGGCCGAGGACGGAGGCTGCATCTGCCCCCACTGCTTGAGCGGGCAGCACAGGGGGTGCAGAGCCCACGCTGCTCTGCTGGGCACTGAACACGAGCATCCGACACTAAAGGGACACATAAAATCATCACTGACCTTAGTTTCAGGCAGGAGAGCCCATCCCAGCGCTGCTCCGGCACCCTCAGCACTGCACCCAGGTGCAGCCACCGGCAGCAGGATCAGCCCACAGGGCTGGGACCTGGCACAGCTGAACCCCATCACTGATCCAGGTCCCCACCCAGCGGCTTTTTAGTTGTTGCCCAAAGAAATTAGGCCTGAATCTCCGTAGCTCCCCATAACCTGTGTCTCCCCAGCAATGCCCGTGTGCTGCTGCAGAGACGATGCAGCTGTGGCTGTTCCCGGCTGCTGAGTGGGGCTGAGCCCTGCGCCGCCGGCCCTGACTGCATTTTGTCTCATCTTCAGAAGATGCTGGATGGAGTTCCACCAGCCAGAAGGAAAACTAACTCCTGCCTCTCCGCTCTCCCCTGTGCACGCACCGGTTTTCCCCAGAGGGTCAGCTAAGGGTGTCCAGAAGCTGGGGAGAGGAGCTGCCTACAGGAGGGTGAAAGTCTGGTGTCAGCATAAGACCCATCATATGTTCTCCTCTGTGAAGGCAGGAGGTTTGTAATGAGTGCCTGGGGTGAGACCACAAAATCCAGACTCTCTACCCAAACCAGCATTTCAGGGCTTATTGCTGTAACGTGGTAATGGGTCGAGTCAATGTCTGGGACGCTCGGAGCATCCCTGAGGAAAACAGCTACAGAAGAGAGAGCAGCTACCAGTGCGCACAACCAGCCAACAGAACCCACCCGTAACAAGATTCAGCTCCTTTACAGATGAACTCAACTCTATCTGGTGTTCAGACACACAGCCTTATTCTTCTCTGGTCTTAAAGGAAAGACGGTAGCCAAACGTTGAGGAACAGGCTCAGCAAACGGGCCTTCTGCTTTAGCATCCGGCATCAGTTTCCCTCTATCGCTCGCCTAGTGCTGCTCAAAGCACAAGTCTGTGTTTCCTCAAAGCCCTTAGGTGTTTCAGGAGCCGGGTCAGACGGCACAGAAGTTTTTATTAAAACCAAAGAGGTTGGCTACGCACTACTGAGAATCCCAGCAGCTCCCACCCACTTCTTGGGGCACATAAAATCAGATATTTCTCCATTCAGAAGAGGAGCCTGACAGGGGATGCGGGCTGCGGGAGCAGACACAGCACCGGTACCCCCTGTATCCACGCGTTGGGTACCGAGTCCCACAGCCGCCTCACCACCAGTGTTCCAGCTGGCACAGCGCGCAGGCAGCTCTGGAGGCGACAGAACCTGGACAAGAAATCCAGGCAGAGTTGTGTTTGCAATGGTAACGGACAGATTTCTTCCAGAGGCAGAAGCCAGCTGTAAAACACAGGCTTGTTTCAGGTGGGGGAAACTGAAAGATGGGTACAGGTACAACTGCAGCAGCCAAAGAGAGAGAAAAAGAGCAAGTGTCGGCTTCAGTGCAAATGCGTAAGGCGAAGCGCAGGCAGGGGTGCTCCTGAGCCAGGATGGGGCCCGTGCCCCGCAGAGGAGGTGCTGGGGCCCAGCAGCAATGCTCAGCTCTGCCGTTCTCTTCCTTGGCCTCCGTCCCTGGCAGCAGCTCAGCATTTCACAGTACTCGGAGAGCTGCTCCTGCTGCAGCTGCCACAGTGGGAGAAGTCACTCTTGGCAGGGAAGCGGCCCCAAACATCCAGCGAAAAAGGCTCTGCTCCTCTGAAGGGGTTTCGGATGCTCACACCACTTGAGGCCCACTGAAACCAGCGGCGAGGACAGAAAAACAAAGCAGATAAATTTTGTATCCCAAAGAGGTTTTACGACGGGCAGGGCTTGCACTGAGCTCTGTTCAAACATCCACGCAGAGGTTAGGAGAGCAGGCACTTAACTCTCCAAGCGCCCCTCCCCGACCAGCTCATTCCTGGAGGCATTGATTTGTCCCCAGCAACACCGGAGAGCCCAGTCCCCCGCCGGTTATCAGCGCAGTGAGCACACAGCAAACAGAGGAACATCGTCATGGAGGAAGGGGAAGGGGACAGAACTTCAGAAATAGAAACAATCCCACGGGGGGTTTAGAACATCGCTGCAAAGGGCAACAGGGCTCCAGGGGCAGCACTGCTCCAAAAGTGGAAATTCCAGCCTCAGAGTAGCTACTCGGAATTTTTTGGCTTACGCAGCACAGCACCATCCACCTGGGAACAAGGAATTTGGGGTTGTTGAAAGGCAGGACGAGCGAAGGCAGGAGGGAGGCACAGGCCAGGTGTAAGACACCAGGAACGGAGACAGGTAAAGGCAAAGTGTGTTTGCTCTAAGCTATTATTCAAATATTGGCATATTTGGGTTTATTGCAGGAACACAAGAGTGATAACATTTGCAGTGCTCAGAAAAACAAAATTCTTCCACATCCCTCCTTTACAAACATGATTTTGAATATAGCAGCAACAGTAACAAAATGCTTTTAGATAAGCTCAGAGAACAGGCTGGTTTTATAAAACATAAAAAGAAGGAAAAGGCATTTGTTTCCCAAGTGGTAACACAGTAACAGTTAAGTGTAAAAAAAAAAACAAAACCAATAATAAAAATGAAGTTCTACAGATCTTTTCATCAGGCATTATGAATGATTTTCAATAAGTTTGAAATAATTTTTTTTAATAACAGCAACAGGAAACTTTTCTTCTGGATGACCGTGTAAATGAAAAGAGTGTGCCCAGCCAGAAGTATAAGTTATTGGTCAACGAAACTGGTGGTTTTTTCTAAGCCTCTGTTAATTCAGTGGCACGGGCATGGTTTGTCAAGACATCTCCCAGATAACCAGACACTCTTACCCGAGCTTTGCCCTCCAGCTGTTTCTCTATCCCACTGAGATGTTCGAGAGCTCCTTTTAATACCCTCTCCCTCTCGCACAAGTCCGTGTACATTCCTGCTTCGTTTTCTTCAACTCCAGATTTCAGATATTGCAGGAGATAGGATTTAATGGCGTCCCCATTTTCTGTTATTGTTTGCCAAATGACCGGCAGGTCCGTGCTCTTTGCCAGACTTAGCAAATGAAGCAGAGCCTGGCAGATCTGCGTCCTGAGGCTGGCACTGTACTTGAATTCCAGAAAGTCCTCGGTGTCTTCGCTCTTCTGCAAGGCCACCACCAAGGCACTCCAGATTTGGCAGAACTGCTCAGTGGAGCCGTAGCATTCCCTCTTGCTTGGGATGGAGAGAGCCATCGCTGATTTGATTCGAACTTTAAAATTCTTGCAGGACTTCACTACTGAGGAAAGCGCATTGTATGCTTGTGTGGTCCAAGGAGCCTCTCCTACCAAAAAAAACAAACAAACCCCAAAACAAAGAAAAAACTACTTTTCAATCAGCCAAAATATACAAAACTGTAAATGTATCTCCTAAATATTTAATAAGCTTACATTTACTGTTATTTATTCTGGTCCAAATGAGAGAATCAGGGGTTTTAAAATGAAAAAATCAGTTTAAAAAGTTAATCTTACGAAGTTTTGTAAGAGGAAAAACGACATTTTACATCTATTCACTCTCTAAACCCACCCTCATGCTCTTTTCTGACGTGACAGATCCACCTGAATACAGCGCAGTGATGCCCGCACGCACAGACCCCTATTTCACTGGCAGAGGTATGCCAGGAAGATTCAGCTCAGTTTGCTTTCTCCTCTCTTCCCCAACGCATTAGTAACAGAGACCTTCTTATCAAAACCACAACCTGCTGCGCAAATCCAAAGCCAGCGAGACAAGTTACTCACCGAGTGGCAAGGCAGGGTTCTTAAATACATTCCCCAGCGCGTAACAAGCATTCCAGCGCACTTTCATAGTGGCCTCGCTCTGGACAGTGGAAATTAGGGCCTGAAGAGATTCCTCGATGGCTTCCCTAAACCTGGGGTTTGCTATGTGATACGGCTGAAGGAAGTGAAGCACATTCCCAAGGGCCCGGACTGCGTTACTCTTTACCTGGAACACACATACACAATAAAAAACAATTCTGGCTTTCAGTTTGTAGGTAAAGCTTTTGTCAAGCTCAGAGCCAACAAGGAGCCCATCTGGAATCAGACCAGTGTCTTATCAGATGGTAACCTCCTAAATGTAGAGAATGAGTCTTTCTGGTGGCAAGTGGTCACCAGGAAAAAACCCCAACAACCCCTCCCCGCACCGTGGAAAAGCGCAATCAAAGGTTCTGCAGGTCAAACAACCTCTAAACACCAGCCCTCAAGAGAGGATGCTGAGCCGCAGCTCCCTGTCTGTTGGGGCAAACAGCCCCTAAGTAACTGCTGCCTGTTTTCTTTTTTCTTTAATAAAAAAATGCAAGAGTTAACTACGCTATGATAACTCCACCCTCCTTCCCCTCAGTCATACCTTGTCTCTGTCCTTAGATGCTTCCGTCGCGGATCGTAACATTTTCAAGAGCAGGAGATCAGAAAATTCCTCTTGAAAGCTTTGTCCCATCGTTTCCCTGCAGAAGGATGACACTGAAAGCCCAGCTCAGACAATCCATCCCCAAAGATGTGATACAATCCTTTATCAAGGCGTATGAACAACCTTCACTCTTTAGAAAGCTAATATGTAAGGCAGACCTTACTACATGTGACCACTATGTTTATTAATTTAAAACCAAACTATCAATGCAAGAAAGCCGGTTAGCAATGCATTAAGTCTGTAATAAAAAACAGAGGGCAATGAATTGCTCGGAGGGGATTCCTTAGCAAGAATATATGATAACTCTTTCCCCTGTTAAAAATGTAACAGTAGGTTAGACTTCCTTCAGTTTTTGATTTGAGGAAGCGTTAAATATTTATTAATCTTACTTCTGTGTTACGTTGAAAGTAAAGTAACCAGGCAACATGCAATTACAAAAAGCAACGAACAAGAAATAGGAAATTGAAAAGTAAACTTGGAATATACTCCAGAACTAATGATTAGAAAGACCTAAACCAAGCAGTTTAGAACCCAACCCCAGATGGATACGGGATACCTGTAATACAGTGTCACGCACTGGTAGACACATAGGCTGAAGGATGATTAAAAAGAAGCATCCAAGCCAAATTTTGGCTTTTTTGATACTCAGTAGATCAGTACCCTCTGTCTGACGCTACGGGAATACGTGCAGAGAGAGTTCTGCGGGCCAAGGCACGCGCTTACGTACATGTTGATGATCAGAGTGTCCGTAAGATTGCCCAGGGACCAAGCTGCTTTGGCACGGACGTTCGGAGACTTGTCATGGAGGGAATTCAGGATAGCGTTCGCTGTGTCTGCCACAAACATCACATCCTATAAAAGTAAAAACTGCCGCAAAGTTAGAAAGTTTTAAAAACCTCAGGTGATTTCCTTAGTAACATAAACATTCTGGCCTTTCTAGGGAAAATGATACCTGCACAGAGACCAGCTCTATTAATATACTCTTCTTTTTCAGGCAACAACTTTTAACGTTTATGGTGCTCTGTACAGCTTTGATCTCTCATTAACAGTCTAAGCCTGCATGCTGACCAAGTTCACCTCTCTCTTGGGTAGCTGTTGCTGAAAGGTTTCAATATATTATTTAATTTAATTGGTGCTTTAGTTACTTTGGATTTTACCATAATTACCTAGACTGCCGATCTTACACCCATCAAATCTCCCTCTTAAGAGAGTAATTGCTTCTCCAAACTCCCTGCTGAGCTGCCTGTCTAATTTTCTCTTCTATGGCACATTACATTTTTTTTTCACTCCCTTACCTATGGTAAAGGATTTTCTTTCAAAATATTTTGGACTCAAATCTCAACGTCAGCTACTGCATACATTTTTACTTATTTTTTTTTATTACAAACACCCATTTAAGGCCACGCTGGAAAAACTAGAGTCTTCCAGCTCAGTCCAGCTAAGGCTCCAGGTCTGGAGATAGTAAAGAAATGCTAGAGACACGTTGCAGACCAAGAGCAAGAAGAACGGCCAATTCACTCCAAAAGAACTCATGTCCCGCATCTTATGGTTCGTCAAACCTATTATAAAATGCCTCAAAATAAGAAAAATGGGCCAGTTCTGACCTGCCGAAGGCAAGAGAAGAGGATGTAGACTCCAAGCGCACGTGCGGCAGCTGCTTTTACCAGTGGGTTCTCACTGTGGTTCAGGCCAAGAAGCAGAGTGACGCACAGGATCTGCTGGTCATTCTGCAACAATAAGCAGTCATGACAACAGAGAGAAAGTGAAAAGATCTCTGTCCTACAAAGACAGACAACTGGCAGACACTCTGAAAGACCCGAATATCTGGAATCTATACAAGCTACCATTCAGAGCTTACTCTTTTCTTTAAAGTAAACCAACTGGCATTTCAGGATGCCACACAGGAAATGGGAATGCTCCAGCAAACATGATCTTGTTGCTGTTAGTTAATATTTTGGTTTCTTTTGTGATCTTATCTATCATCCAAATGCAGAAGGCATGGCCCATCAGAGGTACAACAGACTGGATCGGTTGCTTTTTCCTGTCTTACTTCACTCTTTCCCCTTCATTAATAAGGACGGCCAGGCAGATTAAGTTCATCCTGGACAGATTGTCAGTTCACCAACCCATGACAAAGATCTTTGTTTCATCAGAGCAAAGGGTCAGAGTGGGTACTGACTTGACCCCACACGGCCACAGGGACAAGAGAGCGTACGGGATCAAAGTACAGAGTGATGAAGTACATGCTGTACTCGGAGAAACCAGACGGAGAATTCCAGAGATACTGCTGTACTAGCAATTCTTGGGCAAATGAGATCTGGCAGAATACTCCCCATCGAGAAGGGCACAGTGACATAAAAGGAGCTGCACAATGCAGCGGTGATACCCTGCCAAGGCTTTCATGTCTAAAAGCATATTTCGTGTTGCAAAAGGAGAGTAAGGCCAACACATTTGTTTGCTTCTGCCAGGGCAATCACGGCAGTTTAGTGTTTTAAAAGCTAGACAAAAGAAAAAACATGCATGCAAATTGGTGAACGTCAGCCCATGGCTGTTAGCTCAGCTGTCTCTCTTGACCAGCAAAGCAGCAGCCCTTCACCCCTCCCTCATGCCACGAAATTCTTACCCTCTATCTCCCGCACATCACCACCAAGGCTGAGTATTCACGGCAGGGCCAAACAGCTTCTGTGACCCACAGTTTAATTGTTTTGACAGACTGATTACTCTCTACATCGCCTTTTCCAGTCTTCAATATCACAACTTATTCAGAACGTTAAAAAAAAAAAAAAATATCTGGAAGATTTCTCTACCTTCTCCTTGTAAATTTTAAGAGGCTTTACACTCCTGCAATCTGGTAGACAAAAACAAAGCTTCAATAGGTAAAAATGCCCCGCTTCAAGGAGTGCTCTCTTACCTGCAGGCTGGTGAAAGCTTCTGGCAAGATAGAGGACAGGGCATCGCAGGCGCTTGTCTGAAGAGTCGCGTGCGGAGAGTTCTGAAGAATGCCAGGTAAGGGGCCATTTAACATCATTGTCCAGAAAGTTACAACCTACAGAGGAAGCAGCCAGGTTTACCTATTTGAAGTCGGCAATTAGGCCTAAGTTCTAACACAGATTGCGTTTTTCCATTATCATCTTTAAGACATACTTACAGCAGGTAGCATAATCGCAGGTGAAAGTGATTACCATACTTAGCATTCAGAAGCATTTTAAAGACACTTTAGTACTGCTATCAAGTACTTATCCACTGAGTTCTGTTTGTTTCCTCCTCAAGGCCACATGCACTAAGATTAGATTGCATTAGGTAGAATTACGATCCCGTTCTTGAATCCACACAGCTGGGTATTTTCATTTGCTTGACAATTTACGTTCATGTCAACTAACAGAAGCCCAGCGCTACTGGACACATTTCCTATCTTGTAGGGTCAGCGGTGACCAGCTCAAATCTTAGCACACACCAAAGAAATTTTTACACTTGTCTTCTGTTCACAGAAGCAAGACTTAAACAGGCCTACATTACTACTAGAATGCCAGTTCCTCAGCTTCCGCAAACTTATCCAACAGACAGCCTCGAACAATTAATTTTTCTGAAATCACACGTGTTATGGTTCTGGCCTCCCCCTCTGCACTTGTGAGCAGCTGGAACATGTCGACTGGCTCTTGTAACAACGCAGATTCGCCAAAACTCTAAAAGTGTATGTCTAGGTTTTACGTAGCAGTAATGACACATGCAAAATCTGTGCTGTTCTTCCAGCTTTCTGACTTAGAGCACGCAGGAAGAGGAGGGTTGAGGAAAGCCAGAGAAGCAGCGTTAACACGATGTAAAAGGCAAAAAAAAAAAAAAAAAAGCCAACCATACCTGCCTACAGACCAAAACCAGATACCAAAATATTGCAGGAAGTCTACAAAAATTGTACCTATCAGCACCTATAAAGCTGCAGGGTACTGAGTCCCATCCTGCAACTGATTTACCTGTATCCATGCCAGTAACTTTGCAGAGACTTCAGGAAAGCTCAGCAAAGTGGAATCTCAGAGGGAGCCCACACACTTACCAAGCTGACTGGTACTTTCTGGTCGGGGGCAATGGCTGAATCGGGTTTGTACTGCTGCAGGACCCCTGTGCCCAGCTCCTCCAGAAGCTGCAAGGAAACAAAAAGCAACTAGGTCTTTATCAGGGATAACTCAAGCACTATAGAACTATAGCAACCTCTAACTAGGACTACACTTACCTACCCAGGGAACAAAAAATAAAATTCAGTATTGTTTTGGACTCTATTCTGTCCCTGCTAGTGAAAAAATTAGAGCAAAACCCTTTCTTACATAAAATCTCCAGCTAGAACAGCGCAACAAATTGCTGCGCAAAGAGGAAATCTCTCTGAGCTTTCCTTTGGGTGACAGACTACAGTTCCTGCACCAGCTGATGCTAAATCAGGAAAGGGCCAGTGTTATAGTCCTTGTGTGTCCCAAGGTGACTCAGCAGAGCAACAAAACACTGATGGGAATTCAAGGTTGCAAGCAGAAGGTACATTTCTCAAAGCGTCAGGGTACTGCATTTCCCAAAGAGCTACAGCAGGCACCAGCTCTCTATGGTGTGCCACATCACGCACACATAGATGCTCTCAATATTCATCACTACTCATCTGAACTTGCAAAGCACACTAACAGATAAAATCGATAATGTTGACGCTTCCTCGTGCTCTTACTTTGGCTCCATGAAGCTGAATGGATGGATCCATTTCTTCCATGCATCTGCAAGCCACTTCTCCAAGTTCTAGGAAATAGCTCTGAGCCATAGAGAAATAACCTTTTACAAGAAGAGCCAACACCTAAACGCAAACAAAAGAAATTCCATTCAGCATTTTTTCCGTTACACTAAAATACCCCAAAAACACCCAGAGAGGGTGTTAATGGGTTAATCAACACTGGGACCATACACTAAACTCTGATGTAAACAGATACACCTTGCAGCACAACTTCTAGAATACTAGAGCTAATTAAAAACCTCCCCATTCCATCATCTTGTTCAAAAAAGGGCCACAAAAGCACTATCAAGTAGCAACGCAATGAATTATTTACTGTAAGTGAGGTCTCCTGTAGCTAAAAACTAAGCAAGAGTGCCCGCAAGAGCAACACTCTCCTGTAATACCACTGCTGTGTTCTGTGAAGCTGGATTTTACAAATATTCATTGCTCCAGAAAAAGAGAGAGACTCCTCAGCATGCACATTACTATTTTCTGTGGTTACATGAAGAAAAAAAGGCCAAGTCCCACCATTCACAGGTACTCCTTTAGTCATACCAGCATCTCTCCGCAGTTCCTTGCGGACCGTTCTTTGACTGCAAGGCTCTTCCCCACTGTTTTCTAGCAAAGCTTCAATTTAGATTTTGTATGGAGGAGTTTGCACAGGGAAGACTCACCGCCTTCACCAGATGCCAGCACACACAACCAAATAACATTTAAAAATACTGAAGGTAACAAAAGCCACAGGCAGATGAACTTGCTGCAGCTGGTTTACCATGGGACAGTTATAGTGTGGCCACAGGCATGGAATCCAAGTGTTAGTGCTTTTTCAGTCACAGCAGCTCACACATGCTGCACCAGCAAATGTTTTAGCCGAAATCTCACTGAAAGAGCTCGGAGAAAAGGCAACCCACAGCTGAGGCTTGGCGGACAGGAGGTAATTTGATATTGTACCATGCTGTTCATTTCACAAGCTAGCTGTTCATCCCCACCTGCAAGGATTCCAGTCGAAGGGGACAGGGTTCATAAACGCTGGAGAATGATGGAAAGTTGGCATCGCTGTCAGAACAGGAATCCTCACGGGGCAGAACGATGATGGAAACGCAGAGACGGAGAAGCCAGCATGGTTCGGAAGACGTACATCCTGCTGGATTATCTTGAGGTTCCCCTTCTGAGGGGAGTGCTTTCCTCCACTGCTCAGAAGAATTAAAACGGTGAGGGGTGGCACTACCACTATTATTTAGCCCTGAAGAACTGGGCTGTTGCAAAAGTAACTGCACCTCTGGTAAAGGTGCCTGGACAGATACTATAGCCCCTAATAACGTGAGACTAGAAACTCGAACATTAACGTCTGCAAGAAAGAACAGGGCAGGGGAAGAAAAAGCCAGTCCGTTAGCGTCTCACTGACACGTCAGCATCCTTCTTCAGCAGTTTTCACACAAGACAGGTCATAACATACAATTTGAGAGCAATACATGTATTTGTGAAGCATGGGGTGGGCAGGAAAATCCACAACTGTTTTGTAATAACCAATGCTGAATTAACATATAACATATATAAGGATGCTCCAGCCAAACAGAATACAAACCTTTATGACAAACGTATGGCTTTATCTGGTTCCAAACTCTCGTCAGCAACCCAGGTTTTAAGCGGCTGTACGGTGCATTTGAAACTAAATTTGCAAGGCACTGAAAGACACAAAAGAACATACATGCCGTGATGGCTACAATGTCAGCCTGGCCTCCAACAGATTTGTTTTTACATTTGCAATTTAGGTCATTCAGACAGCTAATTATCTGAGGGCACCTGAAAACAAATGCCCCAATTATCTGCTGTTTGAAAACTGGTTGCAACCTTGGCTCCTAAGAACAAGTATTTAACTACTGTGCCCTGGCATAAGGGCCAAGGAATTTCAATAGCCCACGGAAAGCTTTTTTTGCCAATTTGGATTCCCGTTTTAAAGCCAATGTGAGTCTTCAGAATCATTTCATAGGTTCATTGAGCTCCAAAAAGACTACACGAAAGAAACATAGGAACAAGAGAATTGTGCTGAAGAGAAAAGAAGCCTTAGGACTCTGTAGGAAGACTCAATCAATGAAGCCTTGTGAGACGATAGCAGTCCATTTCCCACCACCACCTTAGTCCTCAAGAGCTACAATAATTTCTGTGCAATCTTTCTTCAAGACTTAGAGACCAATATAATCTCCTGGGCAGCATTTGAAACATTTACAGTAGAGTTACCTTGACTATTTGTGTCAGTGTTTGAGAAGAGGATTCTGCCACCAGGGCTAGTAGCAGGCAGCGGTGCAGCTCCCGGATGCTAGAAGCAAGAGTTACAGAGAAGGGAGTAAAAGCTCTCTTGTGATCATTGGCATCTTCAGCAACAGAAAGAAACTGCTTAGAACCTTCCAGGATGGCTGAGAGAACTTGAAGAGCGCAGGCACGGGTCTGAAACAACAAAACCTTTCTGTTACCCACTTTTAATACCTCCTTCGAGCTGATGGAGAATTTAAGTTTATGAAAGTATCTTTCTCCAGAAAAAGAAAATTCAACTCCAACTACCTTTTCTCCTACCTTTAAGCAGCATACAACCAATGCTTTGTTTCCTTAACCAATACTTTCTCTTTTATTTCTCATGGTACGGTGACTAAGCAACACAGATACAGTAGCCAAAGTACTTACCGAAGGCCAGAGAAGACAACTCTTAAGATTAATATGGGAAAAACACCATGCTTTCTCTACTCAGAAATGACTCACCTTTGGAGAAGGGTCCTTTAAAGCAATAGTCATCAAGGACACTGACTGGGGGCTGCCAATACCAGGTGCATCAGGAACAAACGCTGACCAGTAGCCATAAAGAACTCGTTTTTCCATTGATTTTATAGCGGAGAGGAAACAGGCTAAAGCCCCTTGACGAACACTGGCTTGATAAGATCTTAAAAACAAACAAAAAGATCAATGAAATAGCATCAGTGAAAAGTAACGGACTTCACCTCTTTCACTTACATTAGTGGCTAGCTGTGAGAAGACATTTTTTAGATGAAGAACAGGAACAGAAAGAACAAATTTACTTTCAAACCAGTAGGAGAAAACTGGAAGGCAGGAATTCCTATCACCACATAAATCAAAAGGAAAGTGATTTCCTCAACAGTTTTGATTAAGAACAAAGTGCTAGGTTCCCGTGGAAGCATAAGAGGCTGCAGACATGTAAAATTTGTGCCAGATCTACAGGAACAAAAAGCACGCTTTAACATGATACATGAGCTTAAATTGTTACGAATAAGAGTTCACTCTGCCACCATGCTTGATGTTTACACGAACAACAATCACCTCACTTTACTCTGTATTCCACCTTCAGCATCAGAATATTCCGACTCACTGCTGCTGATTCTTTTCCAAGTAGTATAATGTGACGACAAGTGATCCTTTCCAGCAGACACATGTGCAACATCTGATGCACGACTCCGAGGATCCGAACAAGGACTGTTCTGCACATCCCCCACATGCAATTTCAGCATGTCTGCTCCAAGGACCAATTCGTTTCCTGCATCACCCAAATCTTCTCTTCCCTCTTCCCCAAAATCTCCCTTCTTTTGTTTCCCTTTGGACTTTTTTCTTCGGTTCTGTTTTAAGATGAAAAATAGGTATTTTTTTTAAATCTTTTGAAATATCTAGAGATATGCAAATATTTTATACTTGTATATCTTTTACTGAGGGAAAAAGGTCTCATCTGAAAACAAAACTAACTGCTAATCCAGAGTAAAAGCAGAGTTTAATATAATAAATCATGCCCCCTGTACAGTACATCTAGTCTCTAAATTAATTTTATACGAGATTTAGTTTAACCAAGAGTTATCACAGCTATTTAGCATCTTCTGTTACAACAATACTGCACATAAGTGCAATTATATGGAAGTGCAATACTGTACATACAGAAACAATCACTTCTTTAATATCTGAGAATCTGCACTCTGCTTATTAGTAGCAACAGTAACATCAGTATAGTAATACCTTAGTGTAAGGAGGCAGTTTATATTTGAATAGCCTCAAAAATTAAGTTTTGGTCTCTTCATCAGTAAAGCAAAAGATTTTCAACAAAACTTTTAGTTAAAATCATGTTTCACACAAAAGAGATTAAAGAAGAGGAAGAGTAAATACTTCTCTAGTTCTTTTAGATTTACAATAGGTATTTAAGATCTAAAAAGAAACAAGTCAACGTGACCATACAACTTTATTCTCTCTAACATCTTTCAGATAATCGGTAATCCAAAATGTTTAGAGGGTTAAAAAATAACCTGTAGAAGTATTAAGCAGAACAGATGAGGGAGGGGGAAGGAAATTGGTCTCTAGATGAACTTGACTTCTCTAAGAAAGAGTCAAACAATTGCGCAAGCGTTAGGAGAGAAAATGTAACTTATAAAATGAAAAGCTTTGGCTAGTCTGCAAGGAGCAACCCTATGTCTGCAGGCCAGGAATTCTTGGCTATAGATGAATAACTGATGCACACAGCTTAACCCGGGAAAACCAATCTCTGCAGAGCCATTTGTTCCTGTCACCCAAGTTTACAAAGCAATTTTAATCAGTGGAGAGATTTATAATCAACACCTTTAAAGCAGAGAATGTGAAATGTATCACATGCTCCGAACACAAGGAGCCTGTTAGCCACCGATACCACGTCAGGTAAGACAAAACCACAACACACACGCGCACAACGAGCATGCAGCAGAATCAGTATAATTTCACCTTACCCCTGTCTGCTTAAAGGTGGCCGGTTCTGATTGCTCCTGTTTGATGGGCGACCTTTTATCGTACTGAGGTAACGGAGCCGGGTACAAGGCTGCGGGCATTTCTATGCTCAGTCCTGGCAGTCCATGAAACATACATTTCTAGAACAGTAACAAACGCGTTAGCATTCTTTCCCATTTTGATGCACAAAGATTTGCTGCGTATTTACAGCATATTTACTCGGGCGTTCATCAGTTTTCAGTTGGGCTTGTGATCCTTCCCCCAGGTCCTGCCTCTCCCCATGCTACGTAACAGCGATGCAACATCTGAAATTCAACCATCTCTAGATTTAAGTAGGTCCAAAAAAACCAAGCCTCCCATGTTTCTCTCACATTCTTTTGTGGGCAGTGCAGTTAAGATGCTGTGAGAGAAACTCAATGTCTTTTTCTTTATATCTCACACTACATTTCCACCCACGCTCAGGCTTCTCTGCTCCCTCTTTCTCGTTTCCTACTGTTTCCCACTTAACACGCATCTGGAACACACACCTTCCAGTCTCCGCCTCTTCCTCAAAGCGGATTTAAGTATTTACCTTTAATACTGCAAGAAGAGATCCAATTTGGTCAGTTTGCATTAGTTTCATCTTCCCACCATTGAGAAGCGACTGGATACCTTTCAGTGCATTTTGCAGTAACTGAAAACCAAAACACAGAATGAATTACTTTTCCTTCCCAAAATACTGAAGGTTCACATCTTTCAAGTGACCTTCTAGGCAATTACGGGTTTTGCTCAACATAATTACTTGGACAGTTACTTATGTTTATTAAAAAAGAAAATCTTAGACTATTTAAACAAAATCTCAGTTGACAATATTCCAAATTTCATACATTCCAAATTCCAATATTCCAACAGCACAATCTCCTAATTAGAGTATTCTAGACAATTAGACTCACACTTACCATGCAAAAAGTGATGTCATCTACATCAGAGGTTTTTGAAGACTGTAGAACACTTAGAAAAGTCTGAAAACAGACACTTCTGTACAACTCATCCAAGTACGGCTGTCCAGGCACACTAAAATTAAAGCAGGAGGTGACAACTGGTTGGTTTACAGTCTGTCCCACAGCTTTATAACATTACACAAACTCAGATCCGAGCCCTCCACTAGACGGAAAAGCACAGCCCCAGATGGAGGGACAGCTCTTTGAAAGGCATCAGCTCTACCACTATGAAGAACAAAAGGAAACCTTCTGCACAAAGAGTTCGTACAATCGTAGTGTACCTTACACCTACTCTGCTTCTGTGGCCACCTCCTCAATTCCAACAACCCTCCAGGCATAGCTGAACAAGCTGTCACGCTTATAAATGCTTTTTAGGCAAAATTTGTCATTGAAAAGGGCCTAGAATGACTTATGCCGTTTCCCTAGTTTCCGTGAAGTCTGGACAACCTTAATGTGCTGAAACATTTTAATATCCAGTTGACTTACTGCATGAAGAGAGAGGGCGACCGCATCACTTCAGCTTTGCAACCTTGAGTACCGTTTAGTAAGAGCTGGCCATTGTTGCACTGGATTTACAGTCATTAAACAAATTCTTTTGTAATGGATTCCTAAGTACCTGGTTTCAACACATTTAATTACCTCAAGCCATCAACGCATGTTTGATAATACTCACAGGACAACTCTAATATTGCAAGTGATTTTCCTGAAATTAGAATCAGAGAATAGTCGAGGTTGGAAGGCACGTCTGGAGACCGCCTAGTCCAACCCCCTTGCTTGAAGTAGGCTCAACCAGAGCAGGCTGCCAAGGACTGTGTCCAATCAGCTTTTGAATATCTCCAGGGATGGAGACTCCACAGCCTCTCTGGACAACTGGTTACAGTGTTCAATAATCCTTAATTTATTTATTTTTTTCCTCCTTATGTTTAATCAGAATTTCCTGTATTTCAGTTTGTTCCCATTGCTTCTTGCCCTTTCACTGGGCGTCACTGAGAACAGTCTGGCTCTGTCATCTTCATTCCCTGCCATCATGTATTTATACACATTGGTAAGATCCTCACTGAGCCTTCTCCAAGCTAAACAATCCCAAGTCTCCACACAGAAAAATCATCATGCCCCAAACTGCCAGATGTCGCATTTATTTACATTAAGTAGTTTTTCAGACTCCATCTATAAGTGCCAAAATTCTAAGCTTTTGTGGTTTTGTGGGGTTTTTCATTTGTTTGTTTGGTTGGTTGTGTTGTTGTGTTTTGTTTTTTTTTTTTTTTAAAAAGCCATCTGTTCACAGGAACTATTAACCAAAAAACTCTTTACAGCAAGTCCAAGTATCTATTGCTTTTATTAATTACTTGCTTGCCCACAGAGACTGGGTAGTCTTCCCACATAGCAGCTAATAAACATTTGACATTGCTGTGGCATCAGCATATTTACATGTGGAATGGAAAAATGGATGAATTACAAAAGAGTAACTGATAATCACTATAAAAACTTGTAGCTGACCATTTCTTAGGCAAAATTAACCCGAAGAATCACTGCAGAGACCAGACAGCACAATGCTTTTTGTTTTCTTCCCTAAACTAATCTCTGTAACATTTCTGGAAGACTGATTACAGTTTTATCCACAAATGATACAATATCTTGGAGCATTAAAGTTTTACATTTCAAGTTCATGCACATACACCTTACTGGTCCTGAATTTAATGTTCCTAGCCCAAACAGAGCAGACCAGTCCGTGCGCTCAGATGTACAGCTTCTAAAGCATCCGCTCCGCCATCTGCAAAGGCTTGTACGCACCTGAGACACAGGTTTGCCATGCTGCGTACTGCTGCCCTCCTGAGTTCCACGTCTGGCTGAGCAGAATCACTGAACTGCACCAGGAGCCCAGTCTTGCCCAGCAAATCTGGGAGATACTAAAAACAAACCACCAGAAGTCATTAGGGGTCACTGCTCTTCCCTCAGTGTCCTGGTTCTTCTGTTTGGAAGATAAATATATATATGCTACAAAAAAAGATTTGTCAGCTGCAATTTCAGATTCCACAGACAGATTATGTTTATAAAAAAATGACATGTAAATATTAATTTCCAAAGTTCTCTTATTATGCATTTTAAAAGCGTTGAGCATGAGCATAGTTGAGACCGAGTCCCAATTTATGCTTTCTTCCTAAACGTAAAGCTAAGTCAGTAACAACTGCTGTACCAAACTGCTGCCGTTATATAGGCTACAAACCCACGCAAGCTGGCAGCTCCAAAACTGCTAGCATCACCGCCCCGCGCTTCAGCCCAACAGCAGAAACTGCTCTGCAAGCTGCCAAGAGCTGGTGACGGCAGGGGAATTCAACACATCAAACACTATCAGTCCCACCGCAGCAACAAGGAGCTTCATACAAACCTCAGGATTGAGACCTGATAGTCTCCAGTTTGAAATGGCTTCGAGCCCACCGCACACTAAAGACCTGATCTGGTTACAGGATAAGTTTCAGGATCCTCAATGGACCCTGCTGAGTAATGTGCAATTTGAAGCTCCCTGCGGTTTTCCTGCCTGATACACAAGCACACCAGGGTGGTTAGTCTACAGGCTAAGCCTGCTGCCCGTCTTTAATAGCATGCCTTTGGCTCAAGCCAGGTCAATGGGTGGTCCCTACAGCTGCAGCTTGCAGCTATAGAGGTACGTGGCATGGAAAGAATCTTGTTATCTTCTGATTATTAGTATACACACCTATCACACCCGAAAATCAATTTTTCCCCAAATATCGGTCACTATTTAAATGGGATTATTCTTAACATAAAAGGTGTGCCTATTTGAGAACATGATACTTTTTTATTCTTTCTATGAAAGAAAGCAGAAACAGCAAAAGTGTGCAAATATTTTTGTGGTTACTTTCTCTTAGCCTGTAAACTCACCTTCTGACATTTAGGTCCATTATTGTAAACAAGCGCTGCTAAGGCTTGCAGAATTTCAACATGTGTCCAAGAGCTGCACTGCTTAAGTGCAGAGATGCAGTAGGAGAGAAGAAAATTCAAGTTCTGTTCATCAACCATCACCTGTCCCAACAGAAAAGGACTGTGGTCAAGAAAACATCGTCATGTACTGCTGGAGTCAATACACCCAGATATTTTGGTCATGGACTCAGCTGACCTGGCTGTTAAAATTATTCACAATCACAGAATCAGCTGACGCTTAAACAGATAAACCAACACAAATGTCCTAAAACCAAGAGTATTTCCAATGGTGTATTGCTTCTAACTGAAAGCTGGTTTTACCGGAGGAACCATGCACAGATTAGAACCTCAGCTAAGAATAAATAAGTAATACAGTGAAAATCCGAGAAACTCTGCATGAAGGTCAGCTCCATAAAAAGAGAGAGGCGGCCTCCCTGGCTTAGCAGGGGGACCAGGCAGCCAGAACACAGGGAAAGGAGGGACAGGGCCAAACTTTCCATACCTGAAATCTGTTAAGTAAGTGATGGATAAGCTGGCAAACTTTGCTGACAAGATGTTCCTGATCAAGGTGAACCAGCTGACAGGCTTGGACAAGCACAGCACAAACATCCTGGAAAAGAAAGCCTTACTTTATTATTTGGAAACTACAAAGCTAGGGTGGAAACCACATCATCAGCTAAGACTTTGATCACACAACCAGATCTGCGTGTGGATACCATTAACATCAATACACGCAGATAATGTAACAAAATTAATGAAACTCCAGCTAGTGAGCTTCCCCTCAGTCACCTCCAAACCTTCAGCCTGATGCAGGGATATGCTGACAGGGATTCAGATGGCAGGAGTGCTGCTCAAACAATATCACTTAAACACTGGAGCAAAAGCAAAGCCGATAATAATGGCAAAACAAAAATACAAAACTGAGATCAAGGAACGAGGCAGAGCCGGGGGAAAGGAGCACTGTCCAAAAACTAATTCATTTCAAAACGCAAAGCCTATTCTGGAAATAAAGTAGGTAAGTCAGCACTGTTTACAGCGTAATGATGAAGGACAGTGTGTTCCCAATGAAGCAGTATCAATACCAAAAAACTACAGTACTCAGCTTTGCAAGGCTTATTTTAAGACTGGAAAATTTTTAATTGTTTGAATAACAGAATGTGAAAATTGCCCAGTCCCTGTGCCTACACTCCGACCCACTGCCCGCTCACTGGTGTCACCCACCATCTCCACCCGCGCTCATGCCCTCCTGCTGCTGGGACACGTATGCTGACCCCAGCAGGGTTTTGGCACACAGCAGCAGAGGTCACAAATCACCCAGAGAGGTGGGGAAGGGAACCAGGGTGGGCAAAGGCAGGAGAGAACAGGATTGTGGGGAGGAGGGTGGAAGATGTGCAGGAAAATCCAGAGTCTGGAGCGAGCTGGCCCGTGGGGAGCCACAGGGGACACATACAGGGCTGCCGCGTGGGGGCACCGGGCAAGATGTCTGCAGGTGCCTCCACGCCAGTCTGCACAACCCACGGAATGGGAGGGGTTGGAAGAGACCTCTGGACATCCAGTCCCACGCCCTGCCAAAAGCGGGGTCACCCAGAGCAGGTTGGGCAAGAAAGCGTCCAGGCGGGTTTTGAATATCTCCAGAGACGGAGACTCCACACCCACTCCGGGCAGCCTGCGCCAGTGCTCTGCCACCCTCACAGTAAAGAGGGTGGCAGAGTTTTTCCTCATGTTCAGATGGAATTTCCTGTGTTCCAGTTTGTGCCCATTACCCCTTGTCCTGTCACTGGGCACCACTAAAAAGAGTCCGGCCCCACCATCTTGACACCCACCCTACAGATATTGATGAGCACTGATGAGATCCCCTCCCAGTCTGCTCTTCTCCAGGCTGAACATCCCCAGGTCCCTCAGCAGAGAGATGCTTCAGTCCCCTCAGCATCTTCACAGCCTCCCCTGGGAGCCCACCCATAGAATCATAGAATGGTTTGGGCTGGAAAGGACCTTTAAAGCTCATCTAGTCCATCCCCCTGCCACGGGCAGGGACATCTTCCACTAGACCAGGTTGCTCCAAGCCCCGACCAACCTGGCCTGGAATGCTTCCAGGGATGGGGCATCTCCCACCTCTCTGGGCAACCTGGGCCAGGGTCTCACCACCCTCCGAGTGAAAAATTTCTTTCTTATATCGAATCTAAATCTTCCCACTTTTAGTTTAAAGCCATCACCCCTCGTCCTACCACTACAGGCCCTGCTATAAAGTCTGTCCCCTCTTTCCCGTGGGTCCCTTTAGGGACGGGAATGCCGTGGGGGTGCACACCTGGGAAGGCATCCGCACCCCGACCCGCGCGTCCCCCCCGCCAGCCGCCGTAGAGACGGGGGGAGCCCCGCGTCAGCGTGCGGTCACACGCGTGACGTGCACACTCCCGTGACGTGCACACCCACGTGCAAGCGCCTTCTTCCCGCCCCTCCACGAGCGCGCACATCCCCCGCCGTGTGCGACCCCCGCCCGGCCCCGCTCCCCGGCCGTACCTGAGGGCTGGGCGCGGCCGCCGGCGCCGGCCCGCAGCTCTCGGAGATGAGCTGGTCGAAGAGCAGGTGGAGCTCGGTGCGACGGCCGCCGTCGGGCCGCTCCGCGCCGGGCTGAGACCGCAGGGCGCCCAGCCGCGCCAGGTAACGGCGGAAAGAGCCGCCCGGCTCCTCCGGCTCCGGCCCCGCCACGGCCACGGCGGCCATCTTCCGTCCTCCCGGCAGCGGCGCTATGGCAACTGGGAGCACTTCCGGGGCGCGGGGCGGCTACGGTGGCCGGGCGGGGCCGGCGCGCGGCGGGCGGGCTGCGGCCCCGCTGGGGGACCGGCACCGGCACCCTCCGAGGAGGCCGGTTTTCACTTTGAGGGAGCCGGGGAGTAAGCGCAGGGGAGCCCCAGGGGTGGGCGGTGGGCCGCTGGAGCGCGGCCCCCGGCCCCGGTAGTCCGCACGGTGCACGGTGAGGGGCTGCAGGGCCGAGCGAGCTCCGGCGGGCACGGGGCCTGAGCCGTGACACGCTCACAGCGGTGTCACCCTCAGAGCTGTGCCATGCACACAGGGTGTAGCCATGTCACACGCACCGCCGTGACACACTTACAACAGTGACACGCTCACAGCCAGGTCACACACACGGCCGTGACGTGCTCACAGCCGTACTACTGTCACAGCCCTGACACACTGACAGCCATGCCACACTCACGGCCGTGACACGCTCACAGCCCTATCACGATCGCAGCCCTGACATGGTCACATCTGCGACACACTCACAGCCCTGACACGCTCACAGGCATGACACAGATGTGTCACGCTCACAGACATGTCGCCCTCAACAGCCATGTCACACCCCAGCTGTGTCCCGCCCCAGCCATGTCCTGCCCCAGCCATGTCCCATTCCCAGCCATGTCACCCTCTCAGCCATGTCTGTGTCCTGCCCCAGCCGTGTCACCCTCCCAGCATGTCCCGCTCCCAGCCATGTCCCGCCCCAGCCGTGTCCTGCCCCAGCCGTGTCCCACTCCCAGCCATGTCACCCTCTCAGCCATGTCCCACCCCAGCCATGTCCCGCTCCCAGCCATGTCACCCTCTCAGCCATGTCCCACCCCAGCCATGTCCCGCTCCCAGCCATGTCCCGCCCCAGCCGTGTCCTGCCCCAGCCATGTCCCACCCCAGCCATGTCCCGCTCCCAGCCATGTCCCGCCCCAGCCGTGTCCTGCCCCAGCCGTGTCACCCTCCCAGCCATGTCCCACCCCAGCCATGTCCCGCTCCCAGCCATGTCCTGCCCCAGCCGTGTCCTGCCCCAGCCGTGTCCTGCCCCAGCCGTGTCACCCTCCCAGCCATGTCCCGCTCCCAGCCGTGTCCTGCCCCAGCCATGTCCCATTCCCAGCCGTGTCACCCTCTCAGCCATGTCCCACCCCAGCCATGTCCCGCTCCCAGCCGTGTCCTGCCCCAGCCGTGTCCCATTCCCAGCCGTGTCACCCTCTCAGCCATGTCCCACCCCAGCCATGTCCCGCTCCCAGCCGTGTCCTGCCCCAGCCGTGTCACCCTCCCAGCCATGTCCCACCCCAGCCGTGTCACCCTCGCAGCCGTGTCCCGCCCCGGCCGTGTCCCGCAGCCGGGCAGAAAGGCACTCACGGCGGCGGGGGGAGCACGGTGCCCGCCCCGGCCGCCGCCGCGGCTCCGGTGTCGCGGCTCCGGTCGGGCGGAGCGGGGCTAGTGGCCGCAGGGCCGCGGTAGGTGGCACTGGCCGTCCGCGATCGTGGCCACGGAGCCAGGGGCCAGCCCGGCTGCAGCCCGGCGAGCCACGGCCTCCCCCCGGTCTGGGCGGGGCTGCGCGGATTTTAGCCGTCGCGGACGCTCGGTGCTTCTTTAAAAGTCACAGTGAGAGACCGATGTAGCCTGAAACAAGCCCGCAGTCCGGGCTGCGGGGCTGCTCCTGTCCCACGCTCGCTGCCCTGTCCTGGCTCTGTCTGTACACGGGACATAACGGATTTCGGCCCTGGGGACACAAGGGACTGGCAATTGGTAAGAGCAACCTGCTCGCCTTAAGGACATCACTCCAGAACTGAACTGCACCTCACCGGGAATTAATTCCTTGCTGATGGGTAACATCAAATTAACTGACGGTCTCCCACCTTTTCCTTGTGGGTCCCAGGAGAGAGGCCAGGGTCTGAAAGGCCCCAGCTGATGGGGAATACCCTGGACCAGGGATGAGCCAAGCGATACTGCCCTGCTGCACAGGGACGCTGCCATCATGGGGCTCTGCGTCACCCAGGAAGGAGCAGGAGGGCTGCAGCATCGGGGCACAGCGTCCTCTCCTTCCATGTCACAACCAGGCGAAGCCAAGGTCTGGTACCTCACTCCAGAGACTCTCCTACCTCCAGTTTACCTCGCTTCACCTTCCTTTCATTTCCTTATCAGGCTGAGCACCGCAAGTAAGAAAAGTACGTCCTTTGCCACCAGTGCCATTGCGTTGGCTTTATTCTTTGCCCTGGGCTGTCTGACTATGTCTAATTGCTCTGCTTCTTACCTTTATCATTCCATTTATGCTTTATTATTTGGTCCCCAGACGTCCTTAACAGGCCTCCGAGGCAGGCACAGTGAAACACGTAGCAAAGAGACAGCCTCAAGCAGCACCGCGTATGAGTATTGTGCGAGGATGATTTTAGAAAGCTCTTTGCTGTCGCTCCAGGGAGAGCAGCTGCTTGACGTGCTCTGGGAGGCAGCGGAAAAAGGAGGAGCACATGGCCACCTCCACCGCGGCAGAGCCTTTGTGCCAGGGTCTTCATCCCCCTCGGAAGGAACGCAGGCATGGCTTTTGGTGTGAAAGCCCGGCAGTGGGTGGGTTAGCGCTGCCTGGGAGTCGCACCCTCCCGTGTCACACAGCCACCGCCTGCGGGCTGCTTGGAACCCTGCCACCACACCGGGGCGGGATGGAGAGTGGGGACACCCCGGGCATCCACCCAGTGGCAGCACGTCCCGGCACTTGGCTCCATCCTGGAAAGCCCTTCTCGCACTCGCAGCGTCCGTGGGTCCGCCATGGTGGCTGTGTCGGAGCCGGGGTCTCGGCTGCCACCCGCTGCCACCCTGCATCCCATCTGGGGACACACTCAGGTGGAGCCGCGTTGGGTCTGCAATTTCAAAGCCAGGAATGTCAGCGTTGTCTTCCCAGCTGCTCTGCCTGCCATAAATTTCTACCAAACCCACACTCGGGGACTTCTTTTTTATTTGGTTTTGTTCCTTTTATTTTGTGATTTATTATTTTTAAAACTTCTTAATGCATATTTAAAGCTCTTCCTTTCTTCTGGTCCTCTGTTTTGAAAACGGTGCCGCAATGTGCGTTTTGACAGCAGCCCCCGCTTTTGTGCGGCCCTAATAAATCTGTGACTGAAAGCAGACTGGCACCGCTGCACGGGTTTAAAAAGCAATGAAACCAGCCCAGAGCTGGGTAAAGACACCACGGATTTAGGGAATAACCCCACCGAAGCCAGCGATGTTACACCAAGACACATTATACCAGCTCTTGGTAAGCCTTTGCGTTTACTCACCTCTCAAAACCCCCAAAGAAGAGTGAACATCGAACATCGCAGTACCCAGCAGTGGCCATGAGGGAAAACAGCGCAAGTCCAGGACTGTGAGACGTGCTCTGCTACTATCATGCAAATACATCTGGTTCAGCAGCTCCCAGGCAGACTTCAAAGGCCAGAGAAGTCATTAGACTCACAGTTCAAAGAAAAAAGTGAGCAGCTGGTTTAGGCCATCTGGTAAGGGACACAAAATGGTCTCTTTCTTCCCCAGTCAGTCTATGAAATTTTCATTAATTGTAGGAACATCTTCCAACATTAACCAACATAATATTGTTAAAAATGTTAAGTCTCGGTAAATCATCAGAACTCCCGTCTCAGGAAAACAAGGTAGCTACAGTCCGGTGGGTTCTTTCCTCCCCTGTAATACAGCACGCCGTAATTACAATTTTAGGTTGATGTTCTCAAAGCAAATTAGTGGGAATTGGATTCCTCAGCTCCTTTGAAGGTCCCAGGGAAGAATGTGGACAGGATGGTTCCCCAGGCTGCAGAGGAATCTCCTTCTCTATTGATTTCAGGAGCCAGGTTTGGCTCAAAAACATGTGCAGAAAGTGTCCTTCCCTGGGCTGCGTCCCTTGGGCTCGTTTCTCCTGGGCTGGGTCCCACCAGCCGTGATGCTGCTGGGATGTGGGCTTTGCCTCGGGAGAGCTGAGCATCACACCATGTCCCCAGAGAGACGGCAGGGGAAGCTGATCCCCTCGCTCACAGTGGGATCCACGCTCCTCTGGGTGCCAGGGAGCCCGGCTGAGCCCAGGCAAACGCTGACAGCATTTTGCCAACCCTGTTTGGTCACAGCTTAAATAAAACCCCCACCTGCAGCTCCCCCAGCAGAGACAGCCCAGCCAAGGAAATTCCAGCTCCGGCAGCTCAGCACAGCACAGCTCAGCAGAAATCCCCGGTTTAGCTGCTCTGATCTCAGAGCCCCCAAGAGCTCCTGGAAATTGATATTCCTGCTGAATATATGGATGAGTTCCTTGAAATTCAGGCAGGTGGTTTGATAATGCGGGGATGGTGACAGCTGCCGCGGGGACGCCAAACTAAGCAGGAGCCGGATAGAGAGCTCAAGGGCACGGCAGAAACCTGCTGATTCTGACAAAGCGATGACCTGGGAGCTGCTGCCGGTTCTCCCTGCCTTCTCCGCGCCTTCCACATTTGTTAGCTCTGTCTCTTCCTGTTAAAGGTGAAACGGAGGGAGTTCATCTTATTGCCCTGGGAAAAAACCTGGCCCAAAGTTCAGCTGGGAATTTTGGGGGGTTTCAGTCCCAGGCTTTCCCAAACACTGTCATTTCTGTCAGTTCTGCCTTTGGTCCTCTTTCCTGGGACTGTCCAAATTTACTGACTTTTCACTTCCTATCAGCAGCATTTCAAAGCAGATCAAACGCCTGACCCCAGAAAAATCCCCGATCCTCTGACGTGCTCATACATGCAGGGAAGCTGCTGTGGCTGCACCCCTTGCCTGTGTTTTGCCCGCACCGTGCAGAGCATCACTGTGCGTTAACACATCAACGTCACGAGCTGTGCCGTCCTCCTGAGCCATGCTGGTTCTCGAGCACTTGCCCAGGTTAGAGAGCAGGAGAGCAGCTGGGCCGAGGACAGCGGGACGAGAAAAACTACTCACCCCAGAGCGGAGATCGGTGAAGGAGCAGGGGCTGTCGCGGGGAGCCCCCGGCCGCAGAGGGGTGCCTGCCAACATGCACTCCATCCCTGGGAGGGGGATTTAGGAGCCCCCCTGCCTGCACCGTGCTACACATCTACCACTCCCCAAAGGCATGTGAAGATTCAGCCCCGATACAATACTTACCTTTATCTCCGCTGGTGCCAAAAGTGTCTCCCACTGGCTTCCCAGCTGTTTTCCCAAGCTGCAGGCCAGCTGAGCGGGCAAACAGTGCTGACTCCTGAAGGACAGACCCAAATACTTGAAATACTTTCCTAATCTCATTTTCTCATGCAAACGACTGCTGGGTTGTCAGGGATGTTACTCCAAGGCAGCAGCGGTGATGGGACGGGAGATGGGACAGGGTGCTTGGGATGGCAAGGGAAGGATCCGGCCAGGGGGCTTCCACGAGCCCTCTGAGCCTCCTCATGTGGTCCCACCACAGCACGGGTGCCCAAGGCCGCACTCACCTCACCTGGACCCCCACCTTGCTCCTCCAGTCCCGCTTGCTCAGGCGCAGCCTTGCTCTGGCTGCAGGTGCCCTGGTGATTTGGCTAATTAGGATTATTCCTCCCCTGCAATGCGGGCCATTAAACCTCCTTTCACATGGCAACACCCATGGGCTGGGGTCACCAGCCCTCCTGGGAAGGGGGCTCAGTATTCCGTAGCTGTTTCTGTGTGGAAGAACTTCTGGCTCTATTTAATGTGGCTTAAATCGAGTGCGTGCTGGGATTGCAGCCGAGTTTGGTGCAGAGATTTTGGAAACGCTGCTTCTGCCTCCCCCTTGTGCTCCTCTCCCCAAGCGTTATCTCCCCAGAGCTGGCAAAGGCTGGGATATTTCCACATCTGCCTTTCCTGGGAGGTGGTGAGGACCCGGGGGACACCGGCGGAGCCTAGCTGGTGGCAGCAGAGCCTGCAAATGCCTCCCTCTACACAAAACAGCGCAGACTTGCTTTTTGAGTTTTACACCCAAATCTGTTTTTATCCATTGCACGTTTTCAGGCGAGATGCTGTAAATGAACATTAAAACTCCCTGCCCCAGACCCGAGAGGGGTGAAGGAGCAGGGGCTGCCACCCTCAGCGGTGGGCCGGGTCCCCGAGCAGCTCCGCAGCCCGCGGGAGGCGGCTGCCGGTGGAGTGGGGAACACGGCACCCGAGAACGCGGTGACCTGCTGGGAGTTGGAGAGCGCGTCTCTGCTCGCTGCCGAGCCGCCAGCAACCTGCCAGGGATGCGCACCAAACATGAGCTAATCCCAACAAAAATAGGAGTGAAATCATAATTCATATGCATAATTCATGTGCATAATTTTATCTTCGCCGTGTATTCTCCGGGGATGTATTCTAGAAAATGCTGTTTTTCCCCTCCCCTCAACGCTCGCGTCCTTCCAAAAAGTGCCGTAGATGCAAATCATTGGAGGCAGCACGAGGTAGTAGCTTTGCTGGGTTACTAAATAAATGCTAAATTTGTCTGAGTTTCTAGCCTACGTCTTGGCAAGTTATGCAGATTGAAGCCGTTGTATAGACACGCAGGCTTGTAATAATCACAGGATTTTAATTGCTTTCATTGTGAACCCTGGCTACTGATTGTATCTGCATGGAAAACTCTTAACAGTTTGCACTTGCAAAGGCTAAAAATGTTAAACAATAATGGCAATTAAGAGATAATTATAGTTATTCTGAAACAAGGATTGGAGTTAAGGCTCCAAGAAGACATCCCAAACGAGCAGGAAGCGTTGCCCTGTTTACTGCCCAGACTTCAAGCTGCTTTTTCTACGCTGCGAGATCCGCCAGATTTAATTGCTTAATGATTTTCTATAAAATATTTAAGTAACGGGGTATCTTTAGCCAGCCCAGGCTCTGCCTGAGTTGCACATGTCAGTCTTGCTGGAGGACAGTGGCAGTGTCAGAGCCCTGGCCTGGCACCCGACACGTGCTGAGTCACACGCTGGTTTTCTTCTGCTAATTACAACACAGAAGAGGCGGAGGGACCCCCTGCCAGCACCCATGGGTGGGGACCCTGCTGGAAAGGGGCAGCATGGGTGCCATCCCCCAGCCCCGCTGCAAGCTGTGGTGTCAGAGGGACCCCTTGCAACGTGAGTCCAGACGTACCGAGTCCAAACTGACCCACAGAGGAGCTTTTGCCCAGGTCATTCTGAACCCTTAAGAGAAAACAGGACTTTTAAAACCGGATTTAGGATGAGGTTTTTGTCCTTGTCGATGCGTTCTGGGCTTTCCTCAAAAACAAAAAAGGCATTTATTCTTTTTTCCAGAGCTGTGTTCTGGGCCAGGTGCCAGCCGCCTGTGCGCAGGCTGCAGTGGAGGCACGTCCTGGCTGGGTGTCACCCTCCGTCCTTTCCTGCCGGAGCGGCGCAGCCAGCCAGGAAACCATGCAAGATGGGCGCGAGATTAAACCCCAAACCTGTAATCGAACACTTTGTGGAAAAACATCGGTGTAAGAAGGGATTTCCGTTCCTCTGACTCAGCTTAAGCAGCACAGGGCTAAAGCTGGGGTCACACCATGTGTACTGCCAGGCGCTCCAAATGCTGGCAAACCCCACGGAATCCTTTCATCGCACCCCGGCAGCACCTAACACTGCTCACCCCAGCCAGGGTCAGACATGGGAAAAGCCTTTCCCGATGGCCCCGGTGCAGTATGGCACCCGCACTAAGGGTGACGTGACGGCGGGAGCACGCAACCAGCTCTGCAGATTCCAGCCCTGTCCCTGCGTGGGACTCGGTTGCGGGAACAAAGGGCGGCTTTCACTGCACTCACCCCCCCGCGCCGGGACTGCCGTGGCAAATTCCTTGGATGCTTTTATGGGCTGCAACCAATGCACAGGGAGAGCGGGGCTCCCAGCAATCTCCTCCCCTTGAAAGCACTTCATTCACACCCAGGCTGGAAGGAGGTGAAAGAAAAGGCCGTGCACGTGTTTAAATGCAGCGGGGGCCCTGCTGCATGGAAGGGGGCTTGGATCTCTCCCCAAAAGCCTCCCTGCCCACAGGCCCAGGGGGAGGACACACAGCCTGGCCAGGGTCTGGGCAAGCAGCTGAGCTGCGGTCAGGCTGCTCCGCAACAGCCATAAATCAATGGAGATGCGTAAGCAAGGGAGGGAACAAAGGACATGGAGAGATGCCACGGCATTTGGCAGGGAAGGGCCACAGCAGCCGCGCCAGAGGATAGCGTCTGAGGAAAGCCTCTGACCAAGCCTGTGAGGGTCCCAGCCCCACGTCCTGCAAGGGGACGAGAGCTGGCCCCGCTCCCCGTTGCCTCCCCCTGCAGCCCAGCCCTCCAGAGAGACCAGTCAGCATGTGCCACCACTCTGGGCAGCAAGGGGCACACAGGGACGGGGGACGTGGCAGAGCATGACATCCCGCCTCACCCATGGCCCCAACAGTGCTCCCGGGGCACCTCTGCAGCACCATTGATTTTTCCACCAGGCCACAGCGAGCTCTGGTGCATTTGCTCTGAGTCCCCAGCACTAGGAGAGAGAGACATGGACTGCAAGGCCACTCCAGCAGTCGCAGGCAGGATACAAGCTACACCAGGGATGGATAAAACCCTTCCTCAAGCTCAACCCAGGGCCAAACCCTGCTGAGCAGTAGAGCAGAGCCTAGGGTTGGCCCCCCAGGGCTGCCCCTGCTCAGGCTGCCCTCAGGGGAAGGGACGGGGACCGGAGCAGGGTCCGGCAGAGCAGCTCCCTTCTTACCCCCCTGTGCTGGGTGCTGAGACCACCAGAGCTTGGTGCAGGAGAAGCATGGCGCCTGCTGTCACTAACAGAAGGGCTGGTAAAGGCACTGACCTGATGATAAGCAGTTATTTGTCTCGTTGGTAATGAGTTATTACTCAGCCTCAGCTAGACACTGCCTTAAGGGAGGAAACATCTGATCATCTTTTAATAAACACAGTTGGCTCCTGTGAGGCTCCTGCAGCTCCTGTATCTATAAAGCGCTCCAAGGCGCATGGCTTATGCACAGACACTGCTGCTATGAGTCACAGTCTGGGAAAGGGTGTCAGAAGCGTTGCTCAAAAAATAGAACAAAGCAGGGAAACCTCGGGTGGGCAGGGATGGCACAGCCCTGCTTCCTTCACCGTGTGCCACCGGCCTCCTAAGGATTTACCCGTCAGAGACAGAAAGTGAGATAAAAATGATTCCCACATTTTCTCTCTTCATCTCAAATCTCCCGCAAAAGCGCTGTGAGAAGGAACAGGTCCGCTGGGCACCGAGTTTACCAGCAACAGGCTCTGCTTCCACGTGCTTGGGGAAGACTGCCACTGCGATGGCAGCGCTGCAGGCTGGCTTTGCTGGGTGGGAGGGAAGGAGAGCACTGACCTCCAGCCCGGGTGTTCCCACCAGAGCAGGATGCCCAGGGTGGGAATGACATCGCTGTCACTTTGTTCCTTCCCAGAGTCCCAGGTGGTCACAGAGAAGGGGGAAGAACATTGTGCCAGGCAGGCAGGGAGCAAGGCTGGCTCTGACCGCTAACGGAGTCATACACCTTCTGCATCTTTACACTGTGCTGCCTCCGCAGAAGAGAGAATCCGAAATAACGTCTAGTAGTTACACACACGGAGCACAGCTACCAAAAACTAGCCCGTCTGCTCTTCTGTGTCACAAAGCTTTGCTTTCGTAAGGCCACATCTGGAAGAAATACTTGACACGAGGAATTGAATAACTTGGCTTGTACAAGAGAAAATGTGACACTCTCCCCAGCCACGAACTGCACCGTTACCCGCAGTGAAGGCACACGTACATCTGCAGATGCTGTCCTGCACCCAGACCTCCAGCAGCGACCTGCACCTCGGACTCCCCTGCAATCAGACATTCTCTGAAAGCTTGTAAGGCAGGACAGTAATGTATATTGAATTTACATTTAAATAGCGTTTTTGCCCAAAGACATCTGGAAGCAGTTTCTTTCTCCAGATGTTTCCCCCCAGATACATACCTTCCACTCAGTGCCCCAGATCCAGATGTTTCCAAATAGCTTCCTGACTCCATTGAAGCTGAGCAGCCGTCCTGGGGATGCTGTTGGCTGCTCCAGCACGGAAACTGTTAACGCTCCAAGGCATCGCACAGGACACCTGCGCCTGGTGGAAACTGGAGACAAAGTGGAGCCCAGCAATGGAAAAAGTCAAAGCCAAAAGCTGCGTCAGACAGCTGCTGGGGAGCAGGAGGGGAAGGCAGCAGGGACAGAAAGCTCCATGTTAAAACCTCACCCACCTCTCAGTCATATAGAGGGACACACTGCTTAACTTTAGGCAGTTTGTATCTTCCAGAGACCCAGTGGTAGGCAAAGGATGGTTTAAGGGGAAGGCTGGGGATGCACAGTACCAGTGCCCACTGCAGGGGTGACGGAGAGGTGAGCAGGGCTCGGTTTCACTGCCTAATTGCTAAAGGTGCGAACTGGAGCTTCTTTTCTTTAGCCTGAAGCAGGGCTCCTGCTGCAGTGACACATCCAAGGAAGCACCAAACCCGCTTTCTATTTGTGCACAGCAGCTCCAGAGCACGCCCTCCCTCCAGCCCTGCCAGGACCTCCAGATCCCACCAGGGACCGATTGACACCAGCACCACAGCCACTGGATACATTATGCTTTCCCACAGACAGAACTCAAACTGGAAGTTTTTCACCCCAGGTTTGGATTAACAGCCTGCTGTGCAGCTGGCAGTTTCTCTGCCACTTGCTTTGACTAAGCCCTGTGCACCAAGGCAGCTCCACTAGCCCAGCCCCACAAGGCTGTAAATGTTTTCTTGGAGCCGCAGCATTAACCCAGACCTGGCCAGGCATGCAGAGCCCCAGCACAGCTCAGCTGGAGCTTAAGCCCTGCAACTACACTGCCAGCGAAAAGGCTGGCTGGGACAGCATTACTCCCAGCTCTCCCCAAAGTAGAAACCACCTCTGCTTTTCAGCACTGCCAGGTAGAGGCTGTAGCAGATTGCCTGTGCGTAACAGCCACACTGCTGCTTGTTCAGGAGTTTTGGGTTCAGCTCATTTTATAGCTGCTTACAATGAGTCATGGTTGTCTGCAGCTACACCTCCCCTTGTTTCTCCTGCTGGTGTTACTGTCCCCCAGCAGAGCTGTTACACTGCTGTAGCTTGTAAGAGCCCACAGCTTTTCAAAAAGCTACCAGGGAGGCCACAATCCCAAATTTAGGTTGCATCAGGAGCAAGACAGCAAGCTAAGGGGGGGTTGTTTAAGGGCAAGCCCACAGCCCCTGCAGTGTGAGAGACATTAAGCACACATCAGCTTCAGGCACCTGGCAAGAGTTTCAGACCTCACCTTTCTACCTGGAGGAAGCCTGAAGGGGAAACCTACTTTCCTGCAGAGCAAGGAGACACCTTCGAGTATGTTCAGGAGCCAGGTCCCCAGCTGCTGTACCAGCCCCGGTCTGTTTGAAGTCATTAGGAGGTTGGTCCCAGTGCTTTCGTATCAAGGTTACTTGGCACAGAAGCACCCCATCAGGGCTGCAGCAGGACACACTCCCCTCAATCCTCCTTCTGGCCCAGTTCTTGAGCCAGGCTGGAGGTCAGGACCAGCACAGATGGGACACATACGCTCTTCAGGTCAAGCTTCTCCCTCTTTCTTTGAATCATCAGCATCTTCCAGGGCAGAGAACTTGCTGCTCACCCTCTCTGGACAAGTGCAGATGTTGCTTCACACAGCTGGCAATGACGAAACTAGAGGCTGTTTAAATGTGTCAATTCACCTTTAATGTTTGAAAAAAATAAATGGTATTTGAGCCATTGCAGTTATGAAGGGAACAGATCTTGCTCCACAAGAGACCGTGAACAGGTTCACATTAGACTCATGCTTGGAAAAAAACAAACCCAAAACATTCTCCTTTCAGATCCAGAGCGGAGTTCTGAATAGACACGACTACAAAAGTGCCCCAGACAGTCCAGGGCACATTACCCCAGTGCAGACATTTCCATCAACATGAATTTATGACAGCTACATTCTTTCTAGTTACAACATTGTTCTATCAATATTACAAAATTAGGCATACTTTGGATTTTGCACAGAGACAAGAAGGACTTTTACTTCAGGAAGTAGTCAACCTGGGTCATCAAGTCATTTCACAATGAAGAGCTCCCTTCACTCTGCCCATTCTCCCCCAGCAGTGACTTATTACCACCACCAAATTCATGCCAGAGACAAGTCAGGCTCACCAGCCCAGTGATATTGTCTATACATTAGTCAGCAAACCAATAAATAGACCTTATGACAAGCACCAGATATTTACTTGCCATCACACAGCAATTCTCCACACCCAGATAAAAAGAACTTCCTGCAGTGTAATCCAAGAGTCAGTACATACTAAGACAACATCACTGCTGAACCTATTGGAGACCAAGACATTTGTCTGCCTTTGAAGCAGATGTCATATGAGTTTCCTTCACACAAACATCACATGTAAATTTAAACTTCTTGGTACTGTGCTTTAAGAACAAAAGCAGATATCAGAACATGGAGGACAGCCCTCCAGAAATAGCTTATCAGCTACAGAAAATGAAAAAAGAGACAGTGGCCACTTACAAGTCTTCCACATGACTAGCTTGCTTTAAGGAGAGCATCAAGTTAAGGCAGTGTTGAGACAACTGGCTAAGAACATGCCAAATAGAGCTGTTGTCAGTAGTCACCAATTTGATATCCTACTCCATTTCAGGGGTGGGCCACCTGGCTTTAGATCTCAGTATCAAGGTCTAAAGACTTCAGCCACAGGATGCTGCTTTCTGCAGCAAGCAGCAACTCAGAGGGGTTTGTTGAAGTCTCCTAGACCAGGCTGAGTTGCTTACAGTCTAGATCAATGTTTCAGCAGAGCCAAAAATACAGTGATGGGTACAGAAAGAACACCAAGGGTGCCAGCTGCAAGTCTGTTTAATCACAGTCCGAGGTGGAGTTCAACTCATGTGAAAGCCACATAATCAAGAGCCACCCCACCAGCTTTCAGGGAAGGTCTAAGTACCTGCACTGAGGTTACTGGGAGAGCCAGCTCTCTACAGTCTGCAGGGTGGGTACAGAGGCTCACACTGGCTTTGCTCCTCGTTACAAGATTAACAGTCTAATAAAACTCAGTAAAGAAGTCAGGGTCTTTTGGCCTGCCCAAAGAAGTTTTCCCAGCCTCAAAGAAGGAGTTACCACTGAGGGAGCTGTTGTGGAATAGTTTTATTTCTTCCCACGTAAAGGCCATTGTTTAAGCATTTACAGGTTTCCTAGTGCAATACAACCAAAAAAAGCAGTAACAAAAAAATGCCGCCTTCTTCCCAGGCAACTAAACAGAAGTAGATTTTTACTGCAACATATACACATTAAATATAGTATACAGTCCATGCAGCGGCATAGCCATGTTAAAGGGAGTCGTGGCTTCAGCCATCAGTGCATTACAGTCCAAATTTCACTTGCTCCTACTTCCTATCCAGACTTGAAGAGAAGAATTGCAACCTGACCCAAGTAAAAATAGATGAAGTGCTTTGTCTCATGTGTTACATAGCTGCCAAAGTTTCTGCCAACAATGCAGTGCCAAGTTGGGTTGTATTTCTTGTCAAATTCCTGAAGAAAGAAAAGAGAGGCATTAAGGCCAAGAAAGCCCACATGAAAATAGTTCTAAGCACAAGTTCTTAGCTGGTTCTTTTCACACACTATCGCCTTTCCTCCCACCTACAGCATCTTTAGATTCCCCATCACAAGACACTATTATATTAAGCGAGGTAGTGACTGACACAACCAGACCTCTGCACTGTATTGTTTGAAGAATCCGACACAAGGAAATCATCTCCTGAGACTTAGAGCATCCATCAGCCCCAGGCAGAAAGCGCAGACCTAAGAGCTCTCCTTGGTACAGTGCTATTCAAGCTCTGTGTGTAGGCTAGCTCAGGAGAATATTTCTCCTCTCCCATTCCAAGCCCACTCACAAAAAATAAAAAAAAAAGATTTTGGCATGTCTGCTCCAGCAAGGCATTTGAGCTTAAAGGTCACCTAAAAAAAGGAAGAAGTCTGGCTTCTGCTGTTTGGGACCCTTCTTCACGTGAAGGAAAACACCTGCATTGAAAATGAGCAGGCAAATTCACAGGCCAGACAGCACATGATAGACCTAAGAGGTCAGAGGTAAGCAAGCTGAATGCTGGCTTAATAGTTAGTCCTCTACTCCACAGGTAAGACAGGGTTAAAGACCATTCTCCTCCCTCTAATTAATACACAGCTCCCAAGAACACCCTTCCCTCCCCTCCCCTGAGACAGAGCCAGAAGAACAGACTCAACATTCAAGATTAAAGCAAGTGTTAAGTCCTCAGACAGCAGCAAGACAGTTTGAGCTCTTTGCAGGTAACCTTTGAAGTAAGGAAAAGCTTTCTTGCCAGGGCATGAAGGTGCATCAAATTGCTTCCCTCCTCCCAACACACTCTCAGGAAATAAAGGCCAGCTTCTTTTTGGATGCCTTCTGTTGCACTCACTCACTTTACAGGCTGCACTGCCCCACGCACTTTGAGATAAGTCTTGACTCCGATCAAAGTGATCCGAGAAGTTAGGAGACACCTTTGAATCCTTCACATTCAAGCTTAGATTACAAGCAAGGCCCAAAAGCTAGCCCAGGTGCCAGGACCACATTGCCTATGAAGTCACACCTTCTTCCTTCAAAAGCACTTTGCCCAACCGTTCAGAGAAGCAGGTACAGAGGGAACTGACAGCTCCCCAGATGCCATCAAGCATGAGACTTCAGTTAATGGGCTCCTGCAAATGGGGAGACACCTCTTCACACGCCAGGGCCGCTGCTTATGCTGTTTTTAAAGCAGTGCCTTTCACAACCCTGCCAGCCAGCACAAGGCCCCATCCTCCTCCACACCGCCCACCCCGGAGCCAGGAACATGGCAGACAGAACCACACGTGCACAGCTGCCCACTTTGAGTGAGACAGAGTAATCCCACCCTGCGCTGGGACTGCAAGTCAAGCAGCGTCATCTATGGAGCAAGTCCTAAAGAGACTGCAGCCAGCTCTTTCTAGGCTGGCAAATCCAGAGGGACAGCACTCTCACCGCCTGCTCAGAGCTTGCCAGAGCAACAGACCAGGCCCTGCTCTGCCATAGCCCTCCTCCGACCTTGGAGAAGTCACTCTGTCCTCTTGGAAACAGCAGCAAAGCAGCAAAGAAAGCATCTTCCCCCTTCAAACACCCAAGTATGAAGTCTCAGACAGGCACTCAGGCTCATGACAGGCACACATACTTAAGAGCTTCAGGAAGTCTCAGCCAGAGCAGCCCCCTCATCCCATAGTTACCTTCTTTATATATGCTGCAATGTCCTTTTCTATGTTGTACTTCTCCATTGCCTGTGTAGCACAGTCTACAGCATCCTGCTGCATGTCCTCGGACATGTCCGCATTCTTGATCACAGCCTTTCTGTCAGACATCGTGAACCTAAGGCAGAACATAGATTCCTTTAATCCCTTCCCAAGAAAGGAGAAGCTTCCTGTGCATCAGAGGTTGTCCTCTCTATGGCAGGCTGCGTCACAAGCTGATACTACAAACCCCCCGTTATGGCCCAGGTGAGTTTATCAGGGCAGCCTACAGCAGTCCCAGGCTAAGGTGCCCCTTATAGTTGGAGCACTGTAGTTAGATCAGAGATAGCCCAACATCAGCACCTGCATTAAACACATGCAGAAAAAGCTTACTGTGTGGGAGGAGACGGGATCTGCAGAGAGCCACAGCCCTCCTATACATCAATAGGGTACAGCCAAGTTTGCCTTCCAGGTGCACTAGTGGTTTGGAGCATTATCTGTCCAGAGCCTTGCAAGCAATGGATCCCAGACTGCCTGTCTCCAGCAGGGAAGCTCAGGAAGCACGTTAACAACAGCAGTGCTTTTATTCCACCCCATGCCAGGAGTTACAGTTACTGATGCTAGTTTAGCCTGGAAGGAGGGCTGTTCCACATTCAGCCTATCATCATTCCCTCGCCACTGCTTTGCCACTGAAACCCAGACTTCAGCTGCTCCCATGGGACAAAGCCGGTCTGACTAGCCAGAAACAGGTTAACCTCACACTGCAGCCTAGAAACAGGGGCAGGGGGACGCACACGCCACCACAAAGCTAGCATAGCTACAGCCTGGCAAAGTGGCCTCCTTTCCCAGCCTCCCTGCCTGTGAACCACAACACAGATGCTAGAAACCAGCATGCTAGTGCTGCCCATGACCTTTAAGAAACTAGAGTGTGGTATATTAAAGCCAAGCGTGTAGCCCCCTTCACTCTTCAGGTGCTTCGTACATCACTGAAGCCATTTATACATAGATCAGCCATGGCCTTTCCAGGGAGGCATTCAGCATTGGGAAGATTCCAGTGCAGTTCATATTATCCTAAAAAACAGGTATTTGACAATCCCAGTCCTGCGGCCTTTCTTCAAGCTAAGGCCATGACACATGCCCTAGGGAAGGAGCCCTGTGCAGTCCTGCTGCTGGCTTGCACACTCCAACACCCCTGCAGGCACCAGAGCCCTTGCTCCCAAGCCACACGTGAGGCCTGGTCAGGAGGCACACGTTATCTGGGGGACCGGTCAAGCGAAGGTCTACACTGAGAAGGACCACAGCTGCTCACCTTGGCAGCAGGTCTTACCAGAGCATATTAAAACTTTGTGGGAATAAGCTTCTTAATGGCAAGGAGTGCCTCCAATTAAGCCTGCATAGCACCATTAAGTTTCCTAAATCCTTTTACAGTGCTGTAAGTCTTGAGTGATACTACCAAGCATGTTTTGAAATAGTGAAACTACACATTTTTAGCTCTACTGAGGAGTGAAGAAAATCTGCTGCAATGATCGCTTCCTGGAACAGTCCCAGAAAACTGAAGGAGTAGCTTTGTTACAGCAATTAAAGGAGCCTGCTATCCAGAGAGAAAGAGAATCCAGTTACATAATTGCAGCCTATGATTACAATACTTCAATTCTTCACTCTGCCTGCAGTTGAAGACTTCTATTGCAACCTTAATTTATACATTTTAGATAAAATGTTTAATAGAGCACTGCTATTAGCATACACTAATAGCACCAGGAGGAATGACAGGAACTGAGCTCAAATGCCAACAGAGAGCATGCACCCCTACCACATCTCTGGAAAAGCCACTTACAGGCAGTTTGCTCCCCTCTGTGATGTGGTTTATGCCTGTGGGTGTTAGCTTGTGGCCCAGAAACCCTGGCAGGACAGGACATGGCTCAGAACAGCCCAACCAATGGCCTGTAGATTTCAATTCACTATCCAGGAATTTGGCAATCCCTTGGAAAAGTCCTCTGGGGGTCCAGCCCACAGGAAAAGCTAAGTACCAGAAATTCACTTGTGGGTCATTCCTCTGGGAAAGCCTCTTTAGGTGAAGACGGGGAGCAAGCTCTCACGCCCATCAGGCCTTTGCACACCTCCACTGCACGCCAAGTTCAGGGGACATTTACCATTACATAACCAGCCACGGAGTGACCTGCAAAAAGCATCTTCCTTCCTCATTGTTTAGGCAAGGAGCATCTCAGTGCAGGCCCACACCGCCGAGGGCCAACAGCGCCATAGAAAAAACCCAACAAAACAATTATCCTTCTTCAGTAGAGCTGCAAGTGCTGGCCAGCCTGCCCTCCCCAGCACTGCACTGCTCCAGGGCACAGCATCTTTGGACAGAGGGTGGCAGCCAGCTGTGCTGCTGGAGGGATGGTCCCCAGCACCTGCTGTGGCGCCGGGAGAGTGCCACCCCATCCACCCACCGGAACACCACAGGGCAGGACCCACCTCAGCTTGTTCCCCTGTGGGGTTACAGAGGCACCGTCCCTGCAAGGCACCACATACTTTTATCCCTAAGCCACAAGATCACAGCTATCCCTCAGGGGCTTGCCACCCAAGTCTGAGGAAAACCACACAGCCCCAGCATCCAACCCAGAGCAGGACAGGCCAGAGAAGGGGTTATAGTACAGGTCCAGCAGCCAGCCCTTCTCCAGCCCAGGGCAGGATGGGGTCTTGAGGAAGGAAGACAAGACCACAGCCCTAGCAGACAGTCCAGCACAGGATGAGGCCTTGGGAGTTAGGGATTAGGCCCAAGGCAGCACCCAACCCTTCCCTCACCAGGGCAGGATGAGGCCTTGGAAGCAGTATGAGGCCCAAGCCCAGCACCCGACCACTCCCCCAAGAGGACAGGATGAGGCTTTGGGAGGGGTATGATGCTCAAGCTCAGCATCCACTCCTTCCCTCACCAGGATAAGATGCGGCTTTGGGAATGGGATGAGACACAAGCCCCCACACCCACTCCTTCCCTCCCCAGGCATGAAGGAGCCCTAAGACTGGGACAAGGCCCAAGCCCAACACCCACCACTTCCCCACCAGGACAGTATGGAGCCTGAGGATGCAGACGAGGCCCAAGCCCAGCACCCACCGCTTCCCCCACCGCGGCCGGAGAGGGCCCTAGGAAGGGGGTGCGGCACAGCCCCTTCCCCATCAGAGCAGAAGAGGGCCCGGGGAAACGCTCCCAAGAGCCAGGCGCATGTGCAGGCCGGAGCCCTGCGTGACCTTCACGGGGGGAGCCCCGGGGCCGCCCGAGGCGGCGGTGACCTTGCCCGGAGCGGGGCCGGCAACGCACCGGTAGCAGGCCACCGGGGCGGGGCAGTCTCCGAGCGCTGCCGGCAGCTCCCCACGGGCAGGAGCCGCCCGCCGGCCGGCCTCCCCGCGACCCTCTCCCCTCAGGGCGGCCCCACCGCTACCTCACACACGGAGCGACCGAGGCCAGGCGAGGCGCCGAGGTCCCCGCCGCCCCGGCCCGGCGGAGAGCGTCGCTCACCTTCACAGTGACAGGGCCACCCCGGGAGGGCGAGGCACCGAGGAAGAGAAGGTGGGAGGAGGCCCGGACCCGCTCGCCTCAGCCCGCTCCGCTCCCTGCGCCGCGCCGAGCGCTCTGCGCCCCGCCGCCGCGCCGCGCTCAAATACCGCCCCGCCCGCTGCGGCGCGCGGCCCGTCGCTCCCCCATTGGCTGCGCCGTCCGCCACGCCGCGCCCCTATTGGCTGCGCCGCGGCCGCGGCCCGCCGCCCCGGCCCGTCCGCCCGCGCTGTTCTGCCTACATCCTGTTTCATCCCACAATGCCACGGGGCCGGCGCGGGGCGGGGCGGGGCGGTGCGGGGCGGGGCGGTGCCTCGCGGGGGCGGGGGGATGCCCCGGTGCCGTGAGGGGCCGAGGCCTGGTCCCGCGGGGCCCATGCCCGGGGGGGCGTGGTTTCCAGCCGCCTTGGCCACCCCAGTCGCCGGGGGTGACCCCGATCCCCTGGGGGGGACCCACTGCCTTGGGGAGACCTGGTCCCCATGGTGGGAACTGCCTTGGGGGGGCCTGAACCCTTGAGGCGGCCTTGGCCCCCGTGGGCCTGGCTCTGCCCGCATGACAGGTGTGACAGGGCTGTATCGTGGAGGGGGCCTGCGTGGCATTAGGGTTACACTCCCAACCCTGAGAGGCTGCAGAGCATCTGTCTGGCTGGATTTGCTGCGGTGTTGCTGGGCACCAGGCGTGGCGGTCACCCACAGCGGCTGCATTTCGGTGGTGCTGTGTACATGTAAAACCAGGTCTTGCGTGTGGCTCCCCACCAGCGGATTCCTGGCCTTCCGTGAGACTTCTCTGTGACCACAGAGCGGCTTGCAGGCCTGGGACCGCCACGTGCAAAGTGTTGTTGGAAAGACGGCTCAACCTAAGAGGGAAAAAACAGTTCTGTCAGTGGTAGTTAGTGCTTTGCACCTTGATGGCATCTTCCACCTGAGATCTCCAATGCCTGATGGTCATTGATCACTTGAGCTGTGTGAGGCCCTCCCAATCCGGCTGGCATTGCTGCAGCTTCTCAGAGCTTAGAGACTAAGGCAGTAGCAGGAGAGTGACCTGTGGAAGGTCCCTGAGGCTGTTAGCAGCCCCGTTAGGAGCAGATCCAGCTCTCCTGGAGCTTGATGTAACCTCCTCCTCCTCCACTGTCCCCAGATGTCGGGGTTTTCAGGCAGGTAAGTGCGTGTTTCCCCCACAGGACTCAGCATCTCTCCTTGACCTGCAAAGTCAGACAGATTCCCCCTTCCTGAACATGTCAAGAGGGCTCCCCCATTTCTTGGGGGTTTTCTTGCTTTTACACTGGCAGCAAAGCTTGGGGAATGCCCAGCAAAGGTGGGAACACCTTTCACTAGATTAGCCCCATGTCCTGCGGGAGCTGCTGCTCTTCTCCTGGGGGTGTCTCAGCAAGTCCCGCCAGGTCCCTTTCCTGCCACATCCAGCCCTGCTTCCTGTGGGAAAACTGATCAAATCCCAACCCCAGGCACTGTGCCGCCGAGAACTGGCCCTGCACCACACCAGTGCTCAGGAGTGACACACGGGTGTTTGAGCAGCTTCGTCGTACGTTCACCGTGAGAACCTGTGATGTTTCACCTACATGTGAAAACCAAGGCAAGGACGAAGGGGAGAATAAAATCTCTCTGTTCACCCCGATGGGCTGGCAGCCCTGCAGCGGGGGGCTGGCAGTGAGACCCCATGCTGCCTGTGGTGTGCAGACCTCAGGGTGGGAAATGGCAAAGGAGACTCACACTTGTAACCTGTCTGCTGCCTGCGCACCTGCCCTGGAGGTCTCACGGGGTCCTGCACTGGGGCCGGCAGAATCCTGGCATGTAGGTGTGACACCAGGGCTTTGGCCACTTGGCTTCCCTGCGCGGGGCTGCTGCCCTCGATAAACATGCTCCAGGCACACATCTGCCCTCCGGGCTGCCCCCGCGGGCCCGTCTGGCAGGCTGGCCGACAGCCAGCTCCCGTTTTGGTTGCTCCATTTCACTTGCGCAGAGGTGCCAAGAAGCCCTTTGCAGAAACCACATGGAGAAAAGCCCAGCAAAACAAAAAAGTCCCCGTTCGTGTGCTGTCCTCATTCACACCCTGCGGTGCCCGCACAGCGCTGCCCAGTGTGAACAGCGGCGAGACGGAAACAGCACTGCCCGGGCTCAGCTGGCTTTTAATGCGACCAGTTTTAATTGCATGTGGGCCTTGAGATCCAAGGAGACCAGTCCCGGGTACTGAAATCTATCTAATTTGATTGCTCAAGGAAGACAAACCTACAGCTGGTAACAGCACTCGGGGGACAGGCTGGAGTTCACTCCACGGCTGCGCTTTTGCCGAGCAGGCAGCCCAGGAATGGGACGATCCTTTTTGCTAATGAAGTGGATGCTTCCTGATGTGACCTTTGCAGCCTCTGAGATACTGGTCAAAACTCCCAACAGCAAATAAAATATTTACTATTCCCAGCTGGGTCCAGACCTGAGCTTCAGACTTAAGACAGCAGAAGCCAGAGAGCAGCAGAAAAGTGAGGACCAACACTGCAGGGCGCAGCACTAAGTTTGTAAGACCACCACGGATGGCATGGGACCTGACCTCCAGCCTTCAGATGGATAATTTGAGGGAATTAGCATCCCCTCTGAGCTCAAATTCTCAAAGCCTGGGTGCTTTGGCCAGGAAATGTCTGCAGGTAACCTGCTGTCTGCCTGGCACCGCACACACGGGAGCTGCAGACATCCTGGGGCTGCACCAAGAGCTGCTTTGGCCAAGAAGCAAAATGTCAATAAATAAATATGCGGCCGGAGCGGAGGGGTGGGCTGCGACTGTCAAATTACAGCCCCAGGCATCAGCCGTATTAACGTCAAGTTCCTTTTGTGCTGCTCTGGGAAATAAATGATGGTCTCTTTGCACCCCTGGAGCAGGGTTTTTCTTGCTTTCTTCTGCAGGTTGACTTTTCTTGCTCCCTCTGCAGGAAGGGGGAGTGGGCAGTGCCCTGCACCCACCAACACGCTCTGGGTCACTGCAGGCCACCCCCAGCCGGGACTCTGCCTTCATCTGTTTTGGATGCCAGTGCTAATGCAGTAACAGGCTTAGCTACAGCCCTTTATGAGCTTCAATCTCAGCAGCAGCGGGAGTAAATATTTTTATGGTAGTGTTTCCAGAGGCTCCACAGGGCTGGAGGGGGCTGGAGGGGGCCAGAGGTGCTGATATTGGGGCTGGGGAGGAGGGAAAGGCCGTGCCCAGGCAGATGATGGGCAGCTGCCAGAGTGGGACATGCTTGGGGGAGGCAGGAGGTCCCAGTTCTGCAGAGGTGCCCAAGATGTGGGAGCCCACACGGAGCTCTGGGAGTGGGGATGGGGCAGACCCACGTCCCCGTAGGCTGCGGCATGGTTTAGGTTTGCCCGGCTGGAGGAGGGAGGGTCCCAGGGCCATGCTGCGGAGCAGCAGAGCCGGTCGTCTCTGCAGGGCTCCCGGGAGCACCCAGCTGTGAGGGCAGCCGACTCTGCTCGGGTTCACTGCCTGATGCCTGGCTGGGCTATTTATAGCTGTGCCTGACCAGCCTCTCTGGAGGCAACGCATCTCTGAGTCTCCTGGATCTTCGTTAGGAGCATCCCAGACCAGGATGCGCAGAGCCTCATCTCTGCCCTTGCCGGGCCAGAATGAAGTCACAGTTTGCATGAGGGCAGCAGCGCCGCGGGCACAGAGCCTGGCTACGGCCCCGCTGTGGGCATGGGAACCGGCCTGGCAGCACTGGGGCAGGCAGCTCCCTCCCTCCCTGGCACCCAGCTCTGGAGGAAACCCTCTGCTTTTCTCCTCCGAGGAGCTCCGGTACCCTGCAAACACCAAACCAGTCTTGCAGCGCTGTTGCCCATGGGTCGGGACGCCACCGCCCTTGGCGGAGCCGGGTTGCCCAACCTGTATTGCTACCCCATCCCCTACTAATGAAGGGGCTTCATTAGTGGGGAGGGGTCTGAGCTGTTGTAAATCAGATCTCTGTTCCTGCTGCCATGAGTTTTCTGCTTAATCCTCGTGTGCAATAGAGTGACAACTGCAAAGTCTGGTTTTACTGTATTATTTATTAATCCTGAGCAGAGGCCGGGGCAGATGATGGGTCTCAGCAGGTTTTATGGCCAGAGAGCAGCTTATTTTCCCAGTGACGGGGGCGCAGAAGCCAGGCTCACCTCCCTCCTGCCCTGCCTGTCCCGAGGAGGCCCGCAGGCGCCTTCAGCCCAGGGCAGGAGGGAGCTGCCCCGGGGACCCGGCTGCAGAGGGACGAGGTATAAAACAGTGGCCATGAACCCAAACGGTGACAGTCCCTGGTCCACGGAGCTGGCTGCTGCTGTAATCCCAGTGTAACCCCCTGCCCGTTACGTCCTGCCTCCTTCCCCCGAGCAGCAGGAGGAGGTGGAGGAGCCCCGCTCCTGCCCGGCACTGCCCTGGCCGCCGCCGGGCGCTGCTCTTTGCACAGGAAGGAGTGCTTCAAATGCCATGGAGGGAGATGCGTTCCTGAATCGTGACAAAAAGCCTTTATTTATAAATTCCTCCAAGTGCACTATATAAGGCACTTCACAGGGATTAGCAGGAAAAGGGCCTGGCGGCGAGGAACAGTTTGCCATCTAAGGCTGTGCTCCTCCCGCCCTGTGGCCGCACGCTTCCCCACAGGACGCCCTTCCCATTCTAGGCGATTTTAAGTCAAAAACCACAGACTTTGTGCACATCTGCCATAAGAAACGCAGAGGTCCAGGAACCGAAAGCTGCGCTGACAGTGCGGCTGCAGCATCGCACCAGCTCCACTTCCACACTGCACCTCCACAGTAACATCCCCCACAGAGGATTTTTCTTCTCATTTAACCAAAACTCACTTCGCTACAACTTAGCCCGTTACTTCTGCTCTGCCTCACCACGAACACGACACATTGACGGGTTTTGTAGCACATGTCCGTAGCAGATGACGGCAGAAATGTTGCCTTTGTGTCCTCTCCCTGCAGGAACTCCTTTCCTCTCTCCTCCTCTGTGTCTCCTGCACCTCTGCTCACCTTGCTCTTCTCCAGACTCCACCATCAGTCACTCTCCTTTGCCAATAATCAATAAAACAACAGCAGCAGTAAAGCACCCTCTTTTATTCATTCACCTCTTGCTCTCCCCACGTGGGCTGGGGGGTGTGGGGATGGTGGTGACACCCGGGAACCCCGGAGCAGGGCGGCTGCCCCGCACGAAGTGGGATTTGGCCACTTCATCGTATCAACATAAACCCCCTCCATCAGGTCCTGCCTGCTGCGGCCGGAGTGCAAACATGACAGCCAGGGTGGCTGCGGGTGCTCTTCCTCGTCTGGTGACATGGCAATCACCGATAATCATCCTCCTCTGGTTGATGCGTCGTGTGAAGAGCCGGCAGCTCCCTGTCACCTGGCAGAGACATGCCGCAAAGGAACGGCACGGACAGGGATGCGAGCGTGGAGGGAGGCACTGCCAGCAGCTCAGCCCCACGTCCAGCCGCTGCTGGGGGTAAAGCCTCCTGGAGTCCAACCCCTTGTAAAACGCGCTGTTCTCCTCTGCAAGTGACAGCCCCTCTGCTAGGCACCCATGGGGTGGCAAGCGCTGCCCAGGGGGACAGGTCCCCCATGACCTGCTGATCCCTCTGGCATCTCCTCCCGGGTGCTCACACCTCAATGCCGAGACCTGGCACTTGCCCTGGGGAAGGGGGAGCAGGATCTGGCCCTTGCTCATCGCTGCAGTCCCCAGCCGGGTCCCTCACTGGCCGCAGCCCCCCTCAAAGCTGCCCAACAAGTTATTTTTCACCAGGACTAAATTGTTTTGGCAAGTGTTTTGCAAACTGCATTACAGAGGGTTTGCTATCAGTCCCGGGCTGCTTTGATCAATCTTGTTTGCGAAGCAGTTTTCAGCGCCCTGGTTAATGAACGTTATTATCTCCCTGAATCCCTGCTATAGAACCTGAATAAATCCCATGGAAAAAAGAAAATGCCCTATAAAAGGAAATGCTCTATAACACTCCAGCGGGGAGCTGCCACCGCTGATACGGAGGGTTTGACCACTGTAAGCAGTCTGTTAACAGCAATATCAGACCCCAAGTCCCCCAGTTTATTGTTCACAACTCTGGGATGATAAAGCGTTTTCACTGCCTGCCATCCTCTTCCCTGCAAAGATCCCACCTGGGCGCATTTCTGTCTCCCATGGGTTACTCTCACATCCCCCCTGCGCACCAGAAACCATGTTTTCCCTGTGCCTGGTGCTCTGAGAGCCTCCTCCCCATGCCTGATCTGGAAAGGCTTTCGGTCCGATTGAGACCAGAGTGCATGAATACCAGTCCAGGGACTGTCCCCAGGGTCCCCAGCCGGGAAAGGGGTCACTTCCCATTATTGCTGCTGGGAGCAGTGGGGCAGCAGGTGCAGGGGCTCAAGGTGCTCCTATCCTGGGAGAAATGCTCCTTCAGGGGAAGGACCACCCAGGGCTGGGTCAAACACTTCCTTCCCATCAGCGGCTCGCACCAGGGCTCTGAACCCCCCAAACACTGCCTCCAGCCATGCAGTGCCCTCCCTGCCCGTCCCCAAAGCCAGCATGGCCCTCCTGTGGCTCCAGCGTGCCCGGAGCTAACACTCCCCCTCTCCCTGGGTCCGTCCCGGAGCAGAGGCAGCTGCAGCGTGGCACCGCGGCAGGGCAGCCTGGGCTTATCTCCAAGGCAAACGGGCTTAAAAATGTGACAAGCCATAGATGGCTTTTTGTCTAAGCCTTGCTTTCCATGAGGTAGCGCGTTCCTTGCCATCCCGCAAGATGATAGAAAAAACTAATACTAAACGGCTTGCGAGACTTATTAATATGTATTCAGGTCATCCGCGCTCTGCAAGTTTTTGCAAGTGACTTGCGGTGTGCAGTTCATGCAGGATCCATAAATAAAAATATCTCTCTGGAATCTCAGCGGGGTCATATTAGCACGGGAACATAACAACTGTCTTTGTGCATGCGGAGGGATGAGGGGACGAGGGCCAGCCCGCGGCTCCCGGCTCCCAGCGCCCCAGCCCAGGCTGCCAGCCCAGCTGGATGCACCGGGAGCTGGGAACTCCCTTTAACCTCATCTCTCCCGAAGTGAAAGGCGGGTTTAGAGGCAATGTAAACACCAAAGGAAAAGTCACGTCGAGCCACACGCCGTGTGGCCATGCCTTGTGGCTTCACTCCCACAGGTCCCTGCAGTCTGACGGCGAGGCAGAGGCGTTTCAGGACACAGACTCAGTGTGTTTGCAGGGCCAGGTCAAGGAGGAATGTTAATTTGGCTTCTTCCTTTGAGTTTCTCCGTTTTTTCTTTTCTGTCCTCCCTCCCTTTATAGCACTTGGGCTGGGTTCTCCAGCACAAGCCCTAAACCCAACATGGTTTATCTGCAGGGGGCCCTCCCTGCGCATCAAAGCTTTCCTAAATTTTTAAGGCTGGAAAGGCTGTTGCGATCATCTGCTCCACCGTCCCGTGAGCCGCAGCAGGGCCGGGGTTTTGTGGTTGAGCGGAGCACTGCGCTGCCCTCGGACGCGCTGGGGGATGCCAAGGCATGCCAGGCGGCTTGGGACTGGCTGCGGGGGGGGTTTCCACGTCTCCGCGCCGCTTTCTGCACGTCCTGCGCTCTGCCGTGCTCCTTCCTCCCCTGCCGTGGGTCAGCCGCGGGCTGCAGTCCCCAGGGTGTCCCCGCTCCGGCAACACGCCGGGCGCTGAGGGGTGAACCACCGCAGAAACCACGTGTGAATCACTTGGTGCTCATGCATGAAGTAATTGAGCAGTCATGCACGCACTCATTGGGCATTCGTATGCAGAATAACTGGGTGCTCATGCGTGAGCTACCTGGGTGCTCATGCACGTGCTAATTGGGTGCCGATGTGTGCGGTAATTAGGCATTCATGCATGCACTAACCGGGCATTCATGCATGGGCTAATCCTGCACTCGTGCGTGCACTAATTGTGGCTCCGTGTGCAGGTTCGCCCCGTGCAGGATCCTTGTGGCTGCTCACACCTGTGCGGGTCGGGCTCTCATGCATGAAGTAATTGGGTGCTGATGCGTGAACTCCTTGGGTGCGCAAATGTAAATTATCCGGGCACTTGTGCATTCACTGATTAGACATGTACTTGTGAATTAATTAGGCACTCATGCATGACCCGGTTGGGTGCTGGTGCAGGGACAAGTGGAACCCGGCAGCGGGGCAGGGAGACCTGCCAGCGCTGAGCACGGGACGGCGCAGCACCAAAAACACCCGCTGGTTCCCCCCCGGCACCAGTGAGCTGGTGGTTTTCTCTCCCCAGCAGCTTTGCTGCCACAGGCGAGCCCATCTCACACCTTCCCCCGAGCTCCCCGCTGCGTAGGAAGCAGTTACTGCCGCACAGACAACTTATGCTCTGTTCTGGCACAGCATAAATACAAGAAGCTCCAGAAGCCGGAGACAAGGTCTCCACTGTGTAGAATGATTTAGGTCAGTCACACTTCTGCAGTGATTTATTTAAGCTCTAGCAGTTCCTGGCCTGAGCAAGGGAAAAAATGAGGGGGGAAAAAAATAGAATCCCCCGTATTTACACTATTTTTCTGTAATGTTTACGTTGTGGAAGTTACAGCATCATCCGCCAGCGCTGTTTTAATCCAGACCTGCAGACATTTCCACTACACACTCACATTTCTTGGGGTTTAGACTGTGGTGGAGCAACTTGCTAAGCACAAAAATCTCAGCCTGCAAAAGCTTTCGAGTGGTTGGTTGCTTCTCATGGAAAAACGCGTTCCTCGATTGCCACCGAAGCTTCACCAGGGATGACCTTGCCTTCCTGTAGTCGAAAAAACAGCCATTGCAAGCGGACGCAGAAGCAAATCAGCCAGAAACAACCTGCTGTGGGCACAACTCCACAAACCTGCAGCCGTGGACCGTGTGGTGGTGGGAGCCCAGCGCCAGGCAGTGCGTCCCGCGCCAGAGCCGGCACCAGTGCGGCACAGCAGCACCAGAAACGAGGGGCTCCCCAGGACAGGCACTGGAGGTGATGCCTAACTAGGTATCTATGTATATAAATGTATATATGTGTGTATATATATGTATATATACATACCAGGGAGGTATTCACGGGCTTGCTGTGACACAGGTGCCTGGGCCAGCAGCCCAGTGGGCTGTCATCAGTGAAAGCACCGGCCAAACCCCCCTTCCCTGCCCTCCTCACCACCCCGCTCCCTCGTCTATCGATGTCCCCACTGAACTCTACGGAAGGAGCTGCACCAGTTGATCCAATCAATAAATATACATCTTATACGTCCCTCAAGTCTGTAATATCTCTCTGTATATAAGAGGCCATGAGGGATTTTGTTTTAATTAGAGGAATGCTTAAGGCTCCTCTGCCTACCGCTTAATCTGCCTCGGAAGTGCAGCGGGGAGAGGTTGTCCTCCGTCAGCGCTCCGCTCACAGCCCAGCATCTCGCCAGCAGCAACCCGAGGGCTCAGCGGCAGCACGAGGGCAGGAGCGGGCGGACAGAGCGGGGCACAGCCCGTACCCCCCTCCCTCTGGCACCTCCAGCACCAGCCAGGAAAAGAACGTGATGCTAAACCAGAGTGGATCTGATCCCACCACCCTCTGGACTCGGCTCATCTCCTGCCACAAGCCGGCCGGTGTGGAAAGTGGCAGTGCCTTCTCTAGGCACAAGGGATTTATTTATAAATAGTTGGCTGAAAACCTGCTTGCAACTCCAGCCTAAGGGCAAGGCGGCTCTTCTGTTGGGACGCAGGGAATATTCCCAGTTTCCTGCCAGGGACGGGGCTCTCCCTCCTGGCAGCGATGCCCTGCGGGAGAAGGGTCGAGTACCTGAACATCACCCACCGCAATAGATCCGACGTTGGCCAAACAGCCTTAAACAGCCACAGCACCTACCCAAAGAGTGTGGAGCTCCAGTCCCAGATGCACAAGCAGGAAGAAAACTCAGCTTTTGGTATTTTACGGCTTATAAAATCTCATGGTGTCCTCCCAGCACACAACCCAGGCTCCGGAGAAACTCCGAGCAGCGGGACACCCCCCGAACAGCCTGGTGCGGGCTGGCCCTGGAGCCGGGGGTGCACGGCCGGCATCGCTGCGCTGGGGGGTTCCTGTCCTGCAGGCAAACACGCCCAGACTTGATTTATTGGGGTGGAACTCACACCTGGGTCTGGGAGCACACCCCCAGGCTGGGAATTACCAGGCAGGGTCCAGCCACATCCCCGGTCCGAGGGGTGGTGGTGACTCATGGCGATGCAGGGAGGAGGTGTCAGGAATGCATTTCATGGCGAGGAAAGAGCAGAGGTTTCTAGCGAACGAACCGCACATTGCCAAAGTTTGCAAAGGTGGTGGGATTTTTTAAGGGGATGGAACAGCTGCTCAGGTCCCACGGCAAGGGAATACCTGTGGGAGGAGAGCAAACCTCCGCACAGATGGTATGTGCCCTCGGAAACAGCCCTCGGTGGCCTCAGACGGCTCTGCCTCCATGCTGGGCTCCAGGCGAGCCCGTGTGCCGGCTGCCATCGGACACGACTGCCTTTGCCGCGGGGCACCAAGAAGCCAGCGGGTTTCCCTGGGCTCCCATGCCGCTGCCAGAGCTGCACCCAAACCTCTGCCCTCGGTGTGCACCACCACCGCGGGCGTCTGGAAGGAGCATTTCCAGTTCAGCCCAGTCCCACCAGTGCACAGGGGGCACTTCAGCCCCGGTCCAGCCCGGCGCTCAGCTCCCGCTTAACTCCAAACAGGCAAACAGTCGGTCAAGGAGCAAAGCTGCCCTCTGCCCGGGAGGGCGAGGAGGAATTAAAAGGGGAATAATAAACAAAAAAAAGCCCTAGAGGGAAACAAGTACTCACTGACGTCTTTGATGCTCTCAGAGCAAACAAGTAGACGGAGGCACTGCTTTCTGCTCGCCCCTAGGACCGGCAGCACACGTTTATTGTTCTGCTGCTGTTAACAGCAAAAAAGCCTCACAGGGGGTGGCCCTGGGCAGAGGGAGCGGTGGCCACCCAGGCCATAATGGCAACTGATGGAGCTCGAAGAGGTGTGTGGGGGTGTGTGTGTGTGTAGCGAGGGAAGGGGGTGCCGGGAGACCCCGGTGCCTCCTGCGTGGGATCACGTCGGCCGACAACACCCATGCCGGGTGGTGGCAACCCTGGGGGCCAGCAAAGCCCCCCCGAAGGCAGCGCTGGGCTTGAAACCAGGTTGCCACGAGGAGGAGAGACGGGGGCTGGCGTGGGAAGGAGCTCGGCGTGGCGTATCTCGCTGGTTTGCTCTGGCAGGGCTTCGCCCCGCTGTGTCCCACCTCCGCAGCGGCTCCTTTGTCAGCTCACGGCCTCTGCAGCGGAGGAACTCAGCAAAGCCGGTTCCCGCTGCAAAACGCCCACCGCGTCCCTTCAAACACAAAGTGGCGCGTGTCTCGCGAAAACCTCTGCTGCGGAAAGGCAAATGAAGGGAGCAATAAAGTCCTCAACGTTATCCAAAGCGCTGGGTTTAGGGTTAACTGGTTCTCATGGAGGAAATGTGGCTTTTACTGGTGCTCCCTGCCCTCCCCAGCCCATGAAGCTCGCTGCTCCTCTGATCCTTTCTTTCTCATGTGTTGTATTCCAGAGTATAAAAGTGTTAATCTGCTTCCTGGGAAACTATCAAAATAATTTCCAGCGTTCGTGCTGGGTGCTGCCTCTAAATCACGATGATCTGCTGGTCTTCCTTACCACCCTCAAGCAACCGCACCCGAAAGGCATCGTAGGAAAAAAAAAAAAAAATTAAGTTTCTTCTTCGTGTTTCCCATTTCAGTTGGGCTATTGTGGTACCTGTAAGTCCGATACCATACAAGAAATGAAAATTGTCTTGTTTTTGCCTTGCCCCGCACAGCAGGGTGAAGGGCAGTCGCTGCCGGTAGATCGCCAGGCTGTTCCCACTCCCAACCTCTCACTACGTATTTTAACTTGCTAATTTAAAAGCAGTTGATTTTGCACCTTTCACCTTCTTTAAGAACGATTCGTCTACGAACTGTGAGGTTTCCTAAATGGGGAATGTCTGGATAATAAAATGCTGTGAAACAGGACTTCCAGTAGGACCAGAAACGGGCCCTTTAGCAGCGCCCGTCAGCCGGGGCACTGGGCTGGGCAACCTGCTGGGGAACGTGGCTACTGCTCCCACCTGTCAGCGCTGGGCTGGGCAACCTGCTTGGGAATGTGGCTACTGCTCCCACCTGTCAGTGCTGGGCTGGGCAACCTGCTTGGGAACATGGCTACTGCTCCCACCCGTCAGCCGGGGTGCTGGGCTGGGCAACCTGCTGGGGAACGTGGCTACTGCTCCCACCCGTCAGCCGGGGTGCTGGGCTGGGCAACCTGCTGGGGAACATGGCTACTGCTCCCACACGACAGTGCTGGGCTGGGCAACCTAGTCGGGAACGTGGCTACTGCTCCCACCCGTCAGCCGGGGTGTTGGGCTGGGCAACCTGCTCGGGAACGTGGCTACTGCTCCTGCCCCGGGGCCTCTTGTCAACATCTGGTTTATTTTCCCTCATTTGTTTGCCTTTCGTTGAGCTCTGACAGTAAAGAATGCATGGTTCGGTGTCACTCCTGCCTTGGTCTGTGTGACTTTTTTTATCCAAGCGGTTACCGCAATCCCTCACCTTTCGAAAATGTTTACACAAAGGTACGCGTGTCAAGGAAACAGTTCACAAAACTTTATTTGCATTTAAAAATATTCTGCTTTGAAACAAATTTTAACGCGTTTCTCACTCCTCCTATTTCCTTGCATTCCAAAAATCAGCAACCCCACGTTGATGCCACGGGGGTCGCATCCCCTCGTCTCTTTTCTGAGGGAGCGGGGCCGTCGGCAGCGCTGCCCGCGGCGCTCTGATGGAGAGCTAATGGAAAACCTCCTTTTAGAAACCACTGAGGCTGAGCAAATGGGGGTTATTTTTGGAGAACAAAAAGATTCAGCTCTCCCCGCGCTCCTGAGGCTCGGCGGCACGGCCACCGCCACGTCTGAAGGCAGAGCTCACTGCCTGTAGCAGGGCAGCTGGTGGCTCTGCCACGGCACGGGGGTTCCCTGGTGGGGAAGGTGACAGATGCCACCCACCAAATAAGAAAATATCGACGCCTCTGATGGACACGTACAAAATGCTGCCTGTTTAATGAGCCCTGCAGCCCAGGTGCCGTGGTTTTGTCTGGGCTGGAGTTGACTTTCTCGCTAGCAGCTGTGTTTTGGGGTCGGGGTGGGAGCGGCGATGCCAGCGCACGGCTGGTTTGGGTTGTTGCTGGGCGCTCAAAGCCTCTTCTGCTCCTCACACCGCCCCCACCAGTGCTGGGCTGGGGGACACGAGGAGCTGGGAGGGGACACAGCTGGGACCCCAACTGCCCAAAGGGACATTCCATACCGTATAACAACATGCTCAGTATATAAAGCTGGGGGAGACGAAGGAAGGGGGGGTACCTTTGGAGCGATGGCGTTTGTCTCCCCAAGTCACTGTTACGTGTGATGGAGCGTGGCTTTCCTCGGGAAGGCTGAACACCCGCCTGCGATGGGGAGCAGGGAATGAATTCCTTGGTTTGCTCTGCTTACATACGCAGCTTTTGCTTTAGTCATTAAACTGTCTTTGTCTCAACCCCACGAGTTTTCTCGCTTTTACCCTTCTGATTCTCTCCCCCATCCCATCGCGGGGGAGTGAGCGAGCAGCTGCGTGGTCCCAGTTGCCGGCTGGGGTTAAACCCCGACACCGTGGCTCGCTTGGCGTTACCTCCCCGGTGCTTTGTCACCGCTGACTGTTCCAGTCCCCTGTATCGGGAAAGGAGGTGCCAAGCAGGGTGGGCGAGCTCCTGGCGCTGCGGCTGTGTCCCCAGCAGCGGCTCCTTGGCGGATTCCAGTGGATCCCAGCAGATCCCAGCTCAGACGGCTGTATGCCGCGGGCCTGGAGCACGGGAAGGCATCGAAGAGAAGCGGGGAAACACCGGGAAATGCACGGAGAAATAAAAACAGCAAAAGAAAAAGGAGCAAAGGAGCAGTTGCAGGGGAAACCCTGCCAGCCAGGCTCTGCCTAACCACGAGGATCTTTCTGAAATGAGCAACCCGAACGGATACGCTCCTTTTTGTTTGTTTATTCCTCAGCAGGAATAAACCATAGCAAGTTTGTTTTCGTTAACAGTTTGCATTCATTTTCCTCCGTCCACGCCAAGCTTTGGGGCATCCCGCCAGGCGGGGAGAAGGAAGAGCGGTGAAACCGGCTGCTGCATCTCCAGCGGGGAGCGAGGGAGAGCAGACGGAGCCCGCAGAGCCCTGTCTGAACACAAATGTTTTCCCAGGGAAAGAAATCAATTAAAAGAGGGTTGGGGGGGGTGGGGGGGGGCTACTCATCTAAACTTTCCAGGCTGTGCTTACCACCGTCTCTTCCCTTCCCCACCCCCAGACGCAGTCCTGCGCCGGCACGGGGGAATCGAAGGTGAAACCGAGCGCTGAAAATCAGAGCGACATAAAAACACGGCAGCAGGAATCACATCAAAACCCAGGAAAAATTCACACCGTCACAGCGTGTTGCGGTTTTCCTTTGCATCAAGACACGCCACAGCACGTGTATATGAAATCTTTTTGCGCACATATAAATCTACATAAATGAAACGAGCTCTGCCGCTATCCACTTTTATGGGAAATATTTTCAAACTTTCACACACTTTCCCTGTCTTAACAATGTATTCAGAGTTTCTCTGAAAAAAAAAAAAAAATCACTAACTGCACTTTTGCATCTTTTTTTTTCTACATGGAAATTAATAACTTTGATAACATTGAGGCACTATTTAAAATTGAAGGCCCCCAAAATATCAGCTTAATATTTCAAGCTCCAAAGACACTGTGTGTGCGGTTTTGTGTTTCTGTGGAAACGCCAAAGGAACCACTCGAGCAGCGTGTTCCGAACGACTCTCATGGGAGGGAAACAGCAAGTTTGGACAATTCAAAGCTTAGTTCTCAAAAAAAAAAAAAAAAGTTACAACTTAAGACGGCGTTTTAAAAATGACCCTTTTCTTCCAAACAATCTGAGCTTTGATGAACTGTTATTTTGCAACGAAGCAAGATTAGTTGAGACTAATCCCAGCTGGATCACACCGTGCTAAGGATTAGGGAGAACAGGTCCTGGCTGAGGGAGCCAGGCGAGCCTCCGGTTCGTTGTAAATAAAAACAAGCACTGACCCCATAATAAAATCATTTCAGTACCTTCGCATAAAAAGACCCACCTGCGGCATCGGGATGGCTATCGGCTGTAACAAATGCTCTCCAGCAAATCTCCCCTGGATAAATTCAGGGCACTCGGACACTCCCCGTACCGGGTCACACCATTAATATCTGCATTATTCATCAATATTCTCAGTTGGAAAGCCCTGGTTTTCATTACTCTCATTTTGAGAACGGAAGCGTGTCATTTTTACAGTAGCCGGCTTTTTACTTTAACAGCATTATTTGCCATTTCCTTCCCAGTAATTTATTTTCTACATAATTAATGTTTAATGATTCTCCACATATACATTTTGCCAGAAAGCCAAAAGCGACTCTGACAAAGCAAATAAACGTTCTGCAGCTTATCCAACTGTTTTAAGCGCTCTGCTGATAACACGGAGCTAAAAAAGGTAACGAGGAAGAAAACATTCAATATTTCTATAAAGAGACACTTCATTAAGGTAATTAAGGCAATCACTTAAAGCAGTTATGAGGATTATTAACACACAAAAGAAATTATGCAATAGGGTTTTTGCAAACCAGGCAGACTTTCCATTATTTTATGATGCCTTTAAGAATAACTTTCGGCAGCTTAATAAGCTTCTGAAAATAAAGACTCATTTCTTGGCAAAGGATGGAGCCTGCCCTACACCTGGGAAGAGCATATTTGGGGCCTTTTGAGATTTTCTTTTTTAATATGCAACGAGTCTGGCAAATAACTGAAATAACTTGTTAAATTGTGCTGGTTCAAAACATGTATTTACCCCAAAGCACCCACTGATGTCACGTAGATCAAGGCTGGAAGCGCGGGGGCACCGCAGTCACCGTCTCACCAGTCTGTGTTCCGCTATAAACGGAATTGTGAAACCATAACGCTCTTCTAAAGATGTAGAAAATCCCTGGGTAGTTGGTAGTTTATTCTTTGCAAACCACCGCTTCTGAAGACGGGCTTTCTCATAACAGCTTTCAGTGATTAATAGCGGTCTTTATTTAAGCCACTCTCAACCTAACGTAGATAGTACCAATGGTAAAAATCACCAGAGCAAAGCACATCACTGTATTTTAACCTACGCCAGAGAAAAATGAAAGGCATTTACAACAGTCAAACATGCTATGACGTTACACTGAAAATATTTATCTAACTGGAAGTCATCAGGATTGCTGTTTTTCTAGCGGAATATGCATTTTTAATTAACAGACAAAAAATGAAGTATGCATGACAGGCTCCACTGAAGAGGCATGACACATTTTTCAAAATCCCTTAATTAACTTAGGAGCCTAAAGGGTTTTTCTGCACACTCAGATGCTACTTTAGCCCCATCGCGGTGGTTACAGGGACTCAACTCTTCTGCACTGCGGGAACTCGCTTGTGCGGATTCAGAAGGTACCAAGGGATCAATGAGAGACATCCAGATTGCAAAAGTGCAGCTATTTCAAACGCTTTTGGAAACATCCCTCCCACATCAGTTGTGTCTAGTGGACCACGCTAAATATTCTCACTTCAGAAGCGATTTGTGCCCTGACTCTGCAGTGCGAGCAGACGAAGGAGCCGCGCTGGCTCCGGGCAAAGGGGCACAAACAGTTTGGGGTGCAGTTTTTGATTCAAAGCCACATTTACTGCCTTAACACATCTATTAGGGTTTTGTGACAAACTAGACTAGTACACTGGCGTTTTAAAGAGACTTTATTTAAATTATAACCTTGTAATCATAACATAGTTGTACATTATTTTCGTGCTTCTTCCCCAGGGGATCTGTTTCTGCCCTCTTTCATACACATTTCTTGTGTAACTACATTAAACCTTCTAAGACGCACCACGTAACATGCAAATCTGCAGAAGCAGAGAGCCCTCAGGACACAGCATTTTCATAAACTCACCCACTTAAGATATGACTTTGCCTTAGTCTCAAATGCTTTTTTGTTCCTCCACTTTTATTAACTTACATAGACAGAAAGTCAAACACGTTCTTAAGGTTTGGTCTGTCCAAAGTCATCGTGCTCAGCCTTCAAAATAGATTTGAATGTCCTTCCAGAGCAGACCACGAGATTAGTCTGATCCAACAGGCCTTAAGAGAAGAGCATTCAGAACCATGATGTGTACAAAAATGGGAGAGCACAACATCAAGAGAAAAAAAACCAACAAACCAAACCAAACAAGAACCCAACAGGCCTAAAACTGAACTTTAACGCTCTACTGAAGGGGACACGTAAGCAGGATGCTCGCATGGCTGAGCACTGGACACAGGCCTAGATTCAGCTCCCTGTGCCCTCAGGGCAGCCATTTTACCTCAGCGCGGGCGAGCCGGTCTCAGCCTACCTCCATCCTCCCCTCGGCCCTCCCGCCCGCCGGGGAGGGGACAGAACCCCTTTTCCCCACGCCACAATGTGACGGGGCCGTGATCTGCGGCCTCAGCCCTCCTGCCCGGGACGGAGACCGATCCTCTCCCTGCCGGCCCCGCCGCCATCCCGCCTCCTCTCAGTCGCTGCACACGGCCCGACTCCCCCCCCCGCGGTGCATTGTGGGACACGCCCCGCGCCTTGGCGCCAACCGCCGCCGCGGTGCACTGTGGGATACACCCGCGCCTGCCCCGGCCGGGCCTTCTTGGCGCGGGCGCCGCACCGGATGTGACGCCATACGGGCTGCCGCCGCACCGACCGCGGCCGGGAGTTGCGTTCTTTGCCCGCGGCGGGCAGCTGCGGCTTTGGGAGGGAAAACCGGGCTCGTCGCGTCCCCGCGCTCGGCAGCGGCGCCGCCAGAACGGGCTCGGCTTCTCCGGTGGAGCGGCCGCGAGGCGAGAAAGGAGGGACTACTTTTCTCCGGCGCGGCGCATGCGCAGGGTGGAGGAGTGAGGGCGCGGCGGAAGACACGGTCTCCGCTTGGTTTTCTGCCAGCGCGGGCGGTGCTGCGTCCCGGGGTGAAATCGCTGCGCGCAGTAGGACCGCGAGGGGAGCCGCCGTCGCCATTTTGAAGCGGTTGTTGGGGGAGGCGGCGTGTGCGCTCCCCTCTGCCCGGCCCGGCCCCGCGCCCTCTCGCCCGCCCGCTCTCTGCGCTCCGGCCCTCTACCGCCGCAGCCATTGCTGACCTTGCCATGTCCGGAGGGGGCGTGATCCGCGGCCCAGCCGGCAACAACGACTGCCGCATCTACGTGGGGAACCTGCCCCCCGACATCCGCACCAAGGACATCGAGGACGTCTTCTACAAGTACGGGGCCATCCGCGACATCGACCTCAAGAACCGCCGCGGAGGCCCGCCCTTCGCCTTCGTCGAGTTTGAGGACCCCAGGTGAGAGACTCCCCCCTCCCCCCCCCGCTCCCGTGGGGTGTCCGTGTCCCCCTTCAGCCCTGGGCCTGAGGCGGGGGCAGCCGCCCGGGAGCTGCCTGTCTCCGCGCAGCGCCATCGGGCCGCGCTGACGGCCCCCCCGCCGCCGCCGGGGTCCCGGGGGGGGATGTGGGGGAAGCGGCGCGGGGTGGGGCCGGCGGGAAGCGGGAACAAAGGCGGGGGGGGAGGGGGGCGGTGCGTGGGCAGGGCGGCCGCGCTCACCGCCCCGTCCCGTCCCGCAGGGATGCGGAGGACGCCGTCTACGGGCGGGACGGCTACGACTACGATGGGTATCGCCTCCGCGTGGAATTCCCTCGGAGCGGCCGGGGTACCGGTAGAGGTGGCGGCGGCGGTGGCGGAGGCGGAGCCCCCCGGGGCAGGTACGGCCCCCCGTCCCGGCGCTCGGAGTACAGAGTGATCGTCTCGGGTGAGTTCTTTCTTTCTCTCTCTCGGCCTAAGCGCTCCCCCGGGGTATTCCAGGCAACCTTCCGGGCCAAGGGGGATGCAGCTCCGTGTTGCTTCTTAAAAAGCATCGTCTCTTGTAGCCTGGGTGGAATGCTGTCCGTAGGATGCGAATAGCTCCTCGAGGCAGCCCGTCTGCTTGCTCCACAGTCCTTTTTGTTTGCTGCAAGTTAATGCTGTAACTGCAGACGATGAGAATATAATCGGGTTTTAATGCATTCCTTTTTATATAGGGCTGCCTCCAAGTGGAAGTTGGCAGGATTTAAAGGATCACATGCGTGAAGCAGGTGATGTATGTTATGCTGATGTTTTCCGAGATGGCACTGGTGTCGTGGAATTTGTACGGAAGGAAGATATGACCTACGCTGTGCGAAAACTGGATAACACTAAATTTAGATCTCATGAGGTAGGTTTCATACTTACTTTCTTTGGCCAGAATTGGATACAAGGGGCTTATCAGTAGGATTTGAAGGTAAGGAACATGTGGTGTTCATTGTTTATATACAAAGCAGCTAAATAAGCCTGTGGTCCGTTTGTCAGGAGATAGACTTTAAAGCTTTGATGTCTATTTCCGTGCTGTAGTAAACAATATCTTCAGTCTGTCAGCATGCCTAAAAAGATGGCCCTAAAGCCTAGACTTTTCAATCGAAAGTTCTGTCTATTCAATAGGGAGAAACTGCCTACATCCGTGTTAAAGTTGATGGCCCAAGAAGCCCAAGCTATGGAAGATCTCGTTCACGCAGCCGTAGTCGTAGCAGAAGCCGTAGTCGAAGCAACAGCAGAAGCCGCAGTTATTCCCCAAGAAGAAGCAGAGGATCTCCACGCTACTCTCCCCGCCACAGCAGATCCCGATCTCGTACATAAACGATCACTAGCTCTGATCTTTTTGTAGAACCCCATGTTGTACACAGTTTTCCTTTTACTTAGTACAGTCTTTCATTATTTTTTTTTTTAATTCAAACTGTTTTATTCAAATTGGCTGAAGTGTTGAATTGCATTCTTGTGTAAAATCCCTAGTGAGTATTTGCTCCTTAACATCAACATTCCCCTCATGTTTTTGGTAAATTGTATTTTAATTGATGTCAGTCAGGATCGTTTCAATTTAGTTCTAGTTAAATACCAACATTCTTCGAACTGTGGTATTGCTGTGTAAATGTCTCAGTGTTCAGCTATGGTTTATACGAGCTGGGGATGTTGGGATGTTTGTGGCTAACTTGTCTCTTCTGGGGGATCTTATATTTTATCTTGCCTTTTCGTGTGTCTTTCTGTAGACATATCTGAAGAGATGGATTAAGAATGCTTTGGATTAAAGGATTGTGGAGCACATGTCAATCATTTTAGGATTGTCAAAAGGAGGATTGAGGAGGATCAGATCAATAATGGAGGCAATGGTATGACTCCAAGTGCTATTGTCACAGATGAACTTGGCAGTATTGACCTTATACTGAGAGACAGGCTAATTGAGTACGTGCACCTATGTGTCACTTCAGACATGTTCTAGTTACCGCAAACTACAATTGCTCTTTTCTTTAAAACTTTTTTTTTTTCCGGGCAATTGTGGCTAAGTACTTGCTTTTGTAATTATCTTACTCCATTCTAGTTTTTTAAAGGAATAAACTGGGACGGGGGTGGGAGTATTGGTTTCCTTTGTCATGCAGCATTTGGTTACAAGTGTTAATGTTAACGTAGTATTCGTACACTTGTAGTAGATCAAGGGTATCTTTAAATCAGAGTATAATATCAATACTGCTAAAATCTGCATGTCCTCTGTGTGACTGATACAGCGTTGCTATTTCATTTTTTTAAGTATCAGAATGAAAGGAAAAATAGAAAACCTAGTTGGGAATAATTTCTTAAGTCTCAGCCCTGCCCCCTCAGACTAATTCACAATTGACTCACCGATATGTTTGAAAACTCCGGTTAGTTAATTTTGTTACCTTCCAGCTGGGAGTGCTAGCTATAGATTAGACGTACAGTAGGTGGATAGCCTTAGCAGTAAGCTTTTCCAGTTTCATAAACATTTTTTGCAACCACAAAACCTGTAGCACACCACCGTACGAGCAATGAGTATGTTGGCATTTTCAGTTGACATATTGTAAATATTACAATGTTTCCTCCAAATAGTAATTAACATTTCTGAAAATTTATCTGAGCATCACCATTCAAAAGTTTGTTTTGGGGAATTGATAGTTATTAATGTACATCTGTATTAATTGATGGCAAACATAACTGATCATTCCCCAGAATCCTATTTTTTCATTACAGTATCTAACTTTTTGCCTCCTCTTTTTTGGTTTTGCTGGTTATAAAGGTTTGGATTGGAGAGGGCTCACTGGATCCCAATCCTTGGAGCTGGATCATTGGATTCAAATCATAATGTGGATAGGATAGGGAGGCTGAATTACAAGGATTCATGGAGCGGGATCAAATTACCAGGAACATAGGAGTGGATTCCTGCCCCAACCAAACCGCATTCGTGTGGATTTTTTTTATTCAACTCAATTGGCTATTCCAAAGATATTTTTTTTTTTCCTATTTTTGACGATTGGAGCCCTTAAGATGCACGATGGAGTTTTTCATTTTTTTGGTAAAAGGAGCAAAGCGAGGACCTGGAGAGGTACGCTGGAGCAATCTCCTTGGAAGGATTCAGCACGAGTAGATGGTAAACGTTAAAGGGGAAAAAAAGGGGGGTTTGTTTAAAAAAAAAAAAAGTAAATAAGTCATTTCTCTAAATTTAAAGACAAAAATTGGAGTTAAAGATTAAGTAGGTTTTCAATTGGCTATTGCCTTTTTTCTTTGACAAATAAAATTTTTAAAAAAACATGCATGGTTGTCATCATTTGTTGCTAAGAGTCGTAGTCTTTGCTTGCCACTGTAGCTTTTGTTAAATCGCAAGTTTTCAGACAAAAGGCTTTTGTGTTCAACAGAGATGTAGTGTTTCACAGGAAGCATTGATGTTTGAGCTTCTCCTAAATAAAGGATCAGTTCCCTGGGAAATGGGTGGAATTTATTATATGAGTAGGTGAAAAGAAAGAATTCTTCCCGCTTAAAGGCGGATGGTTTAATATGAATGTTGTTGCTAACGATACTATTCTAAAGAGATCACAGAGGGGAATGTGAGATTAATCTGGCTCCGTGCTCCCCCCGTGATCCTCTTGGAAATAAATACGGGTAGAACTGGTGTGTGCGGAACTTCCCAGTACCAAGTGTTGGATGGGAGGCAAGTAATGATGCGGGTTATTAAGGAGCAGGCTTTAGCGGCAGGTCGGTGAGTGATGACCGAGCTGTCGCTGCCGGCGTAGGCGTGGGGCAGTGGCAGCCCCGTGGCACCTGGAGCTTGAGGCCAGGCTGGGAACGCGGCACCTTCCCTCGGGCAGCGTTCTGATCGCGGAACGGGGAGTATGCGAATATGCCTTTAGTTGTCTGATGAAATGACATTGATTGTGTTTGAATGTGTTTTAATTTACGATGAATTACGGAGCAGAGTGTCAGCACAGAGGTGTTTCTTTCTGCAGAGTATAATTGCCTGTTTGTGGGACTGTCCTGGAGAGCGATCAGGTTAATGTTTAAATAGGGCGCTTGTGTAAATAGTGTATACTTTGCTTTTCAGAAATGGATGACTGTGGGTTGCTTCTGTATGGCAGGGAAATGCAGGGTCCTGTGTGGAGAGGGGCAGGAGGGTTGCTTTTTGTGGTAAGGTGGGATTTGTGTTTGGGGCAGGATTAGCAGATTTGGGTTTTGAGTGTGGCACACATACTACTGTGAAAGGGTTCTGCGTGCGGTGACTGAGATGGTGATTTGTTACAGAAAGTTGTTTCCCTGCAGAATACTGTATTGCCAAAGATGTGTATATGAGGTTTTTCCAAAAATGATGAAATCCTGATAGCAAAGCACTGTATTTAGGGAGGGTAAAAGCTGTTATGGACAGAACACGCTCAAGTGCTGGGGTGGCTGTGGGCTGATAGTGGAGGGGAAGAAGAGCTGTAGGGATGAGCTGGGGTGGCTTTTGTGGAGGTTGTTCGCCTGGGTGTGGGAAACAGGAGCAGAGCCGGCAACGTGTGGGGGTGTGCTACTGAGGAAAGGGGAAGTTTGGCCCAAAAAACCCCAAACCCTTCTGGGCATTGATCGGTTCTGTCGCCTGCACTCAAAAAAGGTGAAATGGGAGCGGTTTTAAAGCAAAGGTTACGAGTGTGCTCAGGGAGGCGGAATGTTTTCTTTCCCAGCAGGGAACCTGAAGAGTTTCGTTTTGCTGAAGTGAAGTGGCATTTGGAGAGGACTGATAGAGAATCGCTTTCTGACTGGGTAGGGATTGGGAAAAAAGTCAATTTCACGGGGGGGTGGCGGGGAAGAGCGGTGCAGGCCGGGACCGTGGTAGACAAAGGGGTTACAGTCTGGTCCCTGGAAGAGGAGAGTGGGTTCTGGCCCAGGGAGTCCGGAGTTTCTAAACAAGTTCATAAGGAGCTAATTAATTTGCTGGTGCGCTAATTTAAGGGGTGGTTCAGCTAACTTCAAGGTGGGGGAGTACCCATAGGAGCTGTGATGATAGAGGTGCTGGAAGGTGCGGAGCTGGCAGGCGGGGGGTGTGCGGGGAGCGGGTTGGTGCTTCGGCCCGTGGGGTGCAGCTGAGCCCTGTGAGTGGGAAATACTTAACAATTATTTGCTTGGGAGGTTGTCTCTAAGTGGTTTGCAGCTGTAGTAAACACCACCCCGCCGAAAGGCCGGGGGGAGCGCGGTAGGGCACTGAACTCCGCCGAGGAGGAGGCGGTGACACCGGCCGTCCTCTACGCTGGGATTTGTGGACCTTGTCACTTGCCTGCAAAGCTCCTTAACGACCTGGTGGGCACCGTACCTCTGCAAGAAGGCTGCTGGTCCTCCCTCTTAAGTGGAAACGCTGCGTTTTTGTGGAAAAATGGAAAGGAATGGAGCCATCCTGAAGTTCTTTCTCACGTTTTGGCTTCCCACACCGAGGGGAGAGAGGTGGGGTTGCCGCGGCGGATGCCCTGCTTGTCCCTGTCCCTGCCGCTCTGCGTCTGTCCCGGCATCGCGCGCCGCAACCGGCCCCTTCCCTTTGTCCTCCTGTCTGTAACCCACAACACTGTTCAGCACTGGTGTTTGTAACGCGCTTTGAGATCCTGTAATAAAACATCACGGTGCAAAAGCTCTGGTGTTTTTCATGCCTTTTTCCTGTAAAATCTCTTCTGCTGTCGTACTGCCGACAGCCGGACGCGCAGCTGCTGGAGCAGGGAAGCCCATTTCACTGGGTCACACTGGACTTTCCCCAAGTGCCTTGTGTTTTTCATTTCTGGTTCTCTGCAGCAGCCAGGGTGTCTCGCTGTCTTCGGGGGGGTGTCGTGTTCTCTAATTGACGTAATGGGCTTTGCAAACAGAGGAATTAAATTAATTTCTTGGAAACGTGCTACAAACCGGTTTTGGTAGTGCTGGGAGAAGTTAGATGGAGGAGTCCGTGCTTTCTGACATACTCTCAGTTTTTAATTGCACCATGTCTCTATGAGTTCATTAACTTTGTTCCTGCGATGGGTGCGGGTGAGCTGAGTGTTGGGAGCAGTCGCTCCTGCCCGGGGGGGCCTTTGGCTTCTGGGGCTGCGGGTGAAGATGAGCCCCTCAGGGAACGCTGGCTTTCAGGCACCGACCTCGCCAGTCACCCGCTTGCCCAGCTCCGGCTCTTGGGTAGAACTTGCTTCAGTTTATTTTAATGTCTTAGATAAATTAGTGGAAACAGATTCCACTGGAAGGCAGCAGGAACTGTTCGGTAGCTCTTCTGCAGGTGCTTGTTCTGGGGATGTATTTTCGAGGAGTTAAACATCAAAACCAAGGCACCAAGTGTCTTTTTATGAATGTGTTCTTCCCAAAACTCATTCAAGAGTCCATTGGCTCTGAAGAAAATGGAAAGGGCTAGTAACTGGAAGATGGGAATGCCTGAAACCCCTTTGTTAAGGAGGAGGGGGCACACCAACTTAACCCTCTCTCTGAAACCATTGTGTTGTCCACCACAAGGACAGAGGTTTCCTGGCCGGTTGCACGTCCTGGGTGGAATTGGACAGGTGCGGCGTTGCCTCCTTGGCGCCCAGCAGCTCTCTGCCATTTCTGCACGGGGAAATCTGCCTTTTCACAAGGTCCCGCGCTTCCGATAGTGCGGCTTTGTCGGCGCACTGAGGGCGATTGTCCCCCCGGGGCTGTGTGTCCCCTCTGTCCTGCCCGCGGCCGGCGCAGCTGCCCGGCGGCACGGAGCACGATACTGCCGTCATTGTGCGGCGGGGAGGGAGGGAGGGAACCCCGCCTCTATCGCTCATCCTACCCATTGCGGAGTACTTAATAAACCGAACATTAGCGCTGAAATAGAAATGGCTAGAAAACCTGTGGTTTCTCCTTGAAACCACAGTTTGGGGTTTTTTTTTTTGTTGTTGTTTGTTTTGGGTTTGAACAGAAACTTCTGCTTTAGAAGAGCAGGCTCATTCATTGATCTGCCCGCGTGTGTTAGTCGCGGCTCAAGATTTCTTACTCCTGACAACAGCAGTTAGTTTTTAGCTGTAGAGCAAAATTATAGTAATTTCTAGATTGGCTAAAAATAGCTACAGCTTTGGTAAGAGTCCACTATGCCGAGTGCAAGATAATCCTCGCTGCACCTGCACAGTGAAGAGCAGTTTATCTTGAATTGCAGTTGAAGCTGTTTCAAGTAGCTGAATTTAAAGGGGGGGGGGGGGGGACCAAAACAGAAAAGCAGATTCCAGGAAGTTCCGTGTGTAACAAATGTTCCCTAAAATCCCTCTCCAGCACGCCTGAAGAAGGCGAGTGAGTCAGGCTGCAGAGCCTGATGTACCCGTCTGTGCCGCGCCGCGCTTTGGCTCAGCCCGGTGGAGCTGCAGGATGGGCATGGATCTCGGCAGAGCTGCAGGACGGGCATGGAGCCTGGCAGAGCTGCGGGACGGCCACGGAGCCTGGCAGATCCATGGGATGGGCACAGAGCCCACAGAGCTGTGGGATGGGCATGGAGCCTGGCAGAGCCGCAGGACGGGCACGGAGCCTGGCAGAGCTACGGGACAAGCATGGAGCCCGGCAGATCCATGGGACGGGCACGGAGCCTGGCAGATCCATGGGATGGGCACAGAGCGCACAGACCTGCAGGGTGGGCACAGAGCCCGGCAGATCCATGGGACGGGCACGGAGCCTGGCAGATCCATGGGATGGGCACAGAGCCCACAGAGCCGTGGGACAGGTATGGAGTCCGGCAGATCCATGGGACAGGTGTGGAGCCCGGCAGAGCTGTGGGACAGGCACAGAGACTGGCAGATCCATGGGATGGGCACGGAGCCTGGTAGAGCTGTGGCAAGGACGTGGAGCCCGGCAGATCCGTAGGGCAGGCACGGAGCTGCAGTCCTGGCCCGGGCTCGGTGATGGGCTCCGGGGTCGGTGAGGGGCTCCGGGGTCGGTGAGGGGCTCCGGGCTCAGCCAGCTGCTCATCCCCTCCCAACCAGAGGGGCTGCGTGTATTCGCAACAGTTGTAGGGCTATTAACGTAATTTTATGCGCTAATTTGTGTAATCATTAAAGAGTTGAGAAGGGCATTGTTCACATGAGTAATTACCTCTGTATTCTAATAGCTCTAATTCATCCCTTAAGTGAGTTTCATATTTCTATGACTCAGCTAACGATTCACGCTTCGGGTATAATTTTTTATTTTATTTTTTTTTTGAAAAATACCCCGTTTGTGGCGTGACTTTGGTTGCGCTCCGTGAAGCTGCCGCCGCGATGGATGCTGACGAGCTCGGACCACGCAGATGTCTACCTGGGAGGATTTGCCAGCGCGGCCCCGGCGCTGGGCTCCCGCGGCAGGGACGGCGCAGAGTGTTTCACTCGCTGCCGAGAGGCTGCGGCACGCAGCTGCCTCCAGCGCGCCAGCGGAAATTTAAAACATGACAGACTTGGCAGTTTGCTCAACTCTGGGTATTTTCCTTCTGACAAAGGGCAGGTCTGTGTTTTTTCTAGTGATTTTTTTTTTTTAATACTGTTTCAAACTTGGAGCGGGGGCAGGGGGGAAACTTCCTCCGCGCTCGGCTCTGGCTGGGATTTGACTCTGCCTCCGTTAGCCACGTTGTTGCTCCTGCCCCAAAGACGTGCGTGTTTTTAAAGCCCGCGTTGGAAAGCTGCAGGGTGCAGGTGAGAGAGAAGGCATGGGGAGCATTGCAGGATGGTTTGGGTTGGGAGGGAACTTAAAGCCCACCCAGTGCCACCCCCTGCCCTGGGCAGGGACACCTCCCACCAGCCCAGGTTGCTCCAAGCCCCGTCCAACCTGGCCTTGAACCCCTCCAGGGATGGGGCAGCCACAGCTGCTCTGGGCAACCTGGGCCAGGGGCTCACTGCCCTCACAGCCAAGAATTTCTGCTAATATCTCCCTAAATCTCCCCATTTTCTGTTTAAAACCAATCCCCCTCATCCCATGGCTCCCCTCCCTGATCCAAAGTCCCTCCCCAGCTTTCCTGGAGCCTCTTTAGGGACTGGAAGGGGCTCTAAGGTCTCCCCGGAGCCTTCTCTTCTCCAGGCTGAACCCCCCCAGCTCTCTCAGCCTGTCCTCACAGCAGAGGGGCTCCAGCCCTCCCAGCATCTCCGGGGCCTCCTCTGGCCCCGCTCTCCACGTCCTTCTTGTGCTGAGGAATTCCAAAGCTGGACGCAGGACTCCAGGTGGGGTCTTGGACCTTTTCTTGACGGCACCGAAATTCCTTTGAGCCGGAGGTGCCCGGCTCTGCAACAGTCGGTGGGTATGGCCAAAGATTTTGTTCATCTTTTTGGAAATATGGTGCAGAGTCAGATCCTTGGCCGGCGGGAGCCTCGGGCAAAGCATCCCCGCTCCGCCAGAGCGGGGATGCTCTGCCCGAGGCTCCCACCGGCCAAAGATGCTCATCCCCATGGGATGCGCTGAGCGATACAGCCGAATGCACAACCATCGATTCTTTGGGAGGCAATCCATAGCTGCCAAATGAGATTAAATAACACCCGGGGCCTGGGGGGGAAAAAAAAAAAAGAAAAAATAGCAAAAAATAAAGAAAATGGGGCACAGCGTTGGCAAAGGCACAAGTTGGGTCTTGGGGGACTGTGGCCATTTACCCGGGTATTAATCCCCGCCATCGCCATTCCCTTCCCCAAAGGATTTCCGAGCTCTTCGCCACTATTAATCGCAGCAGCCCTGCGGGGAAGGTAATGCAGCATTATCCACGTTTTCCAGCTGCGGCTGGGGAGGAGGGAGGCAGCCGGCTTGTCCGAGCTTTGCCGTGTGTCAGTGAAAGATCAGGGATTAGCGCTAGGATTTCCTTGCCGGCTCGGCTGCTCTAATTCAGTGGCCGTGTTTTTTTTTTTTCCCCTAAATGCACTGACCTTATGTGCCTGCTGCCATACATCCCGTGCCCAGGAGGAGCCGGGGCAGATGGTGGGAAGGGGAGCGAGGCAGAAGCGGATGTTTCCCTGCAGTCCTTGGCCCCGCAGGAATTATTACTAAAAATGGTCACTGGTGATTAACCGGAGGAGCGCGGCGCTAAGTAATTGGTACGTGCTCTGTCTCGGGAAGTTTTCAAATCAAAGTGTGGATGCTTTTCTGGAGAGCAAGCGGTGGCTGAAAGGCAAAGCACCGGGGGCAGCGCGGGGAGGAGGGTGCAGCCGGCGTCAGCCAGCACCCGCCAGCAGGTCTCTGAAACGTCCTTGTGCGAAACAGAAAACCCTGGATATCGGCATATCTTTGTGTAAATCATATACAAATCATATATATGTGCGTAGAAGCGAATATTTGATATTAAGGGTAGGCAATCCACACCGCATGGCATCCTCCACCCTCTCCGTGTGCCGGCTGCCCCAGGCTGTCGCACCCGCTGCGGGCAGCAGTCGGGATGGGCAGCCCCGCGTTTGGGGCAGGGGCGGTAATTTTGCAGGTGCCTGAGGGCGGTGACAAGCCATCAGCCTGCCGCCCATCCCCAGGGCCAGCGTGGCGAGCGGCAGGGAGGGCAGCTCTTCCGCTCCGCCGGTGCGGCAGACGACAGCAGCCGCTTTGTGGGGGGAAAAAAGTTGCGGTGGAGGTCACCAAAATAATAACAAAAGGCCACCGGGTGCTCGCGGCATGGGGCAGCTGGGCTGCTCAAGGTGCCAGGCAGAGATTAGCCCCGGCGCAGCTGAGGACAAGGAGGTGGGAAGAGATAACGCCACTTTCCCGGCGCTTTGCCCGCCGGCGGCAGGGCTAAACATAGCCGGGCTCCTCCTCGGCCGCGGCTCGCTGGCCGCCGTCCCGCAGGCCGCGCTGGCCGGAAGCACCGAGCATCTCCCGCGCGGCTGTGGCGTGTGGCGGGCTGGGGGGGGGGAAGGCAGCCAGCCCCCGGCGGGGCTGCGTGCGGGGAACGCAGAGTTCAGGCTGCGGGAAAGCGGGAAGCCACCCGCCGCGGGGAGAGGGGACAGTGCCGGATCCATGGGGATGGCAAAGATTTGGGAGGATGATGACATCCCAGGGAAGGCAGGGAGGGTTTCCCACAGCAGGTGCCTTGGCAGCGTGGCCGAGGGGGGATGCAAGGTGCACCAGCCGGGAGGGAAGGGTGTGGGAGAGCTGCACGGAGGGAAGGTCCCCTCCGTGCAGCTCTCCCAAACCCTTCCCTCCCGGCTGGTGCACCCTCTGTGGGGCTGTTTGGTGTGGGAGTGCTTGAAAGCACGGAGCAGCTCCTGCTTTTCCTGCCTGTTGGGGGGCATGGGCATCCCCTGGCTCTCGGGGAGCCCTGGTGGGAGCCGACACCGGCTCCGTACGGACCCGGGGGGGGGGGGGGGTGTCTCCCCGCTGCCAGGACAGCGTGCGGCCCCTGTGGCTCCACGACTCCACCGCCGTGGGCATCGCGCTGGCTTTTCCAGTTTCCCTCCCCACCCCCTTCCACACTGCGGCTGCAGCGACGCGCGACGCAAAGTTTGGCGCTGAAAAGATGAAAACAGAGTCGAGCAGCGTTCAGCGATCCCTGCTGAGCCCTGCTAACAAGGCTCCTTCCCTTTGAGTAGCTTCTTGCTGCTTCTTCATTGATTGTCACCGTGCCTTTCTGCGGTGATGCAGCCGAGCTGGCTGGTAATTTCCCGCATCCTATTTTCCTCTTTTCAAAAGTGGAGCGATCTTTCAGATGCACTAATTACAAGAAGGCGACGGTGCTTTCCGCAGAGGCAGCGCTGACGCCAAGCCCCGGGGCAGGCGTGCGTGGTGGCCCTGGCACGGTGCGGGCAGGGCACCGCTGCCACCGCTGCCCGAGGGCATGGGATGGCGGGTGGCATGGATGGCAGCAGGATCGCGTGGTAGCGGAGATGATGACGGTGGGCGAGAGCTTTCCATTTCCCTCTGCCTAGGAGACATGTTTGCCCCCGCAGCACCTTCCACCCGGGTTTTAGTCCAGGTCAGGGACATGCTTGGCCGGCGGGCGCTGGGCAGAGGGATGCGGTGGGATGCTCTTCAGGGGACACCAAATGATCCTCAGGATGGCCGTGCTGCCCCAGAGGCTGTCCCGATGGGGGCTGAGGCTTTGCAGCGGGCACGCACTCTGCTTCAACCTGTGCTTCATTTTACTGTCTCTTTTTAGCTTTTGGGGGGGGAAGTCGAGGCTGCAAAGAGAGAAAACAGAGAAGACACGAAGTTGGGAAGCAGCTGAAGGGAAGCTGCCCGCAGGGAGCACATTCTCGGTAACGTCGTTGCAGCTTATTTACACACTCGAGGGCTCTTCAGCCCCACGGAGCTGTGAAATTCAAAGCACGCCGCGTCGCTCGGGGAGCAGAGCACAAACAGAAAGGGGCTCCTCCAAAGCTGAAATATTTGACAACATTTTCTATTCTTAGCGATGCAAGCACATGCTCGCCGAACGAAATCGGAGCACGGCATGGCAGCAGGCAGGCAAGGGCTGGGGGAAAACACCGCGGCTTTGAAGGTCCTGGGTGAAGGTCCCATGGCCAGCCCAGCTCATCGGCGCCGTGACCACTGGAGATGTGCAGAAAGCAGAAAAGCAAATTAGGGTTGTAGCGCTCATGTCCCATTATGGCTCCTAAAGCACAGGGGACTTCTGCAAAGGTTGTGGGATAAAATGGGTAGTTTCGATGGTCCTCCCGGGTTCACGGAGGGGAGCCGCATCCCCGAGCAGGCAGGGCAGCTAATGGCGCCTGTGCAAATAGGCACTTCATTAACTGTTTGGTGGCTGAGCAGGGTGGAGGACACAGCTCCCCTCTGCGTGAGTCGCGCCGTGAGGTGGGTTTGACAAATTAACCGTGGGTATCGCTTCTTCCGGAGGCGGACGTGGCTGGGAGCCGCGTGCTGGGTGGCAGCAGGGCACGCCAGCGGCCGAGGGCTGCACAGGGGTTTCGGCAGTGCCAGCATCGGGCAGAGCAGGGCTGCAGCACCGAGGGGCAGCCCCGGTGCTGTTCTGGCCCCCCAAGAGCATCCCCACAACTATCCTGGAACTGGGGGACACCCCGGCAGCGTTCCCGGCATTCCCAACAATGCGGGAAGTGCTGAGGAAGAAAGGAGGGAGGATTTTTGTTTGAGAAGGCAGGAAAGAGTCACCTCGGGATGGCGGTAAATGGGCCACACGGTTCCCACTGCCCTAGAAATTCCCTTTGCTCGCTCGCCGCGGGTACCGGCGCGGCAGCAGGGTGGCTGCTGATGCTATCGCTGTCCCAGCTCAATGACTAAGGGAGCTGGAAGGTATAAATTAAATAACACAACACTTCAAGCCACCTGTTCTGTGGGTTTGTCCAAAGCAGCGCTGCTTTAATTAAGATGGAGAGTTTACAAATCTAACCTTTGTTTATTCTGCTTTGGGGCATATATAATGTAAATACGTGTTTTCAAACGCTGTGGCTTTTTATATTTCCAGGTATAATTCTGGGTAAAGGAAAGTTCGTCAGGTTTGGCATAGACTTGCCCTTTACAAACACAGCTCCTGCGAGCTCTTTCTTCCCCCGGGCGTTCTGTGCAGCGCCTCGGCTCCCTTTGCTCCTTTTCTTTCAGCGATCGCTGCCCGCTGCCGGATGTGCCGGGCGTGCGAGAGGCTTCAGGGGGCTCAGCCCGACGCCGTCGAAAGGAAAGTGGGCTCCAGCTCTGTGTCCCTCTCTTCCGACTCACTAAGAAGGCTTTGAGTCTCCTCCTCTGTTTTGTTCCCGTATCCCCTCTTGGTTCTTTGGTTGTAAAAACAAGAACGAGGAGTTTAGCCTCCTACGTGCTCATCAGGATTTCTTCGATGACTCAGTGATACGCTTGGGTAGTTTTCTTAGCCTTTAATTGAAGCGAGTGTGAGCCCTTCACAAAGGGAGCTCTCCCAAGTCTTCATTAATAAGCGTTAACAAAAATAACTGACCGACCGGCAGAAAAATAACCAGGAGCGGCAGCAGTGTCCCCCTCTCCGCGAATGCAGGTTTCCTCTCCCGGCTCTTCTGCGTCCCCCTGCACTGCCGGGGACAGGCAGGAGGAGGAAACGCTCCGGTGGTGGCACATGGAGTGCAGGGGGGCGATGGGAAGAGCACCACGGGTCGGTGTGATCCCGGCAGGGCTGAGAGCGTGTGTTGCACATGCACTCGCAAACCCTTTCGACTCCTATTTTTGGTTTGTTTTTCTTAATTCAGAGCTTCTGCAGACCAAAGGTGACATTTTGCAGGTTTCCAGTGCTGCCCGCTGGATGCATCAGCACAGAGGCCAACTGGGGTGCAGATGCGGGTGGTCAAAAACGAGTGGGCTCCGAATTTCCCTCTGAGCGCTGCGGGTCCCCCTGAGCGGGTCAGGCCCCTCCGAGCCCCCCCAGCACACACCCACAAATTTCCTCTGGGGTCAGAAGGCTGAGAAACAGGTGTGGGGTTTTTTTTGGTTTGTTTGTTTTTTGGTTTGTTTTTTTGGTTTTTTTTTTTTTTTAATGCAAACAGATTTTGACATAACCACTTGACTCCGGTGCTGGGGTTTCAAGGAAAAAAGCTAGCAGATAGCCTGGGAGGCACGAAACAACTGCAACCGTGACTCTGAACAGAAAAACTACTGTTTTGCAATGCTCTTAGAAAGTGAAGAAACACTCGGGGAGGGCCGAGGACCAGCACCGCAGGAGCCAGGTGACTCGCCCAAAATTGCACAAAGCCACGGCCGAGACGGTGGGCTGGGACCCCCAGTGAGTCCTCTGCCCATGGCCACTTGTTCCCTGCTGTCCCTCCTCACCACCGCAGCAGCGCGGCATCGGCGTTACACAGAGCTGGCGCTTCGGGACCGGCCTTTGCGTTATCTGTAACAGGAGACAAGAAAAACCAGCCGGCTCTCCCGTAAGGGAGGAAGTCGTATGGGAACGTTCATCGACGCGAGCCGTGTTTAGCCCGGCTGACTGAGGTCGGGCTGCACGGAAGCCCACGGTGACACGGCCGTATTTCTTCACACGCCCGACCTGCTGGGCGGTTTCAGTGAAGTGGACACCGCAGCGGCCGAGGTCTTGGACACGCAGCACGGCTCAGCGTGGATCTGGGCCCGGGCAAAGAGGATTGATCGGAGCCAGGAGGGAGAAATAAATTAAATAAAGTCTTGTAAGCCTGCTCTCGTCTCCCGCAGTCCTGGGGAAGATGGCCCCGGCATGTGAGCAGAGGTCTGGTTTTAAAACATCCATCCTCCTGCAGTTTCACCCACCGCACTCGTGTTTTTCCTGTGCTTGCCAGAGAAATGCCAGACACCCTGCAGATGCCACCCGAGGTGGCGGTGCAGGTGCCACCCCTGTCCTCCGAGAGCAGCAGGGTGTCATGGGGAGCCCTCCCCGTGCCGGGAGCCGAGGGCCTGTCAGGGATGTGCTTGATGTGTGTAAACACGTAATTAACGGTAAGCACAGACTTAATTGCTTGTGGCTTCGATTTGCATTCAGGTGCTGCGCTGAAGATGCCTTAGATAGAAGCAAACCCGGTCAAGTTTGCAGCTCCCGAGGTGTGCAGGAAAGCGGGCCGGGGCGGGGGGCCAGGGAAACCCCCCCCTATGGCCTGAGGCCGGGCGAGCGGCGGCCGCACCGCCCGGGTGACAGCAGGTCCCTGCCCGCCGGGGGGGCCAGCGACAGCACCAGGGCTCTGAGCCCCGGGAGCCGCGGCCCGCCCGGGTGCGAGGCCCGGGCCGGCCCGCTGCAGGCGGCCGGGGCAGTCCGGGTGGGCCTGGGACGATCCCCGGGTGGGCCGAGGCCGGCGCGGCGCCGGGCGACCCCCGGGCCGGCCCCGCTTCCCCCCCTGGCCCCCCCGGCGGGTCCCGGCGCTGCCTCCGCCCGCCGCCCGCCCGCACCCGCGGGCGAAGCCGCCCCCCGCCGCCCCCGCGGCTCCCTCCCTGCGCGGCGGGCGGGGGCGGCGGGCGGGGAGGGGAGAAGGGGAGGGCGGGCGGCGCGGGCCGGGCCGGGCCGCGCCGTGGTGAGGCGGCGGCGGCGGCGGCCCTGGACACCTCGCCCCGCTCCTCCATCTTCTCTCGCCACAGCTCGCCTCGGCTTCCCTCAGCCCGGGACCGGCCCATTGCCAGCCCCGCGGGGGGGGCGGCCGGCCCGCCGCGCCGCCCCGGCCCCCCCGCCCGTCTCGCCGCCCCGCCGCGCCGCCCCGGCTCCGCCGCCCGCCCCGAGGCGAAGGGAGCGGCGGGGGCGGCGCCGCGGCGGCCCGGGCCCGCGCCGCCCCGCCGGGCCGCCGCGCCGCCGCCTCCCCCCTCTGGGCCGCAGTGGTGCAGCCCGGAGGTTAGCGGAAGCGGCCGCTCGGCGCTGCCATGTTGAGCCGCCGCCGCCGCCGCCGCTTTGTTGTCGGCTCCATGTAGCTGGGGCCCGGGGGAGGGAGGGGGGGACCGCGCCGCCGGAGCCGCCGCCGCCGCCCGCCGAGGGCCGGGACGCCCCCGCCATGGAGGCCAACTGGACCGCGTTCCTCTTTCAGGTGAGGCCCCGCGGCGGCCGGCGCTGCCCGCCCCCCCCCCCCCTCCCCTCAGCGGCCGCGGGCGGGCGGCCGCCCGCCGGGCTCCCCGCTAGGCCGGGGCTGTCAGTCAGCGCCGCCGCCCGGCCTCCCGCCCGCCTCCCCCGGCCCGGCCCGCGGCGGCGGCGGGGCCCGGCCCGACCCGGCCCGGCCCGCCCGGGGCAGCGGCTGCCCGGCCCCGCTGCTCCCTCCGCTCCCTCCTGCACTTTCTCCGCGCCCGCCTCCCCCGCTGCCGCCGCCCCGCAGTGTTTTGCCTTTTATTTATTTATTTATTTATTTATTTTTAAAAAAGAGGGAAATGTTTATATTTTATTTATTTTATTTATTTTTCATTTTTATATTCCCCCCCAAAAAAAAAGCTTTTTTTTTTTTTGTTTTGCTTGTTTTTCTCTCCCCCCGCCAAAAAGAAAAACAAAAAAAAAAAAAACCACCAACCCCAACCAGCCCAGCCTTCCACCGGGCTCTAACAAAACCCCGATGGAACAAACACCGTGTCTGGGAGAATAAATTAATCCCTCTTTAAACAGCCTGACTCAGGGGCCGGGTGACGAGGGAGCTTGTTTTCTTTTAAAATAGGACGCAAGCGGGCTGGATTTCTGTAAAAACTGGCGAAATGCTAACGGTAACAGGGAGGAATAGGGACGGTAGAGCGTGCAACCCCTCCCTTTGCCAACTGAGTCACAATTTTCCCCCCTTCTGTCTGCGAAAGACTGACTTAAAACCACCACTGTTTATGTAATTCCGAAGAAAATCCAGTGTACCAAAAAAAAAAAAAATCCGAAAAAAAAAAAATCCTCCCCTGGCTTTTGTGAGCCGAGCCCTTTCACGCCGGATTGTTTTCTGATGCCTCCTGCTCTTTTTGAGCTTGCAAACATAAAATATGGAATTGCAGCAGCAGCAAAAAAAAAAAGGAAAAAAAAAAAGCCCCACACATCACCTTTCTCAAGGTAAAATAATCCTCTTTGCACGTTCCCGGCGGCCGTCACTCGCTTACTCACTGTCCTCCTCGGAATTAAACCCAAACCCAACCCGTGACACGAGTTCAAAAACCTGAGTTGAATGAATAAATCCGCCAAGAGCGAGCCCCATTCCTTTAGACAGGAAAAATTATTCCCTTGCGAGTCCCGAGGGATGAGTCAGTCCCTTGCCCGGGTGCTCTGCCTCCGAAAACGCGCCGGGAATGTTCCGGGGTGCCGGTACCGGGAGCTGGGCGCTGGGTTTTCCGCCTTTTTGTGATGAAGGCGGGTGATGCCATCGAGTTTGGCTGAGGTCTTGTGAATTATTTCTCACTCTAGTGGGCAGTTGTGATTCGCACATAGGAAACTTCACGCTAAGAAGTTAATCTCCTTAGTTTAGGGCCATCTCCCTCCGAGTTGGGGCTGTTTTATCGCTTTCCTGCCTCCCAGGCTCACAGATGAGAGTTTTCGAGGGGAAATTATTCGTAGGCTGGCAGGATGGTATTGCAGCAACCTCCGTAACAAACGCCAAGTAATACTTTCAAGTGCATGTCCAGCTTCTTGCTGCTTGTCTGTATTTTTTTGAAGAGTACTGTATTTTGAAATAGCGATGTCACACTTTGATTTAGGAGTAGGCTTTGCTGCTTTTAATTAAGGAGTCAGCAGTTCACTTTCTGAACGTACTTAGCTATGTGCGACTTGGAAGCGTCTTCATAAAGCTGTGACGTGGAAATTTTCCTCTGAGATTTTTTTTTTTTTGCCCCAAATAATAAAGCTTTAAGACCTCATAATAAATGCTGAACATTGTTTCTTGAGTCATTTTGTTAAAACCAAGGATTTAGGGTGCGAGCATCCTAATGCACCCAACAGAAAGCACTGTTAAGATAACTTTTGATGTGACTTGATTATTTTTTTTTTTCTTTTTCTTCCCATTCTCGCCAACAGCATGTCAGCCCAAATCCAACCGATTAGTTAAAACTAGTAATAAAAAGTAGATTTAAAAACCCCTCCTGGCCCCCCGCCCCGGTATCAGTTAAATAACAAATGCGAGTGATGAATATACCCGCTCGTTCTTCGTGGGGGGAGTTTGACCAAGTGTGTGTTTCAGCTGTGACAGGATTTCTAAGGGACAGCTTAATACGCGGTGTGTAAAGTTGTAACTTTTAGCAAAACGTTTTTAGGGGAGGTTGCAATGTCTTAATTTTAGTCTCACTAGCGATGGGATACGCGACTGTAAATTGCTCTTTCCAAATAAAGTTGTTTGATTGTGTTTAGGTGGCATTTGGATGAATTGTATCTTTTTAAAGAAACAATCGTAAGACTGAATAAGCAGTTCTTGTTTGGATATTATTAGTCCCTGAAATGCATATTTTGAAAACCACTTTTAGTATCTGCTTGGGAAGTGAAAGTTGTATCTGTTAATGTGAGGAGGAATCATCCATCAAACAGAGTGTTCAAGATATGACTCATGCTAATTTGTTGCTCTCACATTAAGACTGGAGCGCAAAAATATTTTAGCCTCTGGCATTGGAAGTTCACAATGCCACATCCTACCACTCCGAGTCACGAATTACAGGGGTTTTTTTGTTTACTGCCCCCCAGGAGAGAAAAAAATTAGCTCTAGAACGAGGGTATTTTGCACGAGAGCCTGTCCCAGGCGATCAAAATATCGCAAAAATGTTGACTTGACATTAATGCCAGGTCAAGTAAAACCGTGGTCTGTGCCTGAATAAAAATGACTCGCAAGAGGCATGCAGCAGGTGCTGCCTTCCCTTCTCCAACAGCGAGTTAAAAAAAAATACTGCCTGATCCTTTTTTAAAAGGCTTTGATGCAGGCAGCCCTTGGAAACTGAGGAATACCGCTTGTTGCAGAGGGGTTGTTAGAAAGACAGCGCTGCTAATAACACCGGCTATCTGCGAACCAAGATAAGCAGACTTATATAAGCAGCGGCTTCGTAGTAGCCTTATGAATATACATTGTTTTATGTCCACTGTCTCTCTCGGTTCTGTAGGAATAAGTGCATCATTACCTTGAAGTGCTGACGATTCTTTAAGGCTTAAAAATATCCATAAACTGCCTAAGTTTGAACCTTGTCCAAAGGATTTGGGCTCTCTATTATCCGATCTGCTAGCTCTGCCTTTGAAACTGTATCTCTGGAAGCTATCCTTAGGTGCTCTTAAGTGTCTTCTGATGCAGTTTAACAACGTTGTTTTATGCTTATTTAAAGTTGGCTGTAAAACATTTCAGAATTTTTTAAAATTAAAATTGTATTTAAGCACACAACTTGCTTAATATTGTACTTTCAATGTGTATTGTACATACTCTATTCTTTTTATGCAATGTAGATGTGTCAATCACTTCTTAAAAACACAGAAAATAAATGGTTGAAAAATCCACAGTTGTCACTGAAGTCAGGCAGAAGTTTGATGGAGAAGCTGGAGCTGGTGCTGTGCCCTGATTTAGCAGCGCAGCCTCCAGGAGGGTTCTGCCTCCGCCTCTTCAGCCATCGCTTCTGCAAACCGGCCCCTTGGGCTGTTGGTTGAGGTGGCTGCCGTGGCCGGCGTGGGGTGGTGGTGCTCCCTTTACCTGTTGCATCCTGAGCTCCGGCATGGATGGGACGTAAAATGCAGATAAAACCGGACAGGCTGGCCTGGCTCCTAATGCTTCCCGCAAGTTTTGTCTCCCGTTATCATCCCCAATCCTGGCTTTCTCCCGTGAACTGTTTTCCTGACAGATAGGCTTGGAGTGTTAGGGAGCACGTATTCATACCCAGGTGGGTTAGTGTTTGTATCCACCGGTGGCTTTTATCCAAAGATCACCGGTGTCGCACTCCTGGAAAATGAGTGGCTGAAGTGATACAGGGCTTGTGCGGTGGCAGGAGGTGGCAGGAGCCCGTCTGCAGCCGAGGGACACTCGCACCAAGGTGGCTGCAGTCGCTGCTGTGATCAGGGAGGCAAAGTGTCTGGACCTGGGATGCAACTAAGAAAAGTCCCGAAGTGAGCTTCTAGAAATACTGACCTCTCCAGAGGATGAGATGAGACAGGTTCGCATAGGAAGAGTGCGTTCTGTAAAGTTGTCTGTCCTCAACCAAAGTAAAATCGGACAAGTTGGGGGTTGCAGGCCAGCACAGTGTTTTATTCAGCGCTCTCAGCCTGGAGTTGTGATATTGAGTGAAGGAAACCGTAGAGAAGTCCTGGAAGGCTGCAGTACTGATCTAACGGGAATGCAAGTTTCCCCAAACTCAGCTTCAGACCTGGCACGCTGCGTTATTAACGAGACTGATTTAAAACTGGCCTGATGAGACTGAGGCACATCTTGAATACAGATGCGCTTAAACTGGCTTAAGGTGCTAGAGTGATTTATTTTAATGCTCCATTAGGCTGAATTGCTCTGTGTGGTTTCTAAACCACTTTAAAATTGTATCTGCTAGGGTTTTGTCCCAGTCTGTCTGGGTGAGTTTTAATAACAGTGTTTTCTGCCTTAGAATAAACAACGTCCAACGCAAGCCGGCTGTAGGGCAGCCCATAGCAGCTCAGCTGAGCAGAACTCAGCACGCTCCTTCCTGCTGGGGGCGGGTTCCCCCTCCCTCTTCCCTTCAGCTTCTCCCACCGATTCTGTAGTTCAGTTCCATTGGGATGGGCTGTTTTAAAACACCTTTCAAGTCTTTTTTTTCAGACGCCCCCCCCCCCCAGCTGTGTTCTCCAGCATCTCTAGATGTCTACCAGTGCTTATCGATTAGCTTCTCTTCCTATCACAGAGTAGCTGCTGCTGAAGAGAAAAAGAACATGCCGCTATTCTTATTAGTGTCCAGACGCAGAGTGCAGTGGTCAGCGTATAAATGCAGCGGGAACCTGCTAAATATAGAAATGTGGCTTTAGACAGCTCTCGATTCAGGTTGCTTTGGTTTCAGTGCTAACACGCTGGTATGAGCATGTTGTTTAAATAAGAAGCCTTATCGCATCCTGGCTCTCTCTGGCTGCAGTTTGGTTCTCAACGTGCACTGAGCTCGGCTTAAAGGTGGGGCGATATTTTGCAACTCCCATCAGTACATTCATACGCTCCAAAGATAGTCCCAAGGTGGCATCTGATACGATCGTTAGCAAAACAAGTTATCTGTTATGTAAAGATCAAACGCTGTGTTAGTAAAAGATCTGACAAGCACCTAGTTGTTTTCCATAAGAAATGTTGCCCTCCGGAAACTTAATAATTATTTGATTGTTGTGATGCGTGCCTTCCTACACTTACCACAGAATCTGCACAGCCAATGCATTTAAAGCGCAAGCGGTTTATCCTGTCCAAAACCCAAATTATGTAACGTTTTCCAGTTGTTGCTTCAATGGCTTTTTGGTCTAGAATGTGCTTTCCTGTAGTTTGCAAATGTTCTCACCGTGTCAGAGTGAGCACCCATCAATAGAATTTAAGTGTGAATGTTTGGTTTTAGGCACACGAAGCCTCACATCACCAACAGCAGGCAGCACAGAACAGTTTGTTGCCTCTCCTGAGCTCTGCTGTTGAGCCACCCGATCAGAAGCCGATTCTGCCCTTACCAATAACGCAGAAACCTCAGCCTGCACCAGAAACATTAAAGGATGCTATTGTTGGGATTAAAAAGGAAAAACCTAAAACCTCCTTTGTGTGCACTTACTGCAGCAAAGCTTTCAGGGACAGCTACCATTTGAGGCGTCACGAGTCCTGCCACACAGGGATAAAGTTAGTGTCACGGCCAAAGAAAACTCCCACCACAATGGTGCCCCTTATCTCGACCATCGCTGGTGACAACAGCCGAAGTTCATTGGTTTCGACTATCGCGGGCATCCTGTCCACAGTCACTACGTCTTCCTCTGCCACCAACCCCAGCAGTAGTGCCGGCGCAACGGCTATGGCAGTGACTCAGACGGTGAAGAAGCCCAGCAAGCCCGTCAAGAAGAACCACGCTTGTGAGATGTGCGGAAAGGCCTTCAGGGATGTCTACCACCTCAACCGGCACAAGCTGTCCCACTCAGATGAAAAACCCTTTGAATGTCCAATTTGCAATCAGCGCTTCAAGAGAAAGGATCGCATGACCTACCACGTGAGGTCTCATGAAGGTGGCATCACGAAACCATACACCTGTGGTGTTTGTGGAAAAGGCTTCTCGAGGTACCATGTAGAAAATCCCAGGCGAGCTCAAGTATTGGCTTTTCATAACCAAGAAGGGTTAAGCTATCATAGCGAGGGGCTAGGAGAACCAGACATCTTAGAAGATTGGTGAGGGGATAAAGAGCCTTGTTTACCTCTAGGGCGTGGGTCTCGATCTGAGCCAGATTGGCCAAAAGTGGTCGCGCTTTTATGAGAATGCTTTGAAATGAAAATTTTTTGCGACCTCATCCAGGTCCTGTAGGACACGTGTCTGTGTCGCTGGTGGTGACCAGGGAGCCCCTTTGCAAAGGTCGATGACCGAATGGGGCACGGCAGGGTAGTGGCTCCGTGTCTCGGAGCACGGTTGGGGCGTACTGACAGAGCATTGCGGGGGAGCTTGCATTGCTGCTGCCTGTGTTTGTATCTGTGCTTGCAACAGAGAAAACTTCAACCTTTAGAGCCGTTGATCCGTCACCTTTACACACGGTACGACCAACCGTACCATTTTCAGGTGTGTAAGAAGAACACGGTTAATTTTTGAACCGCAGGTTGGGTCTCAGCGTAACTATGTGTTACTCTTGCTGAAAGCCACCGCGTGGGCAAGGGGAATGGATTTATTCTTGCCGCGCAGAGGGATGTGGGCTGCAAGGGGTCATCAGGGCAGTGTTCAGCACCGCTAGCCACGGTGTCGTTACTATGTATTTGTAACAGTATGCTTTTCCTTCTCTGTTCCTCTCTTTTTTTGCAGGCCTGATCATTTAAGCTGTCACGTTAAACATGTTCACTCAACTGAGAGACCCTTCAAATGCCAAGTAAGGGCTAAAATGATTTATTAAGAACAATGTGTTACAGTATCGTTAGAATCTCAGGTGAATAATCATTCCAGAACTGTATTTGCTTCTGGACTTTTCTTTGAAAAGCAAGTTTAGGAATAAAGTCGCATCCTCCTTGCATACCAGCAGCACTGTAGTTCTGATGTAAGTGCAGAGGCAGTTTAAAAGGATGCTGTGGCCACTTCTTTAGGAAGATTAGAGGCTTTTTGCTTTCTTGGAGAGCACCTACGGTGTGCTGTTTTACCACATGTTTAACTTAGTAGTAGGATTGTAACAGTGTCCTCAGATCAGTGCTGATTACTGGAGCAATGTGTGCAATGTGGTTCTCAGTATGTTTAAATTAAACTAGGTGTGTTTCTCAGTATATCCATTTAAAATGGATTGGAATAGTTGATTCTGGATCCGTTATTTTGCTGGAAACTGTAAGCAAGTTGTCAAAAGTTGATGACTGAGCAGAAGAGAAATAACTCGACTGCCCTTGAACAATTAACTGTTTTGCTTGGACTATCCGTGCTTGTTCCAACCTGTGTTTTAGTGACTCATCATATTAAATAAAAGTCTTATGTAGAAAGAATAGTGTTAGAAAAAGGTTTTGTTTCCTTGTTCTGATTTGGACGGGAACAGAAGCAGTTGAGCAATTTGAGAGATCAAGTTCATATTTGTACAGTAACATTCTATCAGAAAACAACTTTGCCTGTTCTAGGTTTTTTTTATAAGCTACCCCTTGCTTTGGTAGGGAAGGCAACCTGCTATTTTAAGAACGTTCAAGTGGTATAGAGTATGATTTTTTGCCCTCATTGTCTCAGAAGCCAGCTTCCATTTTCAGTCTCTGTTTAGTAGTTTGATTTTGGTTTCTCTATAAATACAGGTAAAACTTAAGGTTGTCAGTATGCTTAGGATACTGTTTGCACCCACGAGGTAAAATAGGCGTAGAGTGGGCGTGTAATTCATACTATAACAATGCTGTCTGCACTTCAAGTGTAACTGTTGTTCTCCATATAGACGTGCACTGCTGCCTTTGCCACCAAAGACAGACTGCGGACACACATGGTGCGCCATGAAGGAAAGGTATCGTGTAATATCTGTGGTAAACTTCTGAGTGCAGCATATATCACCAGCCACTTAAAGACACACGGGCAGAGCCAAAGTATCAACTGTAATACCTGTAAACAAGGCATCAATAAAAGTAGGTGAACGTTTTAAAAACATTTCTAATAACGATGTGTTTGCAAAGGGAATTGCCTTTGATTACGTTAGAATGCAAAACTGTACCCATCAGTCTGGGTATTCACACCTATTAAAAATAGGTATTTGATAAGAGGATCTTCTTCAGTTCAAGAATTGGCATACGTGGAATCGGTTTGCTACTAGACTGCGCTCTTATCCCTTAGGAATGCCCTGCAGTTTGTGAGAATAACCCATCTCTTGAAGAGAAAAGAGTTCCCAAGTTTTCTCAGCTTCTAAGTTCAGTGCTACTTCCTGAACTGTACAGGCTGAAAAGTCCAACAGATTATTCTGGAGATTTTAGGATATTTAAGAACTGAGGATGTCTGCCAAATTTCAGTTCTGAAGCCTCATCTAAAGCTCATCAAAATTAGGAGAAAGTTTTCTCTGAGCTTTGGCCCTGGGGCTCAGCGGTTCCTCCCTCCGGCAATAGCTGACAAGAAAAGCATTTAAATCCAGCACCAATATGTTTTGGGCATTAATGACATTTGATTGGTGTTGTGCAGGCGTTCAAATGAGATGTTAGTAATAGTTCCTTCTAGTCTTAAACTCTGTGAAAGTGCTGAAGCCTGAACCTGGGAGTGCCTAGTAAGCAAATGAAGACTTGACTTTCAAATCATCCCTATTAAAATACTTGTAACTAAGTTAACCCACATGCTTACTGGTATACGACTGGTTTTCAGAGGAATGTCTTTGGAAACTTTGTCCTTAAAGCCTTTTAAACAGTATTAATTTACAACATCTTTGCAGTTCCTGTTACTTCTGGATAATTTGAAGGTGCTGGGCATGTTTAAAATGCCTGATTGTTGAGCTTAGTAGGAATTTTGGATGTGAAGTATTTTTCAAGGTATAGGGTTACAGCTCTGGCTTCCCAAGCTAGTTCGGTGGTGCTAAGCCAGTTCACGTGAGGCATTTACGGCAGTTGTTAGAGGTGGAAATGATGAGCTGTAATGTGGCCAGAGTAGTAACATGCTGTTCTGTGATGTAAAATTTTAAGTCATACTTGCAAAAGAAAGTAAAAAGGCTTTTTTTTTCTTTTTTTTTTAACTGGAGCTGAGGTTTAGAAAAAGTGGAATTGGCCAACCAGCTTGAATTCTAGACACTCACTGTAGTCTTTGATTTCATTCTTCCTAAAACACGAACAAAATAACCAGAAAGGAAGTTCATTTTTGGCAGTGAAAGCAGATGTTCCTGACTTACATTTTGGATTTTAGATGTTGGCAAAGTAGTTTTATAAAGCGCAGAATTAATTATATGGTTTTAAACACTTCTGTGATTTTTGCTCTTGGAATCCTGTGAGATTCCACACACTCTTTATGGAAGAAGCCTTTGTCATCTCAGCAGAAAAACAGAGTAACTTTTCAAGGTGAATTTGTGTTCTTACTTGATTGGCATAGCATGCATGAGTGAAGAGACCAGCAATCAGAAGCAGCAACAGCAGCAGCAACAACAGCAGCAACAACAACAACAACAGCAGCAGCAGCAACAACAACAACAGCAACAACAACAGCAGCAGCAGCAACAGCAGCAGCAGCAACATGTCACAAGTTGGCCTGGAAAGCAGGTAGAAACCCTGAGATTATGGGAAGAGGCCGTCAAAGCAAGGAAGAAAGGTAAAACAAAACAGTACTTACGGTCTTGGTTTTATAAGATACTGGAGCTTACAGTTATATAGGGAGTTTAAGATGTCAGGAAAGGATGAAAATTGCATTCTTGATGTTAGAAGTCATAGCTAAAAACTAGCAGGAGGGTAACATGACCAAAATTACGCTGTTGTAAGTGAGCTCCTTATTACTTACTTCCCTTTGGTCTCTGCGCTTGAATGTGTACGTAGCAGTCATCAATTACAAAGGGATGTTTGTGTCTGCTCCAAGGCAAGAGCGTGTTTTTTGACTTGCATGTGGCTTTTAGCTGTGTTTATGCATATTTACCGGTTGTTAACTTGTGTGCATATGTGTGTGTATATATATATGTATGTATGTATATATACACACACACCACCCTCTGTTACATCATCATCAGTTTGCATGTGAGTGCTTTCTGTGTCCCTTTCATCTTCTCTCTCCCAATTTATTCCATTCGCTTTATTATCACGTAACTGTCTTTGCATAGTTTTCTGGAACTCATAGAAATTACTTTTCTGTCTCTGGTGTGGCTTTTTTTTCATTACAAAATTAACTAATAAGTGATTGTGTTTTCCATTATTGCTAGCTCACAGCTTACCTGTCCCTGTGCTGCTGTAATTGAAGTTGAATAGCTTCCTCTTGTTGGTCAATGTGTCAGTTTTGTAAGGAATAGATTGCTTCAATTTCATGTCGCTTGGAGTATAGTATTTCAGTGTCTCCCGTTACCGCTAGCGTATTCTTTTCACAACGGTTTGATTTCTAATGCCTGTCACATGACTCTCCTGGATTACATGTTTATAAGAAATTCTTAGTGACCGCTTACTGTTTTTCACTAGCTGCTTTTAGTAATAAATGTTTTGGACTCACCTTTTTTTTTTTTTTCTCCTAAACTTCCTTTCAGTTTCTTCACTCTTTTTTTCTTTTCTAGGTCTTGTTTGTGTATTAGGCTGCTAGCTCCTTTCGCCTTGATTGTTATTCCAATTTAATTGAATTCTGTGATCAGACATATATAAACAGCTTATTGATGTTAAAATGTAGTGATAACAGAAACATTAAATATGATCAGGCTGCTAAATTGATAAAGCAAACAGGTGTCAGATTTAGAAAATCTCTGAGATTTTTTCTCCTGCTTGTTCCTTCCTGTGTCTTGTTCCCTTTTCCCTCCCTTTCTTATTGAAATTATTGAATACGCTTTAACAGAAACAGCGGGTTTGGACAGAATGGTGGGTGAGGGAGGTGGGTGCGGAGAAGCGTTGTCAGATTGCTGATATTAGCTTAATTTAATTGGGGAAGGGGCATGGGGCGGGATGTGTCTTTGCGTATTACTGTGCTGGAAGGTGAAGCTAGATCAGTCAGTGCCATGCCTACGTGCTGCTCTTTCCATGCTGCTTCTCCTCTGCTAGTGCCACCTGTTGTGTTGGCTTTACAACACTAGATGGAATTTTTTTAGTCTAATACTATTTATTTTCACAATTTTATTTTATTTTTTTTTTTACTCTTTCCCTTCCTTTTCACCCCTCCTAGATATGGACTTTGAAGAACCAACAGTAACCCTTGAATGGGGCTAATGTTGCTTTCAAAGTTAACTCTGTCTTGGTACATTTGTATTGCCCGAGTGGCAAGAGTGGACTCTTTGCTCCTGGCTTACCTCCTGAAACGTGGGTGTAGACTGAGCTTGGTGTCCTACCCTACAAATGTGGAATAAGACACGACTTAGAAGTGCCGTAACGTTGATGTAGAATTTTTATTTTTTTTTGTCGTTTCTCTAACACTCATTCATCCCTTCCCTTTTACCCGCCTGTTGTTTTCGGGGCTCTCTGGTGCGGGCAGCCGGCAGGTGGTGCTGATGGATGCCCAGCCAGCCTCCCGCTCCCCCCCGGGCCCTCCTGCCTCTGCTTTCCTCGGCACTTCATTCCTGCTTACTGCTAAACACAGTAAAACAATCCCCAAACCAACCCCAAACCCCACAAAACAACTTGGTGTGGAGCTGTAGCTTATGTGAAAGCTGAGGAGATGATGGGGGTTGATAGATGTACTGTGTGGGTAGCCTTAAAAATTGCTAAGTAGAAGTACGGTGATCAGTGGTACAATTTAGTAGCAATAATTAAGACTGAAATAAGCAGGTAAATATTGAAACGAGCTTTGCTTATCAGTCCCTAATAATGACTTTTTAAAACCTTCACAGAATGTCAGTTCACCTTTGAGAAGGCTATAGAGTACGTACCATTCGGTATGTACACTCTCTCCTCTATTTCTAATGTTCCTCTTGGGAGGATTTTTTTGATTGTACGATACTGTTTTTATGAACATGGAAACCCTCTTTGTAAGACAACCTCGCTTGACTTCTCAGGAAAAAAAATATTGAATTGAAATGAACTGCATGAGAGTTTGTATTTCTTATGGGCTATAGAATGTTAACAGTTTTAACTTACTAATAATTCCTAAAGAAAATTATTCCAGAATTTGTACCTGTTCTTGTTTGGTTTTTGTTTTTGTTTTTGTTTTGTTTTTTTTTAAATCTTGTCCATGGTTTTTTATGTGTTAAAAACTTTTTGTCTTTTTATGTCTCATTTTTAGAAGCTGCTAACTTGTGCCAAACCTCCACTGCTGCTACTACGCCTGTGACTCTTACTACTCCATTCAATATAACGTCCTCTGTGGCTTCTGGGACTATCACAAACCCAGTCACAGTGGCAGCTGCAATGAGCATGAGAAGTCCAGTAAATGTATCAAGTGCAGTTAATATATCCAGTCCGATGAACCTAGGGCATCCTGTAACTATAACAAGTCCATTATCCATGACATCTCCATTAACGCTCACCACACCAGTCAATTTACCTACTCCAGTAACCGCTCCAGTGAATATAGCGCATCCAGTCACTATAACATCTCCCATGAACCTCCCCACCCCGATGACGTTAGCTGGTCCCTTAAATATAGCCATGAGACCGGTAGAGAGCATGCCTTTCCTGCCCCAGGCCTTGCCCACGTCTCCTCCCTGGTAAAGAATTTCTAAACAGTATTAAAAAGGATTAAAATGGAATCCTTACCAGCAGTTCTTTTCTGGGTTTTGTTTGGTTGGGTTTTTTTTTGTTTTGGGTTTTTTTTTTTTTTGGTTTTGTTTTAGTTAATAATAAATTCAGACTAAGACACTGGGGCAACATGCACCATCAGAGACCGTAGTAGCATCTTCCCCTGTTGATTTGGCTCATATGGTTCACACTTGAGTTTCGCTGGAGCACTTCATTTAAACTAAGTTTTACCTTTTAGCTGACTGATGCTGACTTAGAGCAGATACTTACTTGCCAGAGTTTAAAAAAAAAAAAAAGTTATTAAAAAACAGTTTTATGTTTTATCCCCCAAATTATAACTTAGAAAATTATTTTAATCTAAACACTAGCAAAGACCCCTCTGTATCTTTAACAGGGTGGATGGCTAATTTTAACTTGCCGGTCGTTAAGTCCACTGTTTCTGAGCTAGTGTAGAATCTTTGTCTGTGTTGATGTTTTTTTTTTTAATGAGTAAATGCATTACAATGTTGTCATTTAAAAAAAAAATGCATTTTGGAGAAAATATGCATTTTACCTTTGGGAATATGATAATTTCAGGCAGCATTCCCTATGGGAAAGGTGATACCAGCTCTGATATGCAAAGCATATGATAAATTATCATTCTAACTTCAACATATAATAGGGATTGTGACCTGATATTTGGAGATGTAAATATTACCCAACATATTACCCTAAGGGAATATAGCATTGTAGTCAACATTTTTTTTAAAAAAACTGTTATTGTTTGGTGAGAAACAGCCATGGCTGACAGAAGAGGAGTCGAAATGTATGTAAACATGGTCTCTGAACAGTCAGACCCCTATGGGACTCTTATCTAGGAGCAAAAGGAGTGCTTTGAAACTTAAGAAATATTGCTTTAAGCTGGAAGATTCTGGAGGCACTGGGTATGATTTTTATGCCCTCTGCCTCCCAGTCAGAGCCTGCTGGTGTTACAGCAGGGGACAGACGTGTTAGTTGTTCACTAGAAGTTTTGTCTTATATTAAATTGTATACAGTTTTTATTCTAACCACTAACTAGGTAGGATGCCCCTCCAGGACAAGCAGAGAGCGTCTTTTAATTTCTCCCCTATTTCTTAATCAAGTGTTGTGCAAATCTGTTCAACTTTGTAAATATTTGCAAACATCATCATTTTTACGTTATTCTTCTATTGTGTTAACACATTTCTATCAATTTGTGGGAGTTCTGGGGTGATGGTTCCCACCGGCCAGCCCAGAACTTCTCCACAAATGGTCACACATGTTTAAGCTACATGTGCTTTTTATTTCTTAACCTGTTTATCTGTACATAAAGTAGAAAGCAAAATCTAGGGAAACAGATATACTTTTTAGACTATCATGTCACATATTCACGTTTTTAAAACTTTGTTTAAAAAAAAAAAAAAAACAACAAACCACCCTAAACCCAAGACTCTACATTAAAAACAAAACAAAACAAACAAAAAAAAAGAATAAAAAAAAATAAAGTTACAGTTGAGATGTTTTTATCTTAATGAAGTTGAAAGCTATGGAGATTAGCGTGTGCGCATTTTCACAGAGTGCTAGCAGGACCGACTAGTCGAAATGGACTGCTTCCGTTCCTACCCTGCCGTGTCAGTGCAAGCAGTGATTGCCAGGCTGCTGGCTCAGGTGACAGGTATCTGTATCATTACGTGAAACTGTTCTAGGGGCTTGGACTACATAGTAAAACAAAAACAAACAAAAAAAAATAATAAAAATAGAGCTTAGTGTAAAATAATTTTATAAATGATCTTTTGTACTTTAGGACATCAAATTGTACAACTTTTGTATATATAAAAGCTTAGGAACTTTCTGTTTAGCAGAAAGGAAACACATTCCTACACTTTTAATGTATATGTTTGTTATAATGTCCATGTAAACATATGCCCTATGTTTGTGCCTTTTAATTAGTTTGTCTCAATAAACAAAAATGTAGAGAAGAATATGTAGCTATGACTTTGTTACCACTGTTCTTACTCCAGATGTGTAGAGGTCTTCGTTTTTGCACTGTGTAGAGCGTTGGGCGCAGGCAGCTGCATGACTTGGGCTGAGCCGGCCGAAAGGAGGCATGTGAGGCCAGTGCCCCCCAGAACCCCCCGTCTCCCCCAGCCCTGAGCAGCCCCCCATGTGGGACGCGTAGTTTCCAAGCCATCTCTGTCACCCGTGGCGATGGCCACCGACTCCCACCGGTTTCCCGTTGTAGGTGTAGCGTGCTGGATCTGGGTGAATTGCAGAGATGACCCTTAGGTGAAGTTTGGGTGTCCCTGAGCTTAAAAGAACCCCCAAAAGCGTTAAAAGCCGATACAAAAATGTGTACTAGAAGTGGTTATCTATGAATTACTTACAATAAACAGGTGTGAGACTTAATTGTATGTTGTCAATTACTGTAGTATTGACAGCGGGTCCTCCGTCCAGCTAGCGTGCCCTGCGGATGTTATTTTTATCCCAGCAGAGTAGCGGTAGAATAAACACATTAAACACCGGCAAGGAAATCTTTCAACGTGACAGAGGCTTCCCAAACCACTAACCACGGTGCTCTTAGCACGGGATTAGGAAAAGGGCTGTTTCCTTTTTATTTTATGTTGGTTCTGCTCGAATGTACCTGGTTTATGTCCACAAAGCTACATTAGCTAATTGTCAACCTGTTTCATTTGTACTTGGGTAAACATTTGCTTTGTACTGTGTATAAATGGTTCCGAGGTGTGCTCCTCCGCTGTCTCGATACAGACATCAATTTCGCTTTGTAATGCCATCGTATGAAATACATTAAGCTGTTTTTTGACAAACGAAAGCTACCTGGTCAAGTAGTTTATACGGCATGCGTGCTACCTTGTAACGGCTGGGTCATCCACGGAATGAGGGGGCTATTAAATACAGCCCCCGCCTGGCGGGAGACGATGTGGAGCGGCGCGGCAGCGAGGAGGGATTTGCGTGGCGACTCCTGTCACTGCGGCCCCGGGGAAGTTAAGACTATAAGAAAATGGTGGGATGCGAAGAACAGATGCTCCTGTTACACCGAGTTAGTTTCTATGCAGCTGATGCGCTTAGCCTAGTTTATTTCATGGAAACTTTTAAGCTGGATCTGGTCCAACATCAGGGAAGCCTATTGCTGCCCTTGGTTTGAGGGGGTTTTATAGCCAGCCCATTCAGGGCTCCAATTGCAAGGAGTTCAATAGGGGTTTTATTTTTTTCTTCTGGAGTTTCCATAGGCATTCAGCGTTAGGCTCATGGCTTAGCGCCGACTGAAAGTTTTAAAGTTGAATTTTGCCTTGGAAAGATCTGTGCCGGGGAAAAGTCAGGACGGTCGGATCGATGGGACGAAAACCGGTGCTGCTGCGGGCAGGGAGCGGGTGCGGGAGCGCGGCTGTGCCGGCTGTGCCGGCGGCGCTGCGGGGAGGCGGGCAGCGGGGCAGTCGGTGCGACGGCACCGCCACCCACGCCGCCAGGAAACTGTAAACGCTTTGCCTTGGGCACGGGGGTTTTTTTTTCTTTATTTGGAACACCCCACCACTTCCAGAGGATGTTTGGGGAGAGGAGAAATTTGGGATTTGACCTTCTGTATCTTACCATTGGAGAGTTATACCCGAGTGCTGTAAACTGGGGAGATTTCTGTTCAGCCAAGATCACGGATGCGAGAGAAAATCACCTGTTATTCTCAGCGTCCGAGTTAAATTCTGTTTGCCATTGTTCACAAATAAAAGATTTTTTTTCCCCCCCTCTTAGAATAACTTTTTCTTCAGAGTGGAAGAAGAAAAAAAAGTATTTAATGTGTTTGCATTTATCCACGAGAGGTTTAAAGAAAAAACACCAAAAACCCAATAAGCTGTTTGAGCTGCAGCAATCCCGGGTTACATAAAGGGGCCGGGGTTGCGGGGGGATTAGTCAGTGGCATTACTGGTGGTGGTAAGCCCTCCAAGTTCTGCTCGCTCTTTGCTCACTTTTATTTTAGAAACAGTCACTCTGAGCCATATTTTGAAAAACTGCCTGGGGTTAATTTTCGAGGCTGTCAGGGTTAGATGCCCACCAAAGAAAGAAGGAAGGAAAATCTGGATTTAAAGAACACTCAGGTTTTTAAAAGCATCCAGTACTCTGATATTTTTTTTTATTTTAGGGTCCCCGTACAGGAGCTGAGTTGTTGAGGAGTGAACTACAGTGTTTCACTGCTGGGTCCTTCTGCAAACTCCTGCCTTGCTTTGTTGGTGCCTTAGTTTATCCATCTCAAAAATAGAGTTAACAGTATTTTCAAAAGGCAGCTATTAAAAGCACTTCAGGTTTTTAAATGCCTTTAAGGTCTGTCTCAGTGCTTAAGTGGACCTTTTTACTGCTACTTCGTAGGATAAATAGTAAGTGTAAAAATAAATCTCTTCCTCTCCTAATTGTCAGGTGGAATAAAACTTAAAAACTTGATCCCTTTCTACCTATTCATTTAATTCCGCGTGTTTATACTTCTTGCTTATCTTTGGATCATTTGCTCACAGCTTCCAGAGCAGCAACTGAAGGATGACAGAGGAACTACGTGCTAATTTTTATGTCAAAAATAGCTTTCACCTTTAAACACGCAAGGCTCAATGACTGTTTTCTAATTAGAAAAAGAAAGCCTGAGCTTCTATTGCGAATCCATTTTACAGCTGTGTTCAGATTTGACTGTCAGCCCCTGGTTAAAATTTAGTACTGAGGTCTTGACCTAGAAACAAACCTTTTTTGGTATTGGTTTGGAAAAAGTATCTGAGTGCTAAGAGAAACCGAGCCAGGCCATCCAGAGCCTTCCCCTCACAGCATTTTGTTGTACGTTGCATCACCCTGAAGCCCAAGTAACGACCGCTGGGAAAGTTGGGCTTACGATTTTTTAAAAATAATAGATTTTTTTGGTTCTTTTGGGTTTCTGGGCTAATTTGAGGCATTTTTAAAAGCTCTGGGTTTTTTCTTTCAGGAAGCATAAACGCTTTTTGAAAACCAGACATTTGTAAAACATTTCAACGTGGGCATCTGCACTTACTGCTTGTGTCAGGGCACAAACCTCTGCTTTCCCTGCAAAGCCTTTCCAACAGCTACCTCCCAGATCAACCCATTTAATAAATAAACAAGGGGCATTTTCAGAATGTGCGGCACCTTTTGTTTTTCAGAGAAGGCAGAAATACTCCATTCACCTTTTCACTTAGTCGTTCTCGCCAGCTGTCAAGACAAAAACATTTTGTGTTCTGTGTTTTCTGTGCAAGGTTTGTTTTTCAGGGAATTATCAATTTAGCTGGAACTGGCTGAATTAAATTCACTATTTTAATTCTTCATAGTTGTGTATTTCTATTCCCGTTTCTTTTTACTTCCTAGACTCATTAGCAGCTAAGACCCATATCAAAGGTCAGTAAAGAAATTTGGTAAAATCACCAGTTTCCCACGAAACAAGCCTGGATTAGGAAAAGAGATCGCAGTCAACAAAGCTCCCTGCCAGCCGCTGTGTCACAGAAGAGATGCTGATCTGCGTTTAACTTTGGGAAAACAAATGTTGTGGCACATGTACTTGTATGCACTGAAAGCTGAAGGTTTGCCTCTAATGTTTGCACTCTTACTGACGCCTGTGTTCCTTGTCAAAGCCTTACAGATTTTTACCCAGGCTAAGGATCGTTTAGCTGCCAGACACGGATGAAGCGATTGAGTTGAGGAAAACCTCTGCGCGAAGGGCCGTCCTGCGAGAGCTCTGGACCATCCCAAACGTGTGCTCGGGGTCCGGCACCCACCAATGTGCTCCCCAGCCGGTCCCGCTGGCCATGGCAGGGTGCTGTGGGAGGCTGGCCATGGGTGCCCGGAGCTGCGGTTCCTCCCGCAGCGTGTCTGGAAAGGTTTGGAGAGCTACGAGGCATGCGGGGGCCCTGACCTGCTGCCGATGGCGGTCTCACTCCGGTCTCTGCAAAACGGGAAGTGTTTGCCCTGTGTAAATTGGCTCCTGTAATTTGTAAGAGGAGATCACTTCCCGTCCTGAGCTGTTCTGCGGTATGGCTGCAAGCTGTCAGCCGCTGTAGCGCTGGATACCGGAGACGGCTGCTTTCTGTCTGTGGTCAAAGTGATGCTTTGTTATAATCCGTCTCTCATGTTCAGCCCCTGGGGCAGGAGCGGTGCATCCCCTTCCTCACCCGACGCGTGCAGGGGTCCGGAATCCAGGAGCCTGGGATGCTCAGGAGCTGCGGAGGAGACAGAACACCAGCCCTGGAACATCTCCTCGGGAGGCTGCTCCGCACCTCGGCACCGGGACTGGCCAGGGCCAGAGGTGCCCGGCCCCGCAGCCGGGGGTGCCGGGGAAGCCTGGGGGCATCGCGGGGGACCCCGAGCCCCACCAGACCCCGCTCAGGGGCTGTCTGGCCCCAGACCCGGGGTGGCGATGGGTCAGGCCCCCGCGGGGTCAGCAGGGACCGGGCGATGCCGGTCCCTCGACGCCTCCGGCCGGGCCGAAACGGGCCCCACGCTGCCCCATGGGGGGACTCCCCGGATCGGGGTGGGGGGACAGGTCGGGACCCGGGGAGGGGAGGGGGGTGTCACCCGGTCCCTAAGCGACCCCCGGTCCCCGCTGCATTTCGGCCCGGCCGCCGCTAGGCCCCGCTCCCACCGCCCCCCCCCCCCGCCTCCCCGGGCCGCCCCGGCCCGGCCCCGGCCCCGGCCCCGGCCCCGCCGCGCCGCCCCCAGCTGCCGGGCACGGCGGCCGCCCCCGCCCCCGCCCGCCCGTCCGCCCGCCCGCCACGTCCGTCTCCCGTCCCGGTTCCTTTCCATGGTTCCCGGCGTGACTGGTGCCTGCCGCCGCCGCCCTCGCAGCGCGGCGCCGACCGCCGGTAAGGGGGGGGCGGGACGGGGCTCTTTGTGCGCCGGGCCGGGCCGGGCTGGGCCGGGGCGGGCGGGCGGCGCCTCCCGGCCTGCGAGGGCCGCGGCCCGGAGCCTGGCGGGCCCCGCCGGGGAGCGCGGGGGTGGCCGGGCCGGGGCTGCGCGGCGCGGTGGGGCCGGCGGCCGCCCCCCGAGTCCCGGGCCGGGCGAGGGGTGCCGACGGTTCGGCCTCCGCCGGGGCTCGGGCCCAGTGGCCGGTGCGGGGCCGCGCCTGTTGCGGCCGCCCGGCCGCCCCCTCCGGAGCCGGGCGGTCAGGGCCGCAGCCCGGCGGCCTGGCCGCGCCGCTTCTCCCGGCTCCTCGCCTCGGCCCCTCGGCCGGGCACCGGGAGACTCCCGCGGGGCCGCCGCGCCTGGGGACAGCCCGCAGGGAGCTGTGGGTGCGGCTGAGGCCACGGCGTGCGTGGGGGCGCGGGTGAAGGGTCCCCGCGTCCCTGTCCCCGCAGCGGGAGCGGGATGGCAGAGCCCAGCCGTGGGGTAGCACTGACCCACATCCTCCCCTGCCCCCGCGGCATCGCCGCTCCCCGCGCGGAGCCCCTCCGGAGCACGGAGTGTGCGGGCAGGGGTTGGGGTTCAGTGACATCCTGCTGCAGGACGCCGTCCCCTTCCTCCGTGCCCTGCTGCTGGAGCGACGCCCTTCCACCCCCCTGACATCGCTGCCAGGGTGGGTCACAGCTCGGTGTAGGATCCACCGAGGCGGTGGCGGTCACCTCCTGGGCTCAGGGTTGTTTGAGGACCCCTGGACACATCGCCCCGTATGGATGGAGGGCACCGTCCCGCAAGGCTGCTCCTCGCCCGGGCTTCCCGGCCAGCGCTGAGATTGCCACCCATGGCTTGTGGGCAAACGACGATGGAGAAGGGTCTGAGAACTGCCTCGCCTGTGGAAGTCACCATTCAGAGCAGTGCTGTCATGCACCGTCTGTCTCATCAGGCGGGTTGGAAAGGCTCCTTTTTATTATTTTTTCAAAAAGCAGCGGACTCGCACCTCCTCCTCGCACCTCCTCCTGCTGCTACCACCAACAACGAACGTGGGGGACGGAGCGGTAAGGATATCCGCGGGGGAGAGCTGCCGTCCTGGGCTGACCCCTGAGGCTGCGACTGGGGCTGTGCTGGCGGGGCTGCCCCATGGCTGGGGAAGCTATGGCTCTCCTCGCCTCCTACTCCTCGTTCATTTCTAACGACACAGGCTGAAGCGGCATCTGTTCTGCTGTGAAGCTTTTTGTGATTTTCATGAAGGTTTTCCCATGGAAGCGCCCAGCTGGAGCCCAGCCCCGGGGCAGTGACACCCCAGGGGAGCCACGTGCCTCTGGGAGGGGACATTGGCCGGTGCCGGCGGTGGGACTAGAGGAAAGCTTTTGGTGATCCTCATGGCAGAGGACACCCAGTCCGTTGTCAGCTCGCTGTGCCTTTCTCATCACTCCCTGTCGATGTGCACCCCGCTCCTGTGGCCTTCCCCGCCATGATGTCCAACCACCCTGGCAGTGCCTGTCTCTGCCGCGGTGAGGATGTGCCTGCTGCCGACAGAGCCTCACACACCGATCCGCGGGTGTCCGCGGCCCCTTCCTGGTGCCAGAACCTCTGATTGCCAAAAGTGTTTCCTTCAAAGATGGGTCAAAGGCACCCGTCCTCTTCGCAGCTGCAAAGTTCACAGGAAAGTTTTGACTTCATAGAATCATGGAATACCAGGTTGGAAGGGACCTCAAGGATCATCTGTGGTCCAGCCTTTCGTGGCACAAGCACGGTCTAGACAAGATGGCCCAGCACCCTGCCCAGCTGAATCTTAGAAGCGTCCAATCTCGGGGAAAACTTTTTCAGCATTTTATTAAAAAAGAGCTTTCAACTTAAAAAACCCCTAACAAAACAGTGTCTAACCTGTGCGCAGACACCTAACATTTTCCCCTGCCCGGCTCCGCAGTGCGTCTGAGCAGGCTTTGCCGTCGGTGTGGGTGCTGTGGTCCCTCTCCAACCAGGGCTGATAAGAGCTTGTGGGGAGCGAGCGGGGCTTCCCGGGGCGATAGCGAACGCTCGGTGCTTATCTGCCTGCACAAACACCCTCTGCTGGGCGAAGATAATGGGGGGTGCTGCGGACGGTGGTGTTCGGAGGGGAATGCCGGGAGAGGAGCCGGAGGGTCATTTGCACCCAGTGTCTGTGCCGTGAGGGTAAAATCCTGGGGTGGGACCCATGGGGAGGTGGCTGGTGCCGTGACCATCCAGGTTCACTCACCAGCCGGCGTCGTGCAGTGCTTGTGGTCAGAGCTGGGAAGCTTTTGAGTGGTGTGAGCTAATGATGATGATAATTGCCTACTATAAAATAAGAAAAATGCCTGTAATAATAATATGGAGCCCCTTGCAGGTGTGCGAGGTGGTGATGGGTCACTCTCTTGTGGCGTGGCCGGGGCAGCAGCGTCGCTGTCACCGTGGCTGGGGTGCAGAGGGATGTTGGCCAGAGCTTTGCCTCTGCTCGGTGGCACTGGGCTTGCAGTAATGGTTCGGGGACCAGGTTTTCCCAGGTCTCGGTCCCAGTTTTGTCTGTCTCCTGGTTCCCTGGGGTCAGTGCAGGAGCTGGATGCGTGCAGTGGTGTGTGAGGTGAGCCAGGGCAGGGACCCTCGCCGGCAAGACAGTCCCTAAATGGAATAGGGAAGTTGGAAGGGGAAAGAAACCCACCTCAGCTGGGTGAAAAGCTGGCTGAAAATAACGGGAAGCGAGAACGGGGGGAACATCTGGGGCCGGCTCTTGCACCACTTCCGCGGCTGCCACCTCTGGGTGATGGTGGTTGAGACTTGCGTCCCCACTGCTGCTCCCACAGTGCCGAAACCACCAGTGTCTTGTGGGTGTCAGGCCAGCCTCTTCCCCTGCCTGGGGGGCTCCCCGCATCCGCCCCAGTGCTGTGGGTGCTGGGGGGGGCAGGCTGCGGTGCCCCCATCCCCGGTGCCCCTGTCCCACCCCGCCGGCTGCCTTTGATGCGGGTGAGTGGCAGGTCCATTGTGGCCCCTTTGTGCCTCCTTTGGTTCTCCGGGCCCACACAAAACCTGCCATGGAAACCAAAGCCAGCCGCTGCCCCAGGAAACCCGCAGGCGCAATTAGGAAATGCAGATATAAATGCAAATTCCTGTGCTGCCTTCCAGGGCCTGGAAAGTTGTCCCTGGGCCACCGATGTCCCTGGGCCACTGGTGGCCCCGGTTGCGGGGATGGGGAAGGCATCGGCGCAGGGCCGGGCAGCAAAAGCTGGGGTGAGCCACTTTTGGGGTGCCCCGGGCTCTTCTCCAGCCGGCCCGTGCTCGGTGGCGGGAGGAACGGGCCATCTCGGCCCGTGCTGAGCGGTGACTCATAGGTGACAATATGACATTGATATTTTTTTTTTTCCATCCTCTCGGTTGCCCGGCGACGAACAAACAAACAAGTGTCTTAAAACCCTAAGTAACTGCCTCGCAGGAGCTGTCCCCTCCCGCCACGGTTGTGTGTGGCTGGGCGCCAGCGTGTCCCCATCGCTGGCGGTTCTGCCTGTATCATCTGGGGTTTGTTTTGGGGAGATAAATGTCTTTCTCGCATCCTGCAGCCGCAGTGCGTGAGCCCGGCAGAGGGAAGGCAGGTTGCTGGCTTGCCGGTAAGGACCCTCCTTGCCAAAGCGCACCAAGAATAGATGGAAAAGGAGATAAGATCCACCCACGAATAACTCCAGGAAGCACAAACGCTTCAGGTCTTCATTTCTAGGTGGCATTTATGAGCAACAGATGCTTGGGCCCTTCCTCAGGTCCCCAGAGGAGCATGTGTGGGTGGAGTGGGGATAATGGGGGTGAAGACGATGGAGGGGAGAGAGGGGAGGTTAAGGAAGGATGCTCATCTGAGCAATTCCCCTCTCTGGGAGGAAGCAATAACATTTTCTTTTCCCATCTGCTGGAGGAGCTGTAGCTGGGGGCCGGGGAGATGAGGTTGGCACATGGCAGGCATCGTCCACAGCAATAATCTGTGTGGGGAAGGGCAGATCCTTTATGCGCTGATCTGAGCCCAATTTAGGGCTATCCTGTTTAAACCCAGGCATTTGTTGGTAGCTTTTATTTTTCCCAGCTGCAGCCCCTAGGTCCTTCCCTGTCGGCGGCTGAAGCGGTGTGGGATGTGCATCCCCATTAGTGGCGCTTTCCCCCAGCCCTGGTCTGTTTTATTGCTGGGAAATGAGCTCTGACTCCTGGAAGTGGTATTTCTTCCTTCTGCCTGACAGCTTGTCGATCCCTGCCCTCGCTCGCTTCCCCGGGGAAGGGGCACTCAGCTGGGCACGCCGGCGATGGAGCCTTGCTGCTGTCCTTGGCGAGGAAAGCAGAGCTTCAGCCGGGGGCGGGGGGGAAATATGCAGATCATCTCCGGAAAATGGAGCGTGGCACACTGCTAGATGGGTTACAGGGACACCCAGGCTCAAAGCTGGTTTTAATATTTGCCTTGGTTACGGAGTCAGTTATAACGGTGGGTTTTCTCTTTGCCACCATGCTTCCAGGCAGTGGTTGAACGCACACGAGAGCAACCTCTGCAGCAGCCGGGGAGCACGGGGAGGCACTGGGAGCTGCACCGACACCCTCCTTCATCGGCACAGCCCTGCCTTCACCTCCAGGTGCCATCTGCGAGGGGATAGGGGGGGACAGGGCAGACAGGAGCCTGGGCACAGCTCGCAGGCAGGACTCTGCCGGTGCTCCCTCTTGCACCTCCCCAGAGCTGGGCTGGGCACGGGCAGGGGGGGAACGTTGGATGGAGATGTCCATCGGAACCCCAGCCGATGGAGATGTGTTGCGTGGGAGCACATGCTAGGGCCATAAGGGGGACAGGGGACAGCCTTTGGGGAGGATTCCCAGGCTTCTGGAGCCTATACCGTTGTTTGTAAAATCCTTGTGGCTTTGAAACTCACTGTCTGGCGATTGCCATGATGAGGCCAGTGCAAAGCAGCTGGGACAGGATGGCGATGGGGTTGTACGTGAATTAATTATGTAAACTTAAAAATAATGAAACACAAGCGAGATGGGATTTTGAAGAAGAACACGGCCTAGTTTGGTGGCCGGGCACAGCAAGCGGGCGATGGGGGCAGCGGGCAGAGCCCCTGCTCGGGGGCTCTGGGTTTCCCTCGCTGCCGAGAAAGGGGGCTGTGCTGGCACGGAGCAGACTCTGCTGCTGAGCTTGAACGGAGACCGAGAGCTTATCTGAGCATTGGCCTGGCTCCAAATCCAGGTTAGCATCCCGTATAATTTCCATATAAAACCGTGATGTGCTGTGACGGAGCAGAAGGAACGAAGCAAACTCAATACTTCAGCTTTCGAGGGCTTTTCTCTCCCCCGAGAGCCCTGTTGTGCCGGGGATGGAGGAGCGTGTTCTCGCGGCTGGCTGGAAATGCTTCTGCAGGAGGGGCCTGACGTATTGGCATTAATTAAATATCCGTCCCTGGCGAGGTGTAGCGTTTCAAGCAGGTTCTCCTCTGCTGAGCAATGTCACCCGGCGCGAGGGAGGACAAAAGAGCGGCGCAATTACAGTGTGATGCCGTGTCCCAGGACAACAAGGATATGGCAGTGCCCGAATTGTCGGCTTGGTGCTTTCGCGGGATGGCTTGCATCAGCCATATGGCTTAGTGATTCATAAAAAAAAAAAAAAAAGAGCTGCTCCATTTGCAACTTAATTAGTCCCTTTCTTCCCCCCCAGTCTTGGCTCCCAGCGATCCTGACTGTGGGCTGAGCGGGGCTGCGGCAGCTCCTGCCTTCAACGCGGCGACAGCATGGGCTTGTCCTGGATGCCGAGGGATGGGTCACTGTGCGGGGTGGCCGGCGTGGGCATCGGGCAGGAGCCTTTTCGCTGGCTTTATGCCATGCATTGCTGCCCTGCCATCTAGCAAGGGGCTGGGGAGGAGGGAGAAGCGAGGGGTCCTGCTTGGGAGGGCAGATTGGTGTCTTCTGTGTTACCTCTGCACCCAAAATACGGCAGGACGGCCCCGGGGCTCCCTTGGCTTCCCCGGAGAGGCTCTGCCAGGGGGTCTGCGCCCACTCGCCCTCCCTGGAGGGCAGGAGGAGCCAGCCCATGAGCAGCCCGGCACCGTACCTGCGCTCGCATGCCTGCTTATCGCTGCGGTCAAGTTGTTGTAAAAAGCAAAACCACAGGAAGGCAACGGCTTCGGCCGCCCGCAGCTCTCCTCTCTCGTGCCAGCTTACTCCTGTCTGCTCGTCACAGCCTCCCCGTTGCTGCATCTCCCCGTTGTCCCCCTGTGCCACCCTTGTCCTCTCCCTGGGGACACCTGAAGCTGCAGACGTGGTGGTGGAGGTGCAGGACCTTCCTGACGGGTTTCACCACGCGCGTGGTGTGGAAACCCAGGGACTTTCCTCCTCCTCAGCTGCGGTTCGGTGCCGCGGGGAAGGGGTTGCCAGCAGCCCGCGCGGTGAGCACCTTTAAATCTTTTTACCAGACCCCAATGGCCAGGGGCCTGTTCTGGTGAATAATTCACCGTGCCGTCAGTGAGAGTTTTACTCAACTAATTTTGTTTCCATAGAAACTTGTGCGGTCTCGCTGCTCCATGGAGCCTCGGGCAAATCAGCATGTTTTTTTTTTTTTAGTTTCCTTTGCACATTAAGTGATGGCCCTTAAACCCCGACGGCAGGAGAGCAGCAGCTGCAGATGCTGGTGGCTGGGCAGCACCTCGGTGCTGCCGTCGCCTGACTTGGCCCTGGTCGTCCCTGCCTGTCCCTGCTGGGATGTCCGGCTTTGTGGGATGCACTGGGCTGGATCCTGCTGAGATGCTCTGCACTGCTGGGCTGGCGCAGGGGCAGCCCAGTCTAATCCCGGTCCATTCCCAGTATCTTCCGGGGGGGGGGGAAGGGGCTGTTTCTGCTCAGGCTCTTTCTCTGTTTTTTTCCCCTCTTGTCCTTTAATTTCTTTGACCCTTGACCTAAAATGGCAAATTAGCATTTGTGAATCAGCTGCGCTAATTAGCCAGGGCACAGGGCTGGCGCTGCCCCCAGCTTGGCTTCGCTTTTGCCCGCTCCTTGTTAGGTGCTCGCTGACCAAATCTAACCCCAAAATTGCCCAGACGTGGCTCCTCCACGCGCCCTGACCTGTGCTGGGCCCCGGGGAGAGCCGGGCACCTTTGTCTCTGCAGGAATTTTTATTTTCTTTCACTCCCTGCAGCTTTCCGGTGCCTTTGTGCTGAGCTGGGGGCACAAAGGGAGAAGAAGGGATAAGCCGTTAAAGATGGGTTTGTGTGACATATGGCGCGAGGGCTTTGCACGTCGGCTGCGGCCGGTGCTGGGGGGATGTGTGCGGGCAGGGGGGTGCCTGGGCTTCCCCCCTGCGAGGCTTGAGGTGGATGGGTAAACTGAGGCAGGACCTCGGCGATGGGTGCAGGGCTTTCCCGCGGCACGGAGGCAGCGCCGGCACCCCGACCTTGCTTGCTGCTGTCGCGTGTGCCTTCGCACCAGGCAGCGCTTGCTCCTCGTAGCTGTTTTCAACAAGCTCTAAGCTGATTTTTCATCTGGGACATGCGTGTTTTGACGTTGGCGGTGAAAACCAGAGGAGAAAGGTCGCTGATGTTCAGCCGCCTCGTGGAATAATCTTATATCGGCCTCTCTGCTTTAGGCAACGTCTTGCATCTAATTTATTACACGTTGCTACAAGATAGAGTTGAACAGAGATGCAGTTAAAGGGTACAAAGGGATGCTGGGTTACTTTAATCACTCACACTTGCTTGACCTATTTTTTTTTTTAATCCCTTCCTGGAAACCTTATTTCGTGTTTGAATTCCCTCAACTATTTTAGGAATGCCGTCCTACCAAGCTCAAATTACCTTCAGTGAAACCAGTGCAAGGCAGCCTCGCGAGGCAGGCGACTTTTTGATTAAGATCTAGTGCTGCCTCATTAATGTAGGCTTAGTTTTGGGGCGGGGGCTGTAATTCTGGCATGGCAAATGTGTGAAAGCCGGGGATTAGCGCGGCACAATGCCGAAGGGCAGGGGGGTGGCTCTGCCCTGGCTTGGCCAAGAGGGCTGGGGGTGTCCCGGGGTGGCCCGCAGTGCCAGGACCCCTGGGGCTGGGCAGCCCTGCGCATCCCGCTGCGTCCTGGCACCGGCGGGGGAAAGATGGGTGCTTCGGGTGCTGCTCCAGGGGGCGAGGGGTGCCCGGCAGAGCCCTGCCCAGCAGTCCCTGTCCCGGCTGAGTGCAACCCCGCAGGTTTTAGCAGGGTGCCGTTGGTTTATGAGCCAGCTGGGTGCTGTGGAGGGCCGACATCTGGTCGGCTCACAAAGGGCCCTCATAAATCTGTCCAGGAGGATGGCATGGCCGGCCGCGGCCGGGTGAGCAATGGGTGCCCCGAGGCAGCAGCAGCCGCCTCTTCTTCTCTTAAATGTGGTTATCGTGCATTTCAGAAGGCAGGCTGGCTGCGGGCTCCCCAGTAGAACCATCAGGTGAGAGCGCTGGAGCAGTAACGCTGATGATGGCCAGCGTTGGGACCAGAACGGCTTCGTGGCTCTCCCCGGTTCCCTCCCGGCGGCTCCGCGGGCTCTGACTGCTCCCCTCGGAGCCCGGAGGGGAATTCCGCTGTGCAGAGGGGTACGTGCTGCACAGGCTCTCAAACAGGGCTTACTTCTGCTCTCCTCCCTGATTGCTTTTTGCTTTGAAAAGGGCTTAAACCCAGCCATTTTAATACGTGGTAGAACAAGTATTAAAGGGGATCCTCAGGTGCTTATTTGTTTCCGTGAAAAAGGATTTGCTCGCAGGCAGTTTTCCCAGGCGGCGGGCGGGGGGTGTGCGTGTGCATCCCCTGAGGTGGACGGAAAGGTGAGGAGGGGATTTTGGAGAGACTGGTTAGGCCCCATCCTGCACATCCTTGACGTGTGCTCTGCCTTTCCGTTTGCTGGTAGACACTGCTGTAATTTTTATTCCCGATTATCCCAGTTTCAACCCTATTATAGTCACACCTGCAGCTGCTGAGCAGTCACATTCCTGGACTTCTCATTCCTGTATCCATCAAATCTGTATCCTGCTTGGCAGATCTGCTCTGGCCGAAGCCGTTATTTCTGGTTTAACGTCTCTAGTTTTGAGATTTCCCCTGAGAGTCTTCCCTCCAGCAGCCGGGGCGCTGGCAGCCCTTGTCTCTAGATAATCCAGTGCATGGAAATTCCTTTCCCACTTCTGCCCCGCGTCCCCCAGCCCGGTCATCACAGACCTGGGCTTGCAGCCGCCGAGCGATGGGTGCCCTCGGGGAGCGCTGGGCTGGAGGGAACAAGTGCTCGATGATGGTGTCACCCCTGAAACGGGGGTCGTGGCTCCGGCGTGTTTGCAGGATGATCTACAAACGCAGCGTGGCAATAGCAGGGGAAGAAGGGCTGGGCTGGTTTAGCGGTGTTTGAGCAATCCCATCTGTTGTCTGAGCTGCAGCAGACACCGGGGAAGGGAAAATTTGCGTTTGCTCGTGGTGCCAAGGCTCTTCCCTGAGCTGCGAGGGCTGCGAGCGATCAGTCCCACTGCTTTTACAGCTGTTCGCTCCTCCGTTCGGGCTGCCTTCCTTGCCGAGCTGAGCAACTGTTGTTTCCAGCGTGACGTTACCGGTTCAACCAACCCCTGGGATTATCCAGCTGCTCCAGCCATCCAACCATTCCCGGATGGCTGACAGCTGAGCTGCAGGCAGCCTCCTCCGCACCTCACACCGCGCTTGCTCCCGGCTGGAGCTGACCCGAAGCGCCCGCAGCCTCTGGGGCCATCCTTCGACGTGGAAAGTCCATTTCTGCGAGGTTTCGAGTGCCCCGCTCCCAGGGCTGGGTGAAAACCAGCTCTGCCGAGGTGGGATGCCGGCCGCACAGGAGGATGTGCTCCCCCGGGCTGTGCATGCCTTATCTGCTCCCCGACGAGCGTAATTACGGGTTTCTGCGTGGCTGCCGAGGTCTTGTTCTTGGCGGTGGCTCAGGCGAGAGCGGATCTGAGTTGTGCAAGTCGTTAGCGGCCCGGGCGGGAGAAAAGACAGGGTGCACCCACGGGCTCGCGGGGGTGAGCTCCTCCCCGAAGGTCAGCTCTTGTTTGGTCTTATTTTATGTTTTTTAAGTGGTGAGCTAACGGCAGGAGCTGCACCCAAAGGTGTGCTGGTGTCTGAGCATGGTGTGCAGTGAGAAAGCAACCGTGGGTGCGTGCGGGAGAGCATCCCGTGCCGTCCTGGCGGTGATGGCAGAACCGGCGTGGGCATTCTCTGTGCTAGCCCCCGTCCCGGCGCACGGAGCCACTCGGGTGGTGCCGGAGCTTGGATGAATGAATAACAGCATTCAGGGTCCTTCTTGCATGAGAGCAGGGAAGAACTATTTTAAGGCAGGAAGAAAGTTGATCAGGCACCAGCTAAACGAGTCGTCACAGCCTGATTCTGCAAACGGGGGGGCAGGAGGCGAGGAGGAGCCCAGCCCGCACCCCACCATGCCCGCACCCCGCCTGGGCTGGCAGTCGGACACTGGATTTCTTCTTTCCTTTTCGGGAAATCCAAAGGATTTTGCTTTTCCTGGCGTCTTCCCAGCCCTCGCTGACACCACGTGGGGATCCTGCTGCCCTCCCCGCGGCTCACCTGAAGACGCTGACGTGGACAAGCAGGAATTGGGGAGGATCCTGCAAACACAACCACCGGCTTATCTTTTAAATTAACTCCTGCCATTGTCGTGACTTGCTTTTTCTCTGGATTTTAACTCATGCCAGTCTAGTGGTTTGCGTTTCTCTGTATTAGCAGCAGGACTTTAAAAAAATGGGTTGAAAAGCCTGTGTTTGCAGTGTTTCACTGCCCGCAGCGGTGTTTGCCCGCGGGGCACACGGAGCCACCCTGGTCTGTGCCGGGGGCACCGGCTGCACCCCAGTTGTCCCTAATTTAGTTCATCTTCTGACCAGAAGCTTTCAGTCGCTCGTCGCGTTGCTGCGCTCAGTCACGCTATCCTGCGTGGGCTGCAGCTTCAGTGGTGTTGTCCCCGACCTGGTGACCAAAACCTTCCCCAGAACATCCCCGTTCGCAACAGGAGGGGCCGGTCCCTCCCCGGTGGGGCAGAGGGATTGACGGGGGATTGCCAGCACCTGGCACGGCGGTGGCCTTCGTGGTTACAGAAAAGACCTTAAATACACACTCAAAGGTCGAATGCTGGGGGACAAAGATCCCCCCAACCACAGGCGCTTCTCGTTACTTTATAGATGTTAGGATTTTTAAATAGATCTGGGATTTCCAAGCACATTTCCTGATTTTGGGGGCTGGTGTTACTCGTTGAGGTTTGTGAGCTAGCGTGGCATTTCTGAGCGAATGGTTCCCTGCAGAAGTTCTCATCTTCATATTTGGATCGTTGTGCGTTTGCAGTGTATCCTATAAAAGCTGTTTTCCTCTTGATGTCCCAGCTCTTTCCCCATCCTCTTGGAGTAGCCGAATCTTTTAAGGAGCGTGTGTACCCTGTGAACGTGTTATAACTCAATTTAACATGTGACTAAACCAGCCATGCAATATTGCAATTAAAGTATAATACCAGAGGTGCGAACAATGCCGGCTTTTTGCTATGAATGACTCATGATAGCAGAGGAGGAACCGAGAAGCAGTATTTTATTAATTGACTCCAGCAGATTTATTTGTCCTCGGTGAATAGAGCCGGGCAGGGCTGTCGGAATTGTTACTGCTTGGCTCCCACAATGCAGCTCCGCGCCTGGCTCCTGGCGAGCAGGAGCCATTCCTGGGAACAGAGAGCTACTGCGGGGATGGGGACAGTTCTGGACTGCGGGGACGGGGACAGTTCTGGGCTGAGTGATCTGTTAAATGCTTTTCATTAGTGAGCAGGGAGCGAGCTGGGGGTTCCCGGTGCTGTTTGGAAACGGCCCCTCGAGCCCGGCAGTGAGTCTCCTGCTGCTTTTCCATGGGTGCTGGGAATCCCTGTGGGACGGGATCCCTGCGGGACCGTTGGTGTGTGCCTCAGAGGTCTGTTTGCAGCGTGGCCACCCTGTGTCCCGCGGGAGCATCGGCTGGAGGGACCCGGGGCACCGAGCTCAGCCCAGGGACCGCTGCCCTGAGCCATGGTGCAGGGTCTGGCTGGTGCTGGTGTTTGTGGGGGGGCTGCCGTTCGGGCTCACTCACGGCACGCTCAGTGCATCTGAATACAAATGCATCCAGGATTACAAAAAAGGCAGGGAGAGAGAGCGGAGTGTCATTCCCCCATCCTCTGGAGGTGTCAGCAGTCCCTCTGGGTACTGAGCCAGAGCAGGGCTGTCCGTGGGGACAAGAACGCGGGTTAACCAGCATTGCAAAAGTAAACCTTCTGCCAGAGTTCGTGCCCAGTTTCCCAGGTTTTGCAAGTGCATTTTGCTCTCGGCGGCCTCTGGAAGCCCCCGGGAGCAGCTCGGGGCTGTGAGCCGGCACAGCGGCCGAGGCCGGGTGAGCGCCGGGGACGTGGCTGTCACACACAGCCTCGCCACAGGCAGGGAGAGCCCGGGTGACCTTCAGAGGTGACTGCTCCACTTAATGGCTTTGAATCTGATTATACCCTGTTTCGCTAAGAAATGTGCTTGGCATGTTCTTCTGAATTAAATACCATTTTAGGGACAGCTATCTTGAACTCTCTGCCTGCCGCTTAGGAAAAAGCCTTTGAAAATGATATTATGGATCAAAAGTGTTCCTGGGGTAATTCTGTTTCAACAGTGGAGTTAATCCAGAACTGAATTTGGCCCTGCATTTCCAAATGAGAAGCAGTAGCTGTATAATCTGTTTATGGTTTTAAAGTGAATGTTAATCTTGGATTTGGTGGCTTTTCCCAAGGGTCGGTTTGCCGTGCTGCAGAGTATTTTAGCCCCCTGCTCTGAAACTCTCTGAGCCGACTCCATTTTTTATTTTAAAGAGAGATTTTACTGTGTTTATAAATACGTGTCAAACCTGGAAATATTAAATCTGGGGAGCCCTTGGCAGTGCAAGTAATGCCATTTTTCTTACCATGCGTTTTACTTGTATGGCACATCCGAGCCCGGCATGCTGGCCCCGCTGCGGGGATGGGACGGTCCTGTGAGGGTTGAATTGAATTGAATGTCCCCCATCGAGGCGGGGATCTCATGGTACCTCTGGGTGCTCTGTCCCGCGGTTGACTTTCTCCCCTCTCCCCTCCGCAGGTGGGAGGATGCTGCAGCGTGCTGGGGGCTGACGCGCGGCGCCACCGGCTGCGGGGAGCGGGACCCCAACCGCCCGCCCATGCTCCCCGCCAGCTGCCGGGGCAGCGCCCCGTGAGGAGCGGTGGTGGGCGCCTGCCTCGCCGCAGCCGGGACCGCAGCCGCTGTGCCCCCCCCGTGCCAGCTGCCCCACCATGACGAGCCTCTTCCGTCGGAGCAGCAGCAACGGCAGCTCCCGCGGTGGCTCCTCCGCCCAGGAGCTCAACAACAGCCGCCCTGCCAGGCAGGTCCGCCGGCTGGAGTTCAACCAGGCCATGGAGGACTTCAAGACCATGTTCCCCAACATGGACTACGACATCATCGAGTGTGTCTTGAGGGCCAACAACGGCGCCGTGGATGCCACCATCGACCAGCTCCTGCAGATGAACCTGGACAGCAGCGGCTGTGACGACAGCTCGGACTCGGAGGACAGCATCCCCGCCGAGGTAACCCCTGACGGTGGTTCCCGGCATGTGGCTATGGGTGGAGGTCCCCTGTCTGGATTCCTGGCTGCCACGGCTGGCTCATGGACTCCTGGCCACCACGGCTGGCTCATGGCGAGCGGGCAGCTCAGTCTCATCCTGCCTCATTTCTTCCTGGGCATGGTGCTGCTCGGCTGCTGTGGGCAGGCAGAGATTTGAGTGCCCAATTCAGCTGACCTGGAGCGTGCAGCACGGCTGGTTTCTCTTGGACAGGGCTTGAGGCTCAAGCCAAGCATTCTCCTCCCTCCCTCCCTCCCTCCCTCCCTCCCACCCCAAAATCCAACAGAGACCCTTCAGCTGCTCTCAGAGGGCCCCCAAGGGCTCTGTGCACCCAGGGACAGGCTCACCTGCCCACCCAAAATGCCGTGCCTTGTCCCTTGAGAGCAGCACCTCCAAACCCCATGCGGGACTGGTGCTGGGATGTCCCCATCCTCTCTGCAGCAGCGTTCAGCCAGTCCCATCCCCACTTTGCTGCCATGTGTGGGGGCCTGGACCGGCCGGGAGTGTGTCCCCAGCTCGCCCTCACACTGTCCTCTTGCCCTGCAGATCTTGGAGCGGACCCTGGAGCCCGACAGCTCGGACGAGGAGCCCCCTCCTGTCTACTCCCCTCCCGCCTACGAGAGCCAGGCGTTTGGCAGCCGCTACCCCGGCGCGCCGCCCACCCCGCCGCCCAGGTGAGCCCCCAGCCCCGTGGCTGCACCGCACCTTCTGCTCCTGGCGGCCAGCAGAAAAGACATAAGTCTATTCTGACCCTCTGCTCCGCTCTGGGGAGACCCCACCTGGAGTCCTGTGTCCAGCTTTGTAGTCCTCAGCACAGGGAGGACACGGAGCTGTTGGAGCGGGGCCAGAGGCGGCCCCGGAGATGCTGGGAGGGCTGGAGCCCCTCTGCTGTGAGGACAGGCTGAGAGAGCTGGGGGGGTTCAGCCTGGAGAAGAGAAGGCTCCAGGGAGAGCTTATTGTGACCTTCCAGTACTTAAAGTGGGCTACAGGAAAGACGGGGACAAACTTTTTAGCAGGGCCTGTTAGGATAGGCTGAGGGGTAATGGCTTTAAACTAAAAGAGGGAAGATTTAGACTAGATAGAGGGAAGAAATTTTTACACTGGGAGTGGTGAAACACTGGCCCAGGTTGCCCAGAGAGGTGGTCGATGCCCCATCCCTGGAAACATTCCAGGCCAGGCTGGATGAGGCTTTGAGTGACCTGGTCTAGTTGAAGATGTCCCTGCTCATGGCAGGGGGGTTGGACTAGATGGGCTTTAAAGGTCCCTCCCAACCCAAACTATTCTGTGATTCTGTGAAAGCACCCTGCGCTGGCACCCGGGGGTCTTGCTGCGCGTTCGCTGCCCTGGCAAGGGGCATCTGGCGTTGGTTTGTTAGGGCTGGGTGAGACGAAGCCAAGGGAGATGAATGAAGCTCACAGCTGGCTAAAAAATCCCTGAGAGGCCCTAAAAAGTGAACAGCTGAAGGGCCTGGAAAGCCGCTCCAGCAGCGCGTGGAATGGCAAAAATCAGCTACTGGAGGCAGGGAGCGCTCGCCCCCGCACAAAAACACCAGGTGCTGGGCGGCCCGGGCCCCAGCCTTGGGTCGGTTTGACTTGCAGCCGCCGGGTTGCCAAGTCTCGGGGGTCTGTGGCCCTGGGGGCTGTGAGCTCTCTCTTAGCAGCATCGCCTCAGCTGTGGGCTTGCAGGAAGGCAAGCGCCAGTGCCGTGGCCACCTCTGTGCCAGCCCCTCGGCCGAAGGCGCTGCTGGGGGTGCAGGCTGGGTGTGACATCTGGTGAGAGATGTCCGTCAGCTTCATAAGCACGATCCTGCCCTGCTAGCATTCCCACAGGGCCGTTTTCTGGGAGTCTGAGCAAAATGGGGTGGAGGAGGGAAATCCAGCCTGCACAGTTGCGGGTAAAAGTTGGAAAAGCAGCTCCCAAAGATTTCAAGCTGGCATGGAAAGCCTTTCACTCTCCAGAGCTAACGCTAACGCTGTGGATCTGGGAGGCATGCTGTGGTTTCTTGGTTCCCAGGACCACTGGTGGAGCTGGGCACGGGGGCTGCCATGCTGCGGCACGCGTCGGTGTTTCTCTCTCTCGCCAAAGACGCTGTCTGTGCTTGTCCCGCAGGACGGACGTGCCAGGGCCCGGCAGCACCCCGGCGCCCGGGCGCTACAGGAACTGGAACCCGCCGCTCCTGGGCAACCTCCCCGAGGACTTCCTCCGCATCCTGCCCCAGCAGACCGCCGCAACACAGGTGAGGCTCGACGCCCCTTCCAGCCCGTGCCCCGGCTCCACGGTGCGGCACGGAGCACCAAACCCCATCCTCAGCCACTCTGAGCTTGCAGTGGCGGTGCTCTGAAAGCATCTGGGCATTGGGCACAGACTAAACCGAACGTCTTGGAGCACTTTTTGTTGTTCAAGGCGAGCCTGAAGTGAGCAAGGTATTGAAAGGGGAATCTTCCAGCCAGGCTTTGATGTTTTTCCTGCCTTTAGCCCAGCAGTTAGTGCCAGAAATGCCACTTGGAATAAGCACCTAATATTTTAAATTATTTGAAAATCTTACCCGCTACCCTGGTGAGGAGCCGCAGGACCAGCATACGCTCTTGGGGAGAGCGGCTCTGCCAGGGCACTCGGGGGCTGGTACAGTGGAACCTGGGCAGAAAATCTAGTGCAAACCAGTGGATTTGCTCCTGGGAAATCGGAGTCCTTATGTGCTTCATAGAGGTTTTGGAGCCACAAGGCTTGTGGTTGTGGGTCCCTTTCTGCCCACAATGGGCAGGCAGCGGGCAGCACCCCATAGGGAATGAGCACCCCCAGCACAGACCACGCTGGGCACCCAGCTCAGCTCCAGGCGCATTCCCAGGCGTCCCCCGGCCCCTTTGCTAACACAGGAGCCAGCCTGCAAACGGGGCCAGTGCCCTCCCGGCACGGCGAGGGGCTGGGGGGGCTGCAGGCACCCTGCCTTGCCCCTGCATCGGCTCTTCCCTCCCTTTTTGGCTCCAAAGGCAGCCTGCCACGTTTTCATAAATGATTGCCCTGCAAGTTGAGCTTCGCGGGCTATATTACCTTTCTGGGAATAGGAACGTGCCAATTCATTTGGGCTCAGGGGGAGGAGAGGAGCAGCTGCTCTTTTCTTTCCCTGGTAATTGTGTGCTTTTGCTTTTTATGGCTCTCTGAGAGCAGCTACAAATCAGATAAATATTGTAGGCGAGGATGAGGTTGCGGCTGCACGGCGTGGCTGTGCGGCTCCCCAGGTGTGAATGCACCGGGAGCCTGGGGAGAGCGTGAGGTGCTTCCTGCAGGGACGTTTGTCAGCGGAAAATTGCGGTCTCTGCTTTTTAGATAGGAGGAAATAAGAGCAGCGATGCTGGCTGAGACCCTTCTCCCTCGCCTCCACACCAGGTTCTGTCTTGGCTCAAACCCGCGGTTTAAAGTTAAAAATCTCTGCCAGTCTGTGCTCTGCAAAGGAGCAGGGGCTGGTTTCTCCTCGTGCCACGCTGACCCCAGACTGAGATGTCCCCGTTCCCGCGTGGGGTGTCCATCCCCTCCTGCCTCTGCCCCGTCCCCCTTCCCGCTGGGCAGTGGCAGAGGTGCCCTGTCCCCCTTTGTCCCACAGCCCAGCGCAGGGGACGGTGCCCGGGGCTGTTGGGCACCAGGTGTAGGAGGGAGGAACCCTCTGGGAAGCAGCAGTCGATGGCTGTCGGGGCTGGGGGTGCAGCAGCGTCATGGAGGAGCAAAAGGCCAAGCTCAGCTCGAGGCGTGTGTGCTCCTCACACAGCGGCACCGGGACCACTGATGGACCTCTGCCATGTTTGCCTCCTGCGCAGGGCTCCCAGGGCTGCCGGCAGCCCGTACCGCGGGGGCTTGTCCCGCGGGGCCAGGGCTCTCTGGAGCAGGAGCGGCGGTGGAAGCAGTACCTGGAGGACGAGCGGATCGCGCTCTTCCTGCAGAACGAAGAGTTCATGAAGGAGCTCCAGAGGAACCGGGATTTCCTCCTCGCCCTGGAGAGAGGTGAGAAGTGCCTTCAGAAACATCCGCCTCTGCTTTTCGAGTGCGTGCCTCCTCCTGTGATGCTGGCCACTGACTGCGTTTCCTTGCCTGTGGCATCGTGGCTCTTTCCAAAGCAGAGCCAGCGCAGGATGCGGCCAGGGTGGTGGCAGGGGGTCCGAGGGGCTGACACTGGGCAGTGGGCTGCTTCTCTGGTGCTCAGCCGCCTGCCACGAGGCTCTCCTCCCCCTGCCCGCCTCTCTGCGGTGTCTCTGGCAAAGCCCAGCAAAATTCATAGCAAGGAGCCTCAGAAATGTCCTCTCAGCCCAGCCCAGCCGGTGCACCCTTCCCGCTGCACCCTTTAGGCAGGGCCTAAACTAGAGAGCATTTTGCCATGACTGCTCCTTCCCGGTCACCACGCTGCTTCCCGGTGAGCCGGCAGCCCTGCGGGGAGGGCTCGAGGGTGTCGCTGGTTTTGCTGCCGCTGAGCAAAGAGCCGCCCTTCCCCTCCCTCGCACTGCCGCCGGCTCTGAGCCCCGCGGCCGAGGGGCTGTCACCCTCAGAGGTCTCGCTGCAGGTTTGCAGGGTCCTGGCAGCACCCTCGCTGCAGGGCTTGCCCCCGGCCGCCGTGGCTGGAAAACCACCGGCGCACTTGTGGCGTGCTCGCAGTTCCTCTGCGGCGGTGAGCGGAGCGCTCCCAGCTGCTGCTGCGGGCTCCCACCGGCGCGCTTGTGGCTGCTGTGCTGAAGCAAAGGGCTTTCAGCGCCGGGGCGGTGAAGGCGCTGGGGGAGAGGTGCCTTCCTCCTGTGCTCAGCCCGGGCCCTGCTCCTGCCCTGCTGAGGGTACCCAGCCCAGCCGGGAACGAACAGCCTCCTCACTCCCCGGCTACGGCAGGGGAGATATTTGCTGTCCCTGGAGCATGGCAGAGGCCAGAAGCGTGTCCTCGGGGAGGAGTACATCTCTGAAGAGCTTTTACGGCTTTTTGGTAGATCATTTCTACCTCACTTCTACATGCAGCAGGATGTACCTGGGCAGGAGGTGCTTCCATGTTACCTTGGGGCTGCAGCCTGGCTGTGCAGAAACTCCCTTGCTGGGCTGGGTCAGGCTGTTCCTGCGGCGGCCGAGCTGCTGTGGGACGCCAGGAAGCCTGAGCTCCATCCCTTGCCGTCAGCCTGCCCCTCTGGCCGTGGGGGCCGGGAGAGCAGAGGGGAGCGGAGCCACGTGCGCTGCCTCGGGGGCCTGATTGAGCGGAGCGCCGGGCTTTTTGTTTTTCAGATCGATTGAAATACGAGTCAAAAAAATCCAAGTCGACCAGTCTTGCTGTCAGCAACGACTTTGGTTTCTCCTCCGTAATATCAGGTAACTTTCAAGATGCGCATCAGCATCGCCTCTCAGCAGCTCCCAGCCCTCTGCCACCGCTGGCTGCCTCTGTGGTAGCTGCAGAGCGGGGGAAACTGGCTGATCCCTCCCTGCTGGCCCCCCCAGCGCGGGAGAGGAGCTGGGGGGTGAGGGGAATGGGTGCTGCTGCCCTCCCTGCCCACCCCACCTGGAGGTGCTCCTGCGTCCTGCCTCCGTCCATCCCTGTGGGTGGGAGCTGGGTTCCAGTTCCCAGGGGAGACAAAGCCCTCCCTTGTCTTGGCCGGAGCGGAGGATTGTGCCTGGGAGGCATAATGACTGTTCCCGGGTAATCCTGATTAACCTCGGGGAGTGGAGCAGCTGCCCGGGTTCAGAATTAGAGCTGGCGTCTGCCGATGTCCCTGGGCGGGAGCAGGGGACAGGCAGCGGCTGTGCGGCGTGGCCGAGCTCTGGCTGGGTGCACAGCGCTTCGAGGGCACCCAGACCTGGGCAGGGGGCACAAGGACGTGGCTGTTGGTGTCCCTGGTCCACCTGACCGAGTCACTGGGATGCCTGAACTTCTGCTCCTGATCCGGCGGCCCTGCTAACCCGGGCACTGAGCGTGGGCACAGTCTAATACCCAGAAATGCAATTAGTACCCAGGGTAATTTGGGGTCTCCTGCTCAGCAGCGGTGCAGGTGGGGGGACTGAGCTGCTGCTCGCCCCACGTCCGCTCGCAGGGTGAGCAGCCCCGTGGGGCTGGGGGTGTGCTGCAAGCCCAGCTTTCTGCCCCCACCGTCTCAGGGGTTAATATCTGCAGAGGGTCCTCCTCCAGAGCCAGCCCCGCCATGCCAGCGCCCTCGTCCTGCCCGCTCTCGCTCAGCTCTGCTCGTGGCGGGGCTGCGCTTCGCTAGCGCTGGAATTGGGTCATGGAAATGATTTGTCTCGAGCCTCGCCGCGCACGCACTCCCGGTGACCAGATGTTTGCCTTCCAGGTGACGTAGCCCCCTCTGTAACCAGCGAGGCCGGCGGTGCCGTGTCTGACGATGCCTTATTCAGAGACAAATTGAAACACATGGGAAAATGTGAGTCGGTTTGCAGGCTCCGTGCTGGCAGCCTGCAGGGGCTGGAGGGGAGGTGGGAGCGGGGCGGGCAGGGGGAGAGCCGGCAGCATTGCCTGGTGCTCCCCGTTCATGCAGCGTGTCCGCTCTTCGTCACCTCTCTGGGCACGCGTGTCCCCATTGCCCCATGAGTCACAGAGAGCGCTGGCACGTTGCGGGGCAAAGCACAGGCCATTGCACGCTGCGGTGGCACGTTGCGCTCAGTCCCCGGCCCCGGCAGCGGTGCGTTAGGGTTGAATTTCCATCTGCGTTTTACAATCCCGGTGCATCCCTGCCCTGCTCTCCTCCTGGCCCTCACCAGCGGCAGGGAGCTCCCGTGCCACGCTCCGGGGCTGGGTGCCAGCACGACCGACAGGAGATGGAGATCTGGGTGTCGATGCCCCAGCTCTGCACTGTCCCGTCTGTCCCTGGTGCACCTGTGGGTTGTGGTGTGAGTCGAGGATGCCGGTGGCGTTGGGGAATAGAGGAATTTGTGAGCAGGGTTTGTGTGAATCCTAGAAAAGCAAGAAGGTTTGCTGTAACTCTGCCCTTTCCCATCCTTTCCTCTCAGCAAGTCACAGCCCGATTCTCCCGTTGCAAAACAGAGCGGGGTCTTTGGGCAGCTTTGAGCCAGCTGAGACACTGGGGAGATGTGGGTCAGTCGTGGGTAGGGAAGGTCACGAAAATCCCAGTGAAAGGGTAAAAATGTCAGCACCCCCCGCTGGGGACCACCCTGTCCCTGTCGGTCACAGGACCCGTCTCTCAGATCCTGGCAGCCCTGCTGGCCGTCTCCTCCCCATCGCCCATGGCAGTTTTGGGAAGGGTTTTGGGGTGAGACCCTCACTCAGCTGCTTCCTTCCAGCCACGCGCAAGAAGCTGTTTGAACTCGCCAGAGCCTTCTCTGAGAAGACGAAGATGAGGAAATCGAAAAGAAAACACTTGTTGAAGCACCAGGTGTATCCTAAAAGGGGCTGGGGAGCTGCGGGGGGTGCGGGGCTGTGGAAGCAGCATTGCTTGGTCTCCCCAAGGCTGTGGTCTGGCTGGAGCCTCCTGGTTGCCTCTTGCGGCTGCGCTGTGGGCTGTGAAGGACGATTGTGGTACCACAGCCATGTCCTGGCCCCACAACTGGTTTTCCTTAGCGGAGGGCGCAGGCTGGGGACAGCAGCTTCCACGGCAAATCTTCTCGACGATGTGGAAGGACATTCATGCGGTAAGAAACGCCGCACCGTGCTATGCCCTGTGCGCTGTGCTCAGCATGGCTACCTGGGGTCCCGCAGTGCCCGGCCCTGTCCTGCCCCACGCCATCGTCCTGCTGGAGTGGGCTCCCATTGGGACCACGCTGGGGTATGGCCACCCGTGCAACGGGCTCATCCCTGGTCCCGTGTGGCTCCCCTGTGAGCGTGCACTTTGCCAGGGTGACTGGAGACGGGGATCTCTTTTGGGGAGTCTCGGGGTCTTGCAGCCGGGCTGTGCGGCCCTGCGGGATGTGTAACTCGGGGCACAGTCCTGGCAAATCTGTCACCAGCCAGATTTGCACAGAGGTGGGTCTTGGCAGTGGGATTTGTGCCAGCCCCGACCACCCCGTGGGCCAAAACCTCCTTCCAGTGTTCTCAGAGAGTCCCCGTGTCCCAGGCTCTGGGGATTGTCTCTCTGGGCGAGGAAATCCCTGCCCCGGGGCAGGGGCCGGGTGCCCTCCCCACTGGGGAGCCACTGGTGTGGCCGGTGTCCCGTGTGGAAGCTGCAGCAGCCCCCAACAGCCCCCGCCTGCCTCTGCCTTTCAGATGAAGACTTCCAAGCACGGAGGCAGCAGCTCCGGGAGGAGGAGGAGACGCCAAAGGAAGGGCAGTAAACGGTGAGAGGCACCTGGGGACAAACGCTTCCGTCCATCCGTCCTGGCTGGGTGCTCTGGGTCAGGTCCAGAGCGTGTCCGGCTGGGGACAAGCCCTGTCAGTGGCTGCGGGTGCCGTGGCTGGTAACAGCCCCCGGTGCCACAACGGGCCAGTGCTGGCCACGGTGCGGCTGTGGCTGAGCACGCATCGTTCTCTTTCCCTCCCCTTCTCCTCCCCTCCAGGTCCCAGCGCTGGGGTTTGTTGTTGGCACAGAACGTGCACGAGGCTTCATACGAAGATGGCTGAAAAAGGAAAAAAAAAAAACACCCAACAAATACCCCGTTCTTTTGGCTGTTCCCCCTCTGCTGTTGTACTCCTCTGAAGTACAAGTATCGAAGTGAGGCACAGTGTTTTCTTACCAGCAGTTTGAAAACAACTTCTCCTATCTAGCAAATCAGCCAAAAAGGAAAAAAAAAAAAAGGAAAAAAAGTCGGCAGCTGCTGTGGAGGAGCCAGTGGAGCTCAGTCTTGGGAGGAGCAGCATCCCGCCTGCTCTCTGGGTCCGAGCGGCGTCGCAGGAGGAATGAAAATGAGTTGTACTAACGAGGATGCATTCACATGTGGGATCTGCTTGGCTGGAGCACTCCTGAACATATCTCTGTAGCGATCTGATGTAACTTTACTCTGCACATACAGGAAAAAAAAACAAACCACGTGAGAAAGAGAACCTAACAGCCGTTGTCTACTATTGCTAGGAGTAATGAGCAGAGATTCAGATCAGGTAATAGTCAAATAATATAAATTGTTTATAAAAGGAAACGCCTTCTTTTCCTAGGCGTTTCACTTTGAATTAAACCTTTGCCTTCGGCATTGCTAAAACTGCCTTGAAGTCCGGACGCTCTGTGGGCCGCGGCGTTGCCGCAGGACGCCGGGCAGCACCAAGGGCTGCATTTCCCATCACTTTAACCCTCACTGCCGAAACGGGACCCGACACGTCCCACCGGGTGCGACGTGGTCCCGGCTGCCGGGTAGGGCGCTCGGCGGCTCCGGGGATGTCCCCCCACCATAGGTAAGATGCGAAGCCCAAGTAGGGGGGTTGCATTTGAGGCCAGCGGAGGCGTTTTCGGGACAGAGAGTTTGCACAAGGGCTTGGGAGCTGCCGGGTTTGGCGTGGGGCCGGGGCTGGCCCGGTGGCAGGAGCAGAGCAGCCTTTCGCCGGGGAGTGTGGCGCAGGGCTGGGGGGCTGGCGGGCAGCACTTGAATCGTCGCAGCTTTCGGAGATGCTAAAAATAATTACGTAAACAAATTCCTTCCCTGTGTAAGTAATGAGTGACGAGCGTAAAGTCAGAAATCGCTCCCGCCAGCACATTTTCTTCTCCTTTATCGGCATAATCTGTTTACTGCTAAATGCAGGAGGTGGCTATAGACGTGCCTGTTCCACTTTCTGGCTCCTGCGAACCAGCACAAATGTTGCAAGATTGGAGCTGCGAAGGCGGCAGACGCAGAAACCCCAGCCATCAAACACACACGCAACTGTTTTCCCTGCCTCTCCGCGGGGTTTGGTAACAAAAGCCCACATTGCAGGCGCTGCCTCCCGACAGGCTCCTTTTCAAACCCCCCCGGAGCCCGCGTGCCTTTGAAGCGGGCGCCAGGATTTCTTTCCGCACCTGTTGAGCGCCGCTGCCGTCGCCCCCGCAGCCGCGACGGGGACCGGGGGGGACCCGGCTGCTTCTCCCCCGCCACCGGCTCCCTGGCTGGCACTGGGGCTGCTCCGAGGGGTCTGGGGCTGCAGGGTCTGGGAAGCATCCCCTTAGAGCCCGGGGTGCCGAGGGCGAGGGCAGGAACCACCCCGGGACCCCGGGGAGCTTTGCGTTCCTGAAACCGAAGGAGCAGAAGAGCCACCCCACCGAGCCGAGCCCAGCTTTGGTGTCTGCTCCTTTTCTTTGGAAGGAAGGAGAGAGGAGCATCTCCCTTGGGTCGTGGCAGCCCAGCTGATGGGGTTACAGTGTCCCCCAGCCACGCTGGCCTTGTCCTGCCCTGTCTGCCCTGCTGTGTGGCGGGCTGGCGGGGGGAGAGGTGCCGGAGAGGCACGGTGTGCTTTGCACCAGGCTGCCCTGCACCCTGCAGGGTAAAACGGGCATCTGGAGTGGCGTGTGCCCCCGCCTGGCTCGGGGTGCAAGCGTGGCTGCGGGTGCAAGGGGCTAAGTGTGAAGCTGGGGCTGGGAACAGAAGATCCTTCAGTCCCGAGTGGGACTCTTATCCCCAGGCTGAGACTGGTGGGGAGAGAGGAGGGGCTCCTTTCCTACCCTCTGCTGGCTCTGGGGTCCGCAGGAGGCTGCCGTTACTCCCTCCCAGTCCAAAGCCGCTCTCTGCATATTTGGAAGAATATCAAGCTTGGAACCGGATCAGCTTGTCAACGTTCCAGCAGCTCGTAGCTACCGAGGGCTTAACTTTCAGCGAAGTTTCCATGAGCGCAGGAAGCACCAGCAGGCAGTCGGGCGGGAGCTCGGGCTCCTGCGGGAGGGAAGTTCTGCTTCTCCCGGCTGAGGAGGTTGTTAGCGGAGGGCTGGGCTGGAGCGCGGGGAGGAGAGGCAGCGAAGTGCTTGTGCTGGGCGGCTGCGGCGTGTCTGCCCGCTGCCCGGCCCTTGGAGGGTTTGCTGTGCTCCTCGTCCTTGCTGGAGGACGGGCTGCGTTGTGCCGCGGCTGCGGAGGATCGCGTTGAGCTCGCTTTGGCAGTCCCTGGCGCCGGGCAAGCCACGTTTCGCATCACGTCACAGGTCAGTCCTGCTGGAACGGCTGGCTTCCACGGCAGCGAGTGGCGCAGTGGAAATGCTGCTGTTCCTGCTCAGTCGGCACCGTCGTTAACACGTCGCCTCCGAGTTGTGTTTGTAACCCCGCCGTGGTTTGCAGGTGGAGAGGAGCCGGGAGGCAGCAGGCTGCCTCTCCTTTCGCTTTGCTTCGGGCTGGTCTGGCCGAGCATGTCCCCGAGGCGTCCAGCATCCTCCGCTCCCCGCAATGCTGCTGGGGACCCGATGGAGCCCGCGCAGGGCTGTGGTCCCGGGAGAGAACGGGGAGAGGACGGGCAGCTTGGGGGCCATGGGGAGGGAACGGGCATCCCGGTGTGACCTCCGCTCGCTGCACGCGGTGGGTGCGAACCCCCTGCCCTCACTGGCTCCCTTTCCCCTGCCAGCAAAGATTTTGCGTTGGGTGGGTCTGGCGACACGCGCCAACCACAAAGCGTCCCGCGCCGAAAGCGGGCACCGCACCCGTGAGCAGACGGGGTCGGCAGTGGGCTGGCAGCGTACGCTCCACGGGGGCTCGGGGATGTCTTTGCTAACACGGTCTAACAACTCGCCGTTAAATATCCTCGGCTAGGCAAAGCCCCTCTGAATGGTGTCACTCCATAGCCGTTGCAAAATATCTTGGAGGCACAAAGCGTCGTTTTAATGGAGGATGAAGAGTGATTATTTTTATGTCCTTTAAAAAAAAAAAAAAAATTCAGGTCTAATGAGTAGAAAGGCCACTAAAACCGGCTTGGAAGCCAAAATGCATTTCTTACATAAAAATGTACAATTCTCAGTGGCGTTTGTATCACTTCTATACAAAATGGTTCCAAAAGAACAAACCAAAACAATCTGTGACATTTGTGAGTGTTACTATTTTAGAATTTATTTCCATAAGTGATTTTTTTCTTAAAGATGTTTAATAGTAATTCATATAATAAAGTCCCGTTGTACTCTTAACGCTCAGGTGTATTTTGCTTTTTTTACTCCCATTTCTTTACAGGGGGAAAAAAGGAGAGAAATGGGGGTCCGGAGGCAAATTCCAGCTCTAGCCCAGCTCTAGCTGTGTCCCCGCCATGAGCTGCAGATGCCCAGAAGCCGCCCTGGCTCATTGCCTCCCTGCTCGTGTCGGTGCAGAATTCGCGTCCGATGATTTTCTTGAGAAAGCGATGTGGGAGATCCGTCGCTGGTGAGCTCGTCTCCACCCGGGAGCAATTCCTGCTCCCACCCGGCAGGACGTGTGGTTCAGGCACAGGTCCCCCCCGGTGCCTGTTGTGGGAGAGTGCCAGAAGAGCACCGGGAGCTCACGGCGAGCAAGCGGCAGCGAGAGCCCAGGGTTTGGGGAAAGCCCCCTAGCACAGCTAAGGGTGCTCTGGGGACGCCCCGTCCCTCCCCACTTCACCTCGGCAGGCAAAGAAATGCCACCCCAAGGCACAGTGGACACAGGGGGACTCACCGCTCCCCTCTGCTGTAGGGTCTCGGCCGGGGTCCAACGCAGAGGGGTGCACTGGGGTCAGAGGCGGCGAGGGTGGGCTCTGCACGGGGGAAACCGAGCAGAAATGCCGACCCACGCTGGCGGGGGGGCCTGTGGAAGCTCACAGCACGCCCGTGGCCAGCTACGCGTGTGGGGACCTGCCTTTCAGGAAAGAGCGGAAAAGGAAAAATGCTGTGGCTTACCCGCTTCACGCTGAAAATAACAAGCCTCTCGGGGACGGGGTGTGTGAGTTTTCTTTAAACTGTTTCATTAGCTATCGCACAGCAACTCCTCCGCGTCTGTCAAGCAGGCAGTCTGGCTCCTTTGCCTTGTCTCCTGGTGGAATGGAAATGCGTTATTATAATGAATTATTTCTCAAATACGTGTTATTCACCCGCAGCCCTGCACGTTTCCGCACCATGCCGAGCTGGCGGGATTGCCGGGTCTGCAAAGTTGGAGAGCGTGGAGCTGGATGGCGCTGGCAGAATTGCTCCCGAAGGGGCTAGTCACAGCATCGCTCCCGTAGGGAATTCCCTGCTCGGCGCCGGGCTGGGCTTCCCCTTCCTTTCATGTTCCCTGCAACTGGCTGGAGGAGAAAAACTTTTGGTGAGAAACTCCTCAGAGGCTCAAAAAGCACCAAATGGACCTGCAGCTGACGGGGGGCTGTGCCAGGCGTGAGGGAAGGGCCCCCTCGCCGTGGGCAGCCCGTGACTGGCAGGAGGAGGGTTATTTCCCGGTGTCAGGGAGCCATCGAGGCTGCGGGACACGGCCCTTCATGGGCAGTCCCCAGCGGCAACGGCAGGGCCAGGGGACACAGGGAGCATCCCCCTCGCTTGCGGGGACGGGGCCGGACTCTGCTTGCCCTGCGGCAGCTGTCCGGGAGCAGCTTTGGGCTGCCGGCAGGATTAGAGCTCCCCGGCCTCACGTGTGGTTTGGAAACCTTCCCTGTGAAAGAAGATGCTGGAAAAAGTCAAGGCATTCTTGCCTTAAATGTCAAAAGCATCGAAATGCTGGAGAAACCCTGGACATCGCCTTCCCGCGGCGGCCAACCGAGCTGTCGGGAGCCCGTGGGGGAGCCAGGGCTTTTTCAAAGAGCTGAAAAGACCGGGGCTGCCCAGTCCTTTGAGCAGCTCAGATGCAGCCCTGGAGCGGTCCCAGCATCTCCCTTTTGAATTCTTTTGCTCTAGGGAGGGCAAGGGCTTTTTTCTTCCAAAACCGCGTTTTTAAGAAAACCAGCAGCTGAGAAAAGGCCAGGACTGAAAACTGTGGTCAGACGAGGGTGAATGCTGGAGGTGCTTTGGCCTGGCATCCAGTACCTGCTGGCTGTCAGTCTGCGGTGGAAATTTACTGCCCCCTTCCTTCCCGAGGCTGGAGGATGGAAGGAGGGATGCATTTCTTTTCCCATCAGCTCATTCCCAAGCCAAGGGCTGCACCTAGTGACCAGCCATCGCTCGCTGCCACACAGTTCCCCCAGGTCTGGTTGGCGGAAACCAAATCGCCTGGGTGTAGCGGCTGGATTTGATAAATCGAGGTGAAAAACACTGACTGGGCAGCCCGGCACCGTCTGCTGCCACCTCCTGGGCCCAGCAAGCAGTGCTGGGGCTGCCCAGGGCAGGATCAGGCCACGGTGGGACGCCCGGACAGGGCTTGTGTGAACCATGGCGGCAAATCCCACAGTTGTCTCTCCGTCCGGGTGAGACCCAACACCGAAAGGCGACCGGGGCGCGAGTGATCCTCCCCGCATCCCGCTGCTGGTGCTGGTTTGCAGCCCAGTGTCACCACCGGTCCCCAAGCTCCTTGGTGGCCAGGGGGACGTAGTGGTGCTCAGCTCTGGGGACAGCAGACGGGGCAGATGTGAAGTGCCACGAGCGGAGGAGCCGAGCCCCAGCCTCTGGGGATGGTCATTCCTGCCGTACGGAGAGAAATGACTTCACCGCGGAGGTGCAGCACGCGATGGCAGTCTCTGCAGCGTCCCCTCCTCGTGGGACAGGCCAGCGCGGGTGACAGCGGCTCCTCTTTTCCTTGGGGACCGTGTCCCTCATCCTGGGCAGCTGTCCTCCCCCGTCACCCGCAGCAGGCAGCGGGGCAGCCCCGATGGCTCTGTCGGAAACCGGAGAGGGCAGCCAGGCCGCCCTGCGCAGCTCCGCACGCGTCCGGCGACCACAACGGGGGTGACAACTGCTGCCTGTGCGGCTGGGGCTTCTCCGCCCTCTTGGTTTCCCAGCCCTCAGGCTTTAGAGAAGCGCAACTGGTGTCACCTCATCCCAGAGCTGGTGCCAAGGAGGCACCCTGGTATTTTTGGAGATGGTCCTTCCTTTTTTGCCCGTCCGCAGCACCTCCTGGAGGGCTGCGACCCCACACCCTGTTGCTGCACCCCCTCAGCCCCGCAGAGCTGCGCTCTGGCCCCGGAGGAGCCAGCGTTATTTGGAAGCAGAGGCTGGACGCTCAGAGCTGCTGGGGGTGCGAGCGTGGCTGAAGGCTGGGGGGGAAGGCGAGGGGTTTAGCGGTGGCTGCCGGGGTTGACCCTAAATGAGGGTCCTTCACCCGCTGTGCGAGAGCCGATCAACACGCCGAGTCGAGATATTTGCTTTTGTTTCAGTTCTGCAGAATCGGGTGCCGGGCATTTAACAACAGCCAGCACACCTCATGTTTCCAACTGCCTGATATTTATAACGATAAAATACAGATGATTGGTTAACAATGATTCACTCACCACTCCTACCTATACATATGCACCCAAGCCCCTGTTTTAACACATTTAGGGAGGTTACCTGATTAGCATGCTCATTATTCACATAGGGGTGTGTATTTTGGCATTATGATTACCCAAGGTTAGTTTGGGATAGACGCTTGGCTCGAATTTGGTCCAGATGATGTATTTTTGCTATCTTATGTCTAAGTCAGCACCTGCAAAAGAACACCTGAGACACATTGTTTGGTTTCACATCCTATTCAAGGTTAGGTACCTCCTGTGATGTCTCAACCACGTCCCAACCGAAACTTAGGATCACAGGATGGTTTGGGTTGGAAGGGACCTTAAAGCCCACCCAGTGCCACCCCCTGCCCTGGGCAGGGACACCTCCCACCAGCCCAGGTTGCTCCAAGCCCCGTCCAACCTGGCCTTGAACCCCTCCAGGGATGGGGCAGCCACAGCTGCTCTGGGCAGCCTGGGCCAGGGGCTCACCGCCCTCACAGCAAAGAATTTCTTCCTCAGATCTCATCTAAATCTCCCCTCTTTCAGAGTAAAACTGTCACCGCTTGTCCTATCGCACCACTCCCTGATCAACAGTCCCATCCCCAGACATGGACAGACTGGGGTGCAGGACAGACGGACACGGGCAGGGTGGGTGCAGGACAGACCCCCCAGCAGGGGACGGGCCCCAGCCCTGGATGCCCTCCCCCTCCCCCGGGGGGTCCTGCCGCCATCTCCCTCAGGTGCACGACATGGCGGCAGAGGCCTCCCGAGGAGACGCGGCTCCGCACAGGCCACGGGACTCCCGGCCCTTCCCGTGCTGGGGCTGAGGGCCGCCATCCCCGCCCGGGGAGACCCGGCCCCACCGGGAGCCCCATCCTCGGGCCTGGCATCTCCATCGCCTGAGGGGAGACCAGCCCCAGGCGGCCGTGGCCGTGGCCGTGCCCGTGTCCCTCAGCCTCCGTGGAAGCCCCGGCCGGGCGGCGTGCCTCGGCTGTCCGCATCAGGGCAGGGGGCGGCCGTGGCTGGGGGGCGGCGCTGGCCCTTTAAATGGGGGGCGGAGACGGACACGGCACGATCCGGCTTAGCCCCCGCTCGGTCATCGGCTGGCGCTGCCTGGGTGCCGCCTTCCTTCGGCTGTTGGCTGCGCGCCCTGGCGGCGGCCCCGAGGGCGTTTCCGCTTCCGGGTGGGAGAGCAGACCGTTGCTAGGGGGAGCGGCGTTGCTAGGGGAGGCCTGGCCGCCGCCGCCATGGCGGGGAACCGCATGCAGAAGATCGGGAGTGTGTTCAGCCGGTGCGAGGGGCGACCGGGCGTGGGGTCCCCTGCTGCGGGGGGGCGCGGGGAGGGCGAGTCGGGAGGCCTGGGGTCTGCCGGGAGGGAGGCGCAGGGCCCGGGCGTTCCCTGAGCCCCCCCGCCTCTCCTCTCCCCCGGCAGGACCCGCAACCTGCTCCGCGTCGGGGTGATCGAGAAGCCGCTGTGGTTCGACGTCTACGCTGCCTTCCCCCCGTTGAGGGAGCCTGTCTACCGGGTGCCGCGGCCGCGCTACGGCAAGGTGAAGGATGTTGTCCCCCCCATCTTCTACCAGGAGGACGAAGTGCGAGCGTGAGTTGCCGCTTTCCCTCCCCGGGCGGCCGCTGAGGGGTGCCTGAGCCCCGCCATTCACCAGGCACCTTCCCCTGCGGAGGGAATACCCTTGCCACCGCTCCTCTTCTATTTTTTTGGACAGGAGATTTTACAGAATTTATGGCAACGGTCCAAGACCTTTCGACCTGTTGCAATCAAACTACAAATCTACTTGCCAGAGGTAAGATTTATTTATAACTCAACTGGAAATATTTCTGAGACTTGACCCTTTCTCCTCTTAAGTCAGTGAACCGAAATGTTATTTGTGAGAGTAAAAATACAATCTTTTTATCTAGGTTTGTTGAGAAATTCAATGAACTGAAAGAAGAAGGAAAAATTGAGGAGGAAAAATTGTTTGAAGAAACAGGAAAAGCCCTTTTAGCAAGTGGAATAATTTTACAAAGAAGAGGAACAGATAAAGTAAGTGCTAAATATTCAGAGTTAACTTGCCAGTGGATTTAGAAATTATATTTTCAGCAAGTCAGTCTTGTGCATGATGGTCGTATTAAAATGTCTGCTGTGCAGAGTAAACTTTTCTCTTAGTCATGAATGTGCCAAGGTTAAGGTACTTGTGGGACAGAAAAGAGAAGTGTTTGTTGTGGTGGTGAAAGATTTCAGTCTTCAGTGCTTTCAAATCATCTGTCGGTGGGTCTGTATAAACCGTTTGGAAATGAGTATATGTGTTACTGTGTACGTGTTATCTCGCGAAGGTAGTGGGGTAAATTAGAACCTCTTCTGGTTCAAAGGTAACCGATACGCTCTTCCATCCCTTTTTAATAGTTAAGTAGTCTAACACGCTCTCACTTCTGTTCTTTAACCTTGATCCTGAACTGGAAATTTTTGCGTAAGTCTTGCAGTTTGGTGTTTGGTTTTCTTGTTTGTTTGTATTTTTAAGGTATTGAAATAGAGCATTGCTTACTTATAGCAATAATAGAGGGTTGTTTACTTATATTTTTGGCAAGAAAATAACTGTCAAAGTGTTCTGCCACTGCTTTTTGTTTATCCCTGGTGTACAAGAGGGGAAATGGCTCCTGGGCACCTGGAGTCTAGTTACTTCAGGCAATGATCACATAACTCTTAACATAAAACGAGGTAAAAAAAACCACACTGAAGATGCTTCTAGAAGAGCCCATCGGGTAGAGTAGAACACGGCTGCTCTGTGATGGTTAGAAGTCTTTTATCTTGTTCATGACTAACTGATTAGCATTTCTTCTGAGGATGCTGTCCTTGTAGCTGAACACCCTCAAAAAGGCAGAAGAGCTGTTTATAAAAGCTGCAGTTTTAAACTCCGTTAGCTAAAATCATTTTATCCTGCTTGTGGTACGCTCTCCATTCTCCTCATTGTCCGCTTATCTCTGGACCAAGAACTTTTCTATCCACTTTTTTGGACATACAAACTGGGGCTGTTGCTTTCTATAGCTTTCTTCAGTCATGCTTCAGCGGAAACTTTTTGCAACTTTTTTTTCATTGATCGTTTGCCTCTAACTGTAGGTAGCACAACAGGATCATCAAGGTGCTGAAACCAGAGATTCTGTGTTACACCAGCAGCTTCAAACTGTGTTGGAAGAGATACAGGAAAAGAAGAAAGATCGGGAGGAGCAGACGCTGGAATCAGCAGAAACACAGAAGGAAAATCCTGTACCCTCCTAACAGGCGTGGTAGTGTCCTGTGACGGGATGTCCTGTTGTCAGCTGGTGGTTATGAGATGTTTTCCTGTGGGGGAACATGCCTCAGTTATCCAGCTCTAGTGCCTTCCCTCGTCATGTGTGGGGCGCACGTTCTTCCATCTCCCCATTCATAAAATTGGAGATAATCCCCTTTTTTGAGGTTCGGAAATGTTATCACAAATTGTGAGTTGGAAAATATGAGTATAAAAGTGAAAAATTAAACATTTTCTTTAAAAATCGGAGGTTCTGCCTCTTCAGGTGTCTTATTTGCAGTAGTAAAGGTGATTCTTAACTTCTTGCACTTTTCAGTGCAGGCCGTGTGAGGGTCCTGCTGTTGAAATGGCAGATTGCGCTTGCTTGGTGCGTTCTAACAGCTGTCTGAAGTGTCATCTTCTTATAGCTAATTGAGAAGAGTTGCTATTTATAGAAATGTAATAATATACTCTTCCTATTCCATCATTTGCTTAACTTCGCAATAGGATAAAGTGCAACAATACCAGATAATTTTGACCTCTGCAGTTTTTTAGTGACTTTTAATGAAACTTGTCCCTTCAGAAGTGTGAAAGATGTGATGTTACAGCAGTTTGCTGGCGACCCAAGTTGAGTGCTGCTACAGAAACAGTCCCGGAAACTTTGGCGTGGAAGAATGTAAGAAAATAACAATCCATCTTACTGGGATTCGGAGCTGATTAGAACTTCATTCTTCCCATGCCTGCCAGTGCCCAGTGTATTTTTTATTAAAGATTTTGGCTTTGGTCTATATGAAAAACAATTACTGTTTGTTTGTGCTTTTTTCTCTTTTGTTTGTGTTTTTTTGGCTCTCTTTGTTTGTTTGGTTGTTTTTTTTTTTTTTAAAAAAAAACCAAACTACCACCAAAGCCAAACAGGTATAAATCATGCCAAACAAATCTCTCCCTCCTTGTCTGGCTCTCCCCTACACGGAAGAGGGAAAGATTTCCTTTTGGTTTCATACCTACCTCCCAGGCAGATTCCCCGCAACACAACTTAGCGTGTGATGCAAGAACCCTGTCTTACGCATGTGTGTTGTGTGTCAGTGAAGAGGAGGATTTAAAAATGCCTGTAGTTTGGTTTTGTGTGGCTTGATTCACTTCCTGGTGGCAAGGTAGTTACAGTACAATTACTCAGTTATCCTTGGAAGGTCAAACTGTCTTCTCGATTCTGTAATGGTAGAAGAGTGCGGGATTTTCTTTCACAGAGCAGAAGGCGCCTGTCTCAGCACTGCTGCGGCTGTAGGCTCTGGAGATCTGGTTCCAGAGCTGACCTCGGTGGCACCTACACCTGCCTGAGCAAGGCTCTTCCACGAGGAGTGGGAATCGCTGCCTGAATCCCTAAATCCAGAACCCAGCAGCCCCTTAGAGGTGAGTGTGATGGATGCTCCCACCTCCAGTATCCAAGTTTCAGAACTGCTGGGTCAAGGGAGGAGGAATTATAATGTAAACAGATGAGAAAAATGCATTACGATGGGGTTCAATCTGAAACGGTGCTGGAGCGGAGACACGTGCTGAGAGTAAATCGCGGCAAGCCCTTGGCTCCCCCGCAGGCAGCCTTTGGCTGGGGGTTCCCTGGATCGCAGCAGTCCCTGTTTGGCTGGGGACCGAGGTGAGCTGCCCTCGGCAGGAGATCGCTGGCAGCTGGGATGTGAGTGTCCCGCCTCCTGCCCTCTTTTCTTGCTGGGGCCAAATGATTGTCACCAGCCCAAGGGAAGAGAGACCGACAGCTCTGTGTCTTCTGTGCTGCAGCGTTGTCTTTGCCTTTTGTGGATTTTGACAGAGGTAAAAGATTTTACTTTGAGCATCCTGTTTTGCATTTTCAACTGTTGATGATGCTCTTAGCTTGCCAAAAATATGCAGAGGGAAGTACTTTAAAAGGAAAAGTGCTACGAAGTCGAATGCAGCAACACATGAGAGATTTCTCACTCCATTCACAGCTCGGTGGTCTCCTGTTTGTTTTCACTTCTCTAAAAAATTGCAAACATTGCTTAAAGAGCCTTTTCCTCTATCATCTGCTGTAACTGGCTTCATCCTCGCTTCTTTATTGAGCTTGGCTCTGTCTTCCTTTACTCATCTGAAGCATACTGAGCAATAACATTAAATTTAGAACACAGAGTAGAGCCGCAGCCTTGCGGTGTGCCCTGAGCAAGTTCCTGTGCAGAGCAGGCAAGAAGAAAGCTGGAATTAATTTTGTCTTTTATTCTGTATTGGAAAAAGTCACTGGGGTGGGGCTCCCCCGGGGCTGAGCACTCCCAGCTGGGCCAGCAGCTCTGTGATGGGCTGGGGAGCAATTGGATTCACAACTGGGTGGGAGTCAGAGACCCCTCGTGGGTTTTTCTTCCCCTTCGACATCTGAAATGAGGTATAACCTGTCGGGTGGGAGGGTGGTGGTGTGCTCCACGCCTTGCCAAGCCGCCGTGTAGAACAGTTGTGTACTTCACTGACGGGTGCACGCTGTTATTCTGAAGCTGGTTTGCAGCCAAATTAGCTGGAAAACCTGTATGTAAAGGAGCAGACACTCAGTGGGGCAGCAAAGGAGGGTGGGACCCCTCGGATGGTGTAAATCGGGAAATTATTCCTTGGAAGCTCTTGGGGCAGAGCTGGCCCTGGGGCTTGGGCAGGTTGCTGGCTGTCTGCGGCGGATGGAGAAGCCGGTAGAGATGTTCTGCACCGCGGGTGTGTTACAGCTGGTGGGTAACGGGGAAGGGGTGTGAGCTCAGGTATTTGGTGCAATTAGGAGAAAACACAATTAAGACCGGAGTTCTGTGTTTGTTTGATGGATGCATTTGCTGGGCTGGGATTGAAATGCCAATCACCGTGACCTTAGAGTAACTCAACTACTTTAATTAAAAGGTTTGAGCAAGAGCCTGGGGTGAGCGATTTATTATTTATCAAGCATTTATCCTCCAGCCGTCAGCAAAAGGTCAGGGGCCTGGCAGGAGGAGCTGGGCTGGGAACCACCTGGGATGCGCCAGCCCCCCCTCTGAGCCCCCAGTGGGTCCCCACTAGGTGGGAGCCGTGCTCCGCTGCCAGGAGCGTCTGGGGACTCGGTGTCCCCCAGGAAGGGAGAGTGGTGACAGGGTCCCTGTGGTGTCACAGCGGGGGGGTTTGCTGGCACCCGGCAGCGTGATAAACATGTGTCAGCCTTGCCTTGCACATGTGGGGTGGTGCTGGGGAGAAATCCAAGCTTTTGACAAAAAAACAGTTGAAAAGAAATCTCATTTTCTCCTGGGAGTAAGCGGGGTGCGCAGCCTGTGGGGTAGAAGACGCAGCAAGGGAATTGGGGTGGAGGGAGACCCCCAGGGTACAGCAAAACCCCTGCCTGTGCTGGGGCAGGCAAAGGTAGGGTTTGTAGGCAAGAGCCGCAGATGCGACCTTGTCGTTGCCCCTTCGCCCGGCATTTCGTGCAGTCGAGTAATTTCCTTACGCCCGGGCCGGCCTGTCCTCCGCTATTGTAATGCTCGGTAATGACTGGAGCAAAGCTTTCGCTGCCTCGCAATCCTACACCCCATTACAGAGCGGCCCCGTGACCTTCTCTGGGCTAAATTGCTGATCTCCTTCCTCCTGCGAGATGAGCGGTGTGTGCAGCGGCTCCTCTCTGTGATTGCCAGGCTATTTTTAAGTGACAATAAATGCCAAAGTATCAGTTACAAGGTTCCTTACTCCTTGAGGCATTAAAAAGACAGGGCAATGGCAGGCAGTAGAACCCCTTCTATAGCGCTGAAAGCCAGCCTGAAGGTTTCCCAAGGTCAATTCCTAAAATTGTGGGCCTGACCTGAAAATTTTAGGATGGAGAACTCTGCCTGCCCTCCAGCAGGGCCCATCGTAGGACCTAGAAGACTTGATTGCAAAGCTTGCTGCTTTTGTGATTAACCCACTTGCGCACAGTTTCTCTTGCCCCGGTAGCATCAACAATAAAACCAGTAAAGCAGCTGGGCTGCAGCTGCTGGGTTTGTGCAAAGCACTTGGAGGGGAAACCCCTTCCCGTCTGGAAATTCAGGGGGGCTGTCAAGGCTCGGGGCTGTCCCTGCAGTGGCACGTCCTGGGGTGGTGTGTTGCAAGCAGGTCCTGCCCTGGTGGCGGAGCCCTAAGGAGGCAGCAAATGACGCAGGTACATCCGTGCAATGAACCGCGTGAAAGAAAGTTTCTAGGGATGCCATAGCATTACACAGACCGGTACTTTACCAAACAGCGTCACTCCTTGCGTGCAGGATGTGTCCCACTGGAGTGAACACCTCTGGGCCCACAGCTTGGGGCTGGAGGACGGCGGCAGTGATTGTCCTCCTGTGCTTTGCACTGGTGAGGCCCTACCTTGAACACCGTGTTTGGTTTTGGCCCCTCACTACAGCAAAGACATTGAGGTTCTGGAACGTGTCCAAGGAAGGGCAACGGAGCTGGTGAAGGGTCTGGAGCATGAGTCTTGTGAGGAGGGTCTGAGGGAGCTGGGGGTGTTCAGCCTGGAGAAAAGGAGGCTGAGGGGAGACCTCGCTCTCTGCAACTGCCTGAAAGGAGGGGGTAGCCAGGGGGGGTCGGTCTCTTCTCCCAAGGAACAGGTGATGGGACAAGAGGAAACGGCCTCAAGTTGTGCCAGGGGAGGTTTAGACTGGATATTGGGAAAAATTTTTCCATTGAAAGGGTTATTAAGCATTGGAATAGGTTGCCCAGGGATGCGGTGGAATCACCATCCCTGGAGGCATTTAAAATATAGGCAGACATGGTGCTGAGGGACATGGGTTAGTGGTGGTTTTTGTCAGTGTTGGGTTGATGGTTGGATTTGATGATCTGAAAGGTCCCTTCCAACCTAGACCGTTCTATGATTCCATGACTGGTTTCTGAGCTTGGGCACTGGTTAAACCACAGGGCAGCTGCCCCCCGCCACGATGCACGACCCCTCCAGCGGGTGGCCCACATGGCAGAGCCGGGCACGTGTCCCTCTGCGGGGACACATCTCCAGCCACGCTGCTGGTCATGCCCGGGCAGATTATCCACGGTTACGTGTGGAGGGCAGGGAGACGCGGGATTTAATAGGATCAGGTTTTATGTCTGGAGCAGCCAAAGTAATTCATCAGCTTTGCTGGAAAAAACAGGTGATCTGACCTTGCCCGTGCCAAGCTTCATCGAGGCAGGTAATAAAGCAGTAAATGTTTTAAGAACGTAGCTCTAAGTAAGATGTTAAAATGTTGGCGTTGCTGCGATGTTGTATTCTTCTGTGATTTACCTCTGCCCACCCTTCGCTTGCACGCACACTGGCGTTTGGTCTTCAAATCTGCCCCGTTTTGAGCTGTATCTGTATCTGTTAGGATCTTGGAGCCAATTTATTGTATTTTTATACTCGCCTTATTATTCAGCACCTGATAAAAGATACGCTAAGATCTATCAAGGACTATGGTGGCCTTTGTAACCCAGAGATGCGGCAGTCTCATTGCTTGGCACTGCGAGGCAACAGCCTGCTTTGCATCACCTGAAATTAGGAAGCTTTTATTTGGGTAAACTGTGGGCTCTCCTAAAGCAGTGGGGCTCGGGGCTGCTTTTTGGGGAGCAGCTGCCGCGACGGGGCTCTGCAGCAGCCATTCCTGAGGGCGGCCGGGTGGACGTGCCAGGTGTTTTACGCTCGTTTGGCAGGAAAATGCATGTGGCATTGGAGTAAGGCGCTGCCGGCTCGGTTAGCCCCGCAGGTTGCGGCGCGTCGAATCTCCACAGCGGGAGAGGGGATGGCACACAGGTGGCTTCTGCTTTCGGGGAGGGTTTGCAAAACCTCGGCAGCATCGGTTCCTGCCATCTGCTTGGTTTGTGTTTTAAATTAACGCGCCAGAAATGCCTGTGTGACGTAGTGATTCCTGGCCCAAGAGTTCTGGGATGGGTAAGGTGCGGGACAGTCGCCCCGAGCAGGGCGGGAGGCAGGAGCAGCACGAGGGTCGGTGCATCCCCAGGAGACCGGCAGGCTGAGCTCAGCGGCGGCTCGTGGTGAAGAAATCGGGCTGCTGACTTACCAGGAAATTTCAAGTCCTTGCAGGACTTGACGTGCTCGGTTTTTCGATGAGCCGATGCAAGCCACCGGCACTGTGGCCAACCAGCCCGCCTGTGGCCGGGTCAGCTGGAAGGGCTGAGCCCCAGAGGGCCCCCGGCTGTGGGGCACGCGTGCTGTTGGGCGCTGCTGCACGTTTTATTTTATTGAACATTTTAGTAATCATTCAAGCAAGTGCAGGCTGTGTTGGTCCCGTGGCTCGGGCGGGCTGCTCAGGGGCTGCTCGGGAGGGCTTTGCTGGCGGGGAGCGATGGCAGCCTTGGCGCAGCCATGAGAAACCCCCGCGGCCCCATCCCGGCGAGCTCTTGCCCCGGTGCCGGCAGCGGGGCTGCTCCCTCGGGGTCACTCACTCCCCTGCCTGTTCTCCTTGGCCCAGGATTTCAAACCTTCGTGGGACATGGCAGCGATTTGGGGGTGTCCCCTGCTGCTGTGAAACCCGGAGCATCAGAGATGCCGGGGAGGGTCCCCCAGGAGCCCCGCGGCTCAGCTGCCCTTGGCTCTGTCTGTCTCCCTGTGCTGCTGCCGCCTGTATGCATATTGCAAGCTCATTCTGATGTGCGCTAATGCTATTATCCCCCAGAAATTGAAATCAAGTCTGAACCTATAATGTTTCACTGGGAGGGAATTGGGGTTATATATTCCTGTGTACAGCAGCATTCTATTTCAGTCATAGCATTTAATTATGATTGGTGTGTTAGTGCCCACCAGAGCATAACAAATTGTCATTATGTTATTCTGCTGAGTCTAATTTAATTGGCAAGTTGTCACAAAAGCAATTATCCATCATTTATTTTGTTGCCATAACCACATCTTGGAGAGCACCTGCTGTCTGAAGTGGAAAAGGCTCTGCAGTCTCTTGGTCCTGGATTTCTTCCACTTGCCTGACACAAAGACACCATTTCCTCCTCTGATTTGAAAATATGTTCCTCGTTTCCCAGCGTGGGCTCGTGCATGAGGCTGGGAACGCCGGAGGAAAGGTGTCGTGCAGGTAGTGACCCGCTCGAGCGTCCCGGGGCTGGGGTGAGTTACGGGGGCTTGTCCCCTCCGGAGACCTGGGACACCCGGCGCGGTGGCTGGGTGGATAAATCGTGGATGCCGCTGTCTCCTCATTTCTGGAAAGTCAGGATGAAATAAGGAGAGAAAGGGAAGTTTGAAGATGAGATGTCCTCCGCCTGCAGTAAATGAAACACTTCTCACAAATCATTTTTGGGCAAAAAGGTGTGGGGGGGAAAAGCCCCCAGACCTCCTGAGAGGAGCAGAAGGGACGCGTCAGCTTTGTCTCAGCAGCCTGTGCCCGGCCGGACCCTCTTGTCCCGGAGCTGCTCAGCCCGGAGGCGGCTGAGATGAAGCACAGACATCTGAAGTTTGATGTCCGTGTTGGCCCTCACCAAGCTGCTCCCATGCCGGCAGATTTGCCCCCGCCAGCGGCACTGTTGGGGGGCACGGAGCACCCTGTGGGTGCCAAATCCCACCGCCGATCCCCATGTCCCGGAGCCGCCGCAAACCTTCACCCAAGCTACTGCCCCGCAGGGCAGGGTGCTGCTCAATAAGCAAGTTTGAGATAAGGTATCTGGGCTCCCATAAAGATTAGGAGGCTGGCGAGGGAAGATTAGTGGTTTTTTATAATTTAGCAGGCAAAGCAATATCAGATTTCCCAAGACCAACCCAAAATTGCAGATTTTCCTCCTTCCTGAGACGGTGCGTGGCTGTGACCTATTAACTTTTTAGATTTTGGAGGCGGCATCCCAAAATCCTGCAAGGCTAAAGCAGGCTGGAATGAACTCAAAGCCTGTGACTCACTGTGATAAATGGGTAAATAAATGAAAATCTGTTTTGATGTCTGTATTTCTTTCAGTTACTCCTCTCTCCGCCCTGTCTGTAATCTCTTCCCCTCTGGTAGTTCTGATTAGCTGCTAATGAGGAAAGATGATTTTGTAGTTAAAGCACAGAGGGTTTTGTTCCCGGTTCTGCCTTTTTTTCCCTTCCATGCCTTGATTTCCCCATCTGTAAGCCCAGATACTGTTTATTTAAGATGGATGTTGTAAAGTTAAATTAATCGGTATTTGCAAGGCAATTTGCTTCAAAGGTAGGATACAGCGACTTGAAAAGGAAGGTTGAACCTGAGGAATCGTAACTTTTCCCTCCCGGTGTCCCCGCTGGGACTGAAGCTGAGCTCCGGCCGTCTCTGGTTTCCCAGCAATGAAAAGCTGCGGTTTGCCGGGCTCCTCACCTCGCCTTCGCCAGGAGAAGGAGCTCTGGAGGTTCGTAAGGCTGTCGCTCGTCTGCATCACTGGTCACTTGCCAGGTTTTTCCACTGGTGATGGAAGGTATAATCAAAAGCTGAGGTTTACAGGGAAGGGGGGATGCGTATCCCACCAGCCGCATCCCTGCTCGCGGCGCGCCCACGTAAGCCCCCCGTGCGTGAGGCTCGGTCTTCTTTAGGGCTGGAGCCCCCCGAGGGATAACCGCCAGCGATGCTGAGGGCACCACAGGGTGGGTACGGGGTGGGATGGGGCGCAGCAGTTCAGGGGGGGCTGTGGCTCCTGCAAAGGGCCGTGCCCGGGTGTGGGGTGAGCAGGGACCCCTGGAGCCCAGACTTGGGGCTGCTGCTCCGCCAGAGCAGGTCACAGCCCTCCCTGCGGGGATCAGCATAGCATGGGAAGGCGATGGCTCAAAGGAAAGGCTTCCAAAGCATTTTGAGCATCCTTGGGTGGTAAAATGGTGTGGAAATGTATGATTTGAGTTAAAACCTTGGTTTCTTCTTCTGTGCCCTTTTCTGGGCAGGGGGGAGATAAGAACAGCTTTTGTCTGATAGAAATCCCCACGCTGCTGCGGGACACACCGGTGCCGAGGGGACAACCCCATGCTGCTCCGGTGCCTGGTGGTGGGAGATCAAGGCGGGGAGGTGGGTGCTTTGGGGCTCTGCAGCAGCAGTTTGGAACAATTTGGGTGTGAGTCTGGTTTCCTGGGCTGTGGTCGGGGCAGAACGCGGCTGCTGCGGAGGGTGATGTGTCCTGACGGGCCAGATCCACCCCTGCTGAGCTGGGAAAATTCGATTATAGAAGATGCAGTCTTGGCATCCCCAAATTGCATTTCCTTTTTATAGCAGAAAAGCTCGTAATAATAATGGGCCAAGAATTGCCAGGCGCTGACTAGACGCTCGCGTGCAGCGGGGCTGGGCTCTGTCTTGGAAATTAGTAAGTGGAGCCTGTGAGAGTTTTCCCTTTTTCCCGGGCTGGGTGTCGGTTCGGAGGGGGGATTAGGAGCACCCATCTGCTGCCTTCTCCCCTTGCTGCAGGCCATGGGTGTCATCCTGTGCTGCGTCCTGAGGGCAGGTGGTGCTGTATCACTCTGCAAGGCGGGGGGAGAAGGAAGAGCCCTCCTTTCACGCAAGTGTGGGGGAAGGAGTAGCATTAATTTGAGCGAACCGATTTCTTTTTCCTGCTGCGTGACTCAGGCTGGAATTCCCCAGCCGCCCACCCTGGAAAACTCCCAGCTCCCTATGTCGCGGATCCCTCTGCAGCTCTTACACCATCTGCCGCAGGAGCCGAGCACCAAAAAGCCGTCAAGGTGCCATCCTCACCCACCTCCCCGTGTTGCTGTGACGGTCACTCGGTGACACCCGCATGCGGAGTACCTGGCTCTGTAAAAGGCCACGTTGCCTGGCCCAGCGTGGCTCTCGGGGTGGCATGGCGGTGGCAATGCTCCAGCCGCTTCTGGCCAGCCAGTGAGTGCATTTACAGATGCTTAATTCTCTGGTGTTGGCTCAGCCTCAGTGCCCCGTTCCCACTCCTTGCATCACTTTTCTCTCTTCCTGGCTCTCTGTCGGGTCTGCATCCCTTCGTCGGGTCTGCATCCCTTCGTGTCGTGCCTGCCACCATGGCAGCCACCACCTGCACCCCGGCTGCCTGCCCCGTGGGCGGGCAAACCTGCTCACGTGCCAGCTTGGGCGCTGGCACAGCCCTCGTGCCGGCTGGATCTGCCGCTGTGTGCTCAAATCCTCCATCCCGGGTTCCCTTCACTTGTTCCCAGGACTCCTGCCAGCCCATGATGCAGGTTCCAAGGATGAGTGCTCAAGGAGTTAATGGACGCGATCCGGTCCCCTGGAATGTGGAGCTGGGAGCTGTTGGAGAGCTGCCCTGTGGTCCCAGTCCCACACCAGCAGAAAGCGTCCTCAGGATGCGGTATCCGGGCAAAACCATCTCCTCCTCTCCACACCAGGAGCGGCACCGGCAGACATCAGGTTGAGCTGGTGTCACCAGCTCCTGCCGGCCCCACTCGGAGGGCAGCAGGGCGGGGAGAGCCAAGCCGCAGGAGCCTGGAGTGCACCTGGATTATTTTTCCCTCGGGGCTTCTCCGCCCTGGGAACTGGGCACTTCCAAGCTGCTCCGGCTGGATCTCCTGCAGCTTGGCAATCAAAGGAAGAGGAGCAAAGCGCCAGCCCCTCTGCTCCTCCCTTTTTAGGAGCATTTAAAGAATTTCCGTATTTACCGGTGTCTAGGATTTTTCTCCATTAGTATGTGCCTGGCAGATGAGTGCCAGCGCCTGTGAGCTCCGCAGCACTGCAACGAAGCCATCGGGTCTCAGCCCATTTATCAGCTGCCTGGCACGACCAGGAACAATTGGGCTTGCGTCCTACTCACAGCGCTGGCCTCTCCCTTCCCATAGTTGCCATCTGCGAAACAAAGTGAAGCGGGCTGCAAGGAGGGGTGCACGTGGGGTCTGGTGGCACGCGGGGCGAGAGGGTCGCTGGTGGGACCGTTCCCTCCGGGTCCCCAGTCGGGATGCAGTGCGGGTGGTGCCTGGAGGTCAGCAGAAGTTTTGGCTTGTGCAGGGATGTGCTCGGTGGCCACCCAGCCGTGTGGCAGAGCCGCTGGCTTTGGCTGCCTGTCTGGCTAGTGCTGGGCTGGAGGGGCAGCCCCTCTGGCACCTCCCTGACGCGGGATGGTGCGCCGTATTCAGGGTATCCTCCAAATACAAGGCCGATAGAGGTGTTGCAGCCTTCAGCCCTTCGCAGGTCACACGAGAGGAGCAGGTAGGTGTGCCGTGTCCACCCAGGGCTCAGCTCAGCCTGGTGCCTCCTGCCCGTCAGCTCTGCCGATGCTGCTCCATCCAGGGCAGCTCCGGACCCTCCTGGCCTCGCTGCATCCTCTGAATCCCCGCCTGTGCTGGGTCATATCCCTGGGAACACCCACTCGAGGGCCAGGAATATCCAGCCTCCCTCCCAGGGTCCCTTTACATCCTCAGAGCAATGAATTTTACTCTCGTTTACCTCTTGGTGCCACTTTTGCTTCTCCCAGGAGTGTAGCCCCGGAGGTGGAGCTCCCAGCAAAGCTTCCTCCTCCGCTTTCTTTACCTGCTGGGTTTGTGTCTTCTGTTATTTCTATTCCTCCTTTGCCCTGTGGCTGCTGTGCAGAGGAGGACCACAAGGAGAGGAGCCCCAGGGAGGGAGACGGCTGTCCTGGGGCAGAGAAACGCTGTTTAATTCCGGCGATGCTCAGCCCGGGAGCCGCTGGGGCAGGTGGTGGGGGTGTGTGTCAGGGGGGGACAGGCGCTGCGGCAACGCCAGCGGGTATTTGTGGGACTGATTTATGGGTGAAATTCCTCCAGATGGAGGGGGGATCACGAAGCTGCTGAGTGTGATAAATAACTCATTGTCATGTATTATTTAGCAAATTATAATGAAAAGCAGAAAATATACAGAGGGGAGCAGACAAATACATTCCCCAGTTGGCAAGTTATGGACTGTTTAGAGCCAAGAAGTGGATATTTAAGAGGGTTTGGGAATTTCCATGGCTTCCCCTACAGATAAATCACCGCTCTGCAGACGTATTTATTGGGTGTCCTGCTGCTGCGTTTGATCCTAGGGGACAAAATCACTCCAAGAGCCGGGAAGAGGCTGGCGAGCACCTCGCTTCTAGGCTGCTGGTTTGAGCGTAGCCTGCCCAAAAGTTGCCTTTGGCTGCTGGCTGGTGTGCAAGGAGTTGTTGGTCCTGGTCCTGTATTCCCAAGAATACCATGAGGATTCACTCGAGTCACCCCCAAAGCTGGGGCTGGTGGACAGGCTGGGCAGAAGGGTGCCAGCTTTGCTCTCTGCATTTCTGCCGTGTTGGGGCCAGGAAGCCACTGGCAGACCGAAAGTGAAGTCCCCTTGCCTCTTCCCACCACAACAAACTTCTCCTTGAAGCGTGCAGAAACCCCTGTACAAAACCAGTAACATTTTCTCTCTCTATCACCACAGTCAGGTTCCAGCACGCTCTTTGCAGACTCACCCCGTGCAGCTCCATGATGCTGTAAGAGGAGGTGGGAGCATCCCTTTTTTTTTTAAAAAATCTGGATCAAAGAACCAGTGCTGTTGCACAGGTTGCTGATGACCACAGTGGCACAGTGAGGACAGGACCCCAGCTCCTTGTCATGCTGTCACCGGCAAGGCAGGAATTTCACCACTGGTACCAAAACCCACTTCTTCCCCAGGAAGGAAGCTACATCTCCTGCATCCTGGCCGTCGGGATGGGTATGGTCCCAAACCAGTGTGCTTTGTGCTCAGAACTGAGCAGGCAAGATCTGCCTGCCTGGCTCATCACTGGCATAGTTTCACCTGGGAAAGAGTTAATTTTCTTTCTAGTGATCGCTGTGAAAGGAGCGTCAATAATGCATATCGTTTTAGTTGTTGCTAAGTGATGTTTGTGCTTTTCAAGGACTCTTTTCATCTTCCCCTAGAAGCTGAGAAGGAGCATGGACAGAACAACGGAATGGCCAGCGGAATATTCCGTACCATAGACGTGCTGCTCGGTGTAGAAATGGGGGTTGGCCAAGGCGGGGGAATCCACAATCACTGCTCGGGATGGTGCCAATTCACCAGGTGGTGAGAGTGACTTGTGTCATTATTATTGCTATTTTCCTTTTCTGATATTGTTCTATTTAATTGTCTTTATCTCAACTGACAAGTTTATTTTCCTTTCCCCTCCTTTTCTCCCTCTTCTCCCTACCGTTTGGGGAGTAAAAAGAGGGTGAGCGAGCGGCTGCATGGTCCCAGTTGCTGGTTGGGGTTAAACCACGGCGATCACATTTGTTGTTTTGCGTGAAGCGTACTCGTGAGTGAGAAAACAGAAGAATTTAATTGCCCTTACGGCTCGCCGAGGTTTTGCCGGGCGGTTTGCCGGCTCGTCCCCCGCAGTGTGGGGTGCCCCACGGCCGAGCCCTGCGGCGTGGGGTGCCCGTGGCGTGGGGTGCCCCCCGGCAGAGCCCCGCACCCGCGGTGGCACCAGGGGGTGCTGCCTGACCGTGGCTCGGCACTGCCGGCGGGACCGCAGCCACCACAGCGAGGAAGTGACTTTGTTTTACCTGGGGTTTTATTTTTTTATTATTTTTTTTTATTTTATTTTATCTGATTGTTCGCAACCCCTGTCCCGCGGATGATGAAGACGCTGTCGGGAGGAGGTTTCCCACGGCGGTGCAGGGTGCTCCCTCTGCTCCTCGCTCTCGAGATATTTTAACTTCTGTGGTCTATCGGGGGAAAATACATCCTTGTGCTCATGACCTCTGCCAGCAGCCCGGGCCTTGGCAGGGCTGCTGGTGGGAACAGACCTCTCCACTGGGAGCAGCCGCTCCATTGAAGGCATCCCAAATGGTCCCAGTTGGGCTTTTCCTTGCGGCTGCAGGGATGGAGGCGATGCTGACCCCCTCCAGGCATCAGCAGGGAGGGGGGGAGGCTCAGCGCGGGGTCCCTGGCTCCATGTCCTTCGTGTTTGGTCCCTTTGCATGGAACTGCCCGTGGGACCTTCCATGCCAGGGAAGAGGGGGCAGAAAGGAGCCATGTGTCTCATGATTTTTATATACCCTCAAATGTCATCTGTGACATGGAGCTCCCGCACAGCTGTCTGTGCCGTGTGATGCTCGGCGCTGGCAGGGCAAGCTGCAGAGCTGCCAGCCGTGGGAGAAGCTGCCTTTACCCCTCTCCGGGCGCAGGCAGCCCCGGTGCTGTGGGACTGCTCTTCCAGGGTGTCCCACGGTTCAGAGCCCTGGGCTTGGGGTCCCCTGAGCACCCCGAAACTGGACCCTCTTGGCCTGCCCTGTGCGCGCAGCCGCTGTGCTGCTCCGGTTCCTCTGCTGGTGGCTGGCTGGGGTCTCCCAGGAGCCCCTCCCAGTGCCCCATCCAGTTCTCCCAAGCCTAGGGGAAGCTCTGGTGGTGTTTATGGTCAAGCAAACAGACAGTAAAATCAGGAGGTGGTTGTGCAGGTTTACAATACACTTGAAAAATGAGGCCAGTGTTTGCTTTCAGAATAATGGGGATGAGGAATGAGGTGCTGCAGCCGTTCCTGAGCAGCGGTTGGGGCTGGTGGGCAGGAGGAGGAGGAGGATGCACCCGGGATGGGACCAGCATCCCTGGGACCGCAGCCCCAGGGAGCAGCCGCCCTTGCTCCCCGCATCCCTCGGGCCTGCAGGCAGCTCCGGGCACTTCTCCTCTGGCCGAGCAGGAGCCGCCTTTCACCTTGGCAGGAGCCGGTGCCGGGTTTGAGCGATGAACTTCCAGCTGGCGATGAGCACAGGGCTTCCAAGGTCTCCTTTCAGCTGTGGCGCCGCCCGATCGGCGTGATCTGCGGATTGCCACAGCCGGCGTTATCGGCAGCACAGATAATGTAGGTGCTCTCAGTCGTACGGAGGAGGAGAAGATAAGGGGCTTGGAGAGAACTTGACTGGGTGACTAAGATAAATTTACTGTACTACAGGAAATCGAAATGTGAAATAAAGATCTCAAACAACTGAAATATTTAAAAAGATACAGAAGTTGGGCGTGCGTGAGAGCCATTCTGAGCGAGCCGGCTCCCGCCGGGACTGTCCCTTATCAATCCATCACCCAGCCCGGCTGAATTTTATAAAAGATAATAGGGTGGAGGGAGAGTTGAAATAGAAACTAGCCATTACAGGAGGCTGAATGACAGCTTCTCTCTGTAAAATAAGATCATAATTAGCAGGAGAGAGACGGAAAGTTTTCCACTCTCTGCTGCTGGTGGTTGTCCTTTCCGGCTCTGCGGGGCAGGGTGGGTGCACGGGGGTCTGGGGGGGCTTGGGGATGGGGGACCCCCAGCATCCACCAGCACCCACCAGTTTTCAGGTGTTAGGAAGCGGTGTTGGAAGGCAACCAAAGTTACCCAACGTGAAAGCCTTCATCAACCAGCTGTCATAGCTCAGAAAGAGGTGTACGAATTCCCCTGGGTGAGTTGGAGGTGTTCCTGCAGTGTGGATTTCATCCTGGGCTGGCCATCGGGTGTTTGCAGCTCTTTTATTCAGCATCTCCTTGTTTTGTTTTGCTGCCTCGAAGCCCCACTCTGTTCACGTGGTGTCCGCAGCCAGTGAAAGCCCTGGACCTCTGCTGGAAGGAAATCCAGACTCTCCTGTCTCACTTCCTCAGAGGGAAGAAAATTTTGGTGTCCAGGCTGAGATCCGGTTTGCCTTCACGTGCCTGCGGTGTCCTTCCCACCACGAGTCCAGGGCTGGTTTTGTTCCTTGTTTTGGGAATGTCTCCCTTTGCGCTGCAGCTGCTTCTCGAGGTACTTCATGGGTGGCTTTGTGGTGGGGCCCTCCAAAGTAGCAGCTTCTAAAGAAATGTACGTGCTTTTGCGCTTTCTTGGTATAAGCAAGGTTACTTGGTCTCCATCTGCTGCTGCTGATGGCTCTTTATTTTCTCAACACAGGACCTCCAGCCAAGGCCTCCAGCCTGCCCTGCTCCGTGAGCGTCTGGGGTGATTGGAAAAGTAAGTTACATCTTCTTAATGTCGTGCCAAACTTCACTCCTCTCCTGGCTGCACTGACACCCGCCTGTTCTTCCTCACACAAGTAAACGATGAAACCCTCTTGAACGTCAGCAGGAGCCGGGTTGTGTTCTCTGTCTTTAAAACGTCCTTCAAAATCCAAATGCCCGAGTGAAAACGTTTCAGAACGTTTTTCTTCTGGCTCATTTAACTTTGAAGCAGCATGAGGAGCACTGCTACTACTATTAAACCCAGTATTTGGGAATGTGAAATTGCAACACAAGTAACGGAGTTTGCGAAGCACACTGAGTTGCAATGGGAATGGATTGGGTGCATTCCAACGCTGGGAGCCGGGAAACCGTGCTCAGGCACGGGAAGCCTGGCAGGGAAATCATCCAGAAAGGCTAATTCCTGAGTGAAAGGGAATAGCAAACCACAGGCTTGCGATGCTGGGCAGGAAATCATCCTAATTTGCTTGTGTTTAGTAACCCGAGACATATAATTAATAACATGAGTAGGGACGTCTGAAAAAATACGTGTTATGCCTATGTTGAATCTGTCCGTCTCTGCATGTGCTGCAGATAACGTTAACCCTACAGCTAGAGACCGCGGTCGGGCTCCTGAGCCTGCTGCTGGTTTATCCGGTTGCCCAGAGCACGCTCAGCGCTCCGTCTTCCTGTGGCTCTGCCTCCCTCTTGAAAGGCAGGAGTTCGGGGGGGTGCAGGCAGATTAGACCGAGCAGGCTGGGTCAATCCGTGAATTCAAAATCGAGCAGTCGTTGGGGTACCAGCCTGATTAACGGTATAAGAGGTATTGTGTGAATACAAACGCGACCATCTGCCCGTCGCTGCGACGGAGTCCAACAGGTCGTCATGCAAAACGCTCAAATTGGTTCATTTCTGAGATGAGGCAGCCTAAAAACGCCCAAGGTAGAGGAAATGGATACATCATTATTTCTTGTTATCTTCATCGCCGCAGTCACCCTGTGTGTTGGAAGGCGGTTTAGGGCTGAAGGATCACTACAAATGCACGGGGGCAACCGGAGCCTTTCAAGTCGTGCTGCTGAGCTGCCCGGGAGCCTTCAGGCTTTGGAAATTAGGCAAACAGAGCTAGTGTGCTGATCCAACGTATCAGTGGTGCGGTAACCTTTGCATAACCTTTAGAAAACCTTTGGATGTGTGAATCGCAAGCCCAGAGCGCCTGTATTCCCGGGATGAGCTGGGAGTGTTCAGTCTGGGGAAAAGGGGGCTGAGGGGAGACCTGTTTGCTCTCTGCAACTCCTCGGAAGGAGGGCGTAGAGAGGTGGGGGGTCGGTCTCTTCTCCCAAGGAACAGGCGATGGGAGAAACGGTCTCAAGTTGTGGCAGGGGAGGTTTAGATTGGATATTGGGAAAAATTTTTCCGCTGAAAGGGTTATTAAGCATTGGAACAGGCTGCCCAGGGAAGTGGTTGAGGCACCATCCCTGGAGGTATTTAAAAGACGGGTAGACGTAGTGCTTAGAGATATGGTTTAGTGATGGTTTTTGTCAGTGTTGGGTTGATGGTTGGACTCAATGATCTGAAAGGTCCCTTCCAACCTGGGCAATTCTGTAATTCTATGATCATTGCTTGGGGTTGAGGTCCTTGGACTGGGAGAGACACAGGGCATCGGTCCCTACCTGGGCTTTGAGTTACGCCTGAATGGGTGCTCCCCCATAGCGGTTCGGTTCACTTCTGCTGCCCACGCTGAGCCAAGGGCTGGGCAGGGCGGCCCCCAGCTCCCCCCAGCGCCCTGCCTGGGGCTGAGCTTTCTGGTTTGTACAGGAGTAAAGGGGAGTTGGCAAAACTGGGGCTGACAGAGCTCTCATGCCCCCAAAATGCCGGTGCGACAGGAACCTTGTGCCTGGACATCACCGCCCTGGGTCGATGGCACCCTGGGATGGTGGCCGGGTCCATCCCCCCCCCACCAGCAGGCAGCCCCTGGAGGGACGCAGCCCCGCCGTCGCGCCGGGAGCAATCAACGCGCCGCGCTGCCGCCAGATTGCCTTGTCCGTTCCAATGATCTTTAACTCCGTTTTTCCCCGAGCAATCAGAAGCACTTTCTCTTCGTCCAGGTGGTCTTTTCCCATTTTGCTCTTTCCAGTCCCAGGACCCAGGGCAGTCACATCTCATCACGCCTTTTCTCAAGCCATTTGTACGTCCTGCTTTTTCCGTTGCCATCAATTCAGTCGCAGCCTCCCCTCCCTGCTCCGCTCCCTCCCGTGCTCACCACAGCTTATTCGGGAATGAAACTCGGCCTTCAGAGCCCTGGCAGGTGCAAAGCCTGTTCTCGTCAGCTTTTCATGCAGACGGGAGGGTGGCTCTCCCCATTTTTTGGGGGGAGGATCAATCCCTTTAAAAAATCTCCCCTAGAGAGGCTGCTGCAAAGCAGATAGATACAAACGTGGATTTTTAGGGGTGAGCTGTTGGCTGCTGAGGAAGTGAAGACTGAAAACATGCAGTAGCACTGCTTTCCTGAAGGTTGAATAATAATAATAATAATAATAATAATAATATTATTGAATAATATTGAATAATAATGAAATTATTATTATTGCTGTTACTATTACTATTAACAGGCAGCGTCCTTTGGCCACCTGGGCTTTGAACCTTTCCCATTCCCCATGTTCTGCGCCTGCACGCTCCCTCCGGCTCTCCTCTGAACAAGGTGTCCCTTGTCACCCCCATGCTCTGAAGGTCATCTCTGCCCTGGAGGGTCCATCCTGGTGCTCCCCAGAGGCACGTCCATCCCCAGGGAAGGCAGCCCCGAGCCCTCCCGGCATCCCGTTCCAAAGTGCTGAGGTCCATGCTAATTAAAACAACAGCCTTTTTTGTCCTTAGCTTGCCCAGGCTTCAACCTGAGCTAGAAATCATTCAGCAGCAGACTGTAAAACATAGGATCGTCAGCAATAAAAAAGAAAAATATAAGGATATGGAAATAAAAGCTCGCTTAATAGGAAGTCCATCCTGCCTCCAGTGCGCCAGGCATCAACTCAGCAAAACACTTTAACTGTGTGATTAAATATAAGCTTGCTCTTAGGTCCATCGCTGTTCAGCAAAGCAGTTTGGCGAGCGCTGAAGTACTTTGCTGCGCGGGGGTTTTGCTATCTCTCTGTTTCTCCTTGGGCAGAAGAATTAAACTTGCGTTGGTATCACCTATTAATAAGGCAGCGAGTAGCCGCGGCAGTACTCGTGCAGTGCAACAGAGCTCATCATTTTTCTATATATGAGCAATTAAGCTGCACCAGGAGGCCTGTGTCTTTATATCATCACCTAATGACAGTGCAAAAGTATTCAGGGGAAGGAGAGGGGAAAAAAAAAAAAATCACATCCATATTTAATTGGCAAAGTTATCACCTTCACTTCAGAGCCCTAACTTACAGCCCTTCTGGCCGATTTCCAAGTCAGATCTATTTCCCCAGACTGGAAAGCGAGTAAAATGTCCTTATATTATACTTCTGCAACAAAATACCATTTGAAAGCTTGTGAACATGCTCCCAACTGCAGTAAGTAACAGATAGTCTTCTTTTCTTTGCAGCAAATTAAGATATCTTTGAGCTGTTAGGTTCCTTTCATTTTTTCAAGGAAATTATTTGTGTTATTGTTATTATCCAGCCTCACACTTGCCTGTCAGATTAAATTTTTTATTGCACTAAAACAAAAAGCCATCTGGAGCTCCTCACATCCTGCTCTCGGTACCGGCGAGTGGCAGCGTGGCCCTTCTCTATGCTGCGTTTTGATTCCTCCCAAGGTCGTTTTGTTTGTTGGTTTGTTTTTTTTTTTTTTTTTCAGCAAATTCTCCAGTCTGTTGTTTTCATCCGCGTGTCCCCTAAGTCTCTCTAATTCTTGATTGTGTTCCTTGGGGCTCAGCATCTTTCCGCCCCGTCCCTGGGCCGTGCGTTCCTGGGGGGGGCGGCGTAGCTGGAAAGTGAAGAGCAATAGGGACTGTCCGCTTTCATTACGCGGGCGAGGACATCCATCGCTGAGCCAGGGGACTGTGTCTGTTCAGCCAAATACCTCATTTACCACCTTCTTCATTTTGTTTTGCAAGCCCCGAGGTCCTCTTGTCGGTTTGCAATGCTTTGCTTGGGCCCCGGGGTTGAACCGAAGCTATTTATCTTTTTCTCCCCTTCTCTCCTCCCTCCTCAGACGAGCTGAGCCCCGGCTGGTGATGGAAGCGTCTGGACCCTTAGGTTTCATAACGTGCCTCGGGACTCCCCAGCTGCCTTCAAGTGTCCGTGTCAGTGTTGTCTGATGGCTCCTTCCAAGGGTTGTCCCTGTGGCTGCAGTGGAGGAGAGTGCTGGCACCCACCAGCAGTGATGGTGAGGGACCCGAAACCACGGTGGGACAGCAGGTCTGGCCTCCGTTGGCTGATGCTGGGAATGACCGCAGAAAAATCTCACCAGGAAAGAGCAGCCCTGACCACCCAGCCCTTCTTGGCTTGACCACCCAGCCCTTCTTGGCTTGACCACCCAACTCTTCTTGGCTTTGCAGTGCCCTGACGCAGGGGATACTGCCATACCATGTTCTGAAGAGACAGAGAAAGAAGAAAAGAGAGAAAAAGGAGAGGAGAAATATCGATAACTTCCATCTCCTCAAGCCTGGTAACTAGACTTTGACACTTCTCTGCCACTTCAGCTTCACAAAGCCCCAGCTCTCTGAAGATTAATTGATGTAGGCCACTCAACCTATTTTCAAATCCCTTTCAGTTACCATTTAAAACCTTCTGATTTATTTTTTTTGATAAAGTCACTGAGGCTTTTTATGGATTCTCAAATGATTGTCCAGCTTGACAAATTGGATTCTTAAAGCTGGTTCTTTAAAGAAAAGGATGTGGTTTGACAAGACAAGAAACAGCTCATCTTTGAGACAGGGGGATAAATAAGAAAAAAAAAAAATCCCATTCTTTGCGTCGGGTGTTACTCAATGGGTGTCTCGCTCGTCACTGATAATCTTATCTGTTTGTGATGGGAAGGGACCCGCACAAAGGGGCCCCGGCCCGGCTGGAGGGCTGATACGCCTCTGATTAATAGGACTGTCCGGTGTCTGCAGAGCCTGGGGGAAGGTGATTAATGCCATTTGATGCGAACTCCAACCCCCTCCCCTCGCCGTCACCGTGCTGGGGGCACCTCCTGCCGCCGGTGATGGATTGACTCCTGCCTCCCGCTCTGAGCGCCCGGTGCAGCTGCAAGGTGGTGGCAGCTGGGTTGTCACCCTTGGCTTGTGCTGAGGTTTCTAAGGTCGTGTCACTCCCCGGTGCTGCAGTTGATGTTTCTGATGGAGTTTTTATTGTCCGTGCACAAACCCTGCTTTCCACTGGAGTCCAGGTACCCATTGTGTCACTCTGGGCTCTGCAAACAGCAAAACCGCGCTCACATCTAGCGTAGGGATGGGGCAGAGTAGCCTTGGAGCCTGAGCAATGTGTTTCTGATCCTTATGAACCCAAACAGGGATGCTCCTGTAAGTTCTCTTCCATACTTTCTGTCAATCAAGGCAAATGTCCTTTTGGATGTGCCTGAGTAAACCCCCTGTTTTATTAATAGTTGCACCTCCAAGAGCAGTTGGAGCGAGGACCACTGGGATAGAAGACGTCTGAAAGACCTGTGTGCAAGCGCCTGTCCACCCTCTGAAGATCGGGCCCTCCGAGATGTGCTCAGGCAGAGCCCAGGTGAGGCACCTTGGAAAACCAGCATTACTGGGAGCTCCGTGATGACCTGGGTGACGGGCCTGCTCTGATGTCCTTCTTCAGAGCACCCGTGGGCTGGTGTCACTGCTCCTCTGCCTGAAAGTCAGGCTCGGAACAACCTGAAGGTGCCAGCTCAGGTGGTACTGAGGAGACGCTTGGCTCTGGCGGTGCAGAGCAGTCATGCAGATGGGTCCTGCAGGGCCACCGCAGGGTTTGGTGGCAGGACTGTAGGTGTCACGCTGCCGGGGTTTCGGCTTGGGCTGCTGGGAGGAGAGAGGTGAGGAGAAGGGACCTCTGTGCATCGCAGCCTCAGGGCTGCAGCGCGGCCAGGAGCCAGAGCACTGGGTCTTCCCAGGCAAGGCAAGAAATAATCTCTTTCTGTTTAAGTAATATTTTAATTGCAGGCTTTTGCTTTTCATTTTTTATAATTGACTACCTTTACTTTGAAATTTTCACACCTAGCAGTTACTCTGAATAATGGAAGTGCATCATAACTCCTACCTGCTCTGTATTGAATGACTCCAGGTGATACTTTATATCTTATTACGATTATTTATTATGATGTCCGGTTTAGTTCTGTAGCAGAGGGAGATCATTAACCTCTCCTGCAGTAAAGAGAACTCTCCGTGTTGTTTTCAAAGCCGTTAAAGCTTTGAAAAACTCCTCTGATTTTTTTTTATTTTTTTTTTTTTTAGCTAAAAAACCTACAGGGCTGCAGAATAAAATGCTGACACAGGTCGGCTAATGCAGGAGGAGCGCAAACCCTCCCGCTGGGTCTCACTGAATTGCAAACGGAGCTCCGGAGTGAGGAAGAAGTTATTTGCTTGTTAGAAAACACACGCGTGGTGCTGGGAGCCGGGAGGCAGATTTCGACGGCGCTGAGAGAAGCGGAGGTGGCTTGGTCTCAGGAGGAGTGGGAGATGCCACCTGGGCTCTCCAAGGACAAGTGTCCCCGGGCTGAGGTGAGGTGCAGGCTCTGCCGTGCGCACCTCTGCGGGGGTCAGCAGCTCTTTGGGCTGGTCCACGTGCATCGAAGCAAATTTCTTTGCTCCTCCAAGAAACCCTTTAAAAGTCCCCATGGTCTACTATCACCTTGGGATGCTACTCTTGGCTGCCCTGGTTTTGGGTGCTTTTCCGCTGTGCCTGCCTTGGTGGGAGCGGGGAGTGTCTGTTACAGATTACCGCCTTCAGCAGCTGCATATGGTCACTTAACATCTATTTATGGCCACCTAACGCCACCCGCAGATGCTGCTTATGGTTGCTGGGCCTCCACATGGTGGGAATGGGGAGAACCTCTCAATTTTCCGTGGCTGGCTGAGGTTTCAACTAAGGTTTCCAGCTAATTGCTGGACAACGAGGTTTCCAGCTAATTGCCGGACACACAGTTCAGCCTGATGGGAGGTTTAATTAGTCATATGGGGAATGTATCTGGAGAGAGATGGAAGCAGATGTTGCGTCTCCCACCCAGGCAGGTATCCACTCTGGAGACTGCATTTTGCTCAGGAGGGAGAGGTGATCCTGATTAAAATCCCGTCTGCGGTAAGAGGGATGCTCGTGTCCTACAGAGTCACCTTACCTCCCAGTCCACGTTGTGTTCCTTCACACCCAAAAGATCCTGAAATAAGATGTTTCCCCATCTCCAGATAACCACAGGCTACTTTAACGTGATGGCTGATGGTAATAAAGCCTTTGTAGATGTCCCTGTTTTTTTGGAAGCGCATCGTGCTGACCATATGGCTGGGGAATATGGAGGCTACATTCATGATGGGATGCTAATGAATTGGTAACTTTATCTGGCCTGTCTGTGCCTCTCAAAAACAAGAAAATGCTGTTCATTAAGCTCTTGTTAAAGTGCCATCATAAAGAAAAAAGCATCTCTATGGAAAAAAATATGCTGCAATTCCTTGTTATTCTTTTCCCAGGTTTTCCACATGAAATTTGCTCCGTTTGAAAGCCAGGAGATGATTTTCCTGATGGCCGTAACTACATTGCTCATGTTCTGGCTGCTCAAACCTGCTCCTATGGCTGCGACGCGTCTCAGGGGAGGTGAGTATTTACTTTTCTACTAAGCAAACACTGTGACTTGAGGGAATATTGAGAATTAGGTGCTGTTTTCACAAGACCGCCTACCCCAAGCAGCTGCGGCTCCATGTACCTGCTTGCAGCACCTCCGTCTCCACGTCCCAGGGAGCTTGCTCCCGTGTCGAATGCTGCCTGAGAATGTGTTCATCGCACATGGAAACATTATTAATGCCATTTAAAAGATTGAGGTGTTGAGGCCCAAAAGAAGTTGAAGGATGTTCCTACCTGGGAACAGAGCCTCCGTCTCCGGACACGCACCTGGGGCTGTAGGCACCAGAGCAGAACATCCATCACCCCAAGGTTAAGTGGGCAGGGACCCCTTGGCAGTCTGAGCCTGGCGATAGCAGGTGAATAATAATTATGAGATATTAATATTATCCATAGAGCATCTGTAACTCTTCCAGCGGATCGTGCGGTGTAACCTTGCTGCCTGGCCAGAAATCCCCGCTGGCTCCTGACTCATCACAGCAGCTCTCAGCATCCCGGGTGGCCCAGGTGAGCTGGACGGAGACGCCTGGACCTGCGAAACTTTGGATTGCTGTAAGCGGCGATCTGCTGAGCTGCCAGGTGAGCTTGTGATGTGTGCTGTGCCTGGGTTGAACACCAGCATGCAGACTTCGTCTTCTCCTGGGCTACAAGGAGGTTTCACCGTGTTACCCACCGTAACACCAAGGTAGGTCCAGGCGCAGGAGGGTGGCAGAGCTGGTCTGCTCAGACCACTTGCTCTCCACTCCGTGTCAAACTGCTGCTCTCTCCGCTGCCACAGAGAAGGTGACGCTCACAGGCGGTGGGTCCTCACGCCAGCCTCCAGCACCCATGGGACTTTTGCTTGTAGAAGTTGTGCTCAATGTACAGAGAACGGCGTGCATCCCACCACGGGCAATGATGTACGGAGGTCGGCGAGCATCCCACTGCTGGCAACGAGATACGGAGGGCAGCGAGCATCCCACCACAAGCAACGATGTACAGAGGGCAGCGAGCATCCCACCATGGGAAACGATGTACGGTGGGCAGTGAGCATCCCGCCGCGGGAACTGAGGTATGGAGAGCAGTGAGCGTCCCACCACAGGCAATGATGGGCAGAGAGCAGCGAGCATCCCGCCACAGGCAGGGACCACTCAGGTGCCCCGGAGGCATCCTGCACCCTTCCATTAAAGCGCAGGAGTGTGTTTGTGGCTGACGCACTACAATCATCTGAGTTTGTAGAGATGTCGCGCTGAGCGATGCGGACGCTGAGTGACCCCTTACCATTCCCCAAGAGCCTTTAAGCTCTTGGGGATGCTGGGGGAGCGTCAGGATCCAGGGCAGGCTGGGGTGGTGCACGCCGGTGCGGGGGCTCATGGACGGAAAGGACCGGGAGTTTGAGATCGGGAAGGAAACTAGGCCAGAAAATGCAGCAGGTAGTTTGCAAAAGGATGATCCAAGCAGCTTTGATATGGATATGTTCCCTCGCAAAGACACAGCGCTGGAGAAGCTCTTTATCAGTGTCAGGCGATGACAAACGACAGCGGGGGAAAGTCCCGGGGCTGCAGCGCGTTGTCGCAGCTGCAGCACCTTGGAAATGATACAGGTATCGCTGCTGCTCCGTGCCTCGGGGTCCCGCTTCGGCCTTAATTAATCACGGAGAAAAAAGGATTGTCTTTTCTTCCTGTTCTTTTTATAGCGCCATAAATGAGAGAGGGAAGATGGGGCAGAGGAAAATCGCATGTGGGCACATTTGGGGCAGATCGTGCCCCATCCCTGGCTGTACGCAGATGTCGCTGCCTGGGTGGCGAAAGGGGTTTGGGAACGCAGGACCTGGCCCCGTGGCAGGGAGTGGGGGGAGGAAGAGGAGGGGAGGCAGCAGCACTCATACCAGCACCGAGAGCTGGGACCTTTCCTGCAGGGTGCTGCTGGAGGCCAAGGATGGCACAAACCAGCAAGGCTGATTTAACAAGAAATAAAAAGAAAAAGGGGAAAAATCAAGCCAGAGTTTCTTACCATTACCTCCAGTCCTGTTTTTTTTTTTCTTTTTAAGAGTTCCCTTGAAGCCTTGTCTATATAAATGTTGAATTATATGGTTCTTTGACTCTTTACTAGAAATTGCTCTGAATTACTTTTTTTATATATAATCTGTTTCATTTCCAGCACTCTGCCGTATCTCGCAGAGGAATATCTGTAGCTGTCGACTGGCTGGTTCTCCCGCTGCCGGGCTGCTGTGCTCTGTCTCCTAATAAAGTTGCCCTCTGTTCCATGGCAGGGCAGTAATCTGTAATGAAAATTTTATACGAGTGGTTGAGAAATGGAGTTTGAGTCTGGGTTTCAAGTACGATTTTCATAACACCCCGGGCACATATACGCACGGTGTTTGGGGATTCAGAAATAAAAGGGATCGCTTCCCAACAACCCTGTTTTCCTGAAACCCCTTCTTGAGGGGATCACTGGAAATGTTTGCGGCTCAGACCTCTCCCTTGTGAGCCCCCTGGTTATGGCGGGAATTAGGGAACCTGATGGTTCCCAATCTCGGTGGCATCACCAAGACGTGACATCACGGTCGTCCACCCTCATGGAGATGGCGACATCCCCACGTACCCTGCAGGAAAATGGGGCTGTTTGGTGGCACTGCTGTCACTCCGCTGCTGTGCTTGGGGCTGCAGCAACCCTCGCCAGAACAACCCAGCCGCAGGTCCTCGTGGTGGGCTCAGTGATAGGTGATATCTGAAGAAGTGAAAGGAAAAAGGACACCGTTTCTAGAGGCTTCAGACGAGATGGAGAATTTTATACGGGTGTCATCTCTGTCCTGCTGGGACCAGTGGAAGTCTCTTCATTGCCCTCACTGAATTTGGCTTGTCCTAGAGAGGCCGTGGGTTCAGTCCAGCGCAGTGGTCCTGATGTTATCCTTGCCCATGAGGACAGCCTCGACGGCTGGGCTCACTCAGGCGTTCATGTTTGCCCCCAGTGTCTGTCTGTGCCCATATATTAGCATCTGTATTTCCGCTGTGGTGATGTTTTCAGTGGCTGCGGGGGCTGGTTATGAAGAAGGTAAGAAAATCCTCAAAAACGTAGGGGAAATAAAGTCTCTTCAGAGGTGGCTGAAACCTTCCCTGGTCTTCTGGGCTGACCTTAAGGATGCGGTCTGGGAGAACAGAGCCAGGATGCTCCCAGGCATGGTACCGATGCGATACAACCCCAGTGGGGGTTTGGCAAGAGAGGATGCTCGGTCTCCACACTCCAAACACCTCTTGGAGGGTCCTGGGGGTCCCGGGCACCCCCAGCCCCATGAGGAAACCCCAGGAGCAATGTCAACGCTGCCGGTCCTGTCCTCTGCTTACAGCACCTTGCTCCAGGGTCACAGCCGAGTGCTGGGCAGGGTGGTCTCCCATCGGGACAGGGTCTGTGACTGTTCCCGGTCGCTGGCCTGAGGGGTTTCTGCTCTTGTCTGGCAGCGTGATAAACAGGTTGGTAACTTCTCTGCTTGCCTGTGATGATCCCTGTCTTTTCCATATCCCATATGGTATTTTTCTTGGTTTTCTTGTTATTGTTGTAATTATTATACAAAACCCAATTAAATGCAGAGCAGCTGGACCAGGACTGGGGTCCCACCTGCGCTGTGAAGTGCCGTCAGGCCCCCACTCACTACCTGCTGTGACGGTCACCGTGGCCGGGGACGGGACGCGGGCAAACATTCAGGCTCAGCCGCTGCTGTTTGAATGTGGCACGTCTATGCTAAAGAGGCGGTATTAGCCCTCTCCGGGATTGATCAATATTTAATGTGGAATTTACAAAGATTGACTTGAGGATGCGTTTAAAATTGGAGCATTAGCCGTAGGTGGCAATTTCCGAGTCGCAGCAGTAGGGTTTGATTATTTAGAGAGATGGCATTTCGTACATTTAAAATAATCCTTAGGACTGCGGGGCCTGCTGCAGCCCTCTCTCCCCCTAAAGTGTTGACTTTTCAATTGTTTTGTTTATTTATGCTCAGTATTAATGCTCCCGAGCTCCTGCTCGCTCAGCGCCGGGCCAGGCTGACGGGGCTCGTACAGCCAGCGCTGGCCGTGGCAGGGACACAGCTCGGATCCATTTTGGGGTTTGCTGTTTTGCCGGCGTCCAAGAGTCGAAGCCGTTTTGGGAAGCGGAGTCTCGTGGCGTGCCCGGTGTGTGCTGGCCGCTCCAGGCCGGTGGGATGTCACCCCGGACACGTCCCCGCAGCATGGGCATTGGCGAGCGCCTATCTAAGGAGGTTAATATTTATGTCCAGGGGAGGCTCCACAACCTCCGCCAGGCTCCACAGAGCTGTGCCACTCGCCTGCCCGGGGATGCCACCGTCCCAGTCCTTGGGACCAGGCTGGGTCCTCTCCTCCCACCCCTAAATCCTTGTGGTGATCTATTCATCTCCCGGTGCAAGGAGGCCGGGGTGGGCCGTCGTGCATGCACACAATACGCACGCACACAGAGACTAATGAAATTGCTGTTTTTATCTCGGTTTGCTTGTGCTGCGAGCTACATTAATAAGAGCTGACAGGTTTGAAATAGCTGATCTGCGTCGATTCGGGTTGCGAATGCAGCAATCAGGAGAGCGCCTGGGCCATGGGATTGAGCTCGGGCACCTTTCGGTGTCTGGGCTGGAGCAGTGAAGGATGGCTCCACCAGAACCCAAAGCGTCCAGGGGTGCGTACGCAGCCAGTGCTCCCCGTGCACTTCTCTGCATAAAAGCAATTCAGGCTTAAATGAGAAAAAGAAACCGCGCAGCCCGGATAGTTAAGGGCCAGAAGGAGGATGAGGTGATGGCTTCCGCCTTGCTGATGTCCCTTGGCTGCACCCACAGGTGCCCACCGCCTCGTGGGTCCCTTGGTTCAGTACCGAGTCCCTGGGAGGGGAGCTGGTCGCTGCGCCCGTGCTCAAGGGGAGTCAGGAGTCGGTGTGGTGCCGGCTCTGCTGGGGGCACCGGCTCCTGGATCCGCGGCACGTCCTCTGAAATCCAGATTTCACCCGTGATGGCCGAGCCAGCCCTGCACCCCTTACCCAGGCGGCTCGCGGTTGGAAAGGCAAAACAGCAGCTCCTAATTTATCATTTCTTAGCGCAGCGTTGCAGAGCCCAGGGACGACCCCAGGCTTTCTCGTGTGCTGGGGGGTGGGGGGGGTGAGCAGATTTATTCAGGCTGAGAGAGCTGGGGGGGTTCAGCCTGGAGAAGAGAAGGCTCCGCGGGGACCTTAGAGCCCCTTCCAGTCCCTAAAGGGGCTCCAGGAAAGCTGGGGAGGGACTTTGGATCAGGGAGTGTAATGCTAGGATGAGGGGGAATGGTTTCAAACTGAAAGAGGGGAGATTCAGATTGGATATTAGGAAGAAATTCTTTGCTGTGAGGGTGGTGAGCCCCTGGCCCAGGTTGCCCAGAGCAGCTGTGGCTGCCCCATCCCTGGAGGGGTTCAAGGCCAGGTTGGACGGGGCTTGGAGCAACCTGGGCTGGTGGGAGGTGTCCCTGCCCAGGGCAGGGGGTGGCACTGGGTGGGCTTTAAGGTCCCTTCCAACCCAAACCACTCCGTGATTCTATTCCCTTCCTCTTGAGGCGACCACAGATCTGTCCCTGAATTTTACCCATCTCTGCAGTCCTTGCAAGGAGAAAACTCTTGCAATTGCTTATATGATAGGGAGAAATTATTTCGCTTCCTCCTCCCCTTTGTCTAACTGTTCTACTAAGACTTAGCTCAATTTTGTGTAATTAAAGAAGCTTGAAAACAGCTTGTTTCATATATGGAAAAGGAGCACAACATATGGTAGCGACAGAGCTGTTCATAAATATGAATGTTTTTATATTTAAAAAAAAAAAAAAGAAGTGGAAATGCATTGCTGAAACCGTCATTGAGGTGTGGGTGTGGAGAGCGGGGGCACCCATGGGTGCAACCTCAGCCACCCATCCCCAGACCGTTGGGATCCGGCTGTTGGGGGCCGGTGGGCTCCGTGCTGGAGGGATGCTGGGTGTGATTTGCCGTGGCAGGTCCCCGCTTTCGTACAAAATAGCACGTGGAAGGAAAAATGAGGACTTATTTCCCCTTCTCCTCCCCCCCTCAAACTGAAGCACAAATATGACAAGTGTTATGATTAAGGCTGAGCTGCGGCCCCGCACATCTCTCCCCTTGCAGATTACTATGTAAATCAGCCACTTAATATTGCCGCTTCCCTCCGCCGCGCGGTGCGTGCCAGGGTGGGAGCGCTGGGACGCGCCGGGTGACAGCCTTGGCCCCTGGCGAGTCACAGGCTGCCGGGGCCGGGGGGACACCTGTGCAGCGACGGAGCAGTCCACACGGCGCGTGTCGGACCTGGCTAACGTGAACCTGGCCAAACAAGTCACTTCATTGGCCTTTTTAATAGTAACTTGTGTTTTCTTCCTGGTACCTCTTGTCTGAAAAGCCAGGGCAGTCTCCAGCGCTGGGTAATGAAAGCTGCGTCCCCGGGGACACCAGGGAGAGGAGCTGTGACATCTCAATGAGGTTAAACCCACCCGCACCGAGAGCTGAGGGGCTGCCTCCTGCCTGCAAAAAGCAGCACTTGTGACAGTCGCTGCTGCCCTGGAAGAGGAAGCGCTTTCCCCACTGCCCTTGCTCTGTAAAACGGAGGTTTCCCCGGTAAGAGGAGGTGGTGACAGCGTTGGGTGACAATGGGACCCTGCGCCATGCTGGGGAGATGCTGGGCTTCGTCCTTGACCGGCTGGCACCTGCGCTCCCCGTGCACAAACGCTTTCCATCCGTAGCTCTGGAAATGGAAAAGGAGGTCAGGTTTGATCCGAAGGGTGCCTAACAAGAAAGCTGGAGAGGGACTTTTTACAAGGGCATGTAGAGGGGAATGGCTTCAGACTGGAAGAGGGGAGATTTAGATGCGATCTGAGGAAGGAATTCTTTGCTGGGAGGGTGGTGAGCCCCTCGCCCAGGTTGCCCAGAGCAGCTGTGGCTGCCCCATCCCTGGAGGGGTTCAAGGCCAGGTTGGACGGGGTTGGAGCAACCTGGGCTGGTGGGAGGTGTCCCTGCCCAGGGCAGGGGGTGGCACTGGGTGGACTTTAAGGTCCCTTCCAACCCAAACCATCCTGTGATTCTATGATGGCTGAGCAGAGCGAAGCACAGCTTCGTTACGTGTCTGGTCTTGTTTCTTCTGGGACTGCAGCAGAAGCTGCCAGGGTTGGGGGGGGTCAGGTTTGGGATGCTCCCAGCAGCCCCTCCATGTGCTCCGTGTGGTCCCATCAGACTGACGGGTCTTCAGCCCCTCCACTGGGCACCCGTCGCATGTTGTTCGTGTTATTTAATGTCACACCACTAATGACCGCCACGCACAAGGCCACAGGACCCGTCTGGTCCTGGGAGGGGCTTGGTGGGGCCATCAATGTCTCTGCTGCCTTCCCACCGCGGCCTGCCGGCATCCCCTCCCGCCTCCCCTCTGCTTGGGATCTTAGTGTTTAACAAGGGCTTCAACAACTCCCTCCCGCTAATAAATTGAGGGCTGTTCGTTTCTGTTGGTTTTTAATCTCACTTGTTTTGCTGCTTATTTCTGTAAGAAGATTGAAATAGCAGCGGGACGCGGTGGGCTGCGTTGTGGCGTACGTTGCAAAGCTGCGATGATGGAAATGGTTTCACAGTAAAGACGTTATTAATGAAGACTATAACCAGCGAAGGTACGCCAAGCTCATGTACCTGATCTCGCCTGGGTTGTACTTGACCAGCACATCCATCTATCGGTTGTGTTCATCCATTTTTTAAAACACCTTCACCGTAGATGTCAGCCTGCCTGGGAGTTTTGTGCCATTTAAGAGAATCAAAACAAATTAAGTCCAAAAAGTTCATGTCTGAGGTGTTGCTGCTTCCCAGCTTCCGGGCTGTGAGCGAGGGGGGAGCCCAGGGAGGATGGCACCCCAAATTTGCTTGTAGGATGGTCACAGACCATAGGAATCCTTATAGTCCTGTTCCTGATGGCTTAGCATCAGCGGGACGGAGCTCCCGCTGCCATCCCAGGGCACACAGCGCCGGAGTGGGTCCAGGCTGGGACCTCGGCCCCGTGTCCGCTGTGGGGGGCCGGGAGCACAGGGGCTCGGCAGAGCTGCTTGGCCAAGACAAATGCAAATACAGGACAATCAGCCTCTGCGGCAGCAAAGATGTGATGAAACCCAATCAGTTAATAACACTTCAAGGCAGTGGAAGAATTGCAGATGAATGTGTTTTTAAATAACATATTTTTTTTTCTTTTAATCCTCACCAGAACTATTGCCCTGGATTTTTACTGAAAAAAAACCCTCATTTTGGTTTGTATCCTGCACAAAGGGCTGCTGGTTTTAAAGCCCAGAGCCAGGGAGTCTTGGCAGAGCTCTACCATTGCGTCCTCCTGCGCCATCGCGGTTCCTGAAAAGGCACCTCTGTCCTTGCAGTTGGCCCCCCTTGAGCCTCCAGCTGCTGGAGGAGGGTCCCACGGGAGCATCGTGGGGACCCCCCTACCTGGGACCCCGGGGTGGCCCCCCCCAGGGGCTGCCACACCGAGCTCCAGCCGCCCGGCACAGGAATAAACACTGCAGGAGCAAAATGGTTCGACAGAGACAGCTGACGAGCATGAGAAAAAGAAGGTTTTTGAGACCCGGATAGTAATCAAGAATAATTTGTTGATTTGCCATCCGGAATAATTTCTTGCTTTTTTTTTTTTTTTATTTTTTTTCCCCCCCCTACACAATTTGCTGCCTGCCTTTGGGGAGGGCGGGGGGGAACGCGAGCCCTCCATCCTCCGCCGAGCCTCTGAGAGAGCTCCTTCTGCCTGATTAAGGGCTGTCGGGATGATTGATGTGTTCTTGCCGCAGAAGGTGAGTCCCTTTGCCGTGACAGCTGGGTTTGACAGCCATGCAGCGGCCGGCCCTCGCCGACACCCTCCTCTTCAAATACCTCTATTTTCCCAGCCGGGACAATACCTGGCTGTGAGGCTCTGGCAGTGAGGGCTCTGCTCTCCACCAGGTGACAGCATGTGTCCTGCGAAGGTCAAAAGCCCCCAAAGACCTGGTGTCATCCCCAGCACGGTCCTGTTGATCCCTGGATAAGGACCGGAGGCAGCGGGGGCTGGCGGGGAGGCAGCTGGAGGGTGGGCAGCTCCCCAGTAAGGTCAGGCCATGGTGGGGCAACAGGTCGTCCATCGGGTCTGTCCATCCTCTGGCTGAGGATGAAGGGGTTTGGGTCAGACACTGAAGATGTGCAGGTGATGGAGTTTTTCTGAGGTCAAACAGCAAGATTTTGTCATGGTTTCGGCTGGGCTGGAGTTGACTTTCTCGCTAGCAGCTGGGTTTTGGGGTCGGGGTGGGAGCGGCGATGCCAGCGCACGGCTGGTTTGGGTTGTTGCTGGGCGCTCAAAGCCTCTTCTGCTCCTCACACCGCCCCCACCAGTGCTGGGCTGGGGGACACGAGGAGCTGGGAGGGGACACAGCCGGGATCCCAAATGCCCAAAGGGACATCCCATGTCATGGGACGTCATGCCCAGCCCTCGCAGGGGTGGGTGCCAACCCAGCCTTCCGCCGCGGGAAAGCAGGTGGGGAACATGAAGCTATGGAGAAGGGCAAAAGGCACGAAGCTCCTCGGGGTAATGCCGGAGACCTTTCCCTGGGGAACACCAATACTTGGGAGGGAAAAGGGAATTCGGCGCTTCTTGAAACTCATTTGGTATATGGGAAAGGGCATCTGTCCTGGAGAATACCATGAACAGATGCTCTAGCGCTTATTATTTTAAAAGCTATGAATTTAAAAATGTGTTAATTAGGAGGAGTGAAGAGAAACATCAGCAATTCCAACTGATCATCCACAGGAGCCTTGTACAGGAAGATAAATGATAGAGTGCAAAAAGAGAGCCTGGAATCACGGGGTAGATGCTGGGCTTTGCTGCCCGTGGGACGGCAGCCACCTGACCTGGGGCGGGGGGGATCTTTTCTAAGCCCTGAAAAGTAAAGGAATCAGCCTGCAGTGAGTATTTATTTCAAACTTGAAACAATCTGTGAATGTGTGGATGGGGCAGACGAGGTTTAGCGGTGTGGATGTGGGAACTTTATGTGCTTATTTCGTATACGCTGTCAGACGCTGCCTGTCTGGCTGGACAACTGTGTAGGGAAGCCGGGACGAGCTCAGTTGGAGCAGCCTCCTCCAAAACCCCAGTATGGCCTACTGGGAGCCCGCAGCCCGTTAGCATCTCCTCGGCGTGCCGTGCTGCTGCCTGGTGCCCGTGGGTTTGTGTGAGCGCAGCGCTGCCGGGAGAGAATACCATACACTGGGAAAAAAAAAATCTTAGTTAAGTCTTTGCAAAGCCACAGATAATGCACTGCAAGAGTGAACAACCAGGATGAAAAATAATTGCACTCCTATTTTTCTCCAGCTTTTCTTATCAATGACTTTATCACCTTTGGTTTTATTTTACACCTTATTTAGACTTTACTGTAATCCCAGCTATTTCACCATTGACACCTCCTTAATACCTTGTCTAACACCTCTGACACCTCTGGCTAATGCCCGGGCCCTTCTCCAGCACAGAGCAGCTCTAGCAAAAAGGAGAAGAGCTAAAATGGAGAGAGAAAAATTATTTACTGCCCAGGCTCTGTGAATAATAACCCTTGAGGAGAAAGGGTGGGGACCAGCCTTCCCCGTGCAGCTGAACTTTGATATCTGCCCGCATTAGTCTACAGCTGCCCCTTTCTTAGTATTTAAAGATTGCGCAGCAAGTGTTACGTGGGAAGAAGCAGACAGAGGATTTATTGTTTGAGGGAAACGGCGACCTATAAAGGCTCAACTTAGTGAACTCAAGCAAATTAATTCCTCTTACTTAGACACCCTGCGCGAAGTCCAGCCCCACTCAAACCTTCCCGTCAGCGGGATTCGGTGCCGACCCGGCACCCGTGGCTGCACCATCGGGCCTTTGCCCAGCGGGTTCCGTGGCCAGGGCTTTGCCCCTCGCTGCCAGCCCTCAGGGGGCATTTCTGGGGGCTGATTCTCCCTTTGGGGCCGGGGCAGGTACCCACCTGTTTGCAGGGGATCCTTCCTTTGCGGTAGTGAGAGTTGCTACTCAAACATTCCTGGTTTTCTGGTTGGGAGGAGACTATCCGGGATGCTGGGGCACCCAGCTAGGTTTGCGGGCTCACCGGGTTTCCCTGGGGGTCACTGGGGGTGGGGGTCCAGCAGCTTCTCGTGCCGGTGCACAGGAGCATTCCCCCCTCATGCAGGCCGGAGCAATGCTGCCAGAGCCAGGAATGCCCACTAGGAAAACTCTTCTCCCTCCGGTGGTGTCTAACAAGGCTGACTTTTCCTGGCAGCCTGACCTGGAAGAAATCCTGTTGCCACCCCAGCGGTGGCGATAGCGCAGCAATACCCTTCTATTCACACATTCCCCCCCCGCCCCGGTCTCTGAGCCTAAAGACTATTGCTACATTACCTAGATTTAACTACCCATTACACAAACTATATCTCTAAAGCGAGGGATATGGCAGCTTTATTATAAGTTTATTACATGCTAATTCAAGCAAATAAATTTGCTCCAGCTGTGGAGCAAAGGAGATTAATAACCTCGAAGATCACTTCGCTGCTTTGATGAGTTTCTTGAACAGAGTAGAGTATATTTAGGAAGAGCAACTAGATTAGTCAAAAAACCCCTTTAATTATTAGTGACACTGTGCAAACTGCTTCGTATGAGTGGAATACCAACTACTTAACTCCCTGACCTTATTATTCAAATAAACACTTCTTATTATAGCAACATGACTTGCTCGTCAACACATGAAATCAGCTGCCTGGGTGGTGGTTTGGGTGTCCCCGCTGTGTCAGCAGCCGGGCTGCGCAGGGGCTCCTGCTCGGAGAATTTAAAGACCTTTATAAGGCGCGAGGTGAGCAGGGAAACGCACTTTGCTGGGATGGTCTACAGTGCTCGCTCCTTCTCCTGTCCAGGGTGTTTGATACTGGCTTTTATTCTGCAGTTAATTCCGGTTTTTCTGGAAGTGCTTACGGCTGGATGCTCGGAACCGCCTTGGCGTTGCTGATGTTTTAATGCCTTCTCCAAGAAGCGCACGTGCGTTTTATAGAACAGCCTTGGGTAGAGGATTGCAGGGGTTGTTCTTGTCGCTGGACCTCTGTCATCCTCTATTGCCATCCCGTTTGCTGGAATGCAGGGCAATTCTGCACTTTCTGGTTTGTCTTCCTCGTAACCGGGGTGCAGGTGGGATGCTGGAGCAGGACGTGGGTTTTTCTGGCCCTTTGCGTAGACAAAAAGCAGGCGAAGAGTGGCTTCAAAAAAAATGATTTCAGACGTCATGAAAATACATGTGCTGTTGGCTGGGAAGTAGAAAAATGTCAGAGCTCCTTCCTGGTGCAAAGAGCTCCACTCTGGAGGTTTTTCTGGGGAGCGATGAGCAGTGTCCGCACTCCCCCAGGGATGCTGCCGGGTCCCATCCCCGGGGAGAGTGATGCTCTGCGGCTCCTTCGGCCGGGCACGGGGCACGTGCCAGCTCCTCAGGTGTTAAATGAAGCCTGGTCCGGCCCCATGTAGGACTTGCTGCTTTTTCACGGCGCTGTTCTTTGGGAGGGGGGACAGAAGACAGGCGCTGGCGTGGCACTGCAGCACCCGGGGACCTGCTGGGGAGCTCGTGCCCGCACTGAGAATGAATGCGTCCCACCCGTTTGGGTAGGAATTGTGTGGTTTTGCTTGTCGCCACTTGATTGTGGGAGGAATGTATGTGTGCCCCGGTGCCAGGGCCTGGGTACGGGAGGGATCAAAAGGCACCTTCTGCCTTCTCGCAAGGGGAAACGTCCCCAGCGTCGCGTCCTGTGCCCTTAAACCGCAGCGGCTGCCCTTGAGCCGGGTGGATGGATGGAGGCTCCGGTGAAGCAGAGAGGACACGGAGCACTGATCCGCATCGCTAGTTGCTTCCCTTCATTTTCTCTGGTCCCGCTTTACCCACTGGTCCAGCCAGACTTGGCAGATGCCGGCACCTGGGGGGGTGCTCGGCTGCTGGGAGCGCGGAGGTGTCACGGCGTCAGGAGGGTCCGCAGGGCCTGTTGGCAGCCTGGGGGGACAGCGCGGCTCCTGCCGCTCTTCGAAAAGCAGCAAATCGAGAATATTCTCCTGCCCCGTGCTTCCTGCTCTCCCCTGGCTCTCCGCCTTCTGCCTTCAAACAGCTTCTATTATATGTAGAGCAAGCAAAAATGATGTGTTAAATACAGCCTGGGCTGAAGCTCTGAATCAAATCAATTCTTTTTTTGATTCCCTGAGCTTTTGAATTTTCAGCCCTGCCGAAGAATTGTTAGCACAAGAATAGGGCTGAAGGAGCAATCCTTTCGGCTCGCTATTGACTCAATTATTTTGCCTCTTGATTTTCTATGAAGCGGGCCGCGATGCCGCGCCGATATGCTGATTGCTAATGGCAGCGCATTGTTTGGCGCCGTCTCGAAAGGCACGGGGTGGAATGCCTTCCGCTCCCCACGCGCAACGGGCTGCATTTGGGACCTAGTTTTATTTTGATTGATGCAAAGTGCGGCGCACAGGGGGCTGAGCGGAGCGGGCTTCTCACCGGGAGGACCCTCGGCTGGGCTGCGGGCTGCGGGTGCAGCAAAGGGTTACGGTTCTCGCCGGCGTCGGTGACCTTCCTCCGTCTGACCGACTCGCAGCCCCGCTCTTGGGATGTTCCCGGCGCGGATCGATAGGGCCAGCGCGGCACGAAGCGGAGGGGTTGCATTTACACAGTGTCACGACTATCAATATTGACAGGTCGGGCGTGTGTCCTTCGGGCCGGCGTGTGCTGACAGCGCCGCGTTATTAATGCCCCAGCAGCCGCCCATGCCCCGGGTGCTGCGGGGGGGGGGGTCTCTGGCGGCTCCGGCCCCGTGCCCAGGCAGGGATGCTGAGCCCAGCCATGGGGGCTGCATCCCTCCAGGTGCTCACCTCCCTTTAGCATCTCGGCTGGGCCATCCTTCACATGGGTGCTGTGTCACCCAGGCCGGGGACGGGGATGTGGCTCGGGCTCCACCGCGGGCAGTTGGGAACGTTTGGAGCCTGCAGCCCAGGTTCAGGCTCCCTCTTTCAAGATGAGAGAGAGGAATTCCCCACCCATCAAAAGGTGGTGAAAGAACGGTAAGAAGCGCTTTGGATCTTTGGATGAAAGGGGCTGAGGAGGAGCAAAATACCACCTTGCTTTGAAGATGTAAAGCCCTATAGAAATCCTAAGCAGTTTTACTACTGGTTCAAATGCACGGCAGGCTTTAAAAAGGCGAAAGTATGGACTTTCTCGGGCTTATTATTCTTGCTGGTGTTTACGTTGCATCGCCCACAATGGCCAGGTGCTCTTTAGCGGCAGGAGGTGACACAGGCCGGCTATGACGGGGGGGACTGCGAGGTCAGCGCGGGACTTTGGGCTGGGGACGGGGCAGTAGTGTCCCAGCTGGGACAGGGACAGCCCGTGCCATGCTGCAGGGACGGGGGCAAGGGCAGCGATGAGGCCGGCCGTGCGATGGGGACCCCTGCGAGATGGGGCTGGGCTGTCCCCTGGCTCGGGGAGGGGGTGGGAAGCCAGCCTGCCACGCACGCTAAGTAATTTTCGTTCGAACTGGCTTGCTCCAAGGTGCGGTCATACAGACAGCGGGTTGAACGCACACAAGCAGAAAACTTCTGCTTTTGTGACAAGTGGCCTTGAAAAAGCGGAGGAGCGGGGGAGCCCGGGGAGGAGCATCCCTGGGGTGCAGCCGAGTGGGCTGTGGGGGGCTGAGCAAGGAATTAGAGCTGCTGGACCCCAGGCGAAGGAGAAGCCCCTGGTGCCAGCGGCTGCTGGGACCCCCGGGAAGCTGGGGATGGGAGTGGGCTCCGGAGCAGCCCGGCACCGCGGGGCTCTGCAGGGCCAGCGCGGCCTTTCTCTCGGCAACACCCTGGGTGCCAAACTGCCAGGGCACGGAAGAAAAACCCCGAATCAACATGATATGATGATTTCAATTGGGCCCATTTTCAAAGCTGTCAGGCGCTGCGAGTGAAGTGCGGCAACCGGGAAGGAAAGACGATTTTAATTCAGACTCTTTTTGGAAAGCAGGACCCGGTACGGGGCAGCTCCTGGTGCCCTCTCCCCAGCAGAACAGCGTTATCTCTGAGCGAAGGGGCTGGTGGGGGGGTGTGTGTGTCTCCCTCCCTTTGCCCCTCCATCTTCTCATGTTGCCGCAGGAACAGCTTTTCCCTCGCTGGTCCCCGTGCCGGGGCGGCTGGCATGGCTGATGGATGAGCTGGAGAAGAAAGAAGGCTCATTTTCTCTAATTTGCTAAACCACCCAGCAGAATTTTTAAAATTTCAGTCTAAGAAATAGCGGCAATGACCTCTCTCTTCGTTTTCCCATGGCAGGGCAGGCGGCAGCACCCTTCCCACCTTGCTTGGCCTCCTGAACCCACGGCCAACGCCGCCTTGGTGTGGTGGCAGCCTGGAGCTGGGGACGAAGCTGTTGTTAGATGACTGAGGCAGTTGGTTTGTCATTACAGGGTTTCACCTCCCTCCCTGCCCGGGACATGGCCGGGATGGGATTTCCAGGACCACGTGTGCATCCCACGAAGCGCCGAGGAGGCAGCAAGGACCAGAGCCCTCCTTCGGCCGTGCTCCCCCCCCAGGTTCATTCACTGCGTGCTTGCCATGGGAGAGCCTGTCAGCGCTCGGTCACTGCGGTGCTTCAAATTAGTGGGAAATAAAAGACTGAACGCTGGTGGGATGCAAGGCCCCGAGGTGTCCTGAAGTGGTCATCGCTCCGCATCGGCCGGCGGTACCCAGCCAGGCACCCGTTGGTGCCGCTCATTGTGCCCTTCCCTGCCTGGAAAACACCGAAGTGAGGGGTTTAACGCCATGGGCTGACGGCAGATGGGCTCCCCGGCCCCGGTTCCTACCACGCGGCTGAGCACAAGCTGCCGAAATCCTGGGGAAATTCCAGCCGCCGTTAATGTTTGGAGCCACTGTAAGTGATGATGTCGTAATGGCGCCCGTCTCTCCGCGGCTGGCTCGAGCTGGGGGTCGTTCGGTTAATGCGCGTTTCAGTCTTCATTGCCTTTTTAACTAGGTTTTAATCAGTAATTATTAGCGAGCGGGAGCGGTGCAGAGGCTCCTCTCGCCCGCTCCCTGGGCAAGTGCCACTCAATATGTCACGGCAATTAGCACCCAGCCGCGGCGGCGGGGCAGGGGCTGGACACCGTCACCACCACTGCCACCATCGCCGTCACTGCCACCGTCCCCACGCCAGGGCCTCGGCTGGTCCCTGGGCTCCGCGGCTGCGGGGCCGTGCCGGCTGCTCCGGCAGAAGCCGAGGCAGCGGATGGGAAGGTGCCTGAACACCCCCAGCCCTGTTGTGGTTTTAGTTATTCGTGTCAATAAATAAAGTCAAGCCGGGTGTGAGGTTTGGTGACCTGGGCTCGCTGCCACCCCGGGGTAAAAACGGCTTTGAGGACCGGGCCCTTGCGCTCGTACCAAAAAAGAAACTTTAATTTCCTTTGTTCGCCCTGCAGACAAGAAATTACGGAGCAGCGGATGCGAGCGGCAGCCGCCAGCCCGGCCCATGGGAGCCCGCGCTGCTGCTAATTACAGCCGCTGCCATGGAGGTAAATAGCAGGGAAATCAGCCTTCGACTGATGCAGGAATGAAGTCAAGTATCGGTGCCCTTTGCAAATAGCTAATGAATTACAAGTATCTCTCTACACACGGGAGCTGCCATCGCCTTATGACCAACTGAAAACCGCGGCCAGGCACCCTCCAAATGTAGAGCCTGTTGTCATTGTTCATGGCCTACGATATTTAAAATAATTGCACGCAGAATGGTAAAAAGGGGGGCTTTGGGGTGGGATTGTCAATATAATCAGGGTTGCAGCATTCGGTGCTCTCGGGCCGCACGCTGGGTGGCATCTGGGCTCGTGCCCACCATGGGAGTCACTACCCTGCGGAACAAATGAGCTTTAAACCCCCTCTATTTTATTACTCTTTATTAATAATGAGGAGGGGCTCGTAAATAGCCATGAAAGGAAGTGCTTAAGCTCATAATTAATAAACGCTGGCTTGGTTTCTGCGGCCGAACTGCAGCCTGGAGATGCCTGATGGGGGTTCTGGAGCTCTGCCGGACAAGCGGAGGGTGCGCGTGTCTGCGCCGTGGGTCCATAAACCCGGGAAATCTCACCCCTGTCCCCGGGCGGGCCGGGACAGCCCCCGCTGCAGTGGGTACCGCACCGCCATGCCCCCGTGGCGCAGGGTTGGGGGTGTCGTTGGTGGGGGGAGGGGGCACGGGATGGGGATGGGGTGCAGGGATGCGGGGTCTCGCCTGCCCCTGTGGGTACCGCACCATGGGCCCCCCGCCACCGCGTGGCTACACCACAAAACCCCAAAGAGCCCCGGCTGCCTCCTGAAACCCATCGTTACCGCTCAGTCATAAACGTTTATGACAGGAGGGAAAGGAAGTAAATCACATTTATATCCCTTGTTTTCTTTATCGGGGCACTAATTTGACAGCGAAGGGAAATTTTTGCTTATTTTACAACTCTGATTTTGGCTGCAATTTGATTTCAGTAGCTGGGAGGCGAACACAAAATCTTATTTTTATTCCAGAGTCGGTATAAAAATTTACATTTTGACACAGACCCCCACTAACATTTTAGTGCAGATATAGCGGGCCTCCGGGCTTTCCACAAAACACATAACCCAACATATAATACACTCATAATTCACTAATGTTTGCTGAATGACAGGGTTAAGTGGCTGCTATTCCCGGCCTCCCACCACACTAATGTACTCCAGACCTGCGCTCCTTTTCTTCTGGATTGCAGTCAAATCGTTTCCTGCAGCCCTCGCAGTGGCAGCTCCTTCCACCCCGAATAAACACTACTTCCGAAATTATTTTCATTTGTTTTTCTAATCTAATTTTTCCCCTCGGTGCTCCACTAATCATCAATCCCATTAAGGGCTTGATGTGTTGACTGCTTTCCAGAGAGGAGCCCGTCCCGCGTCCCGCCACGCGTTGACCTTCACCGGCGCGATCCCGGCTGAGCCCCGGCGCTGCTGCCCCCCTCCACCCCGGGACCCCTCGGCGGGGACGGACCCGGGGGCGATGCCTGAGGTGGGGGCTGCTGGGGTGGAGAGGTTTGTGGGTGCTGGTGGGGCTGGACCATCCCGGCCCAAACCCGCATCCCAACCTCCTGGTCATGCCCCCGGCCTGCGGGAACTTGTGCTGTCCCGGCTGAAATAACCTGAATATTTAAGACATAAAGGAGGAGGATCGGGGCGGGGGGAAGTTGGCTCCGCTCCACTTCCAAGTGCCAAAGTCAAACATCCCCTGGTGAAATATCCGAGCTGCGAAGAGGGGGCGAAGCCAGACAATGCGTGTTGCTCCTAATGAGAAAAATAAATGGCGTGCGCGTGGGGCTGAGGGATTCATCTGACCGGATTGGGAACACATGGCCGCCCGCCGCCCTTCCGGCAACGGGACTGGGAATGGGACGGCCCTCGCATCCCGGCTCGGCTGCCTTTTGTTACGGGGCCAGGAGCTTGGACTGGGACAGGGAGGTTGGGGCTGGTTTTCCTTCTCTCTCTCCCCCAGAGCTGCTCTGGAAGGCACGTGGATGGGTTTGATGCTCTTTATGGGAAATTTGATGGTTTTTTCCCCGATGAAGACAGGCTGCTCCACATCCCCTGCCAGCCACTCCCTCCCCTCCGAGGCAAGGGAAGCCGGACCCCAAAGAGGGAGCAAGGAGAAAGCAGGTAAGATTCCCCCCCCCCGCCTCAAGTAACTCGGTAAAACACATTGGGATTGATAAATAGATACACTGACAGACGCCTGGATAGAAAATACTGGATAAAAATACTTCTAAGCCACAGAGTAAAGCCCTTCCCTTCCGTCAGGGCTTCCAGGGCACCAGGTTAGGAATGTTGGGTTGAGTGAAAGCCATTAAGAATGGTGGCACTCACCACAGATGTCCTTTACCTGAGGTTGCGTGCGCCGGGGGTACGCCGACGCGATGTGTCTGCGGGGGCGGGCAGAGCTGCCACGTCCCCCTCACTCAGCCTTTCCCCAGGGAAGGAGACGGTCCCCGGGGCAGGGACGCGACATCAGGGAGGTGCCGGGTGGTGCACGGCAGGAGGGACAAGACTGGGAGCCCTGCGCAGGGGCATGGGGACAAGGATGTACTGGTCCAGCCGCCCCCCACCCCCGTCAACGGGAGCAGGAGGGGTGATGGGGTACCTCCTTCCTGGCCTCCCTCCCAGGAATAAACATTTCACACACACACACCCCCCCGCAAATGAAAGGGACTCCACGGATCTGTTCAAAACAGTTTATTGTATTTTTTCGTCAGACAAACACATTGATTTCTGGACCACAGTAGAGGATGGAAACCTTTCACAAACTTATTTATTTGAAAATACAAATATAAAATTATACTTTCCACATCTGTGATGTGAGAGACCCCCATCCACATAGTATTTTACAACAGGGCTTTAGAAAGCCATACACAGAGACCTGAAAGATGCTTGATATATATAGATACATATATATATGTATATATATAAAAAAAAAGTCACTACCAAAGTTCTCATCAGTTCATACTAAAGTATAAAAGGAAGGGCTAGGCCTGCCACTGTGCCATAGTTTATTTAGGTACATTTATGACCACCTGAAATGCTTAGACTTGCATCCTAGTACTGATGGAGTTCAGACCTCGTACAACAGAGAATGACGGGGATTTGCTACCTACGACGGTCGACGCGACACAGGAGCCCGCGCGTGGCGTTACGAGTATGTACAGAGCCGGGCGCAGGGGCCGGTCCTGCTTCCCCCCGGCTGCCGGGGCTGCACCCTGCTCGGACACGGAGCTCTCTCCAGACAACACACTCGGACTGGTTGGGAACCGAGAACCGATCACGAGGATTGACTTTCTCAAACTACTTTTTTTTTTTTCTTTTCTTTTTTTTTTTTTTCCTTTTTTTTTTTTGGTAATTTTTATTACAGTATTAAAGTATTGCTTAGCTTACAGAATCTCCTCACGTAGTGTTCGCACGCGGCAATGGGTTTGACTGGGATTCTGTACGTATGAAACTCTACAGTGTCTGTGCGCAGACCGGGATCTGCCGGTGTGTCTTCGATGCATCCTGTCTCTTCACCTTACGCTAAACTTCAGTTTTCTGTTTGAACTAGTTCGCTTAAAAAAACCAAACCAAACCACTAAAAAAAAGAATTCAAAAAATTCCACCCAAGAGACATTTCCATAGCATAAAAGACAGCTATGAGTTAGTGTTGGTTTTGTTTGTTTTTTTTTGTTTGTTTGTTTGTTTTGTAAACAGTTTCATATGCAATATCATACATAACCATGGCTGGCCTTCAGTAAAAATGTAGTAAACTATATTGCTTTATTATTGATTATGTTGCATTGAGTGAATGGCAGAAACGAAACAGGAAGGTAACGGTGGCTGGAGTCGCTAGCCCTCATTCACACTACAGATGAAAACAGCATCCTAGGCTTCCGAGCAGGGAAGAAAAGAAATCCGAACACCTTTCAGGTCGTTATTACCAACAATTACCCAATGGTTTAACTAGCCTAGCAAGATGTGTAACATTCACCAGCGGTACGCTGCTGTACAATGGAAAAACCAAAAAAACAATAAGAAACTTACAGCAAAGAGAGCCATGCTACCTTAAAGTCCAAGCTACAAATTCAACTTAGAATGAACGTTTATGAAGGAAAAAAAAAAAAAAAAAAAAAAGGACAGATCAGGCTTCATTTTAATCAAGCCGATCACAAAGGACTGTTTTGGTTTTTAAGGGGGGAGGGTACCCGAGCTCTTGTGGCTGGCTCCGACGCCTCTCCAAACGTCCCGGCGCGTGGGACACGGCCCGGCCCTCCCGCGGTGCCACGGGAGGAACCCGCCGGCCCCGAGGAGCAGCTTTGGGTGCCCATTTCGCACAACTGGATCGAAATCTCGCTCTTTTTGGTCACTCCGGGGGCGGGGAGCAGGCCCGTATGAGATATTTGGAAAGAAAAGGGCAATACGCCTCGGAAGGATCCTTCCCTCGCTGTGCTTGACTAAAACAAAGGTGGAGCTGAACCTTTGTGCTGAAAAATTTACAATAAAACCCCCAAACAAACGAACAAAGGGAAAAAAGAAGAACCCTTCGAAATGGATTTCTAGATGAGTGGGGGACTAACGTGAACCGTAGTCTAGGTAGCCACATCAAAACATATCGGATTCCACGACATTTGTGCTATGGGCCACTGGGACTTCTCAAAAGGTATATAAACATCTAAAACATATTCACACAGATTAGCAATTTCTTCTGAGCATTCTTAAAAAAATATTTTTTTTTTCTCTTAGTAAAATCGTTTTAATATACCGTGCCTCCCTCTTTTAAAAAATAAATTAAAAAAATCCAGTTTTGCATATCTAGCATTAGCATTTAAGGTAGTATGGCACATCCCCTTTCCAAAGTCAAGGGTGGGGATCTAGAAATGCCTTAGGAGTTTGCCAGCATTTTTAACATTGTGAGACCTTTGGTTAGTTGAAACCGCATCAGATCAGCAAAAGAAAAAAAAAAAACAACAAAAAAGAAAAAAAAAACAACAAAGAAAAGAGGAAAGAAGGAAAAAAAAAAAAAAGGAAAACCTTCCCAAAAATTATTAGCATTTTTTTTTTTCTTAAATAAGAGAAAGTTCTATCCTTACTGGTCCTAAATCTGAATAACTACATCTAAATTTTTAACCTTAATTACGATACACCTACCAATATGTACTAGAAGAGGAAGAGAGAAAGAGGGGGGGAAAAATTCACTACACTAGCATCAGGACAGCACTCTTACAAGATAGCCATTTTATACACTATTAACATACAACAATGATCAACAAAGAATATTCTATGAGGTGACAGGGAATGGAGAGGAAAACCAACTGGTAGTACAGTACATCATCAACATTGACAAAATAGCAATAAAAAATTCCCTGACGGTACATTGAATTTCAGGGAATTTGCTTTGTTGTGTGTGGTGTTTTTTTTTTTTTTTTTCCGTTTTTATTTTTTAAAGAATTGTTTTATTTCTTTTATTACTCGATCAAGTCTCAATATTTAAAAAGCGTCCAGCATTTTGCTTAAACCTGGTTGTTCTGAAATAAGAAAAAAACCTAAAACATTACATAAAAAGCATGATCCTTTTTTAAAAACAAGAAAAACAAGGTTTTCTCCTTTCGGTTAGCAGTATGGTGCCTTGTTTTTGTTAAAGATGCCTTGCTCTACCTTGTCTATTGAATGTCTACATTAGTCTACTCGTTAGTAAAATTTACAAAAATAGGAGTGCAGCAGCTCTTTTTAACAAATGTCGCATTCAGTGTCTTATACTGGCTGTACCTAAAGTACCAAATTTATAAACGTAACAATTTAAAAAAATATTAATAAAACTTGTCAATATTACGTTAAAAAAAGAAGAAATATATCCACACTACAGTATGTTCTTAATGCCACCTACCATGTTGTACTTCTAGTTTGCTGTTGCAGGCCTATTTACCAATATTAAAAAAATTAAATTAAAAAATATCCTTCATAAGTTTCCTCCCCCAACAGAGGACCATATATATAACAGCCAAATATTAAACATGTGCAAATAGGAAACTGTCAGTTTTTCCCCTACCAGTCACAGTGCAATGATGTTTTATACTTTATTTTTTTTTTTTTTAAATTCTGTTTACAACTACAATAAATTAAAATCTTCCGTTGCTTCTAGGGTGAAACTTGTAGCACTGAGGTATTCCCAAAAAAAAAAAAAAAAAAAAAAAAAAAAAGGAAAAAAAAAAGAATAAAGAAACCAAAAACCGAAGTTGCTTTCCTAATTTGTAAATACAGGAAATAATGGATTAACAAAAAGGTAACGACGCGAGCTGTAGAGCCGCTCTGCCCGCAGCGGTGGGTGCGGAGGGGGGACCTGGCCCCGGAGCAGCTGAAATGACTGGACAGCAAGTTGATCTAGTTTAAAACAACTTAAAAAAAAAAAACCAACCCAAACCATAAAGGTGTGCTTTGAACCGTAAATGCATTAAATAGGAAAAGAAAAAAAAAAAAAAAAAAATCGTAGCTTCTTTTTCAGTCTTGGGAAAAGCAGGTTTTAAATTAAAAAAAATAAAAATAAAAAAATAAAAATAAAAAATACCACGAGACTGTTCCTTTGTAAGCTGTGCACGTCTGAGAGCGCAGATGCTGGTATGACGCTGGGAGAGCTGGAAGGGCCACCAGGGCTACGGAGCGAGCGGAACAGCGTGTGCATCACCCAACTCCCGCGGGCCAGCTCCGGCAGTCCGTCAAAAAAGTCTACAACTTCCTCTTTTTTTTTTTTTTCTTCCGTTTTTTTTTCATAGAGAAACTGCCTTAGGCTGACTCCATCACAAAAATAGGTTTGTATTTCTCTTTCTTAATAGTTTATATGTAGTTAATGGAATTGTATTTACAGTATTTTTCTTTTTTTTTTTTTTTTTTCAGAATTCACAATTTCAAAAAACCTTATATCACCTCTTTCAACAAAAAAAAGCACTTATAGAAAAAGGACGCACAAAAAGTTTGTCGTCCTTGCCTTATTGCCGAAAATAGAGAGAATTAGGTTAACGAAGACGCCACAAACGAAAAGAAGGGCCAGAGAACCTGCTGCTCACCCGCGCTCCCCCCCACCCCCCCCACCCCCTGCACCCTGCAAGGCCACCCCGAAACCGTGCCCGCCGCCGGCTCCGCTCCCCCTGCCAGCCCCGGCGGCCGCAGGGCCGGCACCGGCGGCTGAGCCTCCTGTCACCATCTCAGCATCCTTTAAGCAACAACGACTACGTAAAACAGAAGGGAGAAGGAGGAAGGAGGCGGGGGGCGAGGGGTGGGGGGGGGAGAAAAAACCGAAAGAAACTCCTTAATATAACAGTTACGCTATGGTTAGGCTCTTGCTAGATACACAAAGAATTAGAACTACGTGGCTACGAGACTATGTCAAAACGCTACGAAAAAATGTGGTTTGGAGAGGTTTAAAAAGAGAAAGGCGGGGGGGAAAACCCATCAAGAAAATAAAACGAACAAGAAATGGATTTTATATACATACTTTTAAAAGCTGTTGTTTTTATAGTACAGCAGATTCATGAGATGATGAGAGAGATTTTAAACAACCTAAGTCCGTCGAGTGCCACCTCCCGTTTGCCTGCGTTATCGGTGATGATGTCGTGCTCAAAGTCTGACGAGATCACCCAAAGGTGGGCCCGCTCAGAAACTTCGCCCCGTCTTGCCCGGACATCCAGAGAGACTCTGCGGGGAGAAGGGATGGGGGACAGGGAGGAGAGAGCGAGTTAAGAGGATTTAGTTAAGGAATTGGGATTTTTAACAAAAAAACCAAAACAAACAAACACCAAGTGTTTGCAAACGCAGCACGCTCTGATCCGCACAAGGCTTCGGTAAAATGAGTTTTTTCTAACGGCACGGCTAAAGGACTTGAAAGGCAACAAGTTCTACACGGGCACGCTGCAGCGGTGGTGATTTATTTTATACCGCAGGCTCCAGCTTCTAACGCTCTGCTCCTGCCGGTGCTTAACGTTGAGATGGAAACAAATATTGTGGGGCTGTTTCTGCGGCGGCCGCTCGCAGAGCTGGCTGCGGCGAGGAAGGCACGTGTTTTTGGGGGTGACCTCCAAAACCCGTCCCCAACCAAACGGCCACGCCCGGAGCCACCAGTGCCACCGGTGCCACCAGCAGCTGTGTGGGATGGGCCGGTCCCTGCCCCAGCGACCTGCGGCTCTTCCTGCCCTGGGGAACGGGGGCCGGCGAGGGACCGGGCAACTCGGGATGTGCCGCCGCAATGGAAATTTCAAACTCAGTGGTCCTTGAGGAATTAATAATAAGGCTCATTTCCCCTTCTCAAAATCTGTTTTAATTAGTAATGAGCAACATTAAAAGCACTTTCTGTTTTTAAGTCATTAACGGTTTGAGTCTTAATACTGGCCAGTAAATGATGGTTACAGTTTGATGTGTTGTGGTAAGTGTGAAATGATTACAATACATTAATCTGATGAACGCTGCCTTTACTGCAGCGTTATTAGCGTGAACGATGATGTTCTGCCGAGGTCTCAGCCGGCCTCGGGTACCACCTCCTTATTACCCAGCCTGACGGCCCGGAGAACGTGAAGGATGCTGACAAATTGATCCGGGAACGTACACGGATACGTGCAAATAATAACTGGGATTAAAGCAGGAGTGCTTACGCCACTTTTTTTCTTTCCAATAAAAAATACTACTCGGTGGAGCAAATCAATTGATGGAGCAATTTCAGGTAATCTTGGGTGTATGTGGGTAGATGAAGAGTAAATAGAAAACCCCTTTATCCACTAGTATTTAGGTATAAACCTGTTTTTATACAATTTAAAGCCTCCCAATGTTTTCCACAGCTCCTAGCCCCCTGTCTAACTGTAATTCTAATTTCATACACCGATTTTGAACGTAAAAGATGTGACATTGATCAGGCAGTGCCGGGCAAAAGGCAGAGGAATAAACTCTGTCACATCCATTGCATTTGTCTGTATGGACTAAGAGCTCTAGAGGTAAATCTGTGCCGTTTAATGGGGGGTAACTTCTGTTTTTCATTGACTGAATTTTCTAATCTACTCTGTTCTCGGTGTAGGAATATTTGTTTGCAAAGATGAATATGCCAAAGGCCAAAAAAATAATAAAAAAAATAATTTAAACATTTAATTAACTTGAGCTTAGTTCAAAGGGTAGGAAACTGGCAGCGATCCAAGGATGCATTACTCAGGTAATGTCTTTAATTTAATTTGCTTAGGTTTAATTTTTTTTTAATCTTGATAATTGCTCTATGGTTACTAGTTACAATGTTATCTTTTAGCTGTAATATTTGGTATAGCACTTAATTAAGAGTGATGGTTTCTCCGTAAGAAAGCAGCGGGGCTCGTCTATTTTCAGACCGGTGCATTGGTAGCGGATCCATAATCCCCATCGGGACGCTCTCAGCTGCCACTTGGTCCTTTCCCCACAGGTTTCTGGGATCGCTGGTTTTTCTGCGGGGTTTTTAACTCTCCAAATTATTGCACTAAGCGTCGTGAATACGAAAAAGGAGGTTTAGCTCCCGATCTGTCTTCCAGTTTCCAACCCGTGAGATTGATTCAAATAACATAAATCACAGAAAGGAATGATTAAAGGCCAAGGAAAGACGAAATGAAGATAAAAAATTGTTCACTTAAAGTAAATACAGGGGAGATGGTAGTTTAGCACAAAGTACAAATGGTATATACTGTAATACCTCCAAGTGAGATGGCAACCAACCATGTGTAACGTTTCAATGGTATCCATTTGTAAAAGCCGTTGCAATCAAAGGTCCCTAAAATTGTACAATTGTTAAGTTCATCAGTGCTCTATACATGGGAACAGATGATTATTAATTTTGGCAAGAAATTATCAAAGGACTTGAAAGACTGTGTTGCCAGCATGAATAGGTATTTCCGAGAGCTGTTCTGGTCACCAGTGACCCGGGTGCGCTGGACCCTGCCGTTACCTTTCCAAGACCGTAATCTTCTCATTCCCCCAGCTGCAAAAATAAGCTTGGGGTTTTCCCTTCTTTATTTTTAAACCAGGGTTAGTAAATGGAGAGTGTTAAGTAAATATATATGTAAAAAAAAAAAAGCTACGGGGTTCTTTGCAGTTATTGGGGGAAAATAAGAGGCTGCCAATCTGCAAGTCAAATACAAATCGTCCTTTGGAGAAGCGTTAGTGCAGACAAATCTGGATCCCCAGGCTCGTACCTCGGACACAATTACTTGAAAAAATCAGGTTGTCGCCGAGGCCAAAGTGCCCAAGTTTTCAAGAACAAACAGGTCTTTTTCTTCAGGTGAAAAATGGAAAATAAGAGGTGTTGTAAGTGGTGAGAGATGGCAGTTTAAATTGATGTAGCTCTTAGCAGAGCAATAATATTGCGTGTTTGGTACTAGAATTGATCCAAAGGGATTGTCAAGTCCCTGGCGTGACCACGGGAGGGGCAGGACCGGGACGGGAGTTGAGCACAAGGGCACAAACGGAGGTAGCGGGGCTTTTTTTGTCTTTTTGGGGACTGGTTGCTTATGCAATTAAAATAACAGAATTTCAGGAACGTTGTCTGCACTACGCTCCCGCTCCCCCCACCCATCCCATTCGGTCAGAGAGTGAAATTCTCCGCTCGGTTTGCCGGGGTCTTGGGGGAGCCCTCTGTACTTCGCCACCTTTATCGTACGAGAGGGAAAAAATAACCAATCTCATCGTTTTACTACAAAAAGGGAAACGACTTCGGTCGCAGTTTTTCTGCTTGGGAGAGTGACAGCCACCAACGAGGCCCAACCACATTCATGCTAACACACACAGGTAAAACAGCGCGATCGGAAAACCAGCATGCAGCTTTGTTAAGCAAATCTCCATCGCCCATCATTAGTGAGACTGCAGACCCGCGCCGCGTTAAAGAGGCACTTTTCCAATGACTTGACAACGGACCGGAAGCGTCTTACTGGTAACCTGCAGATTTTAAGGACTTTTAGCGATGCCGTGACCAGCTGGAAGTCACCCAGGAGGTCAGCAAATGCCAGCGTCCACCCCGGTTCGCAGGGATGCTGCAGTTGGAGGGACGGGCAGTGGGGAGTGGGACAGCCCCATGGTGGGATGGCTGTGGGCAGCCCTGGGGTCCCAATGATTGAATTAATGAGCTGCTTTTTGCTCATTTCATAGAATCACAGAATGTGTTGGGTTGGAAGGGACCCTTAAAGGCCATCTAGTCCAACCCCCCTGCAGCCAGCAGGGACATCTTCAACTAGATCAGGTTGCTCAGAACCTCATCCAGCCTGGCCCTGAATGTCTCCAGCCATGGGGCCTCCACCACCTCACCTCCACCATTTAGGTGGAAGCAGGGACTGGTGCGTTGTCTGCAAATGGGCGCATCAGCCGGGATGGGCGGTTGGGCTAATAGAAAGCCCGTATAGATGAGCAGAAACTTTAAAGCCCATAATTATTAAATATTTCCTTTTGGAAATTGTCGAGTCTGGAGGGCAGAAGGCGTCAGATGAGCACTTCTGGCCGAGTTGGGAACTGGAGCGGCGCAGCCCATTGGCAGCTCCAGCGGGTCGGGCACAGCTCTAGCAGGCTACGGCAGCAAGGCGCCACGCTCGCCGTCAGGTCACAATTAACAAAAAAAACCCAACGCAACCCCCCTCCCAATCATCATTAAACAACGAAACACCCCCGCCGCCCTTGACCGAGACGCCGGGGCGGCAGCTCTGGTCGGTACTTACGGCGATGCCGTGGCCGAAGCCGGAGCCCGGCTGCGGGCTGGCGGCGCTTATGTAGTTACCCACGCCGGAGTCCTGGCTGGCCGTGCCGTAGAGGTCCGCGACGGGCCCTGGGCTGTTGGCCCCGGGGAAGCCTCCGGGTCGGGCTGGGTTGGAGCCTGCCGGGGAAGCGGGTGCGCCAAAATTCGGTTGAGCACTGTAGCTATTCAAGACTGGTGTGCAGAGAATAAAGCTGGGTATGAGGCCAGACGCCGGGCATGCACCGTTATTACAAAGCCAAACACCAGAATAAACAGCCTAGGCCCAACTTCTAACACTTAACCAAGGCCATGCGATAGGAGAGCAAGTACTGGATAAGAGTCAGCCCGTACTACTACGAAGCTTAGAGCTCCAAAAATATATATATGGATATATATAAAAAAAAAAGAACAATCATTCAACACACTACTGCAACCAGAGACTGGAGGTGCTCATTTTCACCAAATTATCACAAAATATAATAGATATTTTTCAACATCTGACTTGATGCTCATGCAGTAGTAACAAGTTCTCTAGGTCTGGGCACGCCGAGACAGCATTCACATCCCATGCAAACTACAAAGGAACTAGTTTGAGACTACACATTGTGGTAATATTGATATTAAAATGTTGACAGCAAATAACTTCAATCGCGTCTAGGAAAATCGTTTTTGGATCCATTCGATACTTTTGAAAAAAAACAAACCCGCCCTTTTAAATCAGTAAGCTGTAGAAATAGTTCAATAGTAGATTTTTAAATTTTCTTTAAATGGTATGGAATGGAACAGTTTGGATTTTTTTTTGTTAATATGACCAAGGAGTGTTGTTTTATTTAATTTTTTTCCTTTTGATTTGGAGAGCGAAGACCTACCTTCGTCTCCAAAACCATGCTTGGGACATCAACCAAAATTAAACAAATAAATAAAGATCAAAAGCAAAAAAGAATTCCAGAGGGTGTATGACAACTCACCTCCTAATGTGGAAGTAAAAGAAAATTTTATTTTTTTCCTCCCTTTATTTTTTTTTTTGAGACAGAAAAACAATGTAAATAAGAATGATACTAAAGAATAAATTTAGATATTAAAGCATGTTAGATGATCAGGCTTCTGGCATTTCTCACATTTGCTCTTGGATGTAGGATTTATGAGTAAAAAGTTTCAATGCAAAAGAAAAGTTAGCGGACTAGGAGGAGCTGGATGGAAATGGCTTGCGGGAAGCTGGAGCTACACCTGAGCGGAACTCGTGGGGTCCTTGGGGAGCACGCGGGGACCCTCCTGCCCGCACCCACTACTGCCTCACCGCATCCCCGCCGCGGGCAGCTACCGGCAGCGCCGAGGCACTCGCTGCACACAGCTAACGGCCGATCTCCCGGTCACCAGGGCCGACCTCCCGGTCACCAGGGCTGTGCACGCTGCTGCACATGCGCCTGGGGAGGGGACAAGTCCAGCGGCGGTGACAAACAACACAGCCGCCCCAGGCGCCTCAGCTGCAGGTATTGGTACCACCAGGCACCCGGCCCACGGCAGAGCCCATCACCTCCGCGTTCGAGGCTGCGCCAAGATTTCTTCAGCCTTTTCCTCTGGCTGCGACTTCCCGCGTATCTTCATTAAGCACTAAAAAGGGTTTATAAAGTTTGACAGCCTGCAGTAACCCTCGGCCGCTAGCCACAGGTCAGAGCCGTGCTGACCCACCGCAGGGATGGAGACCAGCCCTGGAGAAAGCCCTGCTCGCTCGCCGCGGGTAGCCCCAGGGAAGGCTTTGGCAGCACCTTATGTAGGCTGCGCTGGGCTCAGCCTGGGCTTCCTGCTGGGCTATCACCTCTCCTGCCCTGGCCCCTTCCCCCTGCACCGAGAGGTGTGTCCCCCCTCCATTTTTCAAATGAATGAATGAACCGGTCAAAAAAAAAGTCAACCCGGTAGCTGTCGGCTCTGCAATGACAGGAAAGTAAATTTTACAAAATAAACTATTTAATGCGGCTCTGAACGGGTAGCAGGGGAAAGTAAGTAGGACATCTAAGCTAGCAAGTTAAAAGAAATAAGGCATGAGAGAGTAAACAGATTTTGGAATTCACTGGCAAACAAAGCGCCTTTTTTATTATTAAAGATTAAATGTCAAGATAACATTTGGCCTTCTCACTCATGAAGAAAAATATCCAGCTGAGATGTTCAAAAGCCCTTTATTACTATAAGCTAGCACTTTTTTTCCCTTTTCTTCCTTCTGGTTCAATAAAGCGGATGCGAGTTTTACTGCCAAGTCTCACACAGAAAACCCAGTTGGCCGCTCGGAGCAAAGGCAGGAGCGCGGCAGAGGGTCGGGGCAAGGCAAGGGGGGGGGATCCTGCTACTAAAATACTCCTGCACCCCACGGCGGTGGGGCCAGGGAGCCCATGGTGCCCCACAGCCTTGGGGCCAGGAGCAGGGAAGAGCCTCAGCCCCAGGCAACTGCCCGTGCGATGCCCGGAGCCACCTGCTGCCGTGGCCGTCATGGGGAGGAGCAGCGTGCACTGTGCGCTGACAGGCTGTGGCCATGCCGTGGCTACCAGGACAGACACACAGACAGACATCCACCCCGCGGGAGAGTTTTGCATCATTAACCCGCAACCACAGAACCGTGCATGAGGGACAAGGGGACAATCTTTGCCGTGTCCTGAAACCTCACAAATGGAGACCGAGGAGCCATGGAGAGAGGCTCTGTCCCCCAAAACATCCCACCCTGGCCACTGTCATTAATGTCTCTAAGAAGACTGGAAACACCGGCGTTCATACATGCAGAAAGAGCTGGCAACCGATTATTCAAAAGTCCTTCTGATTCTGGGTATCTAATGTAAGAAAAAGACAATTTTCTGTCCACTGAACACCAGTTGAACTCACACACCACTCACAGGAGCACCTGCAGAAAAAGGGGCACCCCAAAAGCCCGCCCGCCGCTCCATCGCCCGGGAATTGCCGCTCGGAGACTGGGACGCACCGCTCTGCACGCCTGCGGAACGGCTGCCTGCAAACCAGCGCAGAGAGGGCTGGAAGCTTTCACAGAGCCGACACTTTGCTCCAGACCCAATAAATGAAACAGAACAGCTCTCATAATTACTAGGAGGCTAAGCGCTCCTCAGAAAGCCGTATTTTAACGATTCACTCAGCCATGGTGAGTTGCTAAATATTTGTCTCCCTACAATAGCTGCACATAAGCTCACCTGGAGCCAGAAGCACTTTTACCATCGCTTTGGAACAACAGCAAAGGGACCTTGAACGACTTTCCCAACATGCAAAATGTGATGCCTTCTGGAAAGAAATACCTGGAAACAGATTTGTTTTACACAAACCTGGAATAATCCGAGACTAAAATGAAGAACACGACACCCACCCCCAAATCCCCCCCAAATCCTCCAGGCTCCAGATACTGTTTCAGTCCTCCAAGAAAATTTAAGACTCTTTGGAGATGCATCTTTATGACCAAGTTCCCGATGTTGGCTCAGTCGCCGGAGGAGGCAGAAGCTGTCCAAGAGCCACGGCTGCTGTGAGCTGCGGGAATCGCAGAGCGTTAAGATGGATGCCCTGCAGGCTGGAAGGAATCTGAGAGCTTCCCCCGGCCACTGACACCCTGCGGTCAGAATGGGAAATAATTAAGGGCAGAAGCTCGGGAGCACATTGCTGAAAAACCGCCAGGGGATTGCGCTGTCCCAGCAGAGGGGAGGGAATCACTGACCATGTCTTGATGCCAGTCAATGGGGACCAGCAGCAAAGCCCAACCTGTTGCCTGGTCCCACCAGAGGTACTGGCCAAGCTGACCAAAGATTTCCTGACTTTGGTTTGCTGGCAGGACTCATCAGACTGATTGAGCATTACCTGGGGCTTGGCAGGACCATCTCCTCTCCTTCCAAAGACTGCCAGCACCCAGGAAGTCCTGGTAGTCAAAGTGCCCATTTCCAACATGCTCTGAAAGGTTCAGGTCCAATTTACCAACCAATTGCACAGGAAACCATCCTGCACCGGACGTTCTCACAGCTCTGAGACTGCGGCCAAGTGCCTCCAACTCAAGGGTTTCCCCTGCACATAATTCACAATCCCAAGTGTCACCAGGAAGCCCTGTGATAGTTCAAGATCAGGAGAGATAAGGAAAAGATTAGATATGTCTGTAAGTCACAGCTAACCAACTTTTGTCTTCTTCAGCCCCAAAACAACCCTCTGGGCTACAGAAGCTCCTTCCTACACCTGTGGAGATCAGGAGACAGCAGCCAAGAGATGTGGCAGTGATGCGAACCAGGAAGTTTAAAGACTTGTCTGCTTCACTTTGAATTTGCTGTGGTTTTTCTTACGGAAAAGGCTCTGAGCCTGTAAATTTTGATCAGTAAGTGAACGTTTGCCAGCAGGCCAGAGGGACAGGCTTTGGGGAGCCTCAGGCTCTACCCTGCCCAGTGCCACGGTGGCTTGGGGAGCACTGAAAAGCAGCGAGGGAAAGTGAGATGGGGCACGAGATGTTGAAGCAAATGTGGGTTCACAAAACAGCCCCAGAACAGGTTTTTTTAAATGCAAAGCGTCGGCGATGGAGGAGTTGGGATCTGCTGTGTATGGCTGGCACAGCAGGAGGTGGACCTTGTCTGAAGGGGTGGCTGGGAGAGTCACGGCAAACACTGGTACTGCCTCCATCTTCCAGAGGTGATGGGAAGAGACAGAGAAATGCCCTTCCTGACAGGGCTGGAAATGGATAAAAGGAGCTTAGACTCGGTGCCGTGCCACAAACCGCTGAGAGCGTTTACTATTTACAGCACCAGGTTTTGCTACAGCAAAAGCCAGGGTTTACTGTAATTCCCTACTGCAGCACGCACCCACACGGGGGTCTCGTCTCGGGAACATGTTTGGTCCAACCATGCCTGCTCACTGCACCCTCTCCTCTGCCCAAGCTGCATCTCCTCACCGGAGAATCTACTGAAAGTCTTTCTGCTAAAATAAATAGGAATTTGGAGAGAATTTTAAAATGCATCCATAACCTCGAGACAGTGCTTCAAGGAGCAAGGCTATTTTATTACTCGCTCATCTTGGCGTCCTTTAGCAGAGCCGTCTTTACCCACATTTAACACGCGTGGAAGACGCTTCTCAACGCAACGTTCAGCCAGCAAGTGGTTTATGTCAAGGAGGCGAGAGCTGGAGCCCGAGGGGCAGCTGGCAGCCCGGGTTCATGCGGAGGCAGGAGGCTCGGTGCTACGGAATGCTCTGCGGGGAGCAGGGACGGAGCTCGCTGGAGCTCACTTATCAAGTGCCTTCTCCTGCAAACTGCCATGTTAACACAGATCCCGCTCATACATTAATCCGCGTTCAACAAGAAAGGTCACCATTGAAAGATAAACTCTCTCTCGATGAACTCTTGAGAAATTTCTTAAGTCAGGATTCGTTATGACATTTGCCTTAGCGAACGGCGTATTACACTAACGAGGATCCAAACGCCTCGCTGCAGGGGCGGAGAGGGCAGCTGGGTAAAGCACAACAAATCAGATGCTGGAATCCCACCCAAATAAACTCAATTCAGCCATGAATGAAGAAGGGAAAGGGAGGGAAAGTGAGAAGAAATGTAAGGATTTTGACATTACTGTCCTACAAAGAGAACTTGCGTGGTACCAGGCTGATGGGCAGTCCCTTAGGACCTAGTAAATCAGACATGATGACAAAGCAACACTTCTAAGCCTCGCTAAAGTACGTTGTATTTCAAAGGAAATAAACCAGGTGAAATCCGTACAGAGGTGTAAGACAGGCACTGCATGGGGACCGCTGTCCCCCGCAGGCAGCCCACACGGAGCCTTCGGTGACAACACTGTTCCCTCTCCCACAGCACCAAACCCCAAAGACTTAACCACCATCGCAGAGGGAAGACTGGCTCCTACAGCAGTCTCTTCACCGGTAACTACTGTGGTTTTGCTTTTTTTTTAAACACATAACAAATACGGATATAAAAGAAAAGAAAGGTGAAGACCGGTGCAAAACGTGGTTAGAGAAGCTCGTGGCTGCCTTCCCAGCCGTGGTGCACAGGCAAGAAAAACCTCACATTTGCAAGAAACCACCACACGATTTACTGGATTTCCTCTTTGAGAAGAGGCAGGGTACTTCAGGATGAGATACAGTACCCCTTTACCACAGCCAGAAATACGTTTTGCACTTGAGAGAACAGCTGAGAGCAGAACGGAGCCGGCTGGAGCCGCCCCAGCTCCTCCCTATCGGCAGGCACCCGTGTCCCCTGCCTGCGCCCCACAGCGACGCGGCTGCGGTAACGCTGGGACCCCACGTCTGCAAGTGTGCCTTGGCCAGTACTAAACCAACACCCCCAGAGACCCATCTAACGGCACTTGATGGCTGCCTGCACCTCCCGGAGAGGGCTCCTCATCCCGAGTGCTCTGCCTGGGGAGGGGCTGATCTCCCTCCGTACTCCTCACCTTCTTCTCAAGCAGCTCCTTCTCATCAGAAATTCGCTTTTGATCTCCTGCCAAGCATTTTCTACACCCAGTGCTGGTCATCTCCAGCGCTTCTTTCCTCCAAGGCCCTCCTTGCTCCTGCCTTGTCCCACCGGCCGCGGGGTGGCTTTCTGTACAACCGGGCTTCTTGACAACTTGTTGATCCAGCACTCTAATTTCTGGATGACTCTCTCATCTACCATAAACAGCCATGCACAATTTGGCAGGCATTTCTACCATCAGTGTTTATGATAATAACTACACGTGCTTGAAAGCAGCAGGAAATTTTCAATATAACTATCATTAAGACAAAATGCTTTAAATCAAAGCCGTTACCCACTACCAAGACTCAAAGCTCACAAGATTAGGCTGGTTTTCTATCTTTATGAAAAATTCATACAACATGCTGCAAACATCATCTTCCAGCTCGAAGGAGTAAGTGATATAACAACACTGAACGCTGCCGACAGGGATGGAAAGGGGCAGGGGTGGGGGGCACAGGGCAGGGAGGTGCCGTTTGGCAGTGGCCCGGCGGGATGAGCCCATGGAGAGCAGGCACCCGGTGCCGTCGGCAGCAAGCGGATGGTATTTACCTGCGCACACTGCTGCCTGTTCCTCTGCCCACCATGGGTTCAGCACAGCAGCAAAGCAGGGTCCCAAGCAGCCCAGCTGGGACAGGGAACTACACCACAGTCTGGAGGCATTTAATTCAACGCACTAAGGATTTACCGCTGGATTTTAAGAGATGATTTTCATGGAAGGACTATCCCCTGTTACCCAAGCATCCAAGCCTGCTGTGCTGCCTTTGCAACAACCCAAGTGCAAGCGCTGCAGAGGACATTGCAGTAAAACCGCGGCGACTGGAGCAGGGAAGATCGCCCCCTTCCTTGGGGAGCCCATGTGTCCTGGAGCACGAGCGCTAATGGCCACGTTGTCGCGTGCGTGACGAACGGCCCAGCAGTCACAGTGTGACGCTGATACTTTAAATAACGAGCCATGGTATGGACTGCGGGAAAACTTCAGCGCCGCATGCAAATCTTACATCATTAGCGCTTAGAGCCTTATAAATATCATTAGCTAGCACTGCACACATGATATGGATAGCTTGGCCAAAGCCAATTCTTTGTGCATCCACGGCTGAAGTTAATGGGAGCTTGTCCCTTGCTTTTCAGAGATGCTAACAACCAAGACGCGATTTACCCGAGACTGGATGTACAAATTAATGCCAGTCTGAAATCAGAGGTCGGTGCTCCTCGTTCTTGGTTGCCTATTCAGGCTGCAGGAGTGCACAGGCACAGCACTCAGAATTAAACGCTCACATTCAGGCTCTTTTTTCCCGTACCAACCACCGCACACAGCTCCAGCTCGAGGCACAAACACGTTTGTGGTCAGGCTGAACTATGGGAAGCCACGACACATCACTTTCTTGTCTCTGCGCTTTTACATACAGCCTTGTCTTATGTCTGAGGCAGCACACGGCACACCTCAAATTCCGATCAACGCTCAAACTCAAAAATGTCTCAGAAATAATGAGCTGGAAACACACAGATATTCTGGAGAGCAACACCGTAAAAACAGCTCCCAACTAGCTGAAACAGAAAGTGGGAGACAAACCAGAAAAACAAATAACCCCAGCGTTACAATTAGAGGTGCCATTTAGTACAACTCTCTCGGGGACCCGCACGGCACAGCACTTCGCTCAGGCTCTTCCCAACCAGACTTGAAAAGCAAACACCTCTCTGTAAGAAGCCTGCAGCAGACAGAGCTCCTCTGCAAGTCTTACGAGCCCTAGACGTTGTGCTTATGACAGTCAGTTCAGTCTTGACGCTGGAAAATCAAACAGCGAGCTTTGTGCCTTCCCTGCCGCCCCTGCCACGGCTCTGTAACGGGGAGCAGGCAGGCAGCGCCGGGTTAGCGGCAGCCGTTGTCCCTCCCCTGCAGCTATATTGGCCCTGCAGGGAAAAAAATAAAATAAAACAACTGTCGGGCTCATCAGCAAAATAAGTGGTGATGAGGCCAAGAGACACTGAGAGCAGCTATCTGCTGTAACAAGGTCCTATTTGTACGTTATTTTCTATCTGCAGTCACACTTTAAAAGGTTGCTCTGCCTCTGCAGCCCCTTTGGAAACGGCTTCACACATCAAAATATCGCAGGGATAACGACAGAAAGCAGTGGGTGGTGAGCAGGTTCCCGGCTCAGCAATTACCGCTGGAAGTGAGCGGAGCCCGGGGAGGGAGCGCTGCCGCCGGCACCCAGCCCTGCGTGGGGCTGCCACCACAATTCACACCCTCGGACCCGCGCCCGCGGCAGCCCGGGCTGTTAGGAACCGAGCTGGACACGGCGGTGCGATAATGGCCATTGGGATCTTGTGGCAACTGCTCCTGACACCGTCCCAGCATGGAGACTTCTGTTCCGACACCAGCGCGGATGCTGAGCCATGGACACAAAAAACAACCTCTAAGCTACCTTAGATGAGCAGAGAGACAGAGCTGGGTGGATTCCACAAGCTCGGGCAAGCTAAAAATTCAACTGGTGCAGGTGTTTTAAAAACCCAGCCCCGTCCCTCTCATGCACGTCAGCAGCACCTGCTTCTGCTCAGTCCTGCGGTCAATGCACCTGAAGTCCCAGCCACGTCTCGAAGCTGGTGGCGTGCACCAATTTGCAGAAGAAAAGACAGGAAAACCAGCGCATTCAAGCCCAGCTTTTCTAAGTCCTGCGGTTATGGAGCAGGACAGATAAATGCACTTTCCAGCTTGGCTGTAATTTTTTGCAAACGATCAATATTTATTGCCTAATCACATTTTCCATATTGCAAGTTAGCGGTGTCACTCTCGCGCCGGGCCGAGTGCTACACGGAGGCCACACAAAGCTTCACTTGTAGAAGCTGCAATCAGGGAGCCAGCTCTTGTCACAGCCTTACAAAAGGATTTCCTCTTGAGCGGCTCATCTTTAATCATTATAAAAGCACAGAAGTTTAATCCATTTTTGATGTTAGCGCTAATAGCTTTGTGTCCTTGAAGTTCAAAGTGGTCTTCGTGCATGTCGCTAATTAGCCGAGCAAGCAGCCATTCAGCTCCCTCTCATGTTTCTAATTAGATCCTTAACAACAAACAAATGTCGACCTTACAAAGGCTGTGCTACGTTTCCCTCCATTAGTTAAACAGTTTGGGAGGGATGCGGTTCCCCTTCGCCTGCAACCCGCCCCCCACCATGGCGCTGGAGGGTTTGGGGCTGGGGGCACTCGGGTGCCTCTGCTGCCCATTGCAGACATTCCACCTCACCAGTGGCGTTTTCGAGGGGTGCCGAGCACCCCGGGGCTGTGGGGAGGGGGGTGACCAGGCCGGCCATGGCCCAGCTCCGCTGTCCTTCCCCACCAGCGAGGGATGCTCACCGGCTGCGTTGAGACAAGCAAACACAAGAGAGGTAAACTCTGTCCCGTTAGTCATCTCCCTAACAGTTTTCTCTCTCAATTTAACTGGTTTTACAGTTAATTTAAAATCTGGTGTGCTTTCATGTTTACATACTTCACATCAAATGCTTGGGACTGTTTTCTTCCACCCTTTTTTGGCGCTCGGTGTTTGTAAGGTGCTGCACCGGAGCCACTTCAGCAGCACCACACTCCCGCTCTCACGTGCTCGGGTTCTGGGGCAAGCTCTTTGCTCCAGCCCCGGCTCTGCAGCGGAGCAGCCCCTGCACTGGGGCATCCTGCCCACCGGCAAGGCCCTGTGCCCTCCATCGGCCAACGCTGGGCTAGGAGGGATAAACGACGAGATTCCTGCACCAGGGAACTGCTGCCGTTGCGCTTCTCCTGCACACAACTCGGAGGGCTGCGGCTGCTGGTTGTTTCGCAGGATCTGACCCCAGCGCTGTACCTGCTGTCTGTGTCTGCACATTAAGCTTTAACACTTATTACCATCCACCCAACTGGCAAATAAGGGCTAAAGCTGGTGATGCTGTGCTAACGCAGACCTCTCTCTAATAATTTTTCTATTTAAAATGAAGAAGAGCCCAGCCAGGCGACGCCGGCGCCTTCACCTCGTGCTGGGTAACACGAAAGCTGTTGCTACTTTTACCATGGGCAACCACATCTGCATTAATTGTTTACCACAGCCTGGACAGGTCTTTTATTAATATTAATGAGTAACAGGGAACAAAAGGCCCCTTTATTTTTAGCCTACTCTAATTGCGTAGTAATTACTCATCTACAAAACAAATGAGCCGAACTCCATTGCCATAGCAACAGAAACTCCGGCCTCCCACTGTACCACATTAACTGGCTATCACTCCTGTTAATTTTAAATTGAAGCCTTTTGTACAATAACAGACTGTACAGGAGGAAAATGAAAACAAAAATGAGCCTTTGTTTTGCTGCATATTTTAAGCCGCCGTAGCAGGAGGGCATTGCCCGAGGGCACCTTCCCTCTGCTGATGGACTCCCAGGGGCTGAGCGGATGCTTGGGAGCACAGGGGTTTATCCAGGTTAAGAGAAGAGAACTCCAGCCCACAGCCCCCGGTGCTTCCTGCGCAGTGATCCTCTCCTGCCGGAGAGCCTGCCCCTAGCGCCTGCACGGAGAGGGGTGCTGGGCACCGTGAGCAGACCTGCCTCCAACACCCCCTCAACGGAAAACCTGAGCCCATCGACGAGGAAACACCGCGACAAGCTGCTGCCCACCACGCGGTGCCTGGGGGAGAGCCGGTGGCACCAGCTCCGCTGTCGGCAGCTGATACCCCAGCCCCTTGGCAGGGGAGGATTTGGGCACAGACACCTGAGAATCCTCATAGCACAAAGCTCTGGGCTCTTGCTTTAACTAGCAGGAAATATCCTTAAAAAGACCCAGCTGTGTGAATTTATTGTTTTTAAATAGCTCAACTTTATATACCTGCAGACCAATTTTGCATTCTCTGGCAATTACTAATCCACCACGCTCCTCAAGCTAATCCAGAGCCAGATGCATGCTAACATCTGCTGCAAGGAAAAACTCCACTGCTTCTTTCTCAGTTTTCTATTTCAGAAAGGAGAGCGAGAGAAAAAAATAACTGTAATTATGTATTTACTTTTAAAGCATTTGGGGAGAGAGTCAGCATGAAAATACTCACAATAGTATGTCAGTAAAATGTGCGCCGCGTCACATTTAGTAGTTGTTCCACTAATGGGTAACAGCCTGCGACTGCTGCCAGACAGGCAAGTTACCCCTCAGCTCAGGGAGTACTTTACACGTTTAGTGATTAAAATGCATGAGACGTGCTCATGTGCTCAAGTATCTCATTGCCCTGTAGAGCTCTCGCTGAAGGCCCCCGTTTCAAACTTCACAACGACTCGTCTGCATCATGCATGGAACAAAGTCTAATTGCAACGGCCAAGAGCTCCATCCCTCCGCTTCCGCTGGGAGAAAGGAAACCAAACAGCGATAACTGGCGGTTGCGGGGCTTTGTGGGGCTGGAGCACAGCGGCCCCGTGCAGGTGGCGTGGTCCTGGGCACCAGAGAGCCGGTCCCTGCCCGTAGCACAAGGCAGCGGCATGTCCACGCCATCACCGCTTGCCGTGTGTCAAGAGCGGCAGCCGGGACGGCAAGATGAGCTCTGCTGAGGAGTGTTTTCCCATTGAAAATAATTCTCCTGATTGAAAAGACTATTAAAAGTTAGCCGCTAAATTCGTTAAAGATTAACTTCCACTGTACTTAAGTCTGCACTTCAGAGGTGGTCACTAATTGCACTGGAGATGATTTATCAAGTGCACGAGATTTTCTATTACAAAATTATCGATTAAAGCTGATGTATTTTAACCACAATAGACTTCAGCCAGGAGCCCTGTGAAACGACCGCCGCTGTGGTCAAGGCCTAACAGCAGCAGCACCAAATTGTTTTAGATCTACTGAATTTTCTACTCAGCACCATAGGAATCACAGACTGGTTTGGGTTGGAAGGGACCTTAAAGACCATGCAGTGCCACCCCCTGCCCTGGGCAGGGACACCTCCCACCAGCCCAGGTTGCTCCAAGCCCCGTCCAACCTGGCCTTGAACCCCTCCAGGGACGGGGCAGCCACAGCTGCTCTGGGCAACCTGGGCCAGGGGCTCACCGCCCTCACAGCAAAGAATTTCTTCCTAATATCTCATCTAAACCTCCCCTCTTTCAGCTCAAAACCGTTCCCCCTCGTCCCATCACTACACTCCCTCAGTCCCTCGCGGACCAAAACAACCAAAAAGTGGCATCCTAGGGCAAAATAAACCAAGCCATTTTCGTGTGTAGCCTGCATTCTGCAAAGGACCGGTGCAATTTCCACCCTGGACCAGCACAGCACTTCTGAACCAAAACAGAAATTACTCCCCCCTTTTTTTTTTTTCAGTTTGGGGTAGTAGTCAGAAAAGTAACCATGGTGCTCACAAAAGAGTAAGAGGATACTGTCAGTGATGAGGCCAAAATCACCCACAGAAATGCCAAGTGGCCTCCTCCAGTGCCGCACCGCACTAGCTGGGGGCGCGGGGCAGTGGGAGGGCTCCGCGCGGACCCGGCTGCGGCTGTGTCTGTTCAACACGCCACGTTTGTCCCCTTGTCCGCCCCCCAACGAAGCCCCACGCGCCGTGGGGTCCCCGTGCCTCATCCCCCCACTGGGGGGATGCAATGCTCTCCCGCGCAGACTGCCTCCGCGATGAACATAAGCAAAAGATAAAATCTGATGCAGCCATTAATTTTGCGATGCATCAGCCGCCAGTCTCTGTCACATAATTACCGGCGGTTCCAGCGGAGTGAGAAATTTCAGCCCGCTTGCTGCTCCCAAGTGGTCCACTTGTTAGGTTCTGGCTTTTGAGATTACATAGCTCGGATTAAACTTTATGTACTTTTATATAGTAGAATAAAAGAGGGAGAGCAGTTCCATCAGAGCCGCCATGCCACAAGGGAGTCCTCTCAACGGGCCGTATAAATCCCAAATTGGTTCATCGCTGGATCTCCGAAACGCTCCTTATGACATTTCTGTGAGCTGGTGGCGGCTTCTCTCCCTCCACACACACAGACCGACCATTGTCCCACTTTTTACGGCCGTAATTTGCTAACACTATGGGTGCCTAATGACAAGATTAAATTTTTAGAGCACCTTCTTTAAGTGTAAGACAAGGCTTCCTAAACCCCATGCAATTTGTCGCTCTGCTGACTTTTAGATACACTCCTCGCTTCATCATACGCCTGGCACGTTAAACAGTGGGTCCTCCCGTCTCCCTGGCAGATTGAGATCTAAGGGGGAAATTGTTCTCCCTCGTGATGCGCAAGCGTTTCGGCTCCCCGGTAGCAATAAGGAGAGCAATAGGGGTGGCTCAGATTGCCTCGCGCAGGCTGGCGTTGCGTCAGCCCCATCCAAGCGGTTGTTTGGTTGATTTACTTTATGTTCTATTAGAGGTAAGGAGCGGATACAAATCCTTAATTACGTTTAGAAAGCCCATTCTGGATATTTTATTTCCTTTGAAAGCGCTTGCTGGAAGAAGTGCACTAAAGACTGCCTTGCCTATCCCCAGCGGAGCAGGAAGATGCTCCAACTCAGCACCTCTGGTTTGCGGGGACGGTCGGGGGCACGGCGAGGAGGGAAGGCGTGACCGTGCCGTACAGTAGCTTTTCTACATCCCAGCAGGACGCTTTCTGACAAGCAACAAACTAAACAAATAAACAAAAGCCTAATTTGGGATCTCAATTGCCATCTGTTAAATTTACTGGCTGCAGCTTCATCTGTGACAGAATTTTAAAAGTTTAGCAGAGAAACCCGGGCACAAGAAGCAAAGACACTTGCTGGCTCAGTGGCAAAGAGGATGAACTTGCCTCGAACTCCTCATGCTGGTATTTATGAAATGTTAAATCTTCATTTTAAAAATGCTCCCTTAAGCTGGGTGACATGGCAATGAGTACGACCCGCCACTAGCTCAAAGGCTCTGTTGCATAACAAGATTTAAGGTTTATGACCTAAAAACAATCGCTTCGTGTCTCAGGACAGTCTGCGGGAAGCTGCTTCGCACACACGGTATTATTTAGCTACCCAAATGGAGTGACTTGCGTTTGGCACATCTGGTCTACGACTGCCAACAAATGATTCTATGGGCTAATATGGACGAGTAACAGGCTGATGAAGAAACCATGATTGTAAAATGATTTTTAAAATATCGTAAGTTCTTTTTTATAAAATAAAAATAAGAGAATATAGCTATAGTCAGCGTTTTAATTCCTAGGGGGTTTAATTTGAATTAAAAAAAATGGCAAATTTACTATCAACATAACAGCCATGTGCGGGTTCTTGTACAGAGGGTGTAGGTTGCCTACAGCCGGGTTCAATTTAAACTTCCAGATAATGGGATTTAACAAATACGGTACTATGGATCCAAGCCGTTAGCAGCTCTCTGCTGTGTTGATAGCCCTACCCTTTCAATCAGACCAAGGCTATGCTTTTAACTGCCACGCTAGTTCACGTTGATGATACCTATAATATCAACTCAACAATGCATGTTCTACAACTACATCTACTGCTACCAGTACGACTACTACAGTGCATGCATTTAGTTCAGTCCCACAGATACATACACTCTAAGAACAGGCAAGGGGAGATGTGAAATGTTTTACGGGACGACAGGTGTTTTGTTTTTTAAGTAAGGGAAATTAATAAAAACATCAAAAGAAAGAAAGTGTACAAAAAAATAGAGACATTTCTCAAGAGTTGATATGAGTTGTTTCTTGAACCGTTTCGTCCGAACAAGCAAAAAACATGCAACCAGCTGCTACTAACAAGAAGCTGGACACTGAGAGAGGATTAATAGTTGTGGACAAACCTTCCCGCTGAGAGCGCTCAGAAGAGTGTTTGAGAGGAGGTGTGCACGTCCGAGTGTAAGAGAGGCCGGAAAGTATGCCTCAGAGACACCCTCTCTCACAGCAGCCCCAACCAAGCAAGAGAGAAAACAACAAAAACATAACTGCTCACACTCACCATCAAGGTCAGTAGCTCACGTTACGAGATTTGTTATAGCTGGCAAGTATAAAGTACAGTAAGGGGTTGTCGGGGCGCAGGGCTCAAAGGCAGCACTGGCAAGCCGGGACTGGCGCCCAAAATCCAGATGTGCCGGGGGTCAGGGGAGGGGGGAAAGCAGCTCCTGGTGCCGCGGCACCGCGCTGTCCCGCCGCGCTGCGCGCCGCCGGCCGTCTCGGCGGGCAAAGCGTGCACGAGGGAGCCTGCGCCGCTCACCTGGGACAGGCACGCACGGCTCCTCCCGGTGCCGAGCAGCGGGGGTCGGGCTGGATTACGGATGGCCTTATCGGTTTTGTCTCCAGTCCTCAGGGAGGAATAGTTGGTGGCAACAGGTTGGGAACTGGAAAAATCTCAGACTTGTCAATGAACCAAAGGGGAAGGAGCGAAAACCCTCTCCTCCCAAATTTTCCTTGTCTCGCTCTCCTGCCAAATGGATCCCTCCCATGTCAAATGCAAGAAAAATATGTCCCCCCCATGACTGTATTTTAAAAAAAGGCATTTACACGACAAAAATGTTTTACACGTAAAATATGTCAGGTGGATTCAAAAGAAACGTGACATTGATAGTGAAGTTGTCTAGGAGGAGTTTGCAGCATTCAGACTTTTAAGTTTGCTTGTTTTCCATGGCTCAGGTCCCAATTCATTAAAAAAAAATACAAGAATGGATGAGGTTGTCCAAACCAGCTGAGGGATTGGGCGGCACAGTCCCATCCGGCGTGAGCGGATGTGGGCAAACCCCACCATCTGCTCGAGGGACCTCAGCTATCGCCTCATCCCTGGGATGTCGAGTGGGCACGTGATTTATAAAGAGAAGCATCGCTGTGTTCACCCTAAGCTAGACATGAATTTCTGAGTGGCACTGAGCACGAGCAGGGGGAAACGTCCCTTTCTGCTGTGACAGAGAAGAGAACTTGTTTCTCTAGCAAGGGAAACTGGTGACCGCATCCTCACACACTGCCACAGAAAAAGAAAGGGGCGAGGGCAGGGAAGACCAGGCAGCGCAGAACCGGGGCCGGGCTGCTTTTGCTGTCAAGCAAACATCCAGCTTTACTACGAGGAGGAACATCACCCCCGGGGAGAAACCGAGGTGGTCAGTGCCCACGCACCGCAGCCCGGGGGGCTGGAGCGAAGGGGCTGCAGCCTCCTTGGAAGACCAAGATGCACGCCGGCAGGCACCGGCGCCCGGGCCGAGCTCCAGGGCGGCAGAGCCACCGCGCCGGCAGGGACGCCAGGACGGTGGGGAAGAGCCGGCAGGACGAGGCTGGAGAGCAGAGGAGGTCAATTTAGAGTGAGGTGGTGGGGCCAGAGCGCTGCAGAAGGGGCAGCAGCGATGGGGACATCTCCAACAGCCTCTGTGCAAAGCCCTCCCCAGCGAGCGGAGGGGTGGTGCGATGCAACCGCCCGGGCATTTTCCGTCTTTTTTCCATTTACTGGCAGAAAGGGGCCACTAAAGGCCAACTGTGCTGCACTCTGTGCTTTTGGATTAGGCACGCGTGAAGGAGGGCTGTGCGAATTTGCAAAGGAAAAAGAAAAAACCCAACGGAAAAGAAGAAGAAAAAAACCAAACCCCAACCATTTTTCTTGTAATGAATCGGGCCCATACACTGTAGCGCAAGATCGATCGTACTCTACTGCTCCTGAATACAATTCACTACCATTGCTGGATGGAAGTGGCGAACCCAGGATGTCCCTACCGAAAACCGTCTTTGGATGGAGATGACTCTACGTAAAACACCGCTGTTCCCAGAGCACGTTTCACTGCAAATGTGCGCGGCCCTGGGGCCGGGCCGGTGACAAACCCATGTTCCTCCTTGAGATCTCGGGGCTGGGGGAGGGGGGTGCCTTTTGATTCAGTTTTGGGGTTTTGCCAGTTTTGTGCACACAGGCAATTTTGAGACTTGAAAGACATTTCCAAACACCATACTGCTCTTTAAACTTGCCAGAAAGGGAGTTGTTAATTTAGGGTTAGATTTAGTTTCGTATTGCAAGTTCAAATAAAAAACAAAAACGAAAGAACAAAACGAAACAGAAAACCCAACAGAAGAAAAACCAAAAAACACTCAAATTAAAGACAAATGATTTTCAGGCACAGAATTGATCAATGCTCAGTTCAGTTGTAATGGGCACCAAAAGCACTCCGATTAAAAAAAATAATAATAATCAGGGAAGCAACGTTAATGCAGCCAAACCCTCTGTGCCTTGCTAAGGGGCAACTCACCAGCTCTGTTTGCACGTAAAACAAAACCTGAAGGGCAAAACATGAGGAAGAGGCAGAAACAATGAAGTCTGTTTTCCCGAAATCATATGCAAAATCAACCTCTTTTTTTTAAAAAAAAAAAAAAAACAACTATTTTTTTCCCCCCCCCTCCATGAAGGGGCAGTAGGAAAAGCCGGGAGATGGGGAATCCCCACAACCAGTCTGGCAAGTCACCCCTTAGGCGTTCTCTACATGCCACAAGATGAAACTGGTACAGATAATCCTTTGTAGCCTGCAAGCAGTGCCAGTTTGCATGGAACGGAGTTCTCCTGGTGTCTTTCTTTGGCCTCCATGGCATCAGGCTCACACTCAAGACATACCTGGGCCTGCGCCCTCCTCGTAGCCCCTCAGGCAGCGGTTTGGTCGGGTCTTTTCGGGAAGAGCCCGGTGAGCCCACCGGGACTGCCAGAAAAGCCACCGAGAAACCTCCACTTCAGGACTGCGCCATGAGTGAGCTGGGAACCGCTGCCACCGCCGCGTCCCCTGCTCCGGCACCTCGGTGAGCCGGGCCCAGTGAGGGGCTGGCAGCCGCAGGACTGGGGCAGGAGGCACGGGGACGTCAGCGTCTCCGTCCCGGATTGATTTGGGCAGGTTGGGTAGCCAAGATGGCAGCCCCAAGCCAACAGCTCACTGATGGCTCTACTGAACACTTAATTACCTGCGCAAAGCACTAATTCACGTGTTGGGATAAATTTAAAACCTAAGGTAGTAACGGTAATTGGCAACGATTTATTTATTTCCCTTAAGGGGAAAAAAAGTTTTCAGAAGGACAGGAAGAAAAGCTTTGGCGTTCCCCATGAAGGCAGGCTGGGGTGTGAAGCGGGCAGGGCCGGCAAGCTGCCGGCCGCGCTTCGGTGCCGGCAGCACGAGGGGCAGCGTTCGCCCTGCATGGGCCAGGGATGCCATGCCCGAGGGAACATGTCCCCTCGCCGCCCAGTGCCCCGCGAAGGCCGACCCTCGTGCCGGCGGCGGCTGAGGAGGCAAGAGCGGCTCCGGGCATGGCGGGAGCACCCGGGGCCGCCGCTGCCGCCTCACCTCAGCGCCAGCTTTCCATGAGTAACGAAACCTTTTTTTCAACAACACAAATCGATTTTTTTTTTTTTGGGGGGTGTCCTTTATAACCTCGAATTTAAACTAAAGAAACAAAGAAACCAACATAATAAAGGAATAAATAAAGAAACAAAGAATATCTACCCTGGTTTTGGCAGTTCTTACGCCAACCTCCTGCAAGGTGCTCCAGGCCCCGTGGCCTCTGCTTGTAGTTTGGGTTTGGTTTGGGATTGACTACTTATTTCTTATATAATTTTTTTTTTTTTTCTTTTGATCGTTTGTTTTCAGGTCCCCAGGATAAGTGTGAGGAAAATCAGAGAAATGATGGAGAGCTGCAGCCACACAGAATACCGACAGAGCTTTTACCTGACCCTGCACTCTGAGGGTTTGCTCTTCCACGGGCCCCCCTACCTGATCCTCTTGCTGCCGCCACGGCTGCTGCTGCTACTGGTCCATAAGCCGCTGCCGGAAAACCTGGCCGTGGAGAAAAGGAGAAGGGTAAAGAAAGAAGCCAGCGGGTACCGCGAGTCTCTGCGGGGCGCGGGGTGGCCACCGAGGGCACGGCGTTTCCAGAGGTCGCCATCCCGGCTCTCCGCACCATCAACAGGCACCGTCTTTAGAAAAAGCCAAGCCTTCGCCAGGTGCCCGCTGCTGGCACAACGGTGGCCCAAATCCCCTTGGCAGAAGAGGAACATGGCGGCATGTGCCGCTGATGGGGCGCCTGGCCACGGCACGCCGTGAAAGCCGAGGTGCCGGAGCGGACAGGCTGGTGGCAGAGCCTGCAGCGCTCAGCTTACATCTCCAAACTCTCAAACGGCCAGGGTCAGACCGCTTCGCAAAACAACGAGGGAATTCTCTTCTTTGCTTATTTGCAAGTGATAATAACGTGCTGATCTACAGACATAGCAGTAATGGAAAATATGAGGAGGTCCTCATGTCAAGATCACAGATTTGCTGGGATCAAGCAGAAAAAATTCACCGGAATGTAATTTTAAAAAGAAAGAAAGAAAGAAGGAAAGAAAGAAAGAAAGAAAAAGAAAAAAAGCTTTTGAAAGCAAAACAGCCGCAGATCAAGGAGCTCTAAGACATACACCCTGCTACAGGGGGACCGAGCCCTTACAGATGAATGAAATGCTGCTAGCAAGATTGCAGATTTAGTTTCTTTACTTAATTAATATTCAAAAGACCTGCCAGAGGCTCTGACTTTAAATACACGTCTTTTAAGAGGGCAATGGCAAGGCCCAGGTGATCAGCAAGGACCCCAAACCCCCTTGCTGCCAAGTCAACCAAAACCTCGGAGGTTCCTGGTCTCTGGGGAGCTCCGACGGCTCCTGATGCCCGCCGGGACAACCCTGGGGTAGTCACCACCACGGGACCTGCCTCTCCAGCAGGCTCCAGGACTTTGATCACAGCTGCTTTGCAATGCTGAAGAACCACAGAAAAACAACCGAGGCAACAGCACAAGAGGACAGCGAGCTTGAGGAACGGAGAGAGCGAGACCCAGAGAAATCAGCAGACTACAAGCCCGCTACCTCTAGCACTATCGTCTCAGCTACAGGTAATCTACCAGGGGGAAAGAAGCAGAGAACAACTAGGCTAGAGTGACCTGAAGCTACAGAAAACATCAATTAAAAAAAAGACATACTTGCATTTAAATATGGTAATAGGGCTGTTGGGGGAAAAAAGAATAGTATAGGTAAATGTATGCACAGCTACCCCAGGCTGGTGTCTGCTGCTGCTCCCCGTGCACAGAGCCCACGCACCGCACAGCAAATCCTGCTCCTTAATGCCCACGTGAATCTGTTTGGTTTTATTATGTTGATGAACTGCTACAATCTCTGCGCAGTGGGATGCAGGAGGAAGCCCATCTGGACCAGGGGATATTATAACCAAATGCCCAAGCGCTAAATTCCCTCTTGCTGGTGATGGAGCCATCGACCCTGGTTGGGTCCCCCTATACATTTAGGGCTGGCGCTGCGATACGCTGGAGCGAGAAGACCTTGGTGTTAGAGTCAAACCAACCTTCAAACAGCAGGAGGACAAGGGCTGAGGCTCTGGGGCTTCGTTTTCATGCAGAGCCATGCCTCGGCCAAGCCCCAAGCCCTCCTGCTGCGGGTGAGGAGGGAGCAGAGCTGGCACCGTCCCTACGGCCTCTCCTCCTCCGCTCCCTGCCCACCACAGCGCGCGTCCCGAGAGCAGTGTCCTCAGCGTTCCCATGGCACCTCCAGGACCAGCTGGCCAACAGCAAATCTCTCATTTGCAGGCTCCAGGGGCTCCCTAAGCCATCCATAAGGGATCAGAGGAGCTGTGGATTTTCCACGGAATAAAATGCCTCTGCCAAAACCAATCAAATACCCTTCAAATCACCAAGCATCCCCTGAAAGCGGCATAAATAACAGGGCTGGAAAGTTTGTTTCTCTTGTTCAACTGCCAGGGACGCTCAGTATCTATTTGAAATGCAGGACAAAAAGTTTTGCCATGCAAAAGAAGAACGAAATAACAAGGGTGGAGAAGGCGCTCCACAGAAAGAGCCTGAACAAAGGATCTGTTATTGCATTCCAGTGGACAGATGTGTGAAAAATTAATGCCTCCACCCCCAAAATAAAGCTCTTATCCCAATTCTGAGACAAAAGCATCTGCGCGACATGGCACTCCAAACAATTCAAGTGTGATCGTGCTCTGCCCGGGAACGCTGTGGTCGGCTGGGCGGAGGCGGAGCGGCAGCGACACGGCTGCACGGCCCTTACGGTTCCAGAAGCAGGAGATGGAAACAGGGATTGATTATCAAGATTGGCAAAAACCTGCTTACTGATACAGACTCACAGGCTGGCTCCATCACTGGAGGATCCCTAAATCAATCCAACGTACTGAAAGTAATCAATCCCCCACGCTGGAATTACATTTGCCAGGCACTGCATTAATCAGCTCGTTCAGCTGAAAACAAATTTCCCCGTCATCACACTGTTGAGCGCATTAATGCTGTGCGGCGTCTCACAACTGGGCTAACTTACTTTTGCACTGAAGTGGTTGTTTCCCCCAAACCTCTCACCAGCGATCGGCAGCCAACGCTGTCCCCGTGTCACAGACAGGATAAAATGAGGCACAAAGAAGCAAAATGACTTGAGAAAGACATTTGCAGAGAGCCAAGGGTGCAGCCGGGCTCTTACACTTTCCGATCAAGCTCCACCACTAAGCTCTGTAATTCTCCTCGTACCAGCCCTATAGAATTATTTAAGCACTTTGGTCACACTGTATTATTCCCTGCCCTTGTTTTTAAACTTCTACACTAAAGAATAGCGCTTACAGTGACAGTGCAATTAATACTGAGCCTATTTTGTGTACGGCAAGAAACTTCTGGCTCTAGCATCCTTCTGCCTGTGTTGTCACACCACTGTATTAAAATTTGAGAGCTGAGGTATCTGCAGCTCTTTAGTGAAGGGGAAAGCATTAACCGATTTCCAGGCCCCCAGAAGGAACCTGCTTGTCCATGGAGCCTCTTGCTGGTCCCCCAGACCAGCGATGCTTTGGCGAGGCCGTGTGCCTGCACGCAATCCCCTCCCCTGGCATCAGGGTTTAAAACAGGGTGAAATGCAGCTGCCGAGTCCCAGCGGCACCTTCCCGAGTGCTGCTCCCCAGGCAGCGGGCAGAGGGGGATGCCATCCATCCTGCTCTGACTGAGGGGGACCCCCGGCATGGGGCACCTGGGACGCCTCCAAGGGCTGGAGCATGGAGCAAGGAGAAGTGTGAGCTGGCAGAGCCCAGCGTGTGATGTGCCAGTGCCACCATTTTCCCTTAGCATGCCTGGGAAGTGCAGGCTTCTCTGGGAAACAGAGCAGTGGCTTTGGGCATGCTGGACTGCTGGCCGCAGGGGAAACCCAGGGGCCACCGAGGGCTGTGGGGTATCAGCAGGCTCTTTGCACCCTGTAGCCAGCCACCGAGGGGCTTGCACACTCCCGGTTCATTTTTAACAGGCAGCTTGGATGCAACCAGGTGCCAGGAACGGGCGCCTGGACCAGAGCACCTTGAAGTCAAGGGGAGCAGCGACCACAGCGTGCTCTGGATCCCACCCCAGTGACGATCCCGCTGCCGGCCAGGCAGGGAGCGCAGCCGGCACCAGCCCAGCTTCCTCCGAGCCCTCTGCTCTCTGAAGTCAACTGGGAAATCAAAAGGGGTGGAGGGAGAGATCGATTCATTCATCGAGTTTGTTTAAGGCGCTCCGATTCCTGCTGAAACGATCCCTGTCCTTCTTTGTGTATCCGCTGCTTATAATTGCCTAGAGAAAACAAGATACCAAAGCTGCTCAAAAGGACAAAAGTGCCCACTTTAGGCATTGCAATTAGAAGATATTTTACAATGAATGTTTTGCAATGGGCTCACACACTCTCCAGGAAAGCCCTGAGGATTCACATCAATTTCACGCTCTCTCATTGCTCCGAACGAGCTAAAGCCAGTATTTGGAGTTCAATTCTTCACAGATAAATTTTTCTGCTTCCTGCATCAACAGTTTCACTTTAAATACCGAAGCAGCCCTGTGTGAGGGGAGGTGGACACATCTGGCTTTAAATGCTTTGTGCTAAGGTCACAGACTTAGCCAACGGCTGGCTGCAAGCAAGTGCCGTCTGCAAGCACGGATGAGTTTGGGAGAGGGGGCATGGCGGGGTGGCACACCTTTGGGCAGGCAGCGCCCAGCCCTGCCGTCTCGCACTCGGCATTACCCAGCAGAGAACGCCGAGGACCCAGGATTTAGCGTATCTCCCAAGGACGTTGTGAACAAATCTGGCGAGAGCTACACTGCCTGAGCAGGGTCAGTCCCTACGGGGGACTCGAGGGGCTCAAGGGCTCCCGGCGAAGGGCGCGCTCCCTCCACAGGTCCCTGCCCTGCTCCATCTCCCACTCCAGCAGTATTGTTCCCTTCTCAAACCTCCAATTCCTCCTTTCCCCCGGCCTGAAGCTGGTTACAAGGCAACCCAGGAGTGAGTGGAAAACACAAGTACCATTTTACACCCCCTTGCTCCACACGTGCTGCCAGGACGCCCTCGCGCGCAGCCCAGGGTTCCTCTGCGAGAAATCATTGACTGCTTCAGGCCTGCTCGGCTCTGCTCAGCACCTGAAGACCCCAAGTATCTTGTGCCCCCAAGGAACACAAGACCCTGTCCTCTACAAAGAGCCAGACAACAGGAATCAAACAAAAGAGAAGTGACAAAGATCATGAAATTACTTCTTACATCAAAATATATTATGCAAAGAATTTCTCTGCTTCTAATAGCTAAAGCTCTTGGGGCACACGAGGTCGTACGTTTAGACTTTAGCAATAGGCACACGGATTTAAAATGAGAATAAAAACGGAAGCTGAGATGCTCAAATCGTTATCTGGCTCCAGCACCAGACTTCAGAAAATAACCAAAATTATGGGACACGTATGGAGAATAAAATAAAAGCCACCATAAAACTGTGCCTGACAAACAAAATCCTGGCTCTCCGTTTACAGAGTGCTTGGAGTATTTGCAGACTGAACACAGCAGCTCAGTCTCACAAAGTCCCCGTGTCTCCGCGAGGCGTTTCGGAGGGCCCTGCGCAGGAGGGGATGGAGCTCGGAGGCTGTTTCCCCCCCAAAAAACACTTTGCCTCTTACACCGATGGTGCTCCCCAGCGCGCTGACCTGAACACCGGTCGTTCAGGAGGTTCACTTGATCTCCCAGGAAAAAAGAGCCAAGTCTGGAATATAAAATCGTCTGCAGGTTGAGTGGGAAAAGGAGAGGGGGAAACTGATATCCTCTTTTCAAACAATGTTACCAGCAGCTTTGATCAGCACAGAAAAGCTTCGCGAGGCTCACAGCTGTCATTTCAAATGGGTTCTCGCTTGCATTATTCTTTCCATTAGGCAGTGTTATCCTCTTTGTAGGATCTTTAGGCTTCATTTCAAAAGTATCAGAGACTCAAAACCATGAAGCAGAAGGGCCTGGTAGCCTTTTTTTTTTTATTCTTGAAGGCAGGCAGGCGTGGGTCCAATTTACTGGACAAAAATGTAGTCTTTAATGGTGAGCACGCACAAGGGAAAGCTCCATCCCAAAACAATCCCTTTATGTTTAAAACCTTCATCTTTCAGACTTCTCTGTCTCAGACTCCCCCTCCCTTTCTATAAGAAAACAAGAATGAGAAAGAAAAAAACCTGCTACCCATTTCGAGCTTTAGGTTAACAACTAAATGCTCAACATTTAGAGAAGAATATATACCCAGAGAAATCAAACATTATCTAGAATTGGTGATTCTAGCAAATTGGGATTCTACCAAATCGGGATTCTATCAAATCATTCACAACACAGTATCATTGTTTAGCAGCAATGAACTCTTCGTGGGATTTGACCGAAGACTCTACCGAAGCTCTCCCGAAGTCTGCGGGAAGCGAACGTGGAGGCAGCCACAAGCCCTGCTTGAAACGTCTCGCGTTTCCCACCAGTGCCCCTGGGATGCCTTTAAAGGACAGGGAGAGCACCGTCCCCACGACAGCCAAGAGGAGGCACCCAGCAAGGCGCAGGGCAGACCGCCCCGGAGAGGGAGAGTTTCTTCCCTAAGCTTTCGATCAATTCTATTAACACTTTTAGCATCTCCCAGCCTGCTCGGAGTCCTTTATTGTGACAGCCCCATTAAGCGTTTCCCTTTGTCTTTATATGCTGTGTTACATCAAGCTTATTAAAATCTATTTCACCAGGTCAGAAAATTAGCGAACTTCAGATACGGCACATCATGCATAATGGAAACCTCATTAAGCAGCCCACTGCGCTATGCGAGGCACAGGCATCTGCTGCTTAAAATGTACGGTGCGTGGCAAGATTTTGTAGGAGAATTCGCAACGTCAGACACCCCTAATGCGCTTCACGCCGGATGCGTGTTTGCAGATGGATGTTATTATGAACAAATATTTCTGCTTTGGAAATTCAACAAAACAATAAAACCCAAATATAGTTAATTTAAAATTTGGCACTTCCACTTTATGTACAGTAAACGACCCATTTTTCAGCTGTTTACCACTCTCAAGCCACGGTTTTTAAAATGAGAATGATGCACTTTTGCCCAGTAATTACTTTATGCATCAGTGAGACAAAGCCTTGTTTGTCTCCAAATTATCATTCTGTGTCGTTTCAAGTGTAATAACCCTTTTGCAGTTATTTCCCCGTACAGAAAACTGGGAAACTTCTCAAAGGCAAACAGTTTATCCTAAGAAAACTATTTATTCAAAAAAAACCCAAACCAAAAAGCAAAAGCTGGTAGCTGATTTATTTACTCTCCTTAAAGCTGCTCCTATCCTATAGCGGCTTCAAGGCGTCCGCGATACTTCTCAAACATGTCCAATGAAAACTACACCTCCCACCATCCGACACTCGAACTCAGTATGTAATTTGGATTCTCCCTAATTTAGTAACTGGTGAAACACAGAGAATTACGAGCTCCAAGTGAATGCAGCTGATGTGGATGAAAGAGAATCTCAACCAAATCGCTTCCTAAAAGCAAGTAATTCCGTTTAATACTAAGTTGATCGCTCCAGTGAAAGCATTTCTCATTTTAAAGCCCAAAGCCAAACATTTACTATCGATTTTTAATAAACAAGGTAAGCATAAATGAAACGATGGCTGCAGGGGGAGGAATGCCCGTGAATTCACTGTACCCAAGCTGTCACGCAGCACACAAGCTCTGAATTTCAGTCACCTGCTGCGGAATGAACAAGGGCAGGTTAGATGGAACCGCATTAAGGCATATATTTAAAGTTCAGCAAAGTGGCACTGATTTGCTTCAAGCCTCATTTCAGTTGCTTCGATGGTACAGAAAATGAGCTATTTGGTTAAACCGCTTGCTTAAATGTTTATGAATGACCTAAACTATCTGGATAAGTATTATTAGAAGACAGATCCTTGATGATGAACAAAGGCATAAAAAGAACTCATGCCTGGAGGTTGAAGCTGGAAAAATTCAACACAGACAAGAGGCAACTATGTAAAAAAGATAATTAATCAGAGGAAGGGGTTATCAGAGGGTAGGAAGTTCTCCACAACCTGCGTGTGCTGAAGCCGCGAGTGAATGCCCCTCTCGGAGAGACGCTGCAGCTCACCGAGTGGCGGCAGAGAGGGAGAACTTCCCACTGCCTTCCCGGAGGAACCGCCGCTGGGAACTTCATAATCCACGTTACAAAAAAGGTCAGAGGAGAGGACTGTGGTGCTGAGCCCAGAAACCTTTCGGGCATCACTGCAGCAACTGCATATTACTGCTCCCGGGCAAAGGAGGGCTTGGAAGCTACTTAATTATCAGCTTGAAATCCTACTGCTAAATGTGATTGAAAAACATTCACATTGGAATGTTTTTGTGCTGTAAGGGGACTAATCTCTTCAAGCTCTTTGCAACCCCCAGCTCCCAATTTTTAACAGCTTTAGAGTTAAGAATTGTATTTACAGAGGCATAAGGCATAAAAGCAGGCTAGCCGTCAGGCTCCGGCTAACTCGGACCTGGAGAATTCCTTACAGCAGAGCCAGCATTACCAATCTCCTTCTTCTTCCTATAGGGTCATCCATGCTTCTTCCATACGTGTGTGTTTGCGTTCTGCCTCTTTACTCTTGTGAATAATTATTCTCATTACACTTCCCAGTTGCTGCAGCTGTGGCCTGGGCGCAGCAGAAGCGATCGCTCCGGAGCTCTGTTGCTGCAGCAGCACACCAAAATGCTGGGGTTTTTTTTTTGCCTTTTCTCTCCTCCCTGCCCCTTTACGATCGCTCATTTTCAGGGTGACGACCCTCAAGTTTTAAAGCCTGTCTCATACTCCATGCATGGAGCAGTGAGCAGTTGAGAACAGGACAATCAGCATTTAAGTTCAACGTTCAAGATGTTCTTATTGCTCGTATCGGCAGAGAAAAATCTGATGAAGGATTTGGGCAGTTTTGTCCTCAGCCAGCCGTGCTGTTTGGGGAACCGCAGGAGCAGGCTCAGGCGCACGGAGGGGACAGGCAGGAGAAGGGGACAGGCAGCACTTTTACTCACCAGGCTCTGCTGCCACTGAAATCGGTGGAAGCTGGATGACCACCAACAGCTTATCTCTTGAAAACCTCACCTTAAATCTAACATGCAGGAGATTATTTTAAGGAGCAGGGGAAATGGGAGGTGAAAAAGGAATTTTACGCAATTCTCTGCAACATTTAAAAAAAGAAAAATGTGCCTAAGAGGCAAAGGTGCTTAAGCTCTGCTCGGACTCAGGGAACAACAGCTCTAGATGCCATTTTTCCCCGCGTCAAAACAAAAGCTACTGTCATGTAAGCAGAGCTTGAAGGAATACCTTCTGCTGGAAGTTTATGGGTTTTGCTATATTAATTTCTCAGTTTGCTGTCTGCGGTTCCAGCTGCTCCTCACTCCAGGGATGCACCTGCAATGTGAACGGTCCTGCCCTCCGCCAGCAGAAGGAACCCAAAATCTTAATTTTAAAACAGGTCCAGTCTAGAGTCTTTGTTTTCACTGATGGAGGCTGAAACGGAGAGGTTTGAAGAGTGGTAATTAAGGTGGTTCTAGCAGATTTCAAATGCACTTTGTAAACCATTTTATGCCATGCAGATGCAGTAAAGTATTTTAGGTGAAAAAAAGCATGCAGCGCCGGGATGATTAGAGCAGATTTTAAGCAGTTAAGAAAGGGTTAGACAAAGGACTGAGACACATTTCCAGCTTCGTTCCACATCTCTTACTGTTACAAGGCTTAACTAATTGAATAGATAATTTAAAATATATTTTGTATTTCCTCCTCCTTTTCTTTTGCAGCAATTTCTCCTTCTTTCTCAATGTTAAGTTTGATCATTAAAGTATTATGACCAGACAAACTTTGCTCCCATTACGAAGTGTTATACAAGTCTTAGACTTAAAACTTAGACTTGAAAGAGTGTTTTACACAGTTGACTCCTATTAACACTAACTTTATTACTCGCTACTGGTAAAGAAGCCACGTGTAGGCGGCGTCTCCTCTCTAAAACCCTTTTACATCCCCAGCGTAGTCGGGTGCTTGCGTACATGGGGATGCGGCTGGGGGCCGGTGAAGCACCGGGCGCATCACGGTGGGAGCCAGACCGTGGCTGGTGTCACCGGCCAGAATTACAGCTAAGTCAAATGCAGGAATTCGGTTTATGCTCTTTCTGGTGAGCTGAACCACCAGCCCTGGCCAGACACGGTGAAGCTGCACCTCCCCAGTCCGGCCACTGCTTTGCCCCAGCACACCTTGCTGCAGATCAACACCCAGCTTTGCGGGATGCTGACGCCACAAACACGCTCTTTTCCTCCCATTCCCACTGTACCCCCCCTTAGGAGGTTATTAACCAAGAGCGAGAAACCCACAGCAGCAACATCACTTGCAGCTTCAGAATATTGCTGGGTGTCCTAAATAACAGACGAGGTACCTCCTTACCTCACCCCTCTCTCAGACCCACAGACAAGCAGCACAAAAATAACTTTGACACGGAATGCCTTCCTGCCCAGCACTGACGGCCGACAAGTGAGCAGATTGTGACTGGTATCAGGAAAGAAACTAAATTAAGCTCTACAGATTAACAAAAGGTGGGTTTTAAATGCTCTTGTAATAATGAAAATCATCAGTTTAGACTTTGAGCTGATCTTGCGTTGCATTTTCACAGCACCGGGCACTGCAGGAGCGTGACCCAAGGCTGGGCTTCGCGGACTATGGAGTACCATAATTAATAAGCAAGTGTATTTCCCTGAGCTCTGAAAAGTTTGTGAAAATATTTGTTTTTCCCCACCTCTCCCAAATACAAAGGTTTTAATAAGCTTTAACAAACACACAAACAAACAAACCCTTAATTAGAAAAAAAAAATTAAAATTCCTGAGCTGAAGACTTCTAAGTAACTTTGACAATCCCCAACCATCCAGGTAACGATGGAATAAAGCATAACTGAGACAAACACAGTGATGGCAACGTCCCCGTCCCACAGGCGCGGCCAGCGGGACCCGTCCCACCGCGGGGTCTGCACCACGGACACCGGCTGCCACCCCAGCCGGGCACCTCCTCACTGCCACAAGAGTTACCTGGTTTTCCTTTCAACTTCCAAAGAGCAGCAACAGATCCCTGCACGGGAGCGCTGGCGAGTTTGCAACAGAGGGGTCTAATACGCTTACGGGTTTGATGCTTAAAACCCACCTCAGTGGCTGGCACGGAGCGCACCCACCACAGCGGTGGGAGACGGGACTGCGGGGGACACTGCAGTTTTAACAGGGAGTCACTCCTCTGCCCCCCACTTACAACCCCATCGTCGTCTGCTTTGGTTTTAACTTGTGCTGTAAACACACCTCGTATGTAACCGTTCATCTGCAGATTCTTCAAACACTGGGTCACACGCTGTGAGTGATGGTTGTTTTATTCTTTTATTAAATTGTCATTGGTACTGGTTATTTGGGGCGTCCAAACCAAAATATTAAAACTGCAAGCTAAGAGAGCAGCAACACAGCATATCCGTTGTAAACAATTTATTATTATTTTCTACCTCAGTTACTTACAGGAAAAAAGTCATAAAAAAGAAAAAAAGAAAAGCACAGATGGACTATTTACAAAAAATGAGAAAATTCACAATAGCCGAAATGTTTGCAAATCATGCACACTAAGACAAGTTCACAAAAGCAAAGCAATTCATAGCAAAAAAACCCAAACAAAATAATAAGAAGCCATACAGATTAAAAAAAGCTATTGCCTGCAGAAAAGTAAAAAGAAAACTAACCAATTATTACATCAAGCATCTTCAATGAAATGAACAGCATAGCCGTGTATTGTAGAGCCTTTGACACTGACATTTTAAACAAGTGGATTAACAAACATTAAAATGCATTACAGTTCTACTGTAAGCATGCAATTTACTTCTCACAAACTTATCAAATGGGTAGAAACGCTTAAAGAAAACCAGAATTTAAATACGATGCGTGTTTTCTACCCAAAAGTCCAGAATCTGGTCTTGTTCAAAGCAAAGCCAATGGCTGGAGGAGGCATTATCACCCGGGTTTGCAGCTCTTCGGCCGTTTGGGTGGAGATTAGGAGGCGCGATGCAGCTGACGCTGGCAGGGGAACGCTCGTCCCTCTCGCCAGGATTGGAGCAATTTGCCCATGATTTGCAAGCAAAGCCTGGAAGTAGAAGCGAGTGCGGGGAGTGGGGGGAGCGCCGTGGCCGGGAGCTGGGCAGGGGTGAGACGGGATGCGCCTGTCTGAGCCCTTTTGGTGGCCTCGAGCCACGGCCCTCACGTGGCTACGGGCAGCTCTAGGAAGAGCCACCAAGCCAAAGCGAACGAAACAGGAGAAAACACGCGTGGGTCGGCTACGCCTGCAGCCGCCAGCGCCACAGTGTCACCCTTGCGGACGCAGGGCACTCGTTTTGAGTAATTAAAGCCTGCGTCGCTAACGATGCTAGTGACAGGAGATGCTGGTCTCACTCCACCCTAATTATGATTTGTGCTACTAGTGAACGTCTCTACATTAAAAGCGCCAACATCTCTCTTTGGGGCTACTTGTAAGACCCAATCATGGTTTTTGCTTCCTTGATCAAATTATTTCTAAAAAGTTTGTGAGAAGTCATGCCTTCATAATGCCCCTAACCCCAATCCTTGTGAGTTACATTCCAAGTGGGCATTAAAAACTCATAACAAAGCAGAGGAAAAAAAAATAAAAAATAAAAATAAAAAAAATAAAAAGCAAACTCAAAGCAGTGAGGATATGGAGCCTTTAAAAAAATTAAAATAAAATAAAAAGTCCAGTCAATCAAACCAGCCAGTAAGAGCAGCAATTTTTCAGTGGACATTGATATTAAGCATGGACCACCCAGGCTTTTTCTGTCTCTCTCTCTCTCTCATTAGCACTGTAGTAAACCCCGATTAATTTGTTATGCATCTTTAAGAACTAGTTGATAAAAATTATGTCTTGTGAAATCGGCAAATAGTCTGCAAAGTGAAATAAGAACAGAAATTAATAGATTAAACTGAAAAGATAAGCCCCAGAAATTAAAAAAAAATAAAAAAGACACAGAAAGGGAGTGATTGCAATTAAAAAAAAAAAGGTTACGTACTGAGTTATAAAGGCCTAGAGGAAAAAAATAACGTGATTGGAGAAGATAGAGCAGTCGCCAAAGTGATTGCGTGTGTCTCACCATGGAGCAAGGGGCCGTCCCTGTGCCAACAGGGAACAGCGGAGGATGCGGGAGAGGGACGAACGGGGACCCTGCCAGCGGCTCCGGCAGCTGGTGCGCCCCAGGACGGGATGGAAACGCACACGGAGGGATCGTTGTTTCTCTTGGACAACAGTAAATACCAACGGGACAGTTCAATTCAGATGGGCATTCAGGTTTTTTTTTTTTTAATTAAGAATGTAACTGGGTAGCATAACCTGGGGAGGAACCGACTGACGCCCGCTGGGGACCGCAGTGGGACAGCTCGGCAATGGCCCCCGCCGGGACCGCCCCGGCCCCAGCCCACCCTGAGCTACCGCGGCACGGGCACCGTGCGGAGAACAGGATGCACAACACAACCCTAGTGCAGTAAAACCACTGCCAGGTCTCCTCTGTAACCAACCACAGGAATCCAGCTGTGCATTGCACGTATACTCATACACACACGTCGCTGCGGCTGCAACACCCCCGCTGTTCGGGTACCGCGGAGGCGGCCGGAGCTCAGGCACGCTGCCTGGGATGCCCCTGCAGAAACGGCCAAGGATTTTTCTTTTCAAATCACAACTCCGAGCATTTGGGCATGACAACTTATTGAAAAAGCAGACTTCAGATTTCCCTCTACCTGGTTCACACACGCTCCTATCTCACGCTCCAAGCCACGGTCGTACCACGGGCCCCACTGCAAGTGTCAAGACGTGCGAAGGGAAGGGGTGGGGGGTTCGGGCTCTTTCGAGGAGGAGGACTACATGCTGGAACCACACTTACACTATGCATCCCCTGGCACTGAACGCCTTTCCCCACGGCCGGTCGGTCAGGCTGCCTGCTCCATCCCGCCCCAGGGGTGTCTGGAGGAGGAGCAAGGGCTGGGCGAGGCCTGAGCCGCAGGACACGGCTCCCTCCAGCAGAGAGGGGCAAAAGGAGAGTGGGAAGAAGTATGCAGCCACTTGAGACATGACAGGACACAACTCTGCGAGTGGCACTTCTGCCACTATCCCCATGGCAGGAGGCAGCAGTGCTGGCATCCCCATCCTCAAACCCTGATCTGCTCCCGAAAGGCTCCCTTGCAGCCCGTGCTCCGCTCCCGTGGCACTGGGCTCTCCATCCCCAAACGCCCAGCCCCAGCAAGGGGGACACCCCGTCCTGTGTATGGGCACCAAACCCCGCGCACCCTGTCCCCGGCAGGGAGGGCTCCTGCGCCCCGCGCTGCTCTGACGGGCCGTGTTTCTGGGGAGCGGAGTCCCCAGTCACCCGAGAAAAAACAGCCTCACAACTCCATTAACGGCTCTGGTGGCTGTTAAGGAATACGTTACGTGAGTGGGAGGAGAGCAAGGGAAAGCCAAGCAAGAGGACGGAGGACTTGGCAGCTCCCCTTCGCTACCCCGCTCCCAAAGGAGCAACTGGTGCCCGCAATGAGATGCCTCTGCTTTTTACTGGTGACAATCCACTTCGCTTTTCTGCTGCGTATTCAATCTCTGCAAGAGACTGAAAATCACTAGCAAATAACTGGAAAGCCTGTTTTGAAAAAACAAGCCCTTAATAAAAAAATATATATATAAAATAAAGGCTAGAGTCAAACGGTACCTCTGCTGTCAGCTGGCAGACACATTCATTTTAGACACGTTTATAATTAAAGTCATCTAAGCTCTGCCCGTTTTCATCATTTAACTTATCAAAGGTGTCTCTCATTTAGCTGTCCTCACACAAATCAGCTGGTACAAGGAGCCGTGAGGGCCCGGGAGGGAAGTGCGAGGACACGCAAACGCCTTCTGAAGCCTCCTCCTTACATTGAGGTCCTGAGGGCTGCAGTCCCTGCCCGCATGGACGCTGCCCACCCCTGCCCACCCGCTCCAGCGGGAGCGGTGCCACCCGCAGGGGCAGCTGCCTTGTCACCATCCGCCGCTGCCACCCCTCCCTGCCCAGCAGGGACCCCGGCAGCTCCGCTCTCAGCCCAACACCTGCCTGTTTCGGACCTGGCTGGGTTTGGGAGGGGACGGGGAGGAGGCGGATGAGGTTACAGTAGAGCTCCAGCGTTTGTGAAGTTTAGCAATTGAAAAAGACCCACCCGAACAGCGCGCTCTCCCTTGGTGTCATTAGTCCCGCAAAAACCAGCTCCACAGAAACTACCGTCCCAAGGACACTGTTCATCGCATGGATGTTAATAATGCTCTGATGGGATGTTTCATCGTAACAACCTAGCGCTGAACACAAGGCTGCATCCTCGCCCCAGGGTGCCGCGGGCAGAGCCCAGCACCCCTCCACAGCCTCCCCCACCCCACGGGACGTTCCCCTGAGGGTGGCTGCTTTTTCTCCCCGCACCCGACGGTGCTCACTGGGTTTCTCACCTACCCCGAGCAGAGCTGGGCTCCCACCTTTCCTTTCCTGAGCCGTGGCCAGTGGGACAGCTTGCGCCTGATGCCCGTGACAAGCGCGCTGATGGACGGAACGCCCAGCGCACCGGGGTCTCCTCGCCGCGGTGCCCGGGTGGGCTTCAGCTATCAGCAAGCCCCAAACACAGCAGCACCACGTTGCTTGTTCCAGCTGCCTGGGATGCCCCCGAGGTGAAAGGGAAGGGGATTGTGCCCTGTGTGGGACGTGCTGGAATGGGAAAGGGCTTTTCCCCATCCCCGCCGTCCCCCACTGCCAGCCCCGAGCCGGTCCCACCGCCGAGGGAAGGGGGGAAACCACACGGAAGGCGAACCGAAGCACCAGCACCCGGCTGGAAACTCCGAAGGACATCAGAGATCTCGCTAGAGAACGCAGGAGGGTTGGACTTTTCACTCCAAGACTGCACTTGTAAAGAACGTTCACTTACCGCAGGATAGCATGGGAAGGTGTGTGCGAGCCTGTGTGTGTGTCTGTCTGTGTGTATATCTCTAGAATATATATGAAAGGAAAAACCCATCAACGGGAGGGTAACGGCTCTTAAATTATCTCTGTTGCTTTATATTTTAACTTAAGAAGTTTGTTTTCAAATAACCAGTACCAATTTACACGTTAGTAAAAACGTATTTAAAATATGTATATAGAAAATAGCTATTTTAGAATAGTAGAAAAAAAATTGTTGTTGTGTGAGAAGCTCCCTGCAGACTTGCCTGTCTCAGCTTGCAGCTAAGGATTTAAAAAAAAATACAGAAAAAAAAATAAAGGAGGAAAGAGGGGAAAAAAAGTAAATCCGCAAATGAAATGTACATACCTGGGAACTGATAGCTGTAACTTGGGGCAAATCCAGGATATCCTCGGCCATACGTCGCAACAAAATTCGGGTAACCTTGATGACAGAAAAGTAAAAATAAAAAAACAATAAAAAAATAAATAAAAGAGAGAGAGAGAAAGAAGTTTGAAGATTAATAAAGGCGTTTTGTTTTTACATATAATGTAAAATGACATGGAGGATGGGTGAGACTTGCTTTTACAGCAGGTATTAAACCCCCAGATTTTATTCTGCTCATGCAAAACTGCAGGAAGGTTTCATTATTATCTTGAATAGAACCATCTAGAGCTGGGCGCCTCTCCTGCTCTCTTGCCTGTCTGCCTTTGTGCGTGAGCCCTGTCACTCCGGTAATTAACATGCACTTTGGTATCTGAAGTCCAAGGACTGTGCATACTTGTTAGCTGGAAGAGTAAATGCCAAATGCTAAGGCTAAACACATAACACAGGTTTGCTCTGACATTTGGAGAGCTTACAATGAATGTACTTTGCTTCAGAGCTATTGACAGTTGGAGATTAAGGTAGTAGTAATTCTTTATCCCGGGAGTGTGAAGGACAACAGTTAACACATCAAAGAGTTGGAGGCAGCGACAGCAATGAGCCAGGGAGTCAAAGAGCTTTTAATTTTTCTGGAAAGTAAAACCCAGCTCGGAGAACTGCTTCCGAAAGCAATTAGATCTGAGATCCGCGCAGAAACGCACCCAGCCTTTTGAAGTTTTATTACGAGAAAAAAATACCACTCGAGATCATTTTGTTAATAAAGATGCCAAAGTAAATACATGAAGCGGCAGCTCTGCCTGCTGCCACCGCGGCGGGGGGACCGCAGTGTGGGCGGGGGGCAGGGCCCTGGGGGGGCGGTGGGTGCGGGACGTCTGTCCCCCGCGGTGTCTGACAGACGAGGTACCACCCCGGAAGCTGGGCTGGGGCTGTCGCGGCGTCACCCAGGGCATCCCTCGCCAGCCCCACGCCTGGCCAGGGCAGGGGGGTTCCCTCTCCGTGCAGCAGGAAGGTTTCACACGCGGCGACCCCCCGTGTTTTAACAGACCCGTCCTCTCTGCTCCCACCGCGGCTGTTTGCTACCGCCGGTACGGCCCATGCCACAAGCTGTCCTGTACACTAAGGAGATCTCCTAAAACTGTAACCTCACCTCCAATCCTCAGCATTTCCTTGCTCCGTTTGCTTAAAACCAGGAGCCACCCTTTGCCATTCCAGTGCAATAAACGCTGCGTAACCTTCCCGCCGGCTCAGCGGCAGCCCAGCCTCCTCCAGTCTGCAGGAAAGACCTCTCCAGAGCAAGAGCCCATCACAAAAAGTTTGCTCTCATTCTGTCTGAAGTCACTGGAATTCTCGGCAGTGACAACAGCAGCAGCTGGGCTGGACCTCGAGAACAGGTTTAGCAGCCGAATGGTTCTCCTGGGCGTCTCCTACCTCTGCTTTTATTTATTCTTTAATACACTCCGACATCGTACAGCTACTTTCTGCCGCAGCCAGTCCCTCCATTTCTGGTTAGGTTTATATATACATATAACGTACTATTAATCATAATCTAAAACTGGAAGACAAAACTGCTTGGATGAATTTTGATTACGGGATTAAGCAGTGCCAGGGGAAAGCAGCCCTGCGCCGCCCGGCCAGCACGCTGCAGCTTTCGGCAGTATGTACACACCGCTTAGCCCTCGCGTATTTATTTCACAGCTCAACAGCTGGATTCCCTTAGAAATTAATCACCTCTGTCATTAAATCAGATCTTTCAGCGTTAAGCTTTACAAACCTTTTTTCCTTTTTTTTCTTTAAAAAAACCCAACAATATTGATAAATGGATTGTTTGCTAAGTAAGTGGTGCCATTAACACCACCGCAAGCTCCACCATGAAAAAATCGCTCTGTGGCGTCCGACCGCAGCCCCTCTCCTCGCCAACAGGAAAAATTAAGTTTTATTCTGATTCGAATGACTCCAAAGCAGATCCGTCAGCTCACGACCATCGGAGCCGGGGGAGACCGACGTGCCCGAGGTCCGTCCCGGGGAGCAGGGGGTGCAGCTGTGGTGCCTGTGGCCCCGGCTGGAGCGGCACGGTGCTGGACGGCAGCTGCCCGCGGTGTTTCTGGAGCAGGCGGCGCGGTGCAGGATGCCATCTGTTCCGCTGCCCTGCTCTGGGATGCTCTGCGGGGCTGGAGATGCTCCTGCCCTGGTGCCTTTGCCTCCGAGTCCAACGCGGCAGCAGCCCCGCTCTCCTCCAAGCCCAGCTCTGCCCCATGGCAGCGGCACCAGCGGAGCTGCCCGGGGGGCTCTTCCTGCATTGCCAGCGCTCAATGATCTCTAGGTCAGGCAGATGAAATCATAAATTTATAATAAAACATTACTTCAATTTTCCTCTTCATTTACTGCTGCAGTGCCCAGCTCTGCTCTAACGAGTCAAAGCCCGATCCGCGCAGGGGAAATTGCCTGGCTGAATATCAATAGCGCATTAGCGCCATGCCCATGTGGATGCTTCATCAAGCCAAATTATGGCCACGCTGACCTACCCACCATTTCCATTAGATGCCATTCTCATCCTGCATTGGGCACCGAACAGTTTATTTGCTTCAGTAGTCCTGGGGCATAATCAATCTCTCTGATTATCCCTTGTTGCTAAACCAAAAATCCAAGTTTTGCCTGGATTACCTCCTCCGAAGCGAGACCTGCCCGTCCATGGAAGCAGAACTCAAGCCAACAACCAAAACCGCTTTCACACCACCACTCCCGTCTCCGGCGTCAATGGCAGCAGGTCGGATGCAGCCACCCTGCCGGCTGGTTGAACTTCCAGCCCCTGTGCTGGAGCCTTGCCGAGCTCCGTCTTGCAGTGGGCCAGATCCTGCCTTGTGCTGGATGCTCTCCAGCTCCTCCCCAGGGCTGGAACGTGAGGTGAGAGCAATGGCTGCCGGAAGCACCACACTGACCATCCGATGGTCATACTCAACCAGCTGTCACACTCTTCGTGGGGGTAACACCCGATGTGGCCGCGGAGTCCGTTACCGCTGTGGCATGCGGGCAACCGGTCAGTGCAGAGAGGGTCTCCCAGGGCAAAGGCTCCGCTTCCAGGATGGAAAACAACTGTGAAGAGGTAACACTGACCTTTTTAACTCACAGCGTACCTGCAGGCATCACAGCATTCCTGGTGCTAGAGCCCGTCCTCGTGGGCCCATGGGAAAGCCTGAGCATCGCAGGGGTTCTCCGAAAGGGGAAACGGGGCAAATTGCCCACTTTCCATCCTGCACCAGGCCCAGCTTGTCCAGGCACACGCAGGAGGTCACTGGGGAGGCAGGAGACCCGAGCCGGACTCCGACTCCCATCCATCCCACCAGCGCCTCCAGGGGAAGAAACGGCTTCTCTGCTCCAAGCGGGGAAGCGTCCACAACCAGGCTATGGAAATCTCTTTTCACTTTTAAATTTGGTGATGTGAGATGGGCAAAGCTCACGGTTAATATGTGGGAACACTGAACACACAGAGCCCGGGGACCTCTGCAAAATTAATTCAAATCCTCCAGTAAATGCAAGAAAATTCTTGTCTCCCAAAGTTGCTCAGAGCAAGGAATGCCAGGTTCTTGGCAAGGAGAGGGACAGTCCAAAGCACAGCCCCACGCTGCAACAAAAGTGCTCGGGGTCTTTCTCAAAAGAAACGCTCTGTGACCTTGACATAAGCACCTGTGGCATGAGGGAAAAAAATCATCCCCTCCAGATGCAGAGGGTGGTCACAGTCGTATAGCAGGGAGCAGCTACGGAGAAGAAACACATCTGCTGCAGAAGTTTCTCCCTTGGTCCAACGAAGTTGACTTATCTCCCACTTCAGGAGCTAAGGTAAAGCTGGTCACTGCCGCGATCCCCAGCGATGGCCGCAGCGGGTGCTGGTGAGCTGTGCCACCTCCGGGAGCCCGTGCTAAGGGGGGGCTCCCCGTCCCCAGCCCTACCTCAGAGGCAGCCGCTTCTCTACTACCGAGGGAAAAAAGGAACGACTTTCTCTGAAGGGCACAAACTTCAGCTCTGCCTGAGCCCAGCCCAGCCAGCCTGAGCGCGGGCAGCAGCCCAGAGCCCCCCGCTCTGCCCCGAGCGCTGAGATGAGCTGCCTGCTAGAGACTCCTGAGACCTGGCGTTCCTGTCGGACAGCATTTCGGCACGCTGGGGTACAAGCTTCATGGGCCCAGTGCTCCCGTCTCTGGAGGGACAAGTTAAAAAGAGCCCAACTTTAATATTAAACACCAGCAAGTCCAAGATGGCCGTCGCCAGAAGAAACGAGTGCTGTGGGGCCCCAGCTCGGACCGAGCAGCGCGACCGTCACCTCCAGAGCCCGGTGTCACCGCTGGGACCACCATAACGGCATCTGCAGCATCCCTGAGACAGAGCTGGTTTGGATGGGAGGGCACAGAGAGATGATCTCCTGTTAATGTTGCTCCTTGGTTGCTTTCTTCTTTTCTCTCTTTTTTTTTCAAGTTTTCAACTACAGGCTTGAATGGAGGGCAGAAAGCCATGGGGCAATGCAGTGATACCCGCGTAGGTGACAGTGACGGGGTCTGCACATCAGGTCCAGGTGACAGAGGGGAGGCCTCTGGGCTCATGGCAAGCTTAAGCTTCTTGGCCACCAAACCGCTCCTCTCAGCTGCAGATGTGTGCGTTGCCGGACAGGGGGGACACGGTGCCTGTTGACGAGCGTCCACGGGGCTGGGGAGCAGCAATTCCAGCCAGGTGGGCTGCCAGGGAGAGAGGGATGATGGGAACTGAAGCCATTCCAGCCTGCTCCTCAAGCTGGGTGCTGAATTAGTGTTCCTCATCTCCCCCGAGACCACGCGTGTCCCACCAGCAGCTCGAGCCCCAGCCAGCCCAGAAGCAGCCCTGGCCAAAGGCTCGGCCTGACAGTGCTCTCGGAGTCACAAAACCCTTTCGGAAGAACGCTTTAATTTTGTTCCAATCAACCAAATCATCACAGAAGCGGCTGCCTACGCACCTTTAGACCCCGGCTGCGGCAGGCTCCTTGGGGAGGCTGTGATTAATGAAAAAGACCAACTTCCTTAATAGCTTTGGAGGGAGTCGCTCCCTGCGCTTTCCTTCAGGTTGTCTCGTGTGTTCGTTCCTTCGATTCTCTCCTCTGCCCATGAACGGCATCTGGAGAAGGTGACCTTGAACAAGGCCTTCTGGAAACAGGTATAAAAATCCTCCAAGAGCTGCCCCAGTCGCTCTGTTTCGGTCCAGCGAGGCATCGAAAAGGAGGAACGGGGCAGGGCTGACACCGGCCTCCTGGGATCGCAGCAAAACGCTCGGTGATGGCAGACGCTGCCTCCGGCGGTACGTGACTTCGTGCGCCTCGTCGTTTGATGGGTTAATTACGCCCCTCTCCCTGCGGGGCTGGGCCCCAGCGCCAGGCAGCTGCCGGGGCTTGGGAAGCAGGGATTCGGGCTCCCCGCTGAGCCGCTCGCTGCCCATCAGCCCCTTGGAGCCAACTCTCACAGGCGGCCTTTGAAAACGGGGGATTTATAATGGCCATCCAGAGAGCCTTGCTCTCCTGTGTTGCAATTTCCTTGTTTAGCACTTAATTATTTAACATGGTGCCACTGTAGCAAGCAGGAACTTGGAAGATGAAAAAACCCAGATAATGAAGCATCTGGCCTTCAACACCAATCAATCATTAATTCTGAGCAAGTCACCCCGATTTGAAGCCTCGTAAGAGCACGTTGCGAGAGGGGCCGGTGCAGCGGCGTGACCCGACCCACCCCACGGCAGCAGGACCCGCGTCGCTCGCTCTGTGCCACGCAGATCCGCTCGCTGAGGGCTTCTTCCCTTCTTACGGCTTGAAACGATCTTTTCCCAGAGAGGCAGCCGCCGTGGGAATGACTCACGCCACATAAAGGGCTGAATTTTCCCTTCAGGTCCCATTTGGCTCCATTCGCTCCTCGCCCGGCTGCCAGGAGAAGGGTTGAGGCAGCTCAGCCCGCGGTGAGGGGAAGAGGGAGGGTGCTGCCCCGGGGATTTCTGCCCAGCCCGGGTTGAGCCGCGTGGGACCAGGCAGCAAAGCAGCACACACCACCTCCCCCAGCCCAAACCTCAGGCACCCCAAGCGGAAAAGAAAGAGAAACAAGCAGAAAATAAAGTGCGTATGGCTCTCAAGCACGCCGGGAACACACAGGTAACGAAATCACAGACCGACTAGCACAAGATAAATATTTTAACCATGAAATGTAATTTCCAGACACTATGGGGCAAGGGTGGCGGTGGAGTGTGGGGACAGAAAAATAGATGATCAGCTGAAATAACCCAATTACACATCCCAGAAATGGATCGTTCCAGCCACGCGAACAGAAGTACTATTAATTCAGAGATAAAGCAAACATGGCAGGGAAGTTTTCCCTATCAAATCAAGCGGTGCCTGAAGTCAGACATCTCAGCGCAACAGCCTGATGCTTACAGGAACCGAGTCCTCTGACCAGACACCCGCTCCTGGAGCCTCGGGGTCCTCCAGCGTCCCAGAGAGCCCGTGGACCTGCTCGGCACAGCTCAGGACAAGCCAGCACCAGCTTTTAAGGCTGGATTTTGTGCTCAGCTTCTGGGAGCATCCGAACCCGGGAGGGGCCAGGAACCAGGGGCTGGGAAAGGCTCGTTTCTGCCTGGGAACAAACACCTCCAGATGCCCTCTTGTTCATGCACGCTTTAGGGACACAGCAGGTGACAACCGAGGGAAAGTCCACTGACACAAAGGGAGCAGACAGCTGAAAATATATGGGGTTTTACACAAATATGTTGGCAATGGATTAGCAGCATTTTGGCTTAGTAAATCTGAGGACAGAGCATCAAGGGGTTGTCACATTATATAGAAAGAAGAACTATCTGGGCAGAAACAAATGAGAACCAATTTTAACTAAATAGACCTCATGCACAAATAGAATTTTGCCATTAAATATCATTTATCCCATTTAATTAGTATTTTCTGGACACAATACTCTGGACTAAAATACCGTTCCATCTCCTTGAAACTTGTAATTATTGTTGTGACCTACACTGTTACACATCTCCCTGCTTTCTCCATCTTGCATGCCATTTAAGAACCGGCAAGATTTTCAATTATCCATGCTGAACTGTCAAAGATACCTTTAAAGGAAGGGGAATAATGTGTGACTCAATTCCTCTAAAAAAGGGGAGAGATCATTTTTAGTCAGAATGAACACACTGCATCTTTCATCATTCTATTTTTGCGAGTAAGAGTAAAACAGGCTATTTAAAACATCCATTTAAATGCAAATTTTTATATTCCGGGAAGGTGGTGGTGGTGGTGGTGGTGGGGGAGTTAATCATTTCCCACAGACAGGATTATTTTCCCCACTCCACCCCTGCTGAAGTTTCAGACTGGCACCCACGCGGGTGCAGGGATTTGCTCACCCCTACTACGCCTTCAGCGTTCGGCAATCGGGGAGACAACGCGGGAGCCGCTGGCTCCGGGGGACGTGCGGTGGCTCTGGCACTTACCCAACATTCCCATCCCTAGCATAAAAGCGTCCATGGTATACGGTAATCCACGCGCCCTTCCTCTCGTCCCTGGTGGAAACATCACTTCTTTAGGTTGTGCTTTCTTACATTCTACCTATTGAGCAGAAACATGTACAAATGAGATGCAAATGAATTCCATGTAAATGTCAAATGCAGAAGTGATCTACTTAAGGGGGGAGTTTTATTTTTAGCATTTGCCTCCCCCACACCGCCTCCCCCTCAAAGGTGAACTTTAAGAATAGTGTAAACGGATTTAAAAGAGCAAACGTGTTATGTCTCTTTAAACACACATAGCAGAACCCCCCTGGAAAGATGACAGAAATGCTGATTTAAGAAGTTGCCGCGTTCCTGAAAGGAAAACCTGGGCTGCGTTCCCTTCTCAATGGTACTCGCGGGCGCGCAATGAATGGAGGGAGGGCTCCAGCACAGCTCCATTGCAATCGATAACAGAAAATGACTCTCGGTGATCATTACAAAAAGCTTCTTTTAAAATAGGAATAAAGAATCAATATTTCTACCCAGCAGAAAATTTCCGTAAACCCTATTAATAAACGATCTGCATTCTTTCACTTCCAGTTACTCCTGCTGCCTTTGGAAGTTGTTTAATGCCATTTGAACCACGTTGCGAGTCTCTGCCAACACCCCGTGAGAGCCGGTGACCCAGCCCAGCAGCGGCGGACGTCAGGGCCCCCAGCCACACTGCCCGGTGCTGCTACCCAACCTCTTCTGGGATGGGAAAAGGGAGAAATAAGGCATTTTTCCACGTTCTCCAGCTCCAGCACTGCCGATTCGCCCTCCCCAGCACACTGTCCCCACACTCCCCTAGGCACTGGTGCTACGGCTGTGTCCATAAGCTGGTTTGGAGCGAACCAGTTATCCCAACCCATTTCTGTGACTCTACGTCTTGGTCCATGCTCTGAGCAACAGGTAGATGCACAGACACACACATGTGCGGGGGAGCCCCAAGCCCCACCTGTACGGTTTGCACCATGAGAACCGCTGGTCTAAGCGTCAGGGTCTTGGGCCGAACCCAGAGGCTTGAGCTTTTATGCCTCTAACTTTGTTCTTCAAGCAGTTCCTTGATCCTCTTGGCACATTTACGCTCCCCCCAGTCCCTGCCTGGCCAGACCGGAGTGGGAGCAGGGGTGCCGCACGCCGGAGCCGTGCTGCTGGCAGACGTGGTGGCGCGGCCCTGTGTGGCCCCGCTGCCCTCAACCACGTCACCAGCCTGCGGCAGGGGCTTGGGAATGGGGCTGCTTGTCCCGGGAGACCAGGGGGGTCGGCTCCAAGCTGGGTGGTGGCTCCCGCATCACCCCCATCACTCGCATCCCGCGCACCAGCGAGCAGCTCCCCCAGGCAAAGCCGGGGGTGCAGGATAACACGGCGGAACGTCTCGGTGCCTAACAGCCCGATCGGTGACTGCGTATTCATTGTCTTATGAAAACCAACTGCCTGTTCCTAGGCAACCCGATCAGCGAAAATTTCAGGTTTATACAATTTTCATTTAGGTAACATAAAGGTTAACTGACTGTAATGGGAGTATTTTAAACAAACCCACCTACTCCTCCCCTTTCTGCTGCAAACCTCCACAGACCGTATTTACTTTGCTTGCTTGCAACACTTCCCGAAGCTACAACGCTCAGACACTGCCAAGGCTGTCAAAACACGCGCTTCTTGCAAACAGGCTGCCCCAACCCAGCGAAGTTTGGAGCAAAATTCTTCTGGAGTTCATCTTTTGCTACTTTGCTGCCCAGAAGCGTTTGGGTCCCCCCGGGACAAGGACAGAGAGGGACCGGGGACGGCTGGCGCAGGGATGTGTGTGAGCACAGCCCGGACACCGCTGCACATGGGAAACAGGGAAAAGAGGGAAAAGGGGCAAGCGGGAGCAAGAGCAAGATGGGTGTTCAAGAGACCCACTCTCTGGACATCCCGAATCTCGGGCACAGCCACAGCAAGGCCAGCGATTCCCTCCGTCTCCTCTTCAGTGCTATCAGGGCAGCAAGTCCTCCGTGAGAGAACCCCCCAGTGAGAGCTGCGGCGAGGACCGGTGCATCCTCCAGCCAGGGCCAGCACCCTCCACACCCCGTCTGTCCCCTGCACACCCACGGACACCCTCAGACGCCCACAGGCACGGTTCGGTGCAGGCACACTACTGAGAGTGCCACGGCGAGCCCCACGGTGCCCCACTGGGCTCCCAGGCCCTGGTATTAAGAAAAAAAGAGAAAGAAAAGTAAACAGAAAACTTCCCATCAATGAATTCATTGAGCAGCCGCTCACACGCTGAGGTGCTGCTGCCGGCGCGGTGCTGGGGACAAGGACAGCGCAGGAGATGCGTGTCCAGCACCAGCCCCATCGCCGCCCCGCGGGGACGAAGCCTTCAGAGCTTCCCAGGGAGCCTTGATGGTGGGTTTCAGCCTAATCGGGCTGTGTGCCCGCGCCCCCCCCCCCCCCCCCCCCCAAAACTTCGGTGCCCCCAGAAAGCCCCCCAGCCCAAAGGGGTTAGCCTGCTGCTACCTCCCCTCTCCAGCAACCGCCCCCGAGAGCCGGGGACACAGCGAGCTCCAGGACCTCCCCACCGCCCGCTCGGCTCGGCAGCACCCGCTCTCACTGGCCCTCGCGGGTGGTTAATCAGAGGGACATTTAACAGGAGTATGCCGATCTCATTTCTCCAGCCAAACGAGCCCGGGGTGAGCACCACAAGTGTGTCATTTCATTTCACAACCACGTTTTTTTCGGGTCCGCCACCACTCCAAATGTCACGGCGGCATTGGTTACACCTCGCGGCCGCTCGTGCCGCAAACAGTCAGGATGATAAAAACAATCTAGCCTGGCTCGACGGACAATTAACAGGAAAATGAAGTTTGGATTAGCGCCGTTAGAAACAATAACCCAGTAATTAGCTTTTGCAACCACGAAACAGCCTACCGCTGCTCTCTGAAAGACTAGCGTAATTTATGATTTTCACAGCACACGAGGATATAAAGGGAATGGCAGCAAGCCGCAAAGAAGTTTTAACTGGGATTTAAAGGGGAAGAAAAAGTCACCAGTAGGAAAGAAAAATAATTCCTAGGCCTTTGTAAACAAATATACCCCATATAGAGGGCAAAAATACTCTCCGTTACCCAGCAGAGACTCCTTCCCCCTGGGAGGGATGCTGTGCAGGATATGGAGCCAGAGCTCTGCCATCCCTCAGGAAGGGGCTGCATGACCCTGGCCCCACAGCGCGCCACAGTGGGATTTTTCCACTCCCCATGGAACACCATCAGGCTTTGAGGTGCTCGGCAGAAGCTGCTCACGCACTGTCCCATCGGCAAATGGGGAAGATGCAGCAACAGGAGGTGACGCACCATGTTAGGGAACCAGCGGCGGGCTCGGACGGTGCCTCTTCCCCAGCAGAGGCAGGAAAAGGGGGCCATCCCACAGCTACGCTTACGCAAGGGCAAACCCTGGAGGCAGCGGGGACGTCACACATGTGCCGGCAAACGGGACATGCGATGGGGCTTCTCCAAGAGGGAATGGATGTGGATTTATGAGTCGGTGCTCAGCCCCGTACCGAATCACCCCCAAGAGCCCGCCCCACGCGGGTACTCTGTACATAAATCTGGATCTCGCACAAACTTTCAGCTCAGCGTTTCTGTACATCTTAATAATTTCCAGATTTTTTCCACCTCCCCTGCATGAGGGATGTGCTTCACTTTCAGCAGCCTAACAAAGAAAGTTTTAACTCTAGGGCTAAGAAAAAAAAAAAAAAGGCAGGGAAACTAAAATTCACTATTTTTGTTTAGTCTAGTTTGGAGAATTAACATTACACTGGGGTACTCTTGGGTCAAGCCGAGCAGTCAAAGCCACTAGAACCCCGGACGGCTGAGATGGGGAGTGAAAAGCCTCTTATACCCAGCGCAACAAAACGGGCTGTCAGCTCTCAGCACCAGGATGTCTCAAAAACCCCACGGCTCACAGCTTTCCAGGGAAACCAGGGCTATTTTGAGGAAAGCAGAATGCGCACATATTCACAATGCACAAAACCCCATTTTACCACCCAAAGACAAGGCAACTTTGTCTTGCCAGCAACGTGCGATTCACAGTTAGCTGAGATTCGATTACCTTGGGGAGGCCACGGCGTTCATGCCTCGGCAAGCCAAAACCAGCGCTCCTCTAACAGAGCAATCTGTATTCGCCTGGTCCTGCCGCAAAGGCAGCAGAAGAAACGTTATAAGCATATTTAAAAAAACCATTAGATCACTGACAAAAGTGGGGTGGGGATAATGGGGTCAGAAGCTGCTCAGCGTGTTCTCAGACTGTAAGAGGAGAAGGTACGGGAGAGCAGAGTCGTCTGCCAGAGTTTCTTGCAACTCATCACTTCGGTTTGTCCCCAAAACACCTGATAACACCCGGTGCCGGGCAGCTTTTACTGTCCTGCGTGGGGTGGAGAACCCAGCCACCCTCGGAGACCCTGGCAAGGGCGGCGTCATGGTACAGCTCACCCGCTACATCATTGAAAGCACATTCGAGACCAACACTACAGAATGCATCCAACCTGCAGGCGGTCTGCAGTGTCCTTCAGCTGACAGACGGGGCTTCCAAAGCTACCGCGTCTCCAGCCTCACCACTAATGGCAGTGACACCTTGGGTACTGCCTGCCCAGCACCGCGTCCTACTGCCCTCACCCCTGCAATGAGCCCTCTGCAGAGAACCTGTCGCCATGACCATCGGCCTCTTCGCACGACAGTCACAGCAGCACCCGTGTACGCTCTCCCACAACACCCAGCCAAGTGTCGGGCTCCAGCTCTACCAGCTGGTCGTGATCCTGCAGCAGGAAACACCGAGCAGCGACGCTCCCCTGGGACTTGCTGACAACCAGGCTCCCCAGAGTCAGGGACACTTTTAGCCTCGGTGCCCATACGCCCCATTCACGATGACAGCACCCTTTTGGTAGGTCCTACAGATGTGTCAAATGAAGGGACAACCCCAACTCCAAAAAGCGTCCCAGGGATTACAGTAGGGTCCTTGAACTGGAGCTGCCACATTTAATTTCTGGCCACTGGAGGTTGTTTCTTAACTGTCCGGTGACTTGCTTTGAATGTAAAATGAGGGTTATGCCCCCACGGAGGCCTGGGAGGGGTGAGGGAATGGCAAGGTGTGATGAGCTTGTGAGCTTTGCAGATTTGGGACAAAGGCATCAGAACATGCTTTCAGCACTCAAAACAACTTCCTCATAAGGGAGAAGGGTGATTTCTGGACCCAGGTTAAGCACCCGCCCATGCAAAAAGTCCCTCTTGTCCTGTAACTTGCCCCTTTGTCCCTTGACATGCCTTCTGGGCAAGCCACTGCCACATCTCCTTTTGAGCCCTACAGCCACTCCCTGACCCAGATGCTTCGTTCGCAGATACGGCAGGGTCATTTGGTCAAGCCTCCCCGAAGACATCTGCTCCAGAACTAGGTACCTACAACAACCCCAGCCCAGGGTCCTACTGTAAACAGCTGAGCACCACGACACGCATCACCCCTGCACTGTGCTCCGTGCATCCCCTCCCAGCACAGCCAGCAAACCCACCACCGCCCCCAGTAAGACACCAACTGGAGAGGCAGCAGGATCACGCACGAGGCCCAACACCGCATCTGGGGGTTGACCTCTGCCTTCCATGGTGTCCAGCTGGCAAAGGACCCGGTGGCTTCTCAAAATGTCTGTGTGAGGTCGGAGGTGGTTTGTTGGCTGCACGTTGTGTTTCTCCCAGTTACTGCAGGGACCCCGGACGCTGGTGGTCTCGTGCACCCTCCTGCCCTCTGCACGTGGTGTGAGCCTGGTCTTTCCAGGGATGGAGGTGCGTTAGACTATAAAGCATTTGGATGCAAACCCAAAGGCACATGGTGTGTGACACACACGTCTAAAACGTCACCACAGAGCAAAGGTGACACACACGTCTAAAACGTCACCACAGAGCAAAGGCTGCCAGTCTGGGGAGAAGCCTGAAAAGTGCTGATACATTAAAAAAAAAAACAAAACCACAACAAAAAACCCACAAAACCCACAAAATCCCACCCTGAGAGAGAGAAACAGCCACAGGTGCTGCGCAGCGTCAAAGCCTATTTTAAACCAGCCAAACATTAACGTCAGCTGCTCCAGGGCCTGGCTTGAGATCCTGACTTCAAGTGCAAAGCACCCGGGCCAGGCTCGGCTCATCGCGCCGCTCGCCGGTACCCCTGAACCCCCGACGTGAACGGCTCTATCACAGTGCGATCTAAAGGAGAATACATTACCCCATCACATTTCTTTTCCAAACTACTTTTGCACCCCTGTTTTAGAAACCCACGTTTCTCTTTGCAGAGCAGCCTGCTCGCAACAGAAGAACAATGTTCTGGGGACAGCTTGTTTGGGTTTTATTTGTTCCCTCCTTGCAATGTCTGGAGAGCATCTTTGGCCTCCCACGTAAATTCCAAGTTTCATTTATTAAATACCTCACTGGCATTTTCTTTTCACTTTCACACTGCTCGTTTAATATTACATTTGACATTCTAAGCTTTACGGATGGCAACAGAGGCAGAATGGGTGGGCTAAAAATAGCCTGCCGGGGAGACGGGAGGCTAGAAATAGGCTGGTGAACAACAGCAGCCCCGCTACCCTTTGCTTGCCCCCGCGCTTTCGGAAATGACAGCGTTCAGGAGATGAGAAAGAGGGAGCTCTGGGCAAGTCGGTGCCTGTGGAGCCGTGGATGCCCCAGCCGAGCAGCGCGGGGATGGGGACAGGAATGGGGTGTCCGTGTCCCAGCTCACCAAGTGTCTGCAAACCCCATTGCCCCAAGCTGGGGCTGCGAGAACCTGTCCTCAGCTCAGCGCCAGAGGGGGACATGTTAAAAACGAAGCAGGAGCGGTCAAGTCTCCAAGGACGTCTGCGCCTAACTCTGACCCCCGGCCAGCTGTGTGTCACCGCCAGCCATCTGCACCAGCTCACTGTCACACAGGCGTGCACAAGCTCTCCTGCCCCTGCATGGGTTTGGTAATTAATCTGCAGACACATCAGCAACACGATGAGTCAGTCCCAAGACAGGATCATGTCTCATCTCCTCCCTCGTGGGCTGCTTTTAAAATTAGTGCTGCAGAAGAAGTGACAAGAAGAGAACGCTCAAAGCATCCTGGCATCTGGATCGTGCACCAAGCAGGCACAGAGAGCCGCCAAGAATATCTTTTAACTACGACAAAACACCAACAGCCTACACTGTTCCTTTTGCTCTTTGCGATGTTCCCCGAGTGTTTAGCGCCCTGTCCCATCCTCCATGTTCCCTGCACTCCTGTTACCTTCCCGTGCAGCCTTTCACCTGGGAAGAAACCCTCCAGCGGCCCTCCCACCACCCCTCCCCTAGCAGGGCTCTGCCAACAGCCGGGTGGGATCCGTACAGCGCAGGAGAGGCACCAAACAACGCGCTCTGCCCCACTGCCGCTTTCACCGGGACACACCAGCACCCTGCTGCTCCTTCCAGCACCTCTGCAGGGCCACAATGGGCAGGGTGGATCTGCGCCAGAGAAAAAACCCTTGTGTAAAATAACTAAACCTACGGAGTACGATGTGACACGCACCCACCCGCGATGAAGCCGTGGGAAAATCCTGGAGTGTGGCACCGCAGCTCTTCCCTCCCCATTGACAAGTCTTACCTAAATTTACATCCCAAGCGTTTCTAATTTGTCGCTGGGTCTGTCGTCTGGATGCTGGGGTGGGGGCGGTTGTGGCTCATTCTTTTTGTTTTGTTTTAAGGCAGATTAATCAGCGTTTAGTAACCACAGAGCAGAATGAGCCTCCCCCACAACCCACACGTGTCTCAGGCGAGGCACGGCTGGTGGCAGGCAGGAAAGCCCGGGAGCAGGAGGAGGGTGCTGGGGAAGCGGCGAGATGCTGGGACAGGGCAGAGGCAAAGCCCGTGGCGCCCAGAGGCTCACCGCTGGGCAAGGGGAACAGCCCCGGCCCCGCCATCCCGCCGCTCACTTTGCCAAGGGGACCCTCACTTTTATTTCAGATGCACGTTGCAGTGAGGAACAATATGCAGAATATTATTTCAGTGCCCTGGGAAAAATTAGCAAGTCAAATATTGAATCAGGCCTCCAGCATATGCCAAGGAGATTGCTTTGATCTTATCCACACTAAAAGCTCTATTATTGAATTTAAAGTCTGTGAACACATATCAGACCAATATACAATGCATATCTGAATACGCATTTGAGAAGCAAAGGATGTTTTGACAAAGGGAAAAAGAATATTTTAGCTGAAAATATCAAAGTTGCTGCATCAATTGAAACACAAATGCCCTTTTTCATCCGGCTCAGTGGCTTTACTGACAGGGCAACCCGCAACCTGGGACCTGACCGTCGTTCAGGAGAAACTTCACCCGGGTCTGGCTCCTGGCTTGGGCCTGGGTGGAAAGCGATTGCGGCTCGATGGCGGAGAGCCGCAACTTCCCCGGGGACAGGTCCAGCGGGCAGCAGCAACATCAGAGCGGCCCCAGGACTTGGGAGCTCGCCCAGAGCAGCTACTTTGGGAACACAAGGTCTGTAGCAGCCACCCCAGTCCACTTCCCTCCCCAAACCCCCCAGCGCAGCCCTTCGGCACCTGCTGCGGCTCTTCCCAGGAGCAGGGCAGGAGAAGAAGGGCTTTTCCAAGGCTGGCCAAGATGCTGGGCAGGTTGATTCACACCATCTTCAGCCCTTTGGCTTCCCACACCAAAACCTGCTCCGGGGCAGCTGCCTGAGCCCGCAGACAACGCCTGCGCTCATGGGGGGACGGACACCCATCCTGCTGGCGGGGGGACGGGGGCAGGGTCCAAGCAAGCCATGGTCAGGGCTCAGCAGCCTGTTCCCATGACACCTCCGCCAGACACGGTGTGCCCAGCACCCAACCAGCCTCCAATGAATTAACCAATTAATTAACTGGGAGAAGGTTGTCCCAAAGGGCCTCCACCCACACCTGCCTCCTGTCTGTGACAGAGGGGGAGAGCTCGCTGCCACCGACACGCGCTGCGGAACAGAATCAACTCACCATTTTATTATTGATTTCGTGGAAATGAATTTCACAGACTTTTTCCACCACGTCTTCATTTTCAAAAGTTACGAAGCCAAATCCTGTTTAATAAAGAAACAAAAAAGGGGAGGGGGAAAGGAAAATATTAGTCAAGTTAAACAATGTCCTTCTAATAAAGCGTGACTTAGCCATTGGGACTTCGGAAAACTTCCATAAAAATCTGCACGTGTAAATACACCTGCTGCCTATGGAGCTGTTAGAGACTAATGGAGGGAAGAAGCATTGTCTCGGGGAAAATTAATACGGTTCTTTTCCAGCTCTTCCATAGGATTTAATGGAGAATTAAAACCTCCTTATGGATTTTTTGATCCATCCTGCAGAATTTAATGGATAGTTACACCCTGGTTACATGATGGCTCAGAAACTCCAATAAGGCTGTATTTTCTTTTACACCTTATAGGTTTTTAAGAGCAATCTCTACAAAATCCAATTATATTCCTATGGAACCATATTGATTTTATCTCTTGTTTAATTCCACGGGACTTCTCCATTAGAGCTGACTCATTACACCACCCAAAAAAATACAAATCCGGGAAGACAGAAGATGATTCCTCATTTACCCCTACTAAGGAAAAAAAGCACCAATGCTTCCCCAAACACGCAGCGGCAATTTGTGTCTCCATTCGCTTTGAGAAACCACCACCCGTCCCCGCTGCGTCCCGTGCGGATGCAGCCAGCCCCGTGGGTCAGCCGGGCTCCGGAGGTGGTTATTTGTCCCTTTCTTCCTGAATTATTTCCTCTAATACCTCATCAGGACATCCTGAGGCCTCCAAGAAACCATTACGTTTAAGGCTTCTGATCTAATCATTCCTCTCTTCGCCGCTGCTGCTTCAAAGGACCCGCGGATTCGGGCTGGTTTGGGGCCGTTTGATGCCTGCTGCCCGCCCGTAGCTCTACACCGTATTTGCTCTGCTGCGGCCACGCGGCTGCGGAGACACCACACGAGCAAAATCTGGCAGCCCCCCACAGCTATACACAGTCATGTTCCCTGCTCATTCCTTAGGAAAAAAAAAAAAAATAGAATCAAGCTAACAAACAAAAAACAATCTAACAATCTTACGTGCCACATTTCTGGCAAAGGCTTGATGAGTCAACATCGACACCAATTAAGCTAATGAAAGCTTAAAAATGTAACAACAGGATGAGCTTCATCCTCCAAACTGCACTGAAAACTCTGCTGGACTCAACGCTGGTGAAACGGCACGTGAAACGCCTTCGTGGCGCGGGGCTGTGAGCCAGAGCGGCCGCAGCCAGGGCAGCCCCAGCAGCAGCCCTCGACCCTGGAAGGAGGAGGGAGGGGAAATCAAGGCTGCCCGGTGTTTTTTCCATGAATGGTTTTGCCCAGCGAGCATCCCTCCGCTCAGCCACGCACGGCAGCAGTTTTGTCTTTGCTGACTCCGCCTGCCGGCGGCCGCGTGTCCGTCCGTCCCGCACTGCCCATCCCGACCCCAGCTGTTTGGGAATCATAGAATCTTCATGGTTGGAAAGGACCTTTGAGATCATGGAGTCCAACCATACACGCACAAAAAACCCCTACAATCTCTGCCACTAGAGCATGCCCTGAAGTGCCAAATCCACATGTTTCTTAAATACCTCCAGGGATGGTGACTCAGCCACCTCCCTGGGCAGGCTGCTCCAGTGCCTCACCACTCTTTCAGTAAAGAAACTCTTTCAGGAACACCGCAGTGACGCCTCATCTTGGCCCCACTTTGCTACTGACACTTCCCACCTGCAATGAGACCTTCCTGCTCTCCCGCCAGCGGTGCTGGGTGCCGTGGTCGTGTCCTGCCGGTCCCAAGTGCCACCCCCAACCCGCTCCCTCTGCCGGAGCAGGCAGGGTCTGTGCTGGGGTCCCAAATATCCTTTCAAACAGACACTAGCTGTGGGGCACAGCTGAAGATATTAAAACAATACGGGCTTTGGCAACCTCCAGGTAACAAGATACATCTCGCAGGCTGCAGCTGAAGCTGTACAGTGCATTTGCTGGCTACCGCACCGCCCGAGGCTGGGTCTGAGCAGCTCCCAGCCGGCTTGTTTGGGAATGCACAGTACACGTAGCAAGGGTCCATCCCTATCTGGACTCTCTTCTTGGGGGAAAAACCACCAGAAATGGTTTCTAGATCTCCTCCAAGGCATAACACATCATCCGACAGCACATTGCACAAAACCCAGCGCTCAGAATGCTGTTTTACTTTGCACTTAAAGCATGTAGCAGCTTGAAGTATTTTACTTAAGTCTTTCATTTGCCTTCTAAATTACTCCATTTAAATCTACCTTAAACAGACCTGTAGTTAAAACTAAAATTTTTGTGGTTAACTGGCTGAATACGGCATCCCAGGAATCCCACGCCGGGCAGTTCCCGGAGCCGGGAGCAGCGCGCCGCCAGGGACCAGCTCTGCCCAGCGCAATGAGACGGCCAGTCCGGGCCTACAAGTCATTAATTGTTTGAGCACCAGCAACATCTTCATCGTTAGTGACTCATTAGCGAGTACTGCGGTTGAGGATTTCTCTTTCAACTTTTGTCAGGTCTGGCTGCCAGGATGGAGGAGAGGGAGGGAATTTGGAGGAGATTAGCCTTAATATGCATAACACCGCAAGAAAGCCCACCGCAGTCATTACACATTTGGACTCGGAAACAAGTTTCCCATTCTCATCCCACTCCATATGGCTTAGACACAGGTTTATCAAGAAATGATTTGTCTGATTAAATCAGACAGCCACCCAGCTTTCTGCATTTACAGATTTTATAACAAGAATAAACCAACAATCTATAGGTGTCAGCACTCATTTGCAGGTTTTTAGAAGATCCATGCCGTTTGGCGCAGGCCAGTCTGGCTCGGCAGGACAAACCAGACGGGACTGGGGCTGTAAGAAAACCCACCACCACCGTTATTCCTTCCCCTGCAGAGGCGGAGGACGGGCAGGACGGGCAGCTCCAGCGTGCCGGGCCCAGAGCCCAGGCAGGGCACTCGATCCGCACCTAAAGGCTCCCTGTATTTCACCTTTACCATCACCGACATCTTTAACTGACTGGGAAGCAACCAGAGGATTTTATGCTGCACGCGTACAGGCACTTAAAATCCATAGGCTGCTATTCGAAAGATGCTATCGCTCCTCGAATGAACAATCCCCAAGAGATCGTATGTCCCAGAATTAAAAACTTCATAAAAGTGACGGGTAATGGGTCCTTTTTTTTTGTTTCAGTTTTTGAATATCAGATTCCAACTTTTAATAATTATACACACAAAAAAATAAAACTGCATGCATGCCTTATTAGTTAGCATAATGAATACACGCTCATTTTTAAATCACCAGAACTCTCAGAAACCTTCCTGGACTCAATAGACAATTATTTCTTCTGAGAGGTACTAAGAGTCAACAAAAAAATGGTTCTCGGAAAGTGTATGAAAAAGATTAACACAAAACAAAGAAGGCTGTTTAAAATGGTGACATAAATAGGATTCCGGTTGTCAAGGAGCACACATTTTAAAATGAAATTATACCGCATCCTTCTGAATGAAGCTATTATTGGAAGCTAACAAGCTCTATTTAAGAGATAAGCATTTAACAGAGTCAAACGGTTGGGTTTTTTATTCAAATGAATAAAACTGAATATTCATTTGAATAATCTTTTCTGTAAAAGAAAAGACAAAGAAGAGGGGAAAAATAAAGTAAGAGGCAAACAGATGCCCCCAAACGAGAGGCTGCGAGCCAAATGCATCACTAAAGGAAGCTGAGACAAGTATTCATGACCTTCAGGTGAAAACACCCCCCTTCAGCATCTGCTCAGAAGAAGGAGTCATCTCCCTGCATTCACGGCTGGGTAACAGGCACTGACAGGTGCTGCAGGACGCGCGGGGGGATCTCCCGAGCCCGGGGCTGGGAGTAAACCGGTGCCTGGAAAGCCCAGCAATTCACAGAATCACAACAGGGTTAGAGTTGGAAGGGACCTTACAGATCATCTAGTTCCATGCTACCTCTGCTCAGGGTCTCTCTTCCTCCAGATGCCCAACGGCCGATGGCCTCAGGAGCGGCACCTCCCAGCGTGGCAGCCCTGCCGAGGGGCCAGGCGTTTCCCTTGGGCCAGCCATTCCAGAGAAGTGCCGGAAGATTTCTCAGCCCATCACGCCCAAATCACCTTCCTTCCTACCTCCCCAGGCGCACACCAACATGGAGACACTCAGGACATCTAGGAAACCATCCTGTTCAATCTCCATGGCCGTGCTCACGGCTGCTCTGCAGTTTCCATTCGTATGGTCTGCAGAGACATGGAGATGCCAAAGTCTCATTTCAGAGGGATGGTGATGAAGGCTGGGGCTCCAGGCTCTTGAGGAGGACAGCAGAAGTGCCAGCCGGGGAGGTCCCTGGCAGCAGGTTTTGGTGAGAGGACAGTTCACTTCCAGCACCCATGGCGCTGAGCGGGCAGTCGGTCTGCTCCTGCCCACCGGGGACTGCACAGGAGGCCACTTCTCCAGGTGGCTTATTTTATTCGCTGGGACTCTCTGCATCCGCTAATTAGAAGCTGAAACGTTTGGGGGTCAATGAGCAGAGGGTGCAGCTGCCTCCAGCTGAAGTGGGGGGCACCCAGCACCCCCGCGGAGCAGGTCCCGTTCGGGCTGGCTGACAGAACCGGGACTCACTAAAGGGGATTTTTTTCACCAGGAAACAGATAGGAGCGTGTTATTGACAGGGGAGGGAAAATCCGGCGAAATACATTTCTTAGTGCAAGGCAAGACAGTCTCAAGTATCCAAATAACCCTGAGTTCCCCTGGAAACGTTCCCAATGTGCCTGCAGATGCCAGCCCAGACGCTTGATGTCTGACAGCCCAGGACACATCCTCCGACACAGCAGAGAGTCTCCTTTGATCCAGAGCCGCCTTCAGCCAAGGAGCTGCCCCGCTCTGTGGGTGCCCGGCTCCGAGCAGCAAAGCAGAGCTCGGCTGCAGCACGTTCTGCCACAGCTTTCCACAAACACGAGAAACACTGTGCGGAGAAAGTGACTGAAACCATAAAAAGATTAAAATAATTTTTTAAAAATCGGTAGAAGCCATAAATAATATTAAGAAGCCGTACTGAAGATACCAAATGTCAGTGCTCCTGTGTTCTGCATTTTGTTTTTTTCACACTCAAACCAACTATATTTCACACCTTTGTCGTCACTTGAGAGGTTTTATGTCAACCTCGGTAAAATATAGCTGAGATGACGACACCATTGCTATGAAATATATCTACTTTCTCTTGCTAGTTGGCAGCAACTTTTCCACTGCCCGGGTTTTATCTGTGTGTACAGCGATATATATTGCAGCTGCGTTTGCACACACAGAGGACGTCACTCGTCAGCAGAATTACACGAAAGCAGCTTAGCGGGTTAAAGGTCTCGCTCTGTCAAGCCCGTGCACGCGTTACAACCAGGAAAACAAGGTGATTGCATCCCGACCCAGAAAGGTTAAAGCCAGGCTCACGCTGGGGTTAGTCCCGGAGGGATCTGAGCGGCAAACCGGGACCCCCCGCAGCCAGGGCAGCGTCAGGGCTGCCGGCACCTCCATCACCAGCTCGCAGCCCGGCACCCCAGCCAAAAGCCCCTTCCCCCGAGGCACACACTGCTGCCCACCGCTGCTCTGGGAGGAGGCTCCTCAGCCACCGGGAAAGATGTTCTGGGGGCTGAAGGCACTGGAAGGAGAGCCGGGGGAGCCTGTTCCAACTCCCAGGCTGTCTCGGGGTCACCCGATGATGCGGAGCAAGTCACTTCATCGCATCTGCCTCTGCAGTGCTGCTCCTCACCCAGGCTGTGCCTGTACGGGCTGGCGAGATGCGGGGTCCCTGCAGCTGGGACTGCCTCTTACTGCACTTACAGCACGCCAACGCGCCAGAGAGCTCCTTAAAGGGTTCTGGGAAGTAAGTAATCACCGAGGCTCTTTTGTGCCTGCACAATAATCCCAAAGACCAAGGGCAGGAGACAAGAGCATGAAGAGGAGCAAGGAAGAGATTTCCGTGGTCCGCATCATGCCAATAAGTGATGCAGGCTCTGCTTGAATCTCACTCCCGCTGCTAGGCAAGAATTACCCGACGGTCGCCCGCTGGTGCTCTCATTATTGCAGGATCAGTCTCCTCTTACACAGGGACCGCAGTCCCGCGGCACCGTCCTGCTCCGGACTCCCGACCCAGCCAGCACGGTGCGAGCGCGGAGCGTGTCCCCGGGTCCGCACGGTGCCACCAGCGCTGGCGCTGCCTGACCAGCGGCTGCGCTGACAGCTGGGAACATCCAGCCTGACACCCGCAGCAGCACGCAGGGTCGTAAGGAGGAAATATGAGCCCAGGCTGCCTTCCCCCTTTGCGCTAGGTCGCAGTACCTGTCTGCGCTTTTGGGTCTGCCACAGGCCTCTGCTCTTCTCCCCACATTTAAGTTAATTCAGCTTCGAATCACAGAGAAAGGTCCAGTCCTGCTGTGGCATTATTTATGCACCTGCTTTCTTGTTTATACCCATAGTTTTGGCAGCTGGTCCTGCAAACCGTAATAAAATGCCTTTCAAAAAGTAAAAAAAATTAAAAATGAAGAAATGTGACCAGACAAGCCAGGCAAAATAACATTAAAGCCCGTGTCAATTAATTTTTCCTCTTCTTGATAAACGAGCCCCATTCCATCCATTAATAATGAGGGAAGAAACAAGAAAAGTTGACACTAGTTTAATTTATTTTCTCAACTTGCCTGGCCATATTTCTCCCTGTTGCAAAGCTTTCTAGTGCTGCTGGGAATTGCAAGTGGCTCCCACACAGTCGATGCATAGATTGGTGTGAATCAATACCGCTCCGCTTTATTCACACATCCCTTGTAATCAGAGCGGAAAAAGTTACTTAGTAAACTACGGCGCATCCCAGACTGCCACGCCACCTTATAAAAATAATAATACTGATAATTATAATAATAAAAATAATAACAACCACCACCACCTGCAGGGGAGGGGGGCAGATGGGGACACAAAACCGAGACCTGTAATTGCTGTCACTGAATCTCATCTTTGCAGACAAACAAAATGACCCAAGCCAAGTGGCCGGGACATTTTAATTGCTCAGACAGCGACCCACGGATGTTTCTAACTTCTTGCTGTCTGCGAAGGTAATTCAAGTCATTACCCGGAGAGTCTGGGAACAGGGACCTGTGGGTTAATCCTGCCTCTAAGAAAAGCCATTTGTTTGTTAGTGCCAGAACCCAACAGCCAGGACTCAGCCCCGACTCTGCCGCCTCCTGATGCTGTGCCTTTGGAGAAGCTGCTTAAATCTTCCTTGTGGTCCAGAACCCACGTTTCTCCCCCCACCGCCACCACCTTCTAGTCCCTTCCACAAAGTTTTCATCTGATGTACTGCAACCCAGCTCATTAAAGCTCAAAATTGTCTAGGATAAAACCCGTCAATTCTAACTTGTTGTTTCCTATTCTTCCGATTTCCTGTGCTGCAAACATATGAAAGGAGAGGTTTTGGTTGCCAAAGAAGTAACTCTCTCCAGACTCACAGAATACAGCCTTAGAATGAGACACACGCTGCTCAGATTTTACCTCCTTCCCTCTAAGGAGGGGTTTGCCGGGAAGAGCCGTGGCCACACCTGAAGGTCCCACCTGAAGGAATGTCCCACCTGAAGGCACCTCCTGCTCCGTGGAAAACATCATCTCACCTCACCCTCGTGACAGCCAGACTGGGAGAGGGATGCGCCAGGAGATGGAAGGGGAAAGAGAAGGTTAACACCTACGGTCTAGACTAGAAAATATCATCCTCATTTAACTGTAAAGTGTGCTCTCTAGCAGTGCTTCTGTGAATGACGCTCATCAAGACAGATGATTAGCCTGCACATCCATTTGGTGTTTATGTGCATCTTGGGTTGGGCACGGAAAATAGTCAGGTTCTCCTGGCAGGCACAGGCAGGTATTACTGCTGTTTAAAGCATCAATATATACTCCATGACATGAGAGTAAATTCTCAAAATTAAATCAGCTGACAACTGCCTTAGATCAAAACCTCCATGCAAGGTGCTGGCGTTTCAATACCAGCGCGGCAGGAGAGCAAAGAGCTGAGGTCAGCGGCACAGCTGGATAAAGGGCACCAGCAAGACACTCCTTCGCTTTTGTTCTGGAAAGCTGCAAGGCTCAGGCTCCTGCTCCATCCTCCCACGACGGCGTGGCATTTGCACAGGGAGCACCGCTCAGGAAAGAAAAAGGCACCTTGGGATGAGCGGCTGCTGTGCCAGGCGGCAGCCTGCCCCTCAAACAGGCCAAAATCCACCCAAACTGGTTCTGGGGAGTGATTTTCCCTGACGAGAGGATGAAGGGTACAGGGACCTGTCCCACTCTCAAATGACCCATTTTAACCAGAGATTTCCAGGCTGGGGGTGCATTGCCCTCCCCCTGTGGGGCCGGAGCCAGGACCCCAGTGACTGTGGCCAAAGCCCTTGCGGTGGCATCGGCCACCGGCACTGGCTGCGCAAGGGGAACCCTCCGTGTGTCACGCACCCCGCTAATGTAAGCGGTACCTGAACTTTGCGTAATAAATTTTTCATAACAACAAATCTTCATTAAAATTTTATTCTATTAACATTCTGAAATCAAACCAAAGCGCTGAGTACATAATGACTGAAACGCACACTACACGGCAACTTACAAAATGCCAGTTTTATCATATTGTTAATTAACAGAAACCATTAATGCATTCACAGATCATTTAGAAGCATTAGCGGTGACCTAAGAAAAATTGCATGTACGTGTGATACACTTACGTCTGCATTTTTTGCATCTGAATCTCCTACACAAATTCCCCCAAAGTTTGTTCCCCAATCAGCTTCTCCCCGTTGGAGACATGATGTCTCAACGGGCACATTTTTGTCAGCAGCTCAAGAATTAATGCGCGGGGCTGACATACGAGATACTGAAGGAGGAAGTTATCTCGGGCAGAGTTTGCTGTTTCATCCGTGTTTAGCTGCAGCTCCCCAGGAGCGCTGGGAGCAGGCCCACCCGTGCTCCTCAGCTTTTCACCACTCCCTTCGGTTCAGGTACGGATCTCCCAGCTCTCTAACGAGTCAGAAACGATGGGAGCGCAGCCGGGCGAGGGAAGCATGGCGTAAACTAACAGATTTCTTTTTGCCATCAAAGAAGAAAACCCCAAATGCTTCTGGAATTCAATTATCTGTCTACAATCAGAATGGGAACCTCGCGCTTCAAGCGAACCCTTCTGTCTGTTTGTCAGCGAGACCCGCCACACACAGAGCCAGTGGCAAACCTGAGCGCTGATTTCTGTCCCCGAAAGGAGCACCCTGCAGCCCCTCACCGTGCCACAAGGCAAAACTGCCAGCACCGCTCCGACACCGCTCGCCACCTTTCCTACAGCCAAAGGGTGAGACCTGCCCGCGGGGAGCTGGAGGTGGACCCTGGTCCCTGACCCCATCCCTGTCCCTGCCAGCCCCACATGGCAGAGGACAAGGAAAAGGGAAGCAGCAGCAAGTGGCCGCAGGAAGGCAGGGACGATGGCCACCACTCCCCAGGTGCCGGCCCCGGTCAGGCTGCCCCGGCAGAAGCGAGAGCTGCTCCCAACGTGCCTGCAGCGGCCGCTGCCCGCCAAGCACACAGTCCTGCCATCTTTATCTGTTTGCCTACAGGCGTCAAATATTCTCTGCCTGTCAATTCTTCCACAGTTTATTACCAAATTTCTAAAATATTACATTTTTTATTATATCCAAATTCACTTTATTGCATTTGACAATACAGATAATCACATACCATATGCTCTAATGTTTTGAAACCAATGCATGTTGACAGCAGTTTTTATTCATGATGCATAATTCTATCCAGGGCTGACAAAGGCGGCGCAGCACCGAGCCTGGTGTTACGGTTTTGTTGTTGGGGGGGATCCTTTTTTCCATTTCCTTTTCTTCATTTTAACAACAGATTTACAATACCGGGAGGAAAAATGCTTTGCTTTCAGTAGAAATAGGAAATTGGCTGAAAAGATGGGCTTATCAAAGAGATGTCTTCAAAATATTAATAACAGGTGGGGGTTGGTTATCATAATTATTTGCATTTGAAACTTGCTGCTAATGGGGTCAGGGAAGCATGACGGCTCACCGGCGGGTGTGGGCCGGACCCCATTCCTGCACACCCTGCCGCGGTCCCTCCTCTCTCAAACCCACTCCTCTTCCCGAGGGAGATGGTAGGAAGGGAAATGTGGGTACGCCTGGCGTGTCCCAGGATGGCCAGGAAGGGTCCCCACACGAAGGAGACGTCTGGGCAAGCACTACCTAAAAGAGTTTGAAAGCCACAGGTTCTCGGAAACAGCTCATCAACAGGGCAAAGCCCTACAGCCTTTGTCTAAACCCCATCGACTTGAACAAGATGTGAAATTAAACATATGTTTAAGGGCTTTCCCGAACAGCGTCCTCCATTCCTATCACTTCTTCCTGCCCTTCCTCGAATCATGAAAAGCACGGGCTGTAGGCAGAGCTGAAGTGACGAGCTGGAGAAGCCCCTCGTGCTCCCCCCACCTCCCCGAGCTGAAGGACCATGGAGACCATCGGTTCCTCGTTAAACTGCCGGGAGAGGAAAACCCCAAACAAACCCCAACTCCCAACCACGGCGTTCAGGCAAGAGATTCAACACCTTGAAAGATGGCAACACTGTGCAAACCAAACAGGATGCTATGTCTAAATTAAGCCGTAATGACCTGCTCTGAGGTCTTTATTAGCCAGGTAATGATCATTTAAGAGGAGGTTACTATCTTGAGCCAAGGGCACCTAATACCATTACTGAACTTGTTAAAACCTGCCAAGCAAGTCATTATTTCTGACATTATTTCTTTTTCTCTTAACACAGCTTTCTACCTTTCCCCTTGTGGTGCTCGGCCGTAAATCACGGGAGGTGGTGATCACGCAGACTCGGTGGCCCTTCCCCAGGAGGCCAAATTGAGCTCCTGCTCACCACGAGCAGGCTGAATACAAGACAAATACCCGACAAGAATAAAAAGCATGCTTTGAAAAACTCTGATCTCAAAAGGCCCACGGAGACAGGCCCCAGTAGAGCAGAAGCACATAGCAAGTAGTGGTCTTCACAGCCCGGTGGCCTCAAAGAGCCAGTGGGCCTTTGGAAGTCATTTACAGTTGGCATCCAAGGATATGCCACTTGGCGCTGCACGCGATTCACAGGCTGCACGGACCACCAGCATTTTGGCTGGGAAGAGAGGAGCTTAAACAACAGCCCAGCCCTGACAGATTTTTGGGGTGGTGAGAAAAACAGCAGCTTCGGAGTCCATGTGGGAGCTTGGGGCGAGCTCACCTGGGGACAGCCTGGCTGGTCAGAGGACGCCACTCAGACCTACCGCTTCCCCAGGCCAAGAGCTACCAGGTAGCCAGGCCACGGGCAGATTTACTGCGGACTTCGGGAAGGACAAGACATTGAGACATTTTCTTGCTTGCCCCAGTTACGCCCCCCCAGGAAAACAATACTTGCCCATCCTTGAGCTCTACGGATGCTCACGTAAGGAAAAGAAAAAACCCAAAGGAAGCACGCAGCTGCTCTACGACCTCCCAAAAAAACCTCTCCTCAGGCTTGCCCCCATCCCGACCTGCTCGCCTGGCCCAAAGCAGGGTCCCTCCGGCTGTTCTCTGCCTCCCGCCGGGGCGATGGCTCCCGGTGCCCGGATCCTGGCGACCCGAGCTGGAAAGGAGTGGAGGCGGCCACGTTTTACAGTAACCCAGCGTGGACAATATTATGAATGACACCCGCAAGCTGCCAGCTCAGGAACTCATTACTGTCAAGGTACAACATGGCTGGCTGCCAGGCCCCCAGCTTTCACACTCGCTATGCCAGAACATCCACACACAATTTAATTGCATTATAATTTCAAAAGTGCTTTTCAAACTGGAAAAAGGCATTCACTGATTAACCAGCGAAGAGCAAAATTGTTTATGAAATTGAATACAAAAAGCTACAGAAATGTAATTGGGTCGTTCTAGCACCTAATTTTCAAGCCGTTTTCCCACTTATTTAATCACGAGATACAAAAGGAACTAGTGAATTGACTTCATACTAATTAGATTACTCCCCGCGATACTCCAGGCCTGTATTCCAACTGGTTGATAGCGCTGCTTTAAAATGAAACAAAAAAATGTAGCAACAGCTTGTCTGGGGCCATAACGCATTTGTTTCCCATCAACCCTCTCTTACCAGAGGGCCATAAAATCCAGGCCAAATTCCCCTAACCTGCCGTAGCCAGTCACACAGAAACCGCTAATTGTCGTGGAAAGGAATGAGGAACGTTTGCAGAGGATGGTGGCTCCCCCTGGCGCGGGGCCGAGGGGGGGTGACAGCCCGCAGCTGCCCACCACGCCGAGCATCACCCCGGCATCCCACGGGCAGCCCTGGGAGAGCAGGGAGCGCCCGCAGCTGGAATCAGGACCAGGTGAAGGTGTCACAGGTGACGGAGGAGGAGAGGCTTCCCCAGTTGGCTGGGATGTAGGGATGGACATTCGGGTTCCCTGAGCAGGGATAGAATCGCAGAATGAGAGGGGTTGGAAGGGACCTCTGGAGATCATCTCCTCCAACCCCCTGCCAGAGCAGGGTCACCCAGAGCAGGTGGCACAGGAATGCGTCCAGGCGGGGTTGGAATGTCTCCAGAGACGGAGACTCCACCACCTCTCTGGGCAGCCTCTGCCAGGGCTCTGCCACCCTCAGGGTAAAGAAGTTCCTCCTCACGTTGAGATGGAACTTCCTATGGTCAAGTTTGTGCCTGCTACCTCCTGTCCTGTCACTGGGCACCACTGAGAAGAGCCTGGCCCCATCCTCCTGACACCCACCCTTGAAGTATTTATAAGCATTTATAAGGTCCCCCCTCAGTCGTCTTTTTTGCAGACTAAAAAGACCCAAATCCCTCAGCCTTTTTTCGTAAAAGAGATGTTCCGGTCCCCTCATCATCTCGGTAGCCCTTTGCTGTCCCCTCTCCAGCAGTTCCCTGTCCTTCTTGAACCGGGGAGCCCAGAACTGGACACAGCCCAGAACTGGACACGAGCAGGAGGAGTGCGTCTCTGCTCTCCCTCTTCGGCTGCTCCCAGACGGTCACAGGAAAACCCCAACACGGGGTTTTCCTCTGGGTCTGGCCAAGGGGGAGAATGTCCCTTCCAAAGCTGCCACGGAATTACTGCCGGGAACACCTAAGCTGTTTAAAAAATGTGGTGCAAGGTCACCTCCGGATAGAAAACGTTAGTAAATTTGTCAGCAGCAAACCGAGGGAGCGATGGGAGGAGTTGCGTGCAAAGACGTATTTCTGCACCCAAAACCAGTCTTTGCAGGGGAGCCCAGCCCGAGGGTCCCTGGCTGCCTGGTGCTCCGGCCACTCGCCAGAAGCCGGGGAGAAACAGCTCCGGCAAAAGGAGTCGAGGAGAGCTGGGGGCTGAACGTGCGTGAACCGCGCCATGCTCTGACTTCACCATCACTGCTTCAGGATGGCCACACACCCCCAGGTTTCAGCAAGGATACCAGGAGCTGTAGGCGCGTTATCTTATTTTAAATCAAGTCACTAAACTAAACAGGAGCATTTTACTGAGCCTCCGGTTTACTAACGACCGCTGTTATGAAGATACACGGGCAGACACGCACGCTCCTCCGCAGCGTACACTCGCAGAAGTTTCTTTAAAGCTGCCCAAGACCCACTCTGCACCTGATAGAATCTGCTCACAGCTTTTTTCACTAATTTTAAATTTTATTAGGTGCAACATAATTGATTATATAATCAAATGTAGAATGTACATTATCAAGATATTGTAGCACTTCACAGGCCATTTAATCAGCATATCTGGGACTGCGCCAAAATGAATTAGCTTGCATTAAATTTCAAGTACATATTATTGGTTGTATTTGTCTCCATGTTTAAGCAGGCGCTTGCTCTTACAAAAGAAATCTGAAATCCTTCAATTATAGAAATAGATTACTAAAAAAATGGAAGTACGCTTTCCCAGAGTTGCTTCTTCTGCGACAAAGAGCCCAGAAAAGCTCGCTCCCTGCCAGACAATCACTGCGACTGACAAGGGAGCAGAAGTTTTTAGTATTTATCGACTTCGCAAAAGCAGAGCATAAAACTATGAAGTGCCTTTCTATTTTGAGGATGCAGTTAACAAATCCAGGGAAAACAGAGAAGGAATGGGATGGTTTCTCCACCAGTACAGCCGTAGCCCTGCTCGTGGTGAAAGAGGAGGAACCAGAACATCTCCGCGCTGCACGTTTGCTGTGCACTTGTGAAGGGCTTTCCACCCCCACCCATCCACGTACCCACTGGAGTGCCGCTAGCCTCAGCGTGCCTTTGAGGGAGGAAGACGCTTATCATCCTCCTCCTCACCTCCAAGAAACAGAGCTGAAACAAAGTTCATGCAGATGGAGACCTCCCACCCTTGTGTCCCCCCTGAGACCCTTTGGTTGGGCTCTGCACTGCGCTGTGGCCGACCATCCTCAAGAGCGTGCATGAGCCACGTGTTTCCACGTGTCCCACTGCACCCAGAAGCACGAACAGCAGCTCCTCTTCCTCCTCCCAGACGTGCCCCAGCTGGGTGGGCTGAGGAGACATACCTGGCATGGCTCTGAGCAAGGAGAGCCCCTCCCACCATGCTGGCCCTTGCTCCAGCCGCGGTGGGAAGCTCCCACCAAGCTGAGCAGCCCCTGCTCAGTTCCCGTATCCTCAGAACCAACCAGTCCCTCCAAACAAAAAAAAGACATTTGCAAAGACAGGGATTTCTGCTTGATTTCAGCCAGCGGAGAAGCACGAGGCAGCTCCACGGTGAAGGAACGAAGCCAAAACCCGTCACCGACACTGCTCCTCTCCAACGCACCAGCCAAACCCAGAAACTTCTCCTTGTTCCTGCCTCCGAAATTTAATTACCGCCGCCGGAGAGATCAGGGGCGCAGCAGCTGCCAGAGGCGCCCCGAGAGAAATGACGTGTCTACAGAATTGACTTCGCAGGGGGAAATTTTTCAAGCGGCTGCGAGGCTGCGCTCAAGGTGACTCCTGCCTACCTGGGTAGTGCAGCAGCATCGCGACAGCCCAGGGCCGGGGGGCGACAGACCCACCGCGCTGGGCCGGTGTCCCCCCCAAAGCACCGTCATCTCGTGCCATCCTGGGCTCACTGGCCAGACGGTCCCTGGGGGGGACAAAGTCCTCCCTCCCAAACTGCAAGGATGCAGCGCAAAGCGAAGGACACTGCTGTCAACGTGCAGCCATCTTCTTTCCTCTCGTTAACACACACGCATCAGCCAAGATAAATGGGGAAGCGAAAGGCCACACTTTACACACGGAGGGACCCTCACTGCACAAAGTCCCCACTCTTCATCAATCTGCTTTTCAGAGCTGTGATTTATCTGCTGTATTTGCATCTCACCTCCAGGTCAAATGTTGCCGCCTGCAAAAACCAATGAAATACTCGACGGCGCCGTTTCTTACAGGTCTGCAGGTTTCACCCACCCGGGGCCGCATTCCACCGCGCTGCAAGCCCCGGCTGGGAAGGAGAGCGCGCACTCCCCGTTGCCCTGCTGACTCTGTATATCATAATGCAAAGGAATAAAGAATTAGGCACCAAACAGCAAAAAAACCCATTCAAGGAATTGAAATAAATACTGACTGGGGTCAAGGGAAATACCAGCAAAAATGAGAAGCTTAGCCTCAGGTTAAAATAATACCTTTGAGTTGAGCAGTATGACCCCTCCAGGCTATAGCTTCAGGCAGCACACAACATTCTTGGACATTATTAATATCCTTGGCCAGGACTCCATCCCTGCTGCTCACGCACCGTATCAGTATTTGCCTAAGCAAACAACATATACTACTGTGAGAAAGAGTGTCTGGCTATGACAGATGCTTTGAATATATGCACCATTTGTTCCTCTGGATACACATGTAAAGAGCAAAGTATTTGCTGAGCTATTCCTGGAAACCAGCTCCCACCACCGAGGAGAGGTCGGCACGCTGCAGCCTGGCCCGGGGGTGCGAGATACAGCCTCAAACATCCCTGCAAATGCTGACACAGCCACGTTTTTTCCCCCCTGTGCAGGGGTTAAAAAACAAGAAAAAAGTTCAAACGCCTCTGGTGTGCCATTCCCAGGAAAGCTCTGATCAGAAGACAGAGAGGAGAGGGGGGGAAATCGCCCTCTTTTAATATAAGCTCAAAGTCTGCTTTTTTGTTCAAGACCACAGGCACAGAGAGATAACATCAATTCCTTCAGTACATAAATGCTTATCAGAGCGAACAGGTTCAGCTTTAGCATGCACTTCAAGCAAATGATGAATTACATTAAGATAATCACTTTCTTACATATATATTTAGAGTTGGTATACGGGGGAAAAGGCCTCATCAATTACATTAACGCCATTTAGAAATTTGTGTCAGCTTTTACTTGACAACTTGAGAATCGCCTGTAGATTGAAGGGAGAGGGACTCGTCCCAAAGGCACCTTTACCGAGTAGGAAAGCGGCGGGTGGCGGTGTGGAGGGTGGCTTTTCCCCCCCCCTGCTGTCTCATCGCTCTGCCGCGCCGGGAGCGCCGGCATCTCTGTGGGGCGACAAGCTGTCGAGAGCCGAGACGCACGAAAATACGGCTGAATTGGCGGCGTTAGCAACGGCTGCAGAGCAGGCAGCACTGCTCCTCGGGACTCACACGAACAATGCTCACCTGTTTACTCCTCCGAGCACCGGCAACCCTATTTTTCCCTTTTCTTTTCCCCCGGCAACGTCTGTATCAAAAGGAGACAGACTTCTCTGAAAGACCCTGTGGTCAATTTGCAGGGCCCTTTATCGCAGAAAGCTGAGCTTTGATTTCAATGGCACTACACTTTTTTTTTAAAGGCACTATATAAAGAAGAAATCTTCAATCACCGTATATAGACTCTTTTCTTTCCCAGTATGCCAGATGCAACCTGCTGTGGAAATGCACAGTTTAGAAGTGGAAGGCAGGCAAGCAAAGGGCTCTAACAAGCACCTTACATCGGAAGAAAAACAAAGGCCGCATAATAAGGCTCTCCAAAAGAACTGACAAATAAATAAAAATATTATGTAGCCCATGCACTCACAGAATTAAACCCCTGCATGCTCCCCGAGGCTGGAAAACGTACTCTTGCCAAGAGAATGCAGCCAAAACACAACTTTGCTCTCACTTTTTTGGGGTTTTGTTGGTTTGTTTGAAGAATGCTACAAACCAAAGGATGCTTCTGGAAGCATCTGCTGCCCCGTGCTCCCAAAAATGCTCCAGGGCTCCCCTAACCGGAGGCAGGGCACTGCACGATGCTTCACACTCATCGAACCTTGTGGACACGATGCCTTTATGCCAGCACCTGTTCCCACCTCCCCACGGGGACCCCCCTCCCCAGGCCAACAGCACCCCGGGCCCGTCCAGCCCCTCCGGTGGTCCCCAGGGTCGGCTGCCTGTCGGCCTCGCAGGACCCTGCCCGCACACCCCAAAGGGTCTTTGGCAGAGCTCACACTCCCCGCTGGGCCAGCAGGCATTTCTGCAAGCTCCCTACGCACCAGACCCACTTCTCAGCCTTTCCTGCTGCTGGAGGAGGGTTTCTAATATCTTGCAAGGAGGTTCCCTTAATTAGCATTACCTAACGCAGCACAGGATCCCCGCCACGTCATGCTGGTGGCTGCTACACCAGCTCCTCATTAACATCATGGACACCCTCAGCCCCAGCGCCCCCCAAAGCCCCACACTCCCCTTCTGAAACTGGGCAAACCGCTTTGCTTTTACAGTAATAGTTCCGGATAGTCAGGAGTCGTCAGATTTTGGATATGTCCAGGGGGAAAAGGCTGACAGTGGACATTAAAAATATACATATAAAAGTTTTTAACATGGCATGTATCTTTTTTTGTAAGGGAGACACATGCTGACATCTGCTCACATGGAAAGCCGAAAGCCAGTACTGAGACACCAAGGAACGCTCAGTTCACGCACAGAGCAGAGCTGGTTTTGCGTCTCTGCTCATCCTCTCCCGTCTTCCCTGCTCCCCGTCTCCGCATGGACAGGAAATCGCATCCCGGAGGACCCAGCGTGAGGCTTCGGGCCACGGCGGGTGCAGTCGCTGTACGAGCAGCGCCCACGCACGCCCCGCCAGCTCGCCATCACGCTCCAGTGACCTGACACAAGCCCAGTGCCATCATCTTCGCCTAACCCGATCCGCGCGCTATTAAATTGTGGATGCTTTCTGCTTTTTCAGCTGTCTGTCTCGCAGAAAGAGCACGGCCAGGGCAAGTACACATTGCTTCAGCCTTAGCCGGAGAAGAGGAGCTAATCCATTTACCGGAATCGTTTGTTGATATTACCAATCTCCCGTTGAAGTGACCAGAGTAAACCTAACATATCTTAATCATTTTTTCCACTGTTGGAAGCGAGGCATGAAAAAAAAGCCAAGAGCGTATTTTGGGAGCGCTGCTGGAAAGATCCCATTGTTCTTTGCCGCATCAATAAAAGCAGTTTTGCTGTTTGATAGTATAAAGTGTTCAAGAATCAGAGGCAACAAAGGAGCAGAATCACCCTGGGAAAGAAAACTTTTAATAGGGACCACACAGAGCTGAACAGCTCTAGAAAACGGATCTGCAGGTAGTGGAAAACAAGACTGTGAGACAGGCACAACGCAGGCACAAGATCCAGAGCCCTTTGCTAATAATCACGCCTATAATTTCAGGAGGCTTTCTATCGTTCCTCAGATATGGTGGATGCTCTTCTTCCTCTGCAGCTGCTTTTGGAGACCGTGCATGGATAGACAAGGCAAAGGAGAGGTGTTCTCTTTGCTGAGCATCCAACCTCAAATAACCACAATTTTGTTATCACTGGGTGCCTTAATGCCGCCTCCTAACCTCCCTGATCGCCCGCTCAGGGTAACTACAGCCAAGCCATTCCCTGCTGCGGACGGTTCCCTTGAAATTTGCTCCCCACCGACTCCCTGCCTCGACTCGAGCACAAGCCCCCTCCCGAGGTCGGCTGCTCTGCCGAGCCCCAGGACGCCAGGGAATGGCACGTCAGAGGACGGGCCAACCAAACACCTACAGAACACCTACAGACCGATGGGTTTCTGCCAAAGCTCCCCTGAGAAGAGGGGGCCACGCTGCTTTTTCATCTGCCACCTTCAGAGGTGACCTTCCCCGGCAGCCTCCCTGCCGTTCGGATCCAGCCAAGCCCGGCTGCCGGGTGCGTACGCCCAGCGGTGCTTTATTAAAAGCCGCCTTCTCCTCCTCGCGTTTTTGGTGACATTGTTTTATGGATTTCCCCACGCGCTCAACCTTTGCTCAAACCATTGGGGAAAACGCTGAAATCTTTCTGCTTAAAAACAAAAGCGCCACAACCAGCAGTCACAGGCAAAGGAAAAGGTGAACTAATTAAACACACCGGAGCGTTCCCTGAAGCATTTTCACAGCCTGGGTGCTACCAGCCCAGACCTCAAGCTACCGCCTGCTGCGTTCCCCCCCCACGCTCACGCCCACCCCACCAGCCCCCATTTTCACCCACAGCGGGAGCAAAGACGCGCCACCTATTAGCAGCCAAAACCCCGCAGATCCAGGGTGCTCCTCGGGCGCGTGGAAGGCTCTCGACCTGAAGATGTGCCTGAAACCAGAAAGGTGCGGGGGGGAGGCACTGCCGGTACCATCACACCGGCAGAGCAGTTCAAATTAGAATACCCTTTGCTTCCTGGCTTTCAAAACAGACAAAGAAATTGCCTTTGGAGAAGCGGTGTTTATGCGATGACCTTTTCCTATTGTGTCTGCAGGCACTCGAGAACAAAGCTGTGGCAGAATCTCACCGCAACTTCTGGGCGATGGGAAACGCGGCCATTTAACCGCTGCTGTGGAAGTCGGGCAGTCGGTTCGGGGTTTGAGAGTTTTTTCGTTGGGGTTATTTTGCTGGATGCTCAACCAGTGCCGAAACCCACCGCGACAGCTCAGCCTGAATCCCGCCTGAGGCTCACACGCTCTTTCCAGCAACCGACTCAGAGTGTTTGCAGCACTCGGAGCTCTGAAGTGCCACTCTCAGACTTCTTGGCTAGTTCAGGTCACATTTTGTAAAGGGTAAAGCAATCTACAGGGCGCAGGGATCCGTGCGCACTCAAAGGGAACAGTAACTGCTCATGATACAGCTCAAGCACAAGGAAATGCAAGCCAGGTTTCTTGCAGACAGTTCCTCCCTCCAGATTTACGCTTGCCCAAGGATTTACGGTGTCAGAGCCGGGCACTGCCAGGACAAGGGCTTCTGCAGACCAAGTCCTTGCCCCTTCCAACTCATGGGCTGCAGCTGGAAAGCGCGGCTCCTGCTGCTGCCTCGACATTCCGCAGCCACCAAGCTCAGAAAGCCCTGTCTCCACACCCTGCTCCATGACCCTACAGTCACATTTCCACCTGGGAGACAACAAGGAAACTTTTTGGGGCACAGCATATACAAAAGCTGCCTGTCTCACTAAGTAAAGGCTGGCCATTCCCAGAAGACTACCAGAGGCACAGGAGAGCTGGGGAGCCCATCCCCATCCCTGTCTTGGTCCCTGCGGGAGGACGAGAGTTGAACGACCAGAGGATGGAGCTGCCAGTCCCCCACCTTGGTCATCCATTAACCCCCCCCACGACCTTGGGCAAATTCCTGGTTGGCAGGACCTTCGCTTCCCAGCCCAGAAAGGGAGGGATGCTCCTTGTAAAGCAATTGGGACGAAGGGACCTACAGTATATACGGAGGGGAAAAAAAAGAAAACCCAACAACCTAAGAAAAGCCTTGCAGCTCTGCGAGGCACAGTACAAAAGCCTTATTGCCAGTCAATGGGAACAGACTATTTATAGCTGAGGATCATTAACTGTATTAAAAAAGTTTGATGTTCTCTAACAATCTATGTCATTTCAAAACGCTGGCCTTCCCCCCCCGACGGCCGGCTGATAACTGGAGCGGCAGCGCTGAATAGAGGTAATTATACGCTAGTTCAATAGGCTGAGCCCGCGACCGCACCGAGCCCCGCTCTGAATGCGAGCGTGTCCTTTCCCCAGGGCTCTTATTTAAATATTATGCCAGCTCCCACAGCCTACCACGGGAAGAATGCTGCTATGTATATGCTCATAAAACTGCATAATTATGAATAATGCCTTGGTTTTTAACAAAATAAATCACCACGCACCAAAAAAGTGCTTATTCCAACCTAGTGCTGGAAGAGATTAAAATGCCAAGTGAAGTGAAGCATCCCTCTTCTGAAACACTGACGCTCACCGTCATTTTTTTCTTTCCGTTGGCCACGCCAGCTCCCTGATGTGGAGTAAGGGCAGGGCTGGCAGGACCACCGAAACGCCTGGAGCCCACCACCGTTAGAGGGAGGACGTGGACCAGAGGTGCTGAGCATCACCCAGAGCAGCGGTTCCTGGGCTCCTCTGGTATCGACCCCCAGACCTGGTATCCCTGGTACCAATCTTCCAGCCCTGGTCAGGACACGAGCAACAAGGCATGCTTGATTCTCATCCAGCTCAAAGTTTATCAGCTTGTAAAAAATGTACAAGCGAGAAACTACAGATAACGCGTTGCCGATTGTTATCACCAAGAATAAAGCTCTTGTGATATGACACATCGAACATACGCCTTTAAAGACTTAATGTTTTGATCCACTACACGATGCCACTGTCATTTCAGCCTGGTAAGACCAACATCCGCCTGACACCATGTTCCTTCCATCAGAGGATGCACACTTTATCCTTCGCCAGAGAGAGCAGGACTCGGAAATAACGCAGCCACCACGGAGGTTTCTGCACGGCTACCGCCCCAGCCAGGCGCTCACAGCAAACCACGACAATCATCTCCTTCAATAGGCTGAGCGACCAAGGGAACCGGTATAAAAAAGAAGCTATTGATTGTTTTTACTATTTCAACATCTGCTGAGCCCAGCTGATGCTATCTTCCTTCTGCCAGACCCCGCCAAATCCCCTGAGTCGCCCCCAGCCCCGTCAATCCAACTGGAAGCAGTTGCCATCCCAACACTGGCTGGCGGCTGCTGGGAAATACAGGCCATGAAGCTGAGTTTTAAACGGGTGAAATGGGTGTCACACACATCACAGGCAGGAGGTAATTGGCAGGAGGAAAGGAGCAGGACGGAAGGGGCAGGAGGGCTGCCTAATGAAAGCACTGGGATTCCCGACAGCCGTGTTCTCCTCTGCTCCGCAGGGAGGGCAGGGTGCGGGGAAGGCGGGACGGTGTTGGAAGCTCGCTGCCTGGCTGCACACTGTCTGCGGGGAGGATGAAAGGAAGTCTTTGGTCTCTTGGCTGTCAGTCTAGCATCCTTCACCGGCACTAATTTCACCGCACCATTTTGGAAGATGAAAGGCAGAGGGCCGATGGTCCTTTGCTTTCAATGGAAATCACCTCTTCCGCCTGAGCATCACGTTGCTTCTCCTACTTAACACAGGCTGGCACCCGCACACTGTTAAAATCCTTCAAGGAGCACCATGCAGCTGACAAAAGGGTACCAAGTCACACAGCAGACAGGCAAACCGAGGCACGGAGCTGCGCGGAGGTTTGAACCCGAGCGAACCAGCAGTGGGGCTGAATGCAGACCCTCGCGAGCTCCCTCCTGGCTGGCTGACGCAGCCATTGCACAGTAACTCATTAACTGGCTGCATTTTGACCAAAAAACGTCAGAACTCATCCACCAGGAACTCACAGCTCATGTACAGGTGGGCCAGAAAAAAATTTGGAAACCACCAGCAATGCTGAGCTCAGAAGCAAACTCCCAGCAAACTGAGCCCAAGACACGGTATATAATGATGTCCCTGCGCCTGGACCCGGGTGAAAGCTTTAGGCTTTGATTTGTACCATATCTCGGCTGAGAAAAACTGAGATTTCCCCCCACAGCATCAGCGAGAGTCTACAGCCAGGCTAGGCGACGGGCTGATGGCAGTGGGCAGAGCACCAGCACAGGGACGAGTGAGGTCGCAGCATAAACCAGGAGCTCCACGGCAGAAAACCCACTGGTGTCGGCACCACCCCAGGCCGGGGTCTGACATGCTCTTTGCTGAATGGTTCTGTATTTTCTTGGTTCTGTATTTTCTTGGTTCTGTATTTTCTTAGCGAGAGGCCAGACGCGCCAGTAACACTCTGTGAAGCCGTGCATTTACTCTGAGAGCAGCAAGTCTAATTACCCTGCCAAGCCTCCCCGCGTTTTGAAGCACCTTCCCTTTAAACTCTCCATAATAAGGGCTCTCCTTCCAGATACTCCACGCAGCTCTTGTTTCCTGAGTTGCCATCGCTACAGAGACCCGTGTGCGCGTCCCTCCGGCCTGGCACAGCTTCCTTAGTGCTCGGCTCCCCGAGGAGGAGGAGGGAGCGGGGTCTGGAGCGCGCAGGTCCCAGAGGGGAAGGGGCACGTGGGCTTCTGCTGCCCTGCTCGAGTCGTGAAAGCGTCTTCAGCACTGGCCAAGGACTTCACCAAGCCCCACACCGGCTCCCAGGGGTTTTTCTTAACGCATTTTGTGGCAGATCCTCCCGTCTTCGCTCCCCCTGCAGAGGAAGTTTCCGATCCATCATCGCGGCTGGCCTGGGGCTCCTGCCTCGCCGCGCTGCTCTCTCCAGATAAACAGGGTGCTTTTTAAAATTATCTTCTGCCCACAAGCGAGACACACACAAAAGCAGCCTTTCTGCTAGTCAATAATGGAAACTTTCAATAGATCAGGAACAGAGATATTTTCAGCATGTTTCAGATCAAGTTCAGAAAGACAGCTGGGAAAAGACAGGGAAACATCCAGATATTTGGAGGTTTTCTGGCATTTTGGTTATTTTTCCATCTTCAGTGCAAGGATCAAAGGTTTGATTTGTGTTTTGGTTTTTTTTGGTTTTTTTTTGTTTTTTTTTTGGTTTTTTTTTTTAAATGAATTGCAGCATGAAGTTCTGTATTTTTTTCCTGCCAAAAAGATTTTCCCCCAGAGTCTGACCAGAAGAATGCAGGGCAGGTGCTGTTACCTGTTATCGGGAGGTCAGTACTTTCTTCAGTTCCACACACAGACCAAATACATCTACCCTGGTTGCCTAGGCCCTCTAACGGGACAGAACTCAAAACTCTCAGATAAAAAAAAAGAAAAAAACCAACATAAATGTATGCAAACCCGTGAAGTGAATTACACAGTTAGCCAGGATGGGCAAATGCTGCTGCCATCTCCTCGCTGCGATCCAGGTCCCCGATCCGGCTGCGCCGGGAACGCAGGGGGTCGGGGAAACCCCTGTCCTCTTGTTCTCTAGCACCAACGCCCTGCGCCCCACCGACATCTCCCGCTCGGTGCTACGAGAGCCTAAGACTTTGCAGGAGATAATTTGATGCTCAAGGCCAACATTAGCAATGCCTGTCTCTCAACTAATCAGCAGGCAATTAGCTGGAAGAATTCAGGATGAAGCTTCAGACGAAGAGTAAACCTTCAGCCGCTAAATTCCATCCTCAAATAATGAGACTTTATTTTAATTTCACAGTGATAATATTGCACAGCATCCCCTCCCCTTATTTACCTCCAGGAAGTAACATTAGCATTAAAAAAAATAATGAAATAAATAAATCCAGCAACCAGCTTTCACCTATTCCTATATATCATTCATCATTTAATTTGAGAATTAAGCTCTGTTAATGCACGCAAACTATCATTTCGAGCATGCAGTCAGTGTTAATATTTGAATAACTCACAACAACAACAAAACAGAGGACTAATACATGCACGGTCATTCTTTCTAACAGGAAGGATTCAGTTTTAATTTCCACAGAATATTAAACCAAATTTTAATTAGATTACACTAGTGCCTCCCTAATAAGCGCTTGCAAGGGGAACTCCATTGTGCAGAAATACACTCCGCAGTAGAGGAAAAAAACTTGCCAGTTAAGTAGCTTAATCATTGAAGAGCTTTGAGGTGGCTCCTTTTTGTTTTTTTTGCATTGTAGCCTTCTCACACTTTGCAAAAAGGTTGTCAGAGATGTTTAGTCATAATCAATCATTTCTCTAGAAAATGGAAAGTGAGCTTGACAAACAGGAGTGAGATCAGAAAAGAAAAGAGAAGCAAAAAAACCCTGTCAATATGTGAAAGACATCCTGTTCCTTCCCACTGACCCAAAACGCCAAGGTTGGCTACTTTAAAAAATAAAAAAGGGAACAATCTCCAAAGAACAGCTTGTACGCGGTGGAGACCAGCGCTGCCTCCATCGTGGTGTTCTTTAATAGCTAATGAAACCGTTCCCGCGCTTTTGCTATGAAGGAGAATTTAAAAACAAAACAAGAAAAGCAAAGAAGGTTAAATATATAGATACGGCACGGCCCTTGCGTAAGCCCACATCTGTCGTGAAGGTCGGCGCTCCAGCAGCAGCCCTGCTCAGCGCTGCGCAAGACGGATCAGCTCGGCTGCGCAGAACATCGCTCCGAGACATCTCCTCCTCGGTTTATCCTGATGAACTCAGGGATGTGACTCGCTCATCCCTCTCCCCCGTTCCCAGGGTATCCCGCAGCTTTTGCTGAAGTCAAGGGCAACTCAGCACATCCAAAATCCAGAACCCACCTATAAGCATTTTATTTCTCGCCTTGGCAGAGCCTGCAGTCCTGATTTAACCCCGCTCGGGTTCTGCCCTGCTGAGCTCTCTGAGGTCAGAACCTCTCCTGGTGCAAGGACGAGCCAGCGCGAGGCGCAGCGATGCCTCGAGGGGCTCAGGCCCGGGGACTGGGCAGAGCGGTAACTTCTCCACCTGAGAAAACTACGATCCCATCCAACCTCCTCTCTACATCCTACAGGAGAATCAGGAAAACAGTTTAAAAATAATCTCTATTTTTAAGTGTTCTAATCCTAATTAACAAAATCTCACCAGGACTGGGGGGGTGGGGGGTGGAAGCAATTATACAGAATCCTGTGTTGACAGAGTCCTGTGATTACAGGTGTAGTTATCAAACACACGCAGTGACTAGAAATCTCTCCGCCACATCCCCTTCCAAAGCAAGACCTTGAAGCTATAGAACAACGGGGAGTGAGGGCAAAACACAACTTTTGCCAACTCTGCTCACACAGCTGTTCCTCTGCTATCGCTCCTGCTGACTGGAGCCGCGGGAGGACACCCCGAGCAGCACCAGGTGCCACTCCTCCAAACCCAGGCTGCGGAGCTGCCCGTCCCCCCGCTCCGGGCCAGGGCAGGCGATGGGGGACGTACCCCACGCTGCAGAGCTCCAAAGCGCAGGAAGCGAGAGGCTGGTCCTGTGCTGAGCAACAGGATCAAGAATACACAGGCACACACCAAGGAGGATGGAAATCCAGGACGCAGAGCTCCAGGTTTTGAGATCCATGGAGTAAGAGGGTCCTTTCTCCCTCCACAAGCCGGCCACGGGGCACAGCCCGGCACACTCACCCGGGGCCAGAGCGCGGACTCCACTCCTGTCGCTGCAGCACATCTCCATCGTGCTGTTGTGCCAGTCTCGGTCCATGTCCCAGTCTCCCAAGGTCTCTGCAGGATGTGGGATTACTAAATCCCTGCGGTTCTTCTGAGAACGAAGGTGTCTTCACACATAAGTGACCTAAGTGTCTTACGTTTTCAAATGCAATTAAGAAAAGCTACGAAAACCGCCAGCCGACTTGGCAAACAGACCCAAGTGATGAGGAGAAGGACCCAGCCCTTCGCCTGCTGAAAAACAGGTCCCTTTTTAGTGCCTCAAGTTGAGCATGCTAAAAATCACAGGCAATTTCTGGAAGCCCTTGGCTACTAGCTGCTCTGCGGTGGCTGCCTGCGTCAGAGGGCTGTCCCTGCCACCACGCCAGCCGAGGTGGCACAGAGGAGGCACACCACCACCGGCAGTGGGGACAACAGCTCTGCTGGATGTGACCAAACCCATGAGACAGCCCCAATCCTCCATGTTTACCTCTGGGTAAAAACAAACAACGCTGCAGTCTGACACATGGGTTTTCGGTGGCAGAACCGGCTGCGGTAGCACAGTCCCCGACGCTGGCACGGGGCAGCGTGCGCGGGACCATGGGCGACCTGCGCCGCCATCAGAGGGATCCGGCCAGAACCAGGACCCAACGTCAGCAGGGGCAAAAGTTGGCCATGGGTGACACACACAGCACAACGGCAGGTCCAGCTCTACGCGTCGGGCATGAGCCGCCCTAAACAAAGTGCATCCTCCCCCTCCATCACACGTGCCGCTGTTCTGGTGACCAGCGGCCTTTTTCATCTATTTTTCTTCCTTTGTTTTTTATTCTTTCCACTTTTTACTCAATCGGGCCCCGTGTTTACAGCTCACTACACCACAAATCCTTATTTCATGTCACCCACTGGCCCAAGCTGTCCCCACTCACTGTTTCTCCTAGACAAGTTAATAAGATGGAAGGCTCCCCGGAGGCCTCGAGCCAGCGAACATTATCACTTGGAAGCAAGGCAGAAATACTGACACATCGGAAATGACTTCAAGCCTATTAATTACCCTTTCTTCTCTGGCAGATCTTTGAGAGAGAGCTTGACAAATTGAAAGGCAGGAGAGATCATCCTTCCCTGCCCCAGAAAGAGCTCCCACCCACATCAACACAAGCAAAACACACTCCCCCCTCGATAAACCCCACCATTCTTTCTTTTGTTATCAATTAATTCATCAAAAATTAGCTGAAACAGAGGCAGCCTGTTAGTGACAGATCTGCCCCTTTCCCTTTGTGTTCCCATTTCCGAGGAGGCAGGATGCCGCCACGCAGCCCACGGGGACTGGGGGAGGCTGCGATGGGGACAGGGCTGGCCGGGGACCCCGCAGGTGCTGGGGATGTTGGCACAACTCTCCCACCCGTCAGGACACGGAAAACCAGCTGCTGCTGCACCGGGAAAGCGCGCCTTACTTTGGAGCTTCCCGTCACTGCACGTCAATAATCTCCATTCACAGGATCAAACCTGATGCCCCAGATGCACCAGTGAATACCCCTCGGCCCATTCTTCCCTCCCTCAAAATGTATTTTAAAATCCTCGCTGGCATAATTGATCCTAATTATTATAAGCATTAGATATTAAATGCATTCCTACATGCAACGTGGCTTCAGCTATGGGCTTTCAGCAAAGCCTATTGTATAAATAAATGACTGGATTTCTTATTCAAGAGCTTCAGATTTGACAGTATTAATTTTGATGCAAAGTAGCCACCCAAGTCTAGATAAAGTCACTACCTTCCACTACAGCTTTATTTTTAAGGTGATTTTCATAACTTCTGGTTAAAAAAAAAAAACCCTACAAAACAACTTGAACAAAAATCTTCAAGCCATTACCTAGAAAACTATCATTAAATCATTTGTTCATCTTTATTAGTATCATTGTAATTAAAGAGAATCATATTTCAAAAATATATCTTCAACAGCACTTATCAAAACCCATCCCTGCAGCCTATCAATTAGTATTACAATAACCTCGCTCCCTCGTTGCCTTTGCTATTAGCATTTTGATTGAATGTCTGTTGAAAAGTGACTGGTAACAGAAGATTGTGTTCAGAAAGTAATGTTTCTTTATTCGCTTTCATTGAAGCTTGTCTAGTTGTCTCCAGTTCCTACTCAAAAGAGACAAGACAGTTCCAAAAGCAGTAATTTTGATGCAGGATTTTTTTTTTTTTTTTTTTTCTTCTCCACGAGGTGAGATAGATTGGGTTAGGCTGGACACAAATGCTATTAAATCACTTGACAGCAGATTTGGGGGCTGCTATCGCCTCTGACCTCAACACACTCAAACACGTACAAACTACCGGAGAGGTGTCAGGGCAAGAACAGCCGATAAACGTGGCCCCGGTGAGCCGGGAAAACACAGACCACAGGCCTCTGCAAGCCACCTTCCGAGAGATTCAATAATGATAACAATAATAATTAATAATGCATTAACTACTCAGGGAAGTTTTGGGCTAGGTTTATTAGTAATAGTATTGAACGTAAAAAGGCAACAATTTATTAGATAACCCTTTGCACACTTTGGGAACATATCACTGCAACCGGGAGAGAGTTAAGTTGGCCAGCCGTAATAAAGCTTCGAACGAAGGATAGATCTGTAACTAACGTCATTACGGAGGGGAAATGGATGCATTCGGCAAGTACCATGAATTATAAAGACAAGAGTTCATTAAATCTACTACATTAAAATAAAAATGACCCGCGTGTCAGACAGTTCTATTTACTGATATTCCCACTGCTGATGCCTTCCCCTGATAAATCACATTCAGCAGGCACAGCCAACACTTATCCAAAAACATTTCAATTACTCGGACATGCTGGAAACTCGTGAGCAACGTTGTGCCACCCTATAAAAGCCTCATGATGGCAAGGTTTTGAGGCTTTGAGGGGAAAACAAGCAGACCCCATCACCGAGTCCCCCTCCTGCCTCTCCCCTGGGGTGCTCCCTCCGCTTCCAGCGTGGCGGCAGCGACAGTCAATTAGACTAATAAGCAATTTAGCAGGGAGGAAGGAGAGGGAAGCCTTCAGCAGCTGTTGGCGTCGCTGACGGGGATGGTACCAACCCCCCTGCAAAGGCACGGCCTTCACCACGCCACCGGGTCGGGTGGTCCCTGCCACGGGGCTCACAGGCAGTGGCGGGTCCCACCGTGCTTCCTCCCCTTCCTCATCCTCCCCCGTCCCGCCCGCGCTGCGGGGGAAGGCTTCCCAGAGCCACCCTCCTCCTCCTCAGCATCCCCCGGCCCTGCTGGATGCCGGCCAGAAGCCAAGGGTGTCAGGTAGCAATTTCATTTTTAAAATGCTCTTATCAAAGATTTAAGGTGAAAGGTAAGAGGAGGGAACTAAATCACCATAAAGGAAACATTGTATAAGGGACAGTATTTTCCAAATCAAAACGGCTATCAGAATGAAAAGGTACGAATATAAAAGCGAACGGAGGCAGCGCTGAGGAGAGGCGGGGAGGGAGCGCGCCAGATTCGGGAGACATCGATCAGATCTCAGGTTTTCTTGGCAAGTCTCGGAGCCTGCGAAGAATGGGAGCAGCAACACTTTCACTGTCATTTTAAAACAGAAATAAAATGCCAGGTATATTTTATACATGAGCATGTACACACACACCTCTATACACAAACACGCGCTTATTTATATGCCTTTTCATATAGATAGATCTATAAATATAGATACATATTTTTCATACCATTACCCACGGCTGTTGGGTGCTTTTATCAAAGTCGTCTGACCTGGAAAGCATCTGTTGTTAATACCACTGTTTTATTATTTATCAAATCCATTTCTTCATAGAATGACTAATTTCATACCCACAGCTGCTCCCATCTTCCCTCGCAGCTGCTCCTTCCCCGCGCAGCCGGGCAGGTCCCCCACCGCCACGTGCCGCTCCTGAGCCCCGCGAGCCCCAGGCCGGCTACCGGACCAGCACCCCGGGCTCCTGCCCCACCAGGGACAAAGCCCAGTGACCAGGAGAAAACCCGCGGGGGCGCCGCCGGGAGGGGAAAATGCGCTGCTGGTCTGCGAGGAAACAAATCCCACACTTTTGTCATCTGATTTTTTAATATTTTTTTGTATGTTTGTTTTCCTGCAATTGCAGGGAAATTCCAGAAATTGGAGGAAAACAAATGTTTTTACTCCTTTTTGCCCGCGGCAGGGCAGCAAGCCCCATGTGCCAGGGCTGGGCTGGCGTGGAGAGCAGAGACCGAAACGGAGGAAACCGGCTTGCAGAAACTGAGAAATCAGGAAAAGCCAAACCCGCCTCCAAGACCTTTGAGTGATTTTAGCTCATACGAACCTCCTGTGAGCTGACGGGGGAATATTTGTTGCTACAATGACGCTTAAAGGATATTCTCTTGCCAGTCGTCTCCCTGCGGACCCTGCCCTAATTCCGAGTGTGCTGGGGAACACACGTGTTCACGTGTGACACTCGTGCGGGGGATGCGGAGGGCGGTTTCCATGAGCCCTGCTGCGACTGGGGCCCACCCCACAACTCTCAAATAACCCACACCGGGGCCGGGACCGTCCCTCCAAGAGAAAATACGGAGAGATGACGCTGCGGTGAAAGACCCAGCCCAGCGCTCAGCATCAACAGGAGCTGCAGGCAAGTCGGTTCACGGCCCTGGTGCCCTGGTCCCTTCCTGGCGTCCCTGGGTCACCGCAAGGCTTAATTCCCTATGTGCCTGCAAAGAGCTCCGAAATCACTCAAGGGAGCACTGTGGCGGCTTAGTAGTATTCTATCTCTTCGCTCCTGGTCTTCTTCCAAAGCGGAGAAGTGAGGAGGCTGTTAGCATCGATAGGTGTTTTAACATGGAGAACAATCTGCGAATTATTACATGAGTTAAAGGCAGTCTTTCTGGTCCACAAAACACTCAATAAATTAAAAAGAAAAAAATCCCACAGCCCAAATCTGCCGACCTGCGCTTTTCTGAAAGAAGCTGTTTTTCAACTTACTTATTCTATTGGATCCAGCGAAAAAAAGTGCCAGATGTTCTTACTTCAGCTTATATATACAAAAAACATACAGAATAAGCAAAATCACTCCTTGCCAGCACATATTAATCAACCTAATTAAAGAAATCTTCAGTCAAAACTTAATGTGTTGGGAAAACCACTCTCGAGCACAGGTAAGAGGGCACCGATGTGAAACGGCGCGGACCCCCAAGCTCTGTGTGACGAAGCCCGCCCAACATCACCCCGCATGCCCTGGCGGAGGTCAGGGCCTCACGGGAAGGGAGGAAAGAAGGGGAAGATGAAATGGTGGAAGAATCACTCTTTTTAGAGGTGCTTTGCTCTCCCCTTGCTGCTAACCCCGGTGGGGAGGTGAAGACAGAGATACAGAAACCAACCCCAGCCCTTTTCAGCCAAGAAGTGGGAAGGAGCCAGTACTGCCCCGGGTAGAGCCGGGCTCCGGCACAGCCCCGCCATCGGCGCTGCTCCTCGCAAAGCCCTCGCCTCCCACGCTCAGCGCTGCTCAGGGCACTCTCTCTCGCTTGCAGCTATTTGCCACGGGCTCATCAAAGCCAAGAGATACACGACGATTTACAGCAGCAAACCGTTTGCCCTGGCAGCTCCTACTTGTTCAATTCCAGAGCAGGAGCTTGGCTCTCACTGCTTCCGACTGTCTCTTTGGTGGAAAAGCCCCTGGAACGCAGGACACAGGGATGCTGCAGGGCTCTGCACAGGGAACCGCAGGACCCGAACCCTCCCTGTGTCTCAGGTGACAGAATCATAGAATCGCCTGGGTTGGAAGGGACCTTTAAGATCACCGAATCCAGCCATCAGCCCAACTCTGAGAGACCCACCACTAACCCATGTCCCTCAGCATCGTGTCTGCCCGTATTTTAAACGCCTGCAGGGATGGCGAGGACAGCAAGGAGAGATGGCGCGGCAGAGCCCGCTCCAACAGCAGGCTCAGGGGTAAAACCTTCCCTTGTGCTACCAGCATCATTTGTGTTACCCACATTTCTGCTGAATCTCAAGATTTTGGGGATGGGGGATGTGTTATCTGTTTGTTTAAACAGGTCACCAGGAGGCTTTACCTACAGCAACGACCTTGTAGAATGAATTAAAGGCTTCAGCAGCATCCGTGTCCCAGGCGCGAGCGAGGTGGCAGCTGCTGGAGGTGCTTTACCCCAGGGACTGCGTCGGGGGACAAACCGGCCCCTTCTCGGGGACACCAAGTGACGGTGACTCCCCATCTCTCAGCCTCCCCAGGCTGCTGGGAACGTCCTCCTCACCTTCGGTAAAAGTGCTCTAAAAGCTTTATTATCAAAACCAGCAGATACAAAGCACAGATAGAAAAAAAAAAAAAAGTGCACACCCCCTCCCTCCCCCAATGCATATTTGAGAGGACTCACCCAGTCTGCTCTCGGCCGTCCACTGGGAAAAGAAACCAACGCACCAGGGAGGGAAAGCTGAGCAGTGTCTCAATATTTTCCTATCACATTTTTGGGCACGCTGTGAGTAGCTGCCTATTTTTCTCAAGGTCACCACGCTGATTTTAATTCTGCTCGTTGTATTAAGACTGCCCCTCTATGTAAATGTTGCATTTTGTTCTCCTCCCGTTTCTGGCCTTTCCTCAATTAACATTTTCAAATATTCCCACAAGACTTGAAGCGCTACCTGCTAATCACGTCGGTCCTGCATTCTGGGAAGCAAAAGGGGTTTTGGTTTCATCAGCTGAGTAGGTTCATAAGCAAGAACTTATTCACGGCATTTAGGGTTTCTTTCCATTCACAGATCATCAGGATTTTTGCTAATTTATCTGTCACTCAAACCGGTGGCTCAGCAGTGACAATAAAGATGGCAAACTGAAGTCGTATTAAAATGACCTCACTGTCTTCTCCACGCAGCTTCAAAGGGGAAGATCACCTTGTCTAACGCAAGCACTCATCCCGCCAGAGCTCACGTGTACCCACTTTCCACAAGTGTAACAAAACTATTATCATCATTTCAAAAAAGTTCTTAAATATTTGCACAACTCTTGCTTCACGTTTCCTGAAGAACCTTTCAGAGATGAGAAGGCTCTACTGCTTTACTTTGCACTCTCCAATACGACTGTAGTCTAATTGCAGTAAGTTATTGATACTGTTCAGCATGAAGCAAATGGGAAGATTTTTCTTTTAAAGGCAGCGACTCTTAACCACAGTTCTGCAGGAAGGAAATGCCCGGTTTCCTGCCCGTGCTCCTGCCTACGTCCAGCCTGGACACCACGCAGGTACCTTCTGCGAGACCAACGCTGCCATCTCCCATCTTTCTGCATCTCCGCTCTCCCCTCAGAGGCACCTGGGTATCAGCCTCCGGTGACCTGCAAAGCCTCCATTTATTGCACCCCAGCAATTTCAGAAAGCCTAACTGATAATTTGAAAAGGTATTTAACGTCTTCTGCATGCAGATGCCACGGAAAATGCTGCATTTCCTCCTGCACGCCTCTTCCTTCCTGCAGGTTTTACGCTCCGGCTGCAATCCTCCCTTCCCGCAGCCGTTTCCATCACAGAATGAGAGCAGGACATCGCCTCCTGCACCGGTTAGTGCCCCACACCCCCTTTGCAGAGCGGTCAGTGGCCCAGCGCTGGCCACCGGGGACACTGCCCCCCCCTCGCCCCCTGTGCAGAGGGAGAGACCCGGGACCGAGCCCCTCGGTCAGCATCTCCTCTGGTCACCACCTGGACTGGGGCCGGTCGAAAGGAGGTGGAGAAATTAAGACGGTCAAGAAGGTCTGGCTGCGTAGGGCTCTCCCTCCGGGCAGAGGGAATTAAGTACACACGTTAGCTATGAAGACAAGATACAAATGAGTTTTACGAACCTACCGTCCTTTACAACATACTCTTAAGTTGGTATTTACCTTAAAAGTCTGATTGTGTAACTGGAGACTTCCAAACTAATTGCTGGGCTGCGTTTGCAACCTTTACCAGAGGTTGGTGGGATTTTTTTTTTTCTTACTATTATTGCATTTGTTTGTTAAACAAGAAAATAAAAATGTCAAGCCATCTCCTGAGTGCTGCTGGCGAGCCGAGCCTCTCCCCTTCTTTAGAGCAAGCGTTTGCACACATCTATTCCTTCGGTGCGTCCCGGCCAGAGCAGCTGCTCGCTCTTTCTCCTCCTCTGGATGTAATTTTCATTACTGGTATAAAATTAAGCAATAAGGTATGACAGACAGTACATAGCTGGGCAATTATTCCAAGCCTCAGGTGGCGTTATCCAGCATGAGGCTGGGGGCAGAATGACTGTAACCACCCGAGACGTTCAATAATCGCCTTGAAAAGCGTGGCCAGGAGCCTTATTTGCTATTCTGAAACAGAGTCTACCGGGATGCGGGCTCACACTGGCTTGAATGCATTTATTTTTACACTTCACGTAAGGTGCCCTGATGCAGCAGCAATAGGCGCTGGCCAGGAAATTAAAAGACAAGGGAGACGGATCCAAGAACTGGCAGCTTTTCCTTTTCGCTTTGTGTTTATTCACACCGAAGTAGGGAGCAGCACCGAGCCTGTCGAGCCCGGGGCCACCGGCATGTCGCCGTGCAAAAGCCACCACCCCGGCAGCGGCTGCCACCCTGTCCCGGAGGGATAACGCTCACCGTCCCCACTGCCCAACACAGAGGCCAAGAGGGAGAAATTGATGCCAAATGGAAAACTGGTGGGACGTGGCCACCTGGGAGCCACGAGCCCCTTCCCCACGCCGCATCTCAGCAGCCGCAGCCGTCCCAGCTCCTACCTCGGCTCCAGCCGCGACGGAGGTGAACTCACGACGTGGAGCAAAGATGTGAATATTGCTCGTCAGCCTTGCAGCCGTTACTGTGTTTTATGACATGAATATTTATAAGTGAGGATGTAATATTAAAAACACACACACATAAAATATTAATATGGCACATGTCATAGCTGCAATCTAAATAGATAGGTATGACTGACAGTATTATCGCTCAGCCATCACCGCTTTCACTGATAGGGCTGTAAATGGTAAATAATATTAACTAATGAATCTTCCCAGCTCTCGTGAAGTTTTGAAGCAAATATTTGCTTAAAAAGCACTCTAAAAAAAAAACCCTGCTTGCAGCTACTCCTCCCTCGGATGCTCTGTGCCTTTGGCAGAAGATGAACACTCCGCATCTCTGTGCACCAGGGGTTAAAGTCTCTCTCCCGAAGTCCTGCAAAGCCCAGGTCCTCGGGATGAATCTCACTGGCGAGGGAGCGGCGAGGCCGAGCGAGCGCTTCCCTCAAAACAACGGCACTCTCTGGAGTCCCATTTATGAAGTGATAAAACTGACAAGGGAATAAAAGCCCGTCTCATCTAGGAAAGCAATAACAATAATACTGGCTCCATTTATATCTTATGTCACACTTTTCATCCAAAGCCCTTAAAGCACTTTATGCTCTAAAAAAAAATACCGCCACCGTGTTTGTGGATGCTTTTCCAGGATCCTATGGATGAAACCTGCCCAAACAGCAGCTCTCCCCTCAGCCCCATCCTTCTAAAAGCAAGACCATGCGAGCAGGCAAAAGGATCCCACCGAGCTGCCCTCAAAACGCTCAGCATCGCCAGACTGCTGCCAAGAAAAGCTACGCTGAAAATGACCAAATTAGGCAATTATTCCTATATATTTTAAATACTCTTTACTCAAAACTGCCTGGGGATGTGTTTTTAAATGCACATGACCTCGCCTTACTTGAGGGAGATGGCAATAAACAAGTAATTGCAGCGACTCTTAATTATATTTATATCTCATCTATAAAAATGTCAATTATAACTTCAGAGGACAACTACAAAACTGAGGTTTTGGCAGCCGGACAGAACACAAAAGGCTATTTTTCTCCTAAGAACAGCGTCATCCTTTGCCAAGGCACAGACGATATCTCACTAACAACATCACTCCTGTCTCTTCCAATAAATACAACCATTATGCCAACTGCTTCCACCTGGACAATTACTTTTATGCACTGAAATCCGCTGGCTGGGGATGGTGCAAACACAAAGCAGGACCCCCGCGTCCCTTCCCCAGAGCAGAGAACGTGGGAAGGACCTGCAGACCCCGCTCCGGCGTGTGGTCTCGGTGGCATGAGGTGCACAAATCTTTCCGTCTGAATTCTGTGGGTTTAGATCAAACCCAAAGCTCTCCACCCATGGGCACAGGGGTCTCCCCAGGGCTGTGGAGCTCCTCGTCTCTAGGAGAAGGCTGCTGCGGTGCCAGCCCATGGAGTGGGGGGGTCTCAGTGTGCCCCGCTCCAGGACAGAGCCTGGTCGGAGCTCCCCGGGGAGCTGCTTCATCTGCCGAGCCAAAGCGATGCTCTCCCGGGATCCAGCCCCTCATCCAGGCACGGAGGGGCCACCCAGCCCAGGACACCCCAGCCCAGGACACCCAGCCCTGCCCGCAGCGCCCTCGCCGCGGGCAGGGGAAACAACCGGGAGGTTCACAACAACCGCAAAAACCCAACTCATTTTAAAGCTCTGTCACGCTCAATGCCTGTCTCTTGGAGATGTTTTAACCCCTAACACCTAGGACATATTGTTTGCATCAAACAGACAGCCTGCTTTTCTTTAATTTTGTTTAGTTTTAAGATTAAAGAAGTCCAAATCACATGCTGTCACTTCCCTCCTCTGTCCCCTGCCATTCCTAACCGTGTGAGAGAGTTAATTGATATGAAAATAACTCTAAGGGCTGTATGGCTTTGAAAAACATATAGCATTACATTCAATACCGGCAATTACAGCTTGGGGGATTCAATCACTCAAAGTCTCTATTTGTCTTCTTGCAAGTTGAAGCCGTGGGCCTGGCGTGCTGCACGGCGGGGACAGCTTCTGGAGCTGCGGGCAAGCACAAAACCAGTACACGCTGGTGGAGAGCAGCTGAAGCTGTGATCGAGAGCATCCCATCAGGATAACTAACCAACACACACCCTTCTCTGGACTCATCTCTACCCACACGCTTAACAGTTGCAGAAAGAAAGGGGAATTGCCAAACAAATTTACCAGGAGACGCTCCTTTCCACACGAGGCACGCAGCCTGGGCAGGGCTGAGCTGCTCCCGCACCCCTCGGCTCGGCCACCTTTCATCTAACCCTTCCTCCCTCCTCCTCCTCCTCAGCAGCCTGCGGCACACGGTGTTTTTTCTCCGCTTTGCTGGATTGAACAAACAAAACCTCCCGCTGCCGGGGCCTGGGGATCGCCCAGCTCAGGCAAAGCACAAGGGCAAGGCAGCGGCCCCGGCCAGCCCCGGCTGCTCGCCTCGCTCGGCAGAATCGGGATGCTTGCTGGAGCTCCCGGCCATAATGAAGTTAGAAGGACATCATCATCTTGCCAGGCTCCCTCCAACCCCGAAGATCAATAACTAATGCTGAACTCCAGATTTTATCTGCACTTTGCAAGGGTAACAAAATAACACCACCCTCTTTTTTTTTCCTTTCCAATTACTAAATCCTTTCAAGATTGACCCAGTAATTTTCAGCTCTATGAAATTTTAGGCAGTGAAGAAAGCGATGAAAGTGATCTTCCCGAGTCTTTGGAGAACTTTTTGTGTGGTTTTACTCCCTGGTACAGAAATAGAGGGTTACCGGCACTTTCTTTCAAAAAAAATAATAACATGGCATCTTAACAAAGCAGACCCAGAGATATTCGCCATCTAAGCGCCAGTTCATTGCGTGCCCACTATCACAACTAAGTGGCCAAGACACAAGGAGAACCCTCGCAAGAAGACACGGCATCCCAGTGAAGCTAGGGATTATTTTACCTACAACACTCCAAAAATGAACCACTCCTTCAATTAAACACTCATAGATTTTGTAGCCTGCCAGACAGATAGGCATGAAATGCAATAGCTCTGAGTCTTATTTTCCCGAGAGAACATCCAGGAATAGCTGGACATTAAAAAAGAAAAAGACACCAGCAGAGGCAACAAAGCGGTTAGCTCGATGACATTTTTAGTGTTATAAAAGTTATGTGCTCTATTGGCAAGGCATTAAGTTTTATTTTGGGTGGGGTTTTCAAGCCTTCCCAAGGTATTAATAAAACTGTTCAACGATGAGCAGTTTTGAAAATCCCTCTTACTACGTCCGGTTAAATCTCCGCGTTTCCAGTAACCGGCGGGAGCTGGTGCTGGGTGCGGGCGAGTTCCACGCTACCGCAAAACGCACACAGGAGTAACGCACACGTGCCAGAATTATGTCAACAAATACTCTCAATTTGCTTGCAAGGAAATTCATCTCGCCTTCTAGCAGTAGGGAGTGAATTTTAATACTTTCCCTTTCCCTTGCCTACGTTGATTATTCTAGGCATAGACTAACTACAGAAAACCACAACGGATATTTTATCTGCCATTTCTCTTTCCCTTGGCTAATTTGAAGATACAGATTGCAACCCGCAAGTGGTTTTAAGAATTGCCATTAACACTGTTGCTGCACGCTACTGCATTTTAAACATGTTTCCAACACAATCAGAATGTCACAATTTGTAAAATCTGAGGTGATTTTATATACGATCGATGCGGCAGAACCCACTTCATCGCAACGGCCCACTGGCCTGTTTATTAGCCTGATTAGGGGAAGCTACCTGCACAGAGAAGGAAAAATTGTCCAAAAAGACCGGATAAATTCAAGTGTGAAGATGAAGCTGACTCTACCCTGCCTTTTACGCTTGTTTTTTCCTTCCACCTGGACTGGGCAGAGTAAAGACCCGGAGCTGAGACTTCCATGCCCCTCTGGCAGCACAGCCCCTTGGCACTGGCTGGGCTTCACCCAAGGAATTTTGGCTAATCCCAGCAAATTAGCAGCATTGTCCTTCACCCAGCAAAAGGGTAAAGCCTGTTCCCTGGGAAACAGCCGCACAAACAGAGCTGACCCTCCCGGGAGCCAGAGAACTCCCGTATTTGCCAGAGCAGGGAGGGGGGCTCCAGCCCACCCTACCCCCGGACGGCACAGGCAAGCGGGACAGACTCGGGTCCGGAGCCTGACACCAGCGGAGCACGCGGGAGGTGCGGGTAACACCACCTCCAACGGCATTTAGCCTTAGTTCCTCCCCCCTTAGATCTCATCTAGGAGCTTACACAGGGATGCCAACGCAAAGAGAAATGTTATGGCTTGCCTGTAAAAAAATCAGGCTATAAAAAAAATTAACCAAGGAAATAAATTCACAGAATTCCTGGGGAAAAAAAGGAAGACCTGTTGCCTCTTGTCTTCAACACACATTGTGGGGAAGGAGCCCTTTGTGGAAAAAACAAAAGGTCTCATGGCAGCTAAGGTGCCCCCCACATCTGCAGCCCTCAACTTCAGTGGTTACAGACCTTTTCTCCAGGTAAGATGGGGGAAAGATGCTTTAGAGAGAGGAATCCGTCCCCTGGGGCTTATCGGTCAGGTTCACACCTGAGAGCAGGGCTCCCCAGCGCGCGGTTCCAGCGCAGAGGAGCTGAAGCAGAGCTGTGAGAGCAGAGCGCAAACACCGCCGCTGCCCTCGCGCCTTGCGAAGCGCCTACAGCAGCACAGTGCCGCCGGCAGAGGACCGAGGGGGATCACCCTGAGGTGTGCGGGGAAGAGAGGAGCATCTTGCTCGCAGGAAGCAAAGGAAGGACTCACACCACATTGCTCTGCTTTTAACGTCCCTGCAGAGTCTCCTGCCCAGCCTGGCAGCGGAGCCCAGTCAAGGCAGGCAGAAGCCGTTGAAGAGACCACTGCTGCAGGCACAGCTGCGAGCCTCGGTGGGAACGAACCTCCAGGATTTGGGACATTTCAGCAAATTAAGACTCTTCCCCTGTCTCTGGAGCAGTGCCCTTACCCAGGGACGAGGCAACTGCTGGGGTGACCCAGCCCTGCCGTCGGGCCACAGATGTGCTGCAGGACAGGCTGATGTCCACTAGAACAAGGTGTCCCCCTGGTGCCCCCTGAGCCTCAAGTCTCCTGCGCCCTCGGAGAGGGATGGCAGAGCCCTGCTCCAAGGGGTGACAGAGGCAGAGACACGAAACCGCACGTCAGGGACTTGCAAATCAGGCTGAAAAGCCTCAAAAGGACGGGGCATGGAGAGGAACACAGGATGCACCAACAGCCCATCCGATGCACTGGCCAGGTTAAGAAACAGTTTAAGAGAAGGAAACATGGAATACAAACAGAGGCAGGCAGCAGACTCGCCGAAACACATTCACAGGGGCCAAATCTGCTGAGTCCGTGCCTTGCCGGGATCGGAGCCCCCCCGGTACTCCTGGAGCCCAGCAAACCATGTCAGACAGGGGACGCGCCCAGCACAAAAGCACCACATAACACGGCCCTTAAACGCAAGAAACAACGTGCCAAGGTCCTGAATGGAGAAGGGTATTTATGGCCCATTTAAGGGTGGTTGCAAAGAGAAAGGTGGAAAATTCCCTGGATATAAAAGCAAGTTGTCAGGGCCTGAATTTTCCAAACTATGTAAGAGTTTTGAACGCTTGGCTCCTGTTACAAAACTGATGGGCACTGGCTGTTCACTTGCCTTCCCTGGCTCTGAAGAACTTAACTTTCCAGGCAGGTCTTTTGCTCACTGCCGCTGAATTTTCCAGGGTACTACGATCCCTGACTTCAGAGAGGGATCGGTGCCTGGGAGAGAACTGCTGGAGGGAGGGAATGTTATCCTGGAGGTTTGCCTGACTCACCCAGCCATCTGCACGCACTAAGTTCCTTGTTAAGGCAAATATCAGAGCAGTGAATAATTCCGACAGCGCAGGGAGCTCAGGTCTCCTGCCCCGGAGATGAAGAGGAGGGCAGGCGGCAGTGGCCAAGCACTCCAGCAGCTCCCCTCTCCCCTTCCCAGGCTCCCATCGCTCCCAAGCCCTGGGCTGTGCTGGGCTCCTGCGCGGCCTCTGAACACAGCCGTGTTAAAGCAGGGAGACTGGCGGCATAAAATCAGTCTTGTTCTGAGAGAAGGGAAGAGCAGCCTGACCCCAGAGCAGTGTCTGGGGCCACCATGAGAGCCCAGGTACACTGAACTCCCCCCAGCCGAACAGAGCAGCTGGGCTGCGCTCTGCCCGGAGCTCGGCGTCTCCGCTGCAGCGATAACGTGAACCACTCGCCCAGAGACAGCGGAGCATCATTTATTTCCACTGAAGGGAATGGCCATAACACTGAAAATAATCCTCAGCTCATTTTCACAGAACTGTACAAGCAGTGATGAAACCCTGTCTCTCTCGTGAAATATGTGAAGGGAAATTCCTCTTCTGGAGATCCTGCTTATTCTGAGCTACGTCACTGGAAGACAAGCAGTTCCCAGCTCCAGAACTCCAGCACGCTTGAAACCTCAGCGGAGGGGTTTGGCACCTTGATTTCCTTATGCCCAGCTTCATCTGATGCTAGCCACCCTGGTACCCACCCTCTGCTTCCCCGCAGCTTCACCACACCAGCTCCTGGGCTTTACTCTCCCCAGGGACACCACAGAGCCTGACAATGCTCCTCCCAAAGAGAAGTCATTAGGCTGACCAGAGAAGCCACCTCTAATAAGAAAATCCACGTGACATGTGGCATTACATGTCAAACGGCCTTCCCTCTGCAACACCTGCCGGACCGAGGGAGCCATCTCAAACACAAACGGCTCTGCTGATTTAGCACCACTGGATTTAGCCACTGGCTCGTCGTGTTGACACCGATTTTTGGCTGTGGTCACCATGCAGAAGCTGTCACAAAATGTGATGTCTGAGCTCCCATTCTCTCTTACCTCTATGCCTGTTGGTCGTCTTGTCAAACATAAGCATGGCGTCCTCTACCTGCAAGAGAGAAGAGGGGAGATGCACGCTTTAACACATCGCCTGCACGGTTTGCAAAGACACAACAGACAAACCGGGACGGGGAGACCAAGGCAGGAGCAGCCTCAGCCCAGGCACAACCGATGCATCACATCTCCTTCCTTTTGCTCCGAGTCAGCTCTTCCCTTAGGAATCTGCTGCTTTCAAGCCACGTCCTAGCTGGCATTTGATCCTAAAGCGGAAAAGCGAACATTAAAAGTTTCGTTGCCCTAAAAAGCCAAATATCTAAGGAGCTCCTCCACCTCTCGTCAGCCCCTGGCTGTGCCTCATCTCAGCCTCTTTCCCTTTTGGAGGAGATAAGGAGGAATCATGGATGCAAATGAAGCCCATGACCTCTCCAAATTAGAGTCACTGTCTTGGCTGAGAATTAGGAGGTTTCAAGAAGTATGAGCAGGGTAAAATCTGGTCAGCCAAGAAAGGTATTCAGAGGTTTTCAAAGGCCTTTTGAAAAGCTAGAGGAAAGAGGGGAAAGGGAGGAGGGAGAAAGTTTAATTCGCATCAGGCTTGGCATTTCCACTTCAGAAGAGAGATGACTGATGAAACGTATTGAAGTGCAACCAAATTGCTTTCAACTTTCATTACTATTTGCATGATTTATTCCACCTCCATTTAATCTGTGCAGCCACACCTAAAATTTTACACTTATTTTAGAAGGATGTTGTGCTGGGGTTTATTTTCCAGCATTATCACATTTTAAACTGTTGCTCGGAGGTTGCAGGAGCCGGGGCAGGTCGGTGCTGCAGGAAACGTCTTGGGCAATCTTTCTGAAAAGAAATGACAGACTCGCTATTCCCCGTTGCAAACTAGGGGCTGATGGAAACCTGTATCACCGCTAAATTGCAGAAGACATTGCAGGAAGGGAGAAGATCTTGAAATAAAAGGTTTTGTTCTTTAAAGGACTCCACTGCTTGTCTGAGGGGTGGGGTTGGTGTTTTTTTGTTTGTTTGGGGGGTTTTTAGTTGTTTTTTTTCCCCCAAGTAATTTTTATGATATTTCCATGTTCTTGCATTCTGGCTTTCTATAAATGATTTATTTTAGGTAAGTGATTTACAATGCAGCTACACGCTCTCTTCACCTTACACAGTGCTACCTTTCACCCCAACTGCCCGTGCTCACTTTGTGCTCATCTCTCCCTTTCTGCCAACACGGCTGCATGGCAGATCAAGCCAGGGAACTGCTCCGGGTTAAAATGAGCCGCACTTTCTCTTCCAGGTTTTAAGCCCTATCAGTTTCCCAGCACGGCCACACCAACGCCTGCGCTGCCCCAAGGGCCGGGCTGCTGCAGAGGGCAGAGCAGCAGCGCTCTATGGGAAGGTGGGACCACTTTGGGTGGCTGTGACAGCTTCTGCTGCCTTAGCGTGACCCCGGAATTACAGCAGGATTTGAAAGCTGGCACCTAGATAAAATTCACAGTTCAGGGAGTATAGTTTGACTGCGGTCCTCTCGTGCAGGGGACACACATCCAGCCTACTTCTGTGCAGAATTACAACCTCAGTCTTGGCTGGGCAGAGACACGTTTTGGGAAGGTGGTAAAAACACAGCATGAACCTCTCTCAACCACGGGACTGAAATACACTCTAGGAGATAGTAAAAAACCACACTGCAGCAAAACCTTACACGATGTCTAAACACATCCAAAAACCTGTCTCTGGTTAACTTGCTCTTAACTTTTTCAGTCAAAGTGGTTTGCAAAATGTGCTAGCAATGGCCTGAGATGGTGGAGAACAGCATGCCTCCTTGATACCCATCTTGAATGAGACTTAAAGGTGCTGATGCACTGAAAAATCCAAACCCCATTAAGCACAGAGCCATTTGTCCTGCTGTCTCTCTTCACTCCAAGGAAGAAAACACGCAAATATGAGCCATACCAGGAGGCAGATAAGGACAGAGCTGCCCTTCACCCTACCACCACCGCTTATCTCTGCTCCAGGGTTACGTTTGCACAGCAAGCTTTATTTTTCATTCTCACAGGTCTTGGCCTCACTGGAAACAAAAATTACATGTCGCACCTAATGCTGTTTGCTAGAGCATCGCGGCTTCCCCTGCCTCGGTCCACACGACCGTGCTGACCACCCTGTTGTCCCCACACCAACCGCTGTCATGGAATTTTTAACAGGCAACTCTTCCAGCATAAACTTTTTGCCTCAAAGCCCATACCAGAGCCCAGAGCGGTCTCGGGCACACGGCAGCACAGATCCCACCAACCCAGGGAGCTCCTCTGTCTCCCGACCCGGGGGCTGCCGCCGGGCCCAGGCTCTCCTGGCCGGATCCACGCTTTTCAAAATAACACCTCCTCCTGCAAGGACATGGATCACCAGGGACTTGCAAAAGGCTGTCTGTACTGCCGTCAGGGGAGAAGAGACACGAGATGATGCACAACACGACCCGAACCCTGCTTTAGCATGGCCGCGTCTCAGCCCGACGGCTCCCAGCAGGCTGGAGCCTGAGCTGTGGGGTACAAAACCCACTCTCGGGGCTCAGCTCTGGCTGGCAGCACCACCACCATGGGTCGGAACGTCTTGTGCAACCTCATCCTGCTCCTCCAAGTGCTGCCATGACAGAGAAGGGACAGGTCCTGGCACGGGACCAGGCACTGGAGGGGTTGAGGGGGCTCTGGGTCCGGTTCTGGTCTTGCTGGGGATCTGCAGTTTTGGTCACCTCTCCCACCAGTACAATGTGACACGTCATCTCAGCCACGAGGTACCGCTCCTCTGAGCAAACAACGGTCTGTACCATGTGTACTAAGGCCCCGCTTCGCTGGAATGATGATCTTGGCAGAGATCTTTTTTATGCAAATAAATCCTTATTAGCAGTAACAAACGCAGCCTGCGTGTGCTAATCCAGGCGATTTCCAGCACGCCAGCAGGGACCCCAAGGACTGCGGGTGCCTGGGAGGTGGGTGCTGCATCCCTCCCAGCAGCGGCACTGACTTCTGGGCTGAGAACCGATGGCGGGGTCGGCCCCGCCGCTTCAGAGCTGGAAACCCGCACGGGGGGAAGTGGCTCCGCAGCCCTGCTTCAGATGTGGACCAAGCACGCCTTTAAGAAAAAATAATCAGTGGGGTGTTCTTTAAGCCAGCTGGTGCCCTTTCAACAATGTCTAATTGGTTATCTTTTCTGTTTCCTAAGGTCAGACCATTTTATCTCCGTCTCTGCCCTTTCTGAGTTTACCCCACCCCGTGTTATTTTTTAGGGCAGCCATTGTAACAGAAGAATAGCCTCTTTCCTCCATAGTCCGGTGACACAATGAGACTTCTTGAAACCTCCTGAATAGATAAAGTGCAATGGCAAAAGGAAAATTCTATTAACGCTTTGCAAAATAAAACATCTAAGAGCGGGTTAGACAAGCAAGAGAAGAAAATCAATATGGAGAGGGCAGCGCGCTTAGAAAAACTTTTCACCAGTTGCAAAAAGGTGGCGAGGGTATGGGAGGGAGGGGGAGAAAGAAACTTATTAATTCAGAAAACCCATCAATGGTATGGAAATCTGGCAGAACAGCAAGAACTGAAACTAGAAGAATTTGAATATACAAAGGGCTGAATAGAATGAGAAAACCACACTGCCTCACACACACAGCCCGTTTCTCACGGTTCTCTGTGAATCAAACACAAGCGGCTTGTTCAAGTTTTCATCAAGGAGAAATAACGGACACAGTCAAGGTAACCGGCAGTAAACTCTGTAGTAAGCAAATTGATCCCTATTTCAGGGCAAAGGAAAAAAAAAACAAACCCAGAGATGAAACTCAAGTACATTCAGGAGCTGTGACCGTCCAAAAGTTAACCCCCTCCTTCAGCCTGAGGCTCCCTTGTTGGCCCAATATTGTAAAGATGCTTGACCGGCAAGTTCTCCAGGTTTCAACTCAAAACATGCAACTAGCACCTTGCTTACACAAGAAAAAGGAGTTTTCTCCGGGGACAGAAACAGGACTGGAAGATCCATCGCCACCTGCCAGGCTGGGCCGGGCGCACCCAGCACTGGTCCCCTACCAACCATCACTGGTCACCCACCACCCAGCGCTGGTCCCCAACCGCCAGCTGAGCCCCATCACCAGCAGTGACCTGCCGTACGCATGTTCTCTGGGCACGGTGAAGAACTACGCACCAGCAAAGAGCTGAATTTCCCCAGTGCAGGCGTCAGACGCTGAGCCACCAAGCAGGGAGCCACGTCCCACCCGGCCCACTCACAAAGCTCCTGGCAAGCCAAAAACTTCTCTCTCTTTTGAGATGTAGTACGGCTCAATATGGAGGCTTAAAGGAGCTGATTGATTTGAACTAATTATCGACATCAAATGAGAGCGTATTACAAAATGAACGCAGTCTTAGCACTTAAGGTAAATAAAAAATAAAGAGACTTACCAGATAATACCAGTTACAAATGGTGACTTAAGCCCAACAGACTTCTCCTCTGTCCCAGCATACCCCATATATCCACCCAATTTAGACCCAGTTTCTTACATAAAGCCTAACTAATGGGCTTTAGTTTATTTCATATTTTTTTTCAACCCACTTGGGGCTCTGAGAAAAGGAAGGGCTATACCACTTCTTTAATCACTGCCTGGGAGGAGGAATAAGGGAGAATAGGAGGAAAGAAAAAAACCTGGAGGAGCCAAAGACTTTAATAATCCTAACAGTTCCCAGGGTTATTTAAAATATGCCCAACCAGTTCACAAAAGGCTCCACAGAGATAAATGTAACTGATTTTCTTCCACTTTAATGGAGGCATACATTTAAAGCAACAAAACCAGGGTGACCTAAATAAAATGGCTATTAATTGTACTCAGAAAGGCTCCGAATTTAATGCAACAGATCCAGCCTGGCAGAAGAACACACAATATTCTCCATTCATTCTTCCCGCTTTCCTCTTCAGGATTTTCAACTCCCCTCTCTTCCGTGGGACGGTCCTGAGCAGCCAGCGATGACCAAGCCCATCGCCGCTCCCGCCGTCACCCACCGGCGGAGCCTCTGCGGGGCCCAGCACTCACTCCGCCAGCCTCGGGGGGACGGTGCTGCCACCGACAGCGGAGAGGACCAAACCTGGAGGTTTGCTGGAAAATTTCACATCTGTATTTCTACAGCCACGCGATGGCTGCACGGATTGGCCAACCCAAGAGCTGGTCCATGTAGAGCTTATAAAGCTGAGGTCTATTTAGAAGGTGCCTGCACGCACACAGGAGTAACAACAGCCACTATTTCAGATCTCCAAATTCTCTTTTTTCCATTTAAATCAAGTTTGCTCACTGATTAAAACCTCCACGGGGAAACTACCGACTGCCATAAGCATCCCGAATGGACACACAGCAGTCTTTATGCCTCACACTCCTCCTCAGCCAGCCCAGGAAAGTTTTTCCCCGATCCAAAACCTGAGTTTCCGACACCTCCAGAGCAGATGGGGACGGGGCGGGGGGGGGGGGGGGGGGGGGGTGCTGTTCGTTTCCAACACTCCCGGGCAGATTTGGTGCTACGTTCTCTGTCCCTTCAAGGTAAAGAAGAATTAGGGCAGACAAATGAAATAACGCGCTGTAATCGAACGCTGTGGCAATTCAGATTGGGTCCTGGGAGAAAAGAAATTACAGAAGGATGACATTCAGCTACACACAGCTGGGTTGTGTTCCTACCCCCTCCGTCCCCTGACTCGTAAACTTTACAGGTCTATCACTTCTTCTGCTCTCCCAAGAAAAGCGTGCTGGATATTCTGGTCTAATTCCTCAAATTATTTATACACGCTGCACAACTCCTCCAATATTTTGCTTTCTGAAGCAGAAAAACCTCTTAGCTGCTAGTAAACTGTCAGGTGCTATTATTTTAAATGCGCATGTGAAATCTAAGCGCCAGCAACGTGCTTCTGCAGATTTACAACCTCCCCCCACATAAATTAAGACAAATGCGTATCGCATGCCAGACAGTTAGGAAAAATGGTTCCCCCACACCAGGCCTCTGGGTTTGATTACAATGGAATTAAACAAAGAAACAAATACTTTAACCTTTTCCCCTCTTTCTGTCACATACAGCCCCCTCCCCTGTCCAAAGGCACCCAAAGCACCCTCTTTGCTGCAAGGCTGGTCCCTCGTGGCGTTTCCAGCCCCATGGCCCAGCCCAGGTGACCACACTGGACCACAGGCTCCCAGCCCAGAGCGTGGCTGGTCCCCGTTCCATCACCCCACCACGCTCAAGGGCTCCACGCCCGTGCCCATCACCCTGATGGCTGCTGTCTTGGCCAACGCACCGGGGAGCAAAGTGGAGACCTCCAGGGCTGGATGCAGGAACCGCTACAGCTCCAACAGGTACCCAGCTGGGTGGTGAGAGGTTCACGTCCTCCCAGCTTGTGTAGCGCTTCCCGGGGGGCTGGAGACACCCGGTGAGGTCCCTCGCCGAGTGCTTCCTAGCGTTTTGCAGGGACAAGTTACCAACTGAGGACTGACATATTATGCACCGTGATAATAATCAATGCCATACTGTGCAAGAACAAATTCCAGTGCTAGCAATTTTTCCCCCCAGCAGTCAAGTCTTTAAAAAGTCTTCTTCAGCAATTATAGCTAATAAAACTACAATTTTATTCAACACACACATATCATTGTGACTAATTTTGCTCCATCAGGGCTGAAATTAAAACAGTCATTCAATCACGTTAATCTCAGGGCTTGCTCACCAGCCGTGACATGGCAAAGAGCATCCCAAATGCTTGCCAAAAAGCACAGTGGCTACTTGTGGACTTCAAAATGCTCCTGCAAAACCCCAACACGTTACTCAATGCTTACTCTACCAAGGGGGATGTCAGAATGACTAATGCTCTCCAGAAAAAACAGCTTTCCACAGCGGGGCAAATTAAAGATGACTCTATAGAGGATTTCTCATACATTCTTTCTCTGGCATTAATAATACAAAGCACTGATGAAAGCAAGGCTCTTGACCAGTCTCAGATCAAGCTATAAACTACGTGAGGACTCTTGGAGCTTGCCTTTGACCGTCTTGGCTGAGAACCTCCCTTGTCCCCATCAGGTTTCCAGCACACATCAGCTAACACCACTGACTGGGAAGACAAGGTTCTTGCAAATAAACCAAACCAACCCAACCAAAACCCAAACAACTCAGGAACATAAAGACAGCTCTCTCTTCGGCATCAGGGGCTGCTGTGCCACCACAGGACCAGCAGCAGAGAAGGCAGAGCACACGGGATGGCAAAGAAGCAAGGCCGGTGCCAGTGAGATGGTGTAACGTCAGCTTGGGTTGATAACGACCTCCAGCCAGCAGAATGGTTGGCATCGTGTAAACTCCCAGGGACGTTTCTCCAAAAGGTAAGACGCACCTATGCAGCCAGGGCCACCACTGCAGAGAGGTGTGGGGGTCCCTGCCACAAAAATGGGTGTGGAACAAACCACTCCAGGAGGCAGCATTAACTACTCGGCATCCATCGCACACCAGCAGCCACTCTCTCCTGAGGAGGTGGCCCTCACCTCCCAGTTCCCTGTAACGCTGGGTACTTCAGGGATGCCTTTCACAATGGAAATCAAGCTGAAGCCAACAGCAAGACAGAGAGTCAGGCAAAACCATCACGTGCTTTTCTGAAGACAGAATAGCCACCTCTGTCAGAGTGAAACAAGCCTTGGGCTGGGTCCCATCTCTGCAATCGTGTGCTGCAGCCAGGTCTAATTGCCTAGAACAATTTACACCCGCCAGCGCATGGGCGGCTGTACCGTGGGTCCCCTTAGCTTGATGGGAAAATAGGTTCCAGCACTGCATTTCTGAAACGAATAGCAGAGTTAGAGAAGCCGATGCCGAGACCGCATCTCACAGAGCTCGCAGGAGCCAGGGAGACGTCCCCTACCCTCCTGCCCTTCTCCCAGGTCAGCAGCGCTGCAGCTAATCAACACCCAATGCATTTCAGTGCTCTGAGATCCCGAGGGGAAAGGGTACAGAGGGTACACACGACCACCCTGGAGCAAGAGCCTGAGACTCGACCCCACGTGGTCACTAGACACGCACACAAACCCCAAAAGATGGGCTAAGAACAACTTCCCAGACGCTGTGCTGCTTACAGCCCTGCACTGATGGAAATTTGCACCAACAGACTTAAAATCTCCCTGCAGAAGAGCAGTGTCTGTTAGAGAAGGGGCAGAAAGGTGGCGCTGCCCAGTGCTCACGGCCTCGGTGACCACTGGGGACAGCCCCAGGTCCCAGAGTGCCACCGCTCAGGACCTCCAACGTGCTTGGAATATCTCTGGATGGCCAGAGGGATGATAAATGCCACATAAATAAAAGAAGAGCTGCTACGACGACCCCTTTTTGTATCCACCAGCTTAAAGCACACACTGACCTGGCCACAAACGGCGGTATCTGAGCACCATGGCTCCTCAGGACACACCGCTGCCCTGCTGTTGAACGGCCAGGGACACACGCCTTCGCTGCAGTGTTAAATCACCTGCAGCCAAGCAGGTCCCGCGGTGGCCGGCACCACCGAGAGCAGCTGCTCTGTGCCAATAGAGGCCATTGCCCGCGTTCGGCCCAGTGGATATGCTGCACCAGCTAAAACCAGTCCCGCACTGGTGGGGTTTTGCCCACGGATGGGATTTGAGGTAAGAGCAAGCCAAGCGGCAGCTGGAGGCAGGTCTGCAGCCTGGGCCATCCCCGGTGAGCTGCTGCAGGGGACGGGGACGTGGGGGACAGCAGCGGGAGGACCCTGCGGCTCCCGAGGGCACGTCTCCTGCACAGACCCGCTCCCCTCCAGCATCTCAGATGTCTGCCCACACCCACCCACCACATCCCCCGTCCTCGACATGCCGCTTTCTCTAAAGAAGCGCAAGCTAACTGAACGAAGGACAGAAAGCAGACATCCAGACTTGTTTCTGGAAGCAGACTGATCTAATGCCACACAATACACATGTTTACAGGAGGCTGTAGCATTTCGTTAACAAAATGCATTTGTGAATTAGAGCAGCACCTCCATCACTGCTATAATAAAACTCCAGTCTACATTTCTGCCAGAAATCGGAGCCACAGAAGTTTCTTCTATGATCAAAGCCGGTCCGTGCGACAGGCTGATTGATATGAGACAGGGAGCGATTGATAACTTTAAAATACATGTCAACAGCTAAAAACACTTCAGTATGCGTTAAAAAGCAAGAGAAGGAGCATACTCTGAGCTTGTTCAATCTGAAGCCAGTGTTAAATCACAGAGTTCCCGCTGCAGCCCTTCGCCAGAGTGGCAAGAACAGAATCTAGTTCAAAACATCTGCTGGAGACTCTCCAAACTCTCTTACAAACATTTAATTCACCCTGCCTCAAAACATCTTTGTGTTTTACCCATCTAACAGACAAGGAAGAGGGTGGGACTATGAAGGGAAATTAAGCTCCAGGCGTTTTAAGTGACCCATACGTGGCCCCGGAGCCAGCCACAGCCCTGGAAATCTTTGCCTTCGGTTCCCTGCCGGCATCAGGAGACCGATCTCCCACATGCATCCCCGTCTATCTATTCATTCAAGACGTCTTGTCCCCTTGTACATGTGCACATGCCTACGCACATTTTCTGTGAATTTCCCCAACAACTGAGTGACTTCTCACGAGCGTTTTTTTTCCCCGTGTTCTTGCGAGATCCACAAAGGAATGAAGAACCCGAGCTCCATCTGTTCTGCTCCCAGCCCTGTCCCCTCACTAGCTGCCTGAAGGAGTTACCACCAGATAAAAACATGAGACAAACAAACTGTACTTTTTAAATGCACACACTATAATTTCAAAGTATTCTTTTTGGCCCTCACATGGGAGCCATTAGGGTTCACATGTTTAATCTTACGCTGCTGAAACGTAGGAGAAGTTTTGCTTTTTTGAAATCAAACGCTGAGAGCTCCACGTAACCACATCACTCGAAATGCAGCTTAAATATATCAAATATCTCAAGTCACGGCACAACCACAAGAGCCGACAACGCTCCAGTTCATCCCAGCTCCGTCACTCTGCCGGGTGCTCTCAGGCCGAGTGCTCCCATGCGGTTCCCTGCCCCAAGAGGTGCCACGGGGCAGGGAAAGGGCCGTTCCCCTCCACGCCGGCAGCGCGGAGGCGATGCCACCACGGGGGCACTGGAGGAACATTGCTCCTTCAGCATTTCAGCGAGCCAGGTGCAAGGCGGTTTGTGATTTTACTTTCACGGAACATTAGCTGCAGTCAGCAGAAATAATTCTTCCTCCCTTCACAGTGCTCGTTTGCATATTAGCACTGCAAAGTTGCAATCTGTTTTCTTTTCCAAACAATACTTAAGCAGTGCTGCCCATTAGGCCTGGCCAGCGTGGATTTTGGAAACCACAAGACTGTTAAAATCTCCATCCAGAGGAGAGGCAGCTCCTGCTGAACTGTGTGTCCACATACGGACAGCCGATGCGTACCCCCCTTTCTCTCCGGATGGGCTGTAGCCATCCCAAGCAATACCATGGCCTGAAAAGCCAACGAATTTCAACATCTTTCCCCCTTCCTGGGCTGCAGCAAGAGGGACCTTCTCATTTCATGTAATTCCAGCACCAGTTCAAACTCTGCCTATCTCTGCTCGCATTGCTGCAGCCACAAGATGCAGCTCCCCGGCCGGGAGGGGACACGGCATTTTCCATACAAGAAACTCAGGTTTGACAGCTGTGGAGCCAGTTAAAGCCCAAGCTGGCTTGGACCTGGACCCCCCTGAGAGTGCCACCCTCCTGTTCGAGCCACCCAGCAACGCCCTACCCATCCCACCATCCCGCTGTGACGCTCCATACGGGCAGGCGGAGATGTCTGAATTAGTGCTTTTTCTGGAAATTAGTGCTTTTCCTGGCTGATGCCAGCCAGAGAGCTGCCTCCAGCTCCCCCCCAGCCCCCGGGCTCTCTGCGGGGAATCCAGGCGGGAGCTAGACCCAGCAACACCCTGAACAAACACGGCTACGACCTCTCTCAGTGGAGAAGGAGCTTCAAATGTTTGTGGAGCACTTGCAGGTCCTTGGATGAAGTGTGCTACATGCAGGGTAAAGGCTTTTCTTTCCAAACCCAGCGTTTTCCCTATTGACGCAACACTAAAACGCGAGCAGCTGGTTTGTTTACTACAAACAAACATGCCAAATAACGAGATGCAGAGAGACCATTAAAAGCCACATGCCAGGAAGAGCATCAGAAACCATCTCTGTGAACACTGGCGGACAACACATCGGACTCCAAATCACACACTGACCATTTCAGGAACAACCCCGAATAAATGGAAACTCCTATTCAGTCTGCCTGAAGTCCAATTAAGTCCTTTCAAGACGTGGTTTCTGAAGACAACAATGGCATTTGCACATCTTCCTTTTTAGCCCCTTCTGGCTGGAGCCCCAAGGGACCCGCCGGTCAGCACACCACGATCTGCTGCGTCCCTGCATTGTCACCTCCCTCAGAGCAGAAAAGAAGTTCCCGCTCACCCAGTGACCAAACCTACAGAGAAAGAACGGAATCGCACACCTCTCTCTCCCATCGCAGAGCACAAACACGCAGCATTAAAGCACAGGTCTCTCTCGCCCACCCAACGGACCGTAATAACCTGTAGGTTTTCAGTCAGTGCCCTTAAGCCATACAGCAAAACCCAGCTCAGAGCCGTGCCTGGTATAGAGCATATTGAGGAACTCTCTATTCTCAAGAACCCAAGGGGTTTTTACAGATGCCTTTGCAGCACGATTCCAGCGCGGGCCGGACACAGGTAAATAGATCTGATTAAGAGACATCCTGAGCAAAGTAACAGGATCGAGTTTAAAGAGCTTCCTGCTGCCCTTTTGTAAATACCTGCTGAATAAGTGTGAAGATAAGACAAGTATTGCATTACTATGTTTCCTGATGCATGAAGGGCTTTTTTATTGCCCAGAGTTCAAAAAAAAAAAAAAAAAAGTATGAACAATTGCCACAGTCAGCTTCAGCAAAAGGCTCAGCTGCAAAATGAAACAGTGTAGTTTATTAGCAAAGAAAAACTCATCTAAGTTTCCCTTGACTGTAATGAAAAAAAGTTTCATTTTATTTCCTGCTAGAACCTTTTCCCTTTTATTGTTCTTTTCATATACTGACTTGCATATTAAAGAATATTTTTCCAGGGCTATTTCTTCTAAGCAGAACTCTCTCCTCCCTTGCCCTTCAACCCCAAATCAAAGACAGCTTATATCTCTACATTTAGGGATGCTTTAATTTACGGAAACAACACTTGCGCCCCAGACCCTTGCTGTAACAAGTGTTGCCCACTGCCGTGCCCAAGAACTGTGACTAATGGCCACTTGGGGTCCAAGTCTCCTCTCTACCCCCGGGGTCCCCAGCAGAGGCAGCAGCCGGGACGGCTCTGCCGAGTCCTGGGCTCCCGCACAGGCTGCCGACCACGTGGGGATTCAGAGAACCGTACTCAGACCAAACCCATTACACTGATGGTTTAGGACCCTTTCTTCTTTAACGCTGTTGGCTCAGGGCCCCGCCGCTCCTCGCACACACACAAGACACGCTGCCTGCTCCAGCAGCTCACGGCACCAATGCACGGGAAGCAAAAGGGATTTTTTCCCATTGTCACAAATTAGTGATAAAAACAGAAGAGGAGTCCCTGGATTTGCTTTCACAATTCGCTTGCAAAGACACGAGCTCTGCCCAAACAGCCAGGGCTGCAAGCACCGCTTTGCCGGGAGTTAGAGCCCGTTCACGTCCCTGCATACCTTGCACTACAACGCTCATTGTTTTGGGGCATTTTGGGGGTGTTTTTGTTTTGTTTTGTTTTCTGATTTTTGGTGTTTTTTGTTTTGTTTGTTTGTTTGTTTTTCAATTTTAAATTCTTTATTAAAGAAATAAAACCACTTTCAGCAGAGGAGAAATAACACAAATGAAGCACTAGCTCCGATTTCTGCTGTTCGCGGGTTTAGGCTCCTCCTTTACCTCTTATAAAAATATGCCAGCAAGTCTGGACGAGAGGACAGAAGCCCAAAGCCCTTTGGGGGAGCGTGTCTTTTAGGTCTGTTTGCCGCAGCAAAGCATCATTCCCAGTAACCCGTGGTGGCAACGACCGCCGCCACCCAGCCCGCTCCGTCCCACGGGTCTCTCAGCCTGAGGAGCACCAGGCATGAAATGCCATTTTGATCACTCAAGACGTGGGGCCGCTCGCTGCAGCCTGGCCCCCGATAATTTGAGCTCAATCAGGGAGCCGAGACTGGAACATTAGTTTGGGCTGTCGGGATGGATTTTTAAAGTACCACCTTGATTTCAGTCCCTCCAGCTCCACCCCTTCCCACTCTCTGGTCAGGCTCCTAAGCACAGCCGTAATAAATGCTGGGAAAGGCAATCCACCAGGAGAACAGGCTATTAAGGCTGAATACAATATTAAAAAGAAAGCAATTAGCGGCACTGGCGGCGGCTCGGCGCAGCTCCTCCGGCAGCGCAGCCCCTCTCCGAGCCCCTCGAACGCGGGCGCGTCCCGCTGTGCCCCAGTGTCAGACTGTTTGGAGAGAGATTTAATGCCCGCGAACCATGGTTATTGGTGGGTAAATTGAGTTTTACACGTGTCAACAACGCAAGCTCTCATCAGTTTGACAGAGCCTCACCCAGTCATTTGAAACCAAGGTTCAGCTGCAATTTTTAATTACCCCTGGACAGCACGGGGATTACAGGCATAATCACCATACCCGGATTTCTGGAACTACCTTACTACTCTTTTAAAGCCTACTGCAGAAAAAACAATGTTTTCTGTTCTGTTTTGGGGTTTGTTTTTTTTTGGTTTAAAACCATGTTGAAGCCATTCAACCTCCCGCAGCTACATAAATCATCAAAATGATTTCTGTGAAAAAGAAATAATTTTCTTCAGTTTATAAATGAAAATTAAAAATAGGATCCTCTTCCACCCTTATTATCCACGTAATGGGGATTCGAGGCAGAGGTTTAACTTTCAGTACAAATGCAAGACGGTTGAATAATGCCCCATATGTGAAAATGGCCAAAAAGCCCCCGAGGAAGGGCTCTGCGGGCGGCCAGGGCCAGGACAGGCAGAGACAGGCAGAAGCTGGGCAGGAGCACCCTGTCATTAGGGAAAGGCAATTTCAGCCAGTACAACAGCATCTGCCCACGGGCGCCATCCTCTCTCATCATAAAACGGATATAATCATAGACCGGTTTGGGTTGGAAGGGACCTTAAAGACCATCCAGTGCCACCCCCTGCCCTGGGCAGGGACACCTCCCACCAGCCCAGGTTGCTCCAAGCCCTGTCCAACCTGGCCTTGAACCCCTCCAGGGATGGGGCAGCCACAGCTTCTCTGGGCAACCACCCCCAGGATAAAGAATTTCTTCCTAATATGTCCTCTAAATCTCCCCTTTTCCAGTTTAAACCTGTTCCCCCTCATACTATTGCTCCGCTCCCCAGTAAAGTCCCTCCCCAGCTTTCCTGGAACCCCTACAGATACTGGAAGGGGCACCGAGGTCTCCCCGGAGCCTTCTCTTCTCCAGGCTGAACCCCCCCAGCTCTCTCAGCCTGTCCTCACAGCAGAGGGGCTCCAGCCCTCCCAGCATCCCCATGAGGAGGTACATACAATAAGCTGCACTTTCACGGCACGTTTTCCCAGGGGACATGGAGGTGCTCTGCAGCCCCCCCCCGGACACGCTACATCTTTCCCGGGTACGGGGAGGCTGATCACGTTCAGATGAAGCTGCCTCAATCCGTCACACTGACCAGGGGTCAAACCAGAGAGATAACCCAAACACCTAAACCAAAACCCCCTATTCTACCCACAAAACAGGGCACCCCGTTTACTGAAATGGTGACACGTGGGTTTAATGCAAACCCCACATTACTTACCTTTCACACTTTGGTCCGATTTATTCCTGTTAAAGGGATGGATTAGTTTAGCTGTTGACTGAAACAACGCGTATTGGCAAGAGTTTTCCAAAACAACGTGTATTGGCAAGAGCTTCCAAAGCTGCCATTCCCACCTGCCTCGTCCCTGTGCCTGGGCACACACACGGACACACACGTGCGCACACACGTGCAGGGACATTTATTTGCCCCTTCTCCTCCCTTCCCCGAGCCCCGGTCCCCAGGACAGGGCCGGGAGCAGAGGGTGCGTGTCCCACCTCGCTGCAGAGACCTGGGCGCACTCACCCACCGCGGGAACATGGGATTCAAAGGGCAGCTCCCACCTCTCCACTCCTCGTTCTCCCCCAAGCCCAGGGACCGATAAAGCACCTCCCTTCCCTCCCCCACAGGGCCCCTCCGCTGCCTTTCAACGTTTTGTTTGAAACCTCTTGGCTTCAAACACTTTTTATTTCTTGCCCAAAAAGCTATTTGAATGGATTACGTCCCAGTGATGAATCTCTCCTAGAAACGTTACAAGAGACTCTTGAATCATGGCAAACAGGCTCAGTAAATCAAACGAACTGCAAAAACGGGCAAAGAGAGGATTTTGGTGTTAAGAATAAGGTGACAGGTCCACACATCAATCCCACGTGACTGACAAGATGTCCTTCTGAGATGTGTATATGTATTTTTTTTAAAACTTTGCTTCACTGACTACACTTTATTATGCCGAAATAACACAAAATACAATAATTAAGCTGCGATCTCAGTGGATTGTTCGCAATGATAATTCCACCTTTGTAATTCAGCTTCAAATAAACCCCCTTTGTTCTGTCTTATTACACAGATTCTGGTATCATTCAAGTATATTAACTGTAGCCTATTACTGTCACACAAAAATGCTCCCTGAGCCATAGCAAAAGGCTCCCCAGACAAAACTTTATGTCATGTTAATCCAAGCTTTAATAACTATGAGGATATATAACTGTATTCTAATTGTGCTTTGTGTTTCTGCATACCAAAACCAGAAGATATCAAAAGTGACAGGGGCAGGCTTCCTCAAACCCAGCCCCGGCTCGGCGCCACGGATGCTCTGCCCGTCCGCGGCATCACCATCGCCGGCATCGCCGGCAGCGGGGCTCAACGAGGGCAACTCGGGCCAAATCCTCGCTCACGCCAAACCCCAGGCTTGGCCACAGAGGGAAAACCATGGGCTGGCGGTGCTAATGCCGCGGCTGGTACTGCAACAGAAATTAATACCCGCTAAAATAGCACTTAAACAGGGATAATCAGTATTATGGAAATTGTACATATTTAATTCTTGAGTGTCTGCTGAAAACATTACATGATAAAGGACTGTAGTAAGCAGAGCATTCATTTTGTAGCCAATGCTTAAAATAGGCAAAGGGAAAAAAAAAAAGAAAGAAAAAAAAGAAAGAAAGAAAAATAACCTGGAAACAAGCAATGAGGAGATTCACAAATTTATTATAGTGCTTTTTCAAGTGCAAGCTGCAAGCTGGGAAATATTTTTTAAAAAAGCAGATGGACCTGTCCCACACCACGAGGTTGAGGCAAAAGCGTTCTCTATTGTGTTTTGCTCGCGCTTTTGCTAACCTGGTTTTAAGTGCCTTGAGAAATGAGATTTATACCCCTTCCCTGAGTAAGGTTACAGTGCTGATCTCGCAACTAAACCCACAGCGGGCTGAAAGCGGCCAGATTTTAACCTTGCTGCTCAGCGGTAGGACATGGTCCCTTTCAACTCCTCACTCTCACACCCTTCTCATTTTCTACTTCAGTCTTCCCTATTTTAGTCCTGTAAAAGTCAAAGCTAACCCAACAGGGAGAAGGAAAAAAAAAAAAAAAAAAAAAGGTAAAAAAAAAAGTATAGGACCAAAAAAAGGAGGGAGGAGGAAAGCGTGGACCTTTTTGCAAGATCAGAAGACAAACCAGGGCCAGAAGTAAAACAGCCCCCCCAGGTACAGACCCTGTGCAGGATCCGGGATTTCCTCCTCCCGAGGGCCTGGTGGTTCAGTCATTTCTGTCACTCTCGGCAGCAGCTCGCCTCGTCACCCCCTTCCTCCAGCCCCGCCTACTGAGAGCTTGGGAGGCTCTTCAGAGGAACTTCGATAATGATTAGCCAAAATGCTACCAAAACTCAAGGAAACATGATGGGTTTCCTTCCTGTGCACCCACCGTCACCCCCCGAGGGCTTTCCCAAAACTTTAATGCCAGGAGAGAACAGGTAATGGAAATAAATATTTTCCCTTATTTACTTGTTACTGATTTATAACACTTAACTACCATAAAGGGTCATCTTGTAACGTCATAAAAATTGACCCCATATTTTACGTTAAGCTGACTGACAACCTGAGGGAGAACTGCAGGTTTCTCCGCATGAGGAGCTCGTAGAGCTCCCCAAAACATCCTGTTAAAGTAACCAAAGCTGCTGCCCATCAGGATACAGCCCTTTCTGCTTCTCCCAACTTTGCATCACCGAAGGCTACAAAACATTATTTTCTATTAGTCATTAAGTTATTCTGGACTGACTGCCTCTCCAGCAAATCACTGGAAAAAAGCTGATTCCGGGGACGGATGTGTCATTCATAATAACTCCACCTTCTCAGGTTTGGTGCTGGCGCTCCTTGGGCTGAGACACAGCGCTTTGTTTTAAAGAGTCCGGCCCGTTTCATCACTCCGAAGGTCAAATTAAACCAGGAGGGTCAGAGTTTAGAATGACTGCGCGACTCTGATCATCTCTTTCGGCAACCAGCTCTCCAAGACCTCTCCTTAGTCAAGTCGAAGAGGAGCTTTGTCACCCGCACGCCTCTCCATAGGCACCCTCCCGCCCCCGGCCATCACTGACCTCCTCTTGTTCAATACAGGATTTGCAGACTGTCTAGAGCTACACACGGGGCCCCCGGGGAGATCATAAGGATCAAAACCTCATCTGTCTCCAGTGTCAGAAATTCAAAACCAGCTCCTTCAGCTCCCCAGACTCTAATTAGGTGGCATCTTCCAAACGTTTCCCGGAGTAAGCCCAAAAGGTATAAAATGCTGTACATTTTACTGATAGGAGGTTTTGTTTATCGGTGTGAATTAACCTTAGACAAACTTGGAAAACTTCACTGGATACGTTAAAAAAATAAAGACGAGTTCAAATGAGACTAAAGGAAACCATGAGAAAATTTGGGGTTTTCTCCTGAAGACGCAGCATCCACCACCACTGACCAGGGAAGGGCCAGCACAGGCTGGGGCTCCGGCAGGGCTGATGTGGAAGGGAAAACAGCTCATTTCTCAAACTCTGCCATTTTAACTTCTCCCACCTTAAAAGAAAGGAGCACTGAAGACCGACGGGCAGCATGGAGACAGGACAGAAAGTCTCTGAGGACAACAGCAAACTCTCATGGGTCCAGAGCACCAACGCAGACGCGAAGGGCCACAGAAATGCAGAAACGTGGGTTTTATTTGGACAAAATAATGGAGAGAAACCCTGACTCTCCTCCTGCACTTCCACGGGAACTCGGGGGAATGGTGGTGCTCACCTGCGGGCATCCCCACCACCAGCGCCCACACAGCTCATTGACTGCCTGCACCGGGACATCAGGAGCGGCGAGCGGAAGCAGTGAAGCTCAAAGAGAACGGGAGAACAAGTCCAACGGACTCACCTTGTTCTACTCCGCAAATCATCAAAATGAAAAATACACCCAATGCCCCTGAGAAGTCACCTTTCTCCTGGTTCCTGCTCCAGACGGACTCTGACCTTGCACAACCCACCACCTCCACATCAGGAGACGCACTTAAAAAGCCACCAGATTTTAAATATAACACAGTTGAGGATTTTATTCGCCTGCTGACACTGGAGCCTCTTGGTTCCATATTTTGAGGCTGTTTTCTACAACATGTTTTAAAAATGAAAATGAACAGTCTTGTGTAAATCACAAGATTCCAGAAACTGGAGTATTCAGAAGAAAAAAAAAAAAAGATATCACTGAACAGCCTGAAATTTTTGATAAATTGTGAAATTTGGCAGCACCCATCTGACAATGTTTATTCCCCACCCACCCCCCCCGAAGTTGTACTATGCTGAACATTAGATCAAAACAGTTTTCTTTGGCAGACACGGGTTCTGCTCTGCATTCCCCTTCTCCCTGACACACCATATGGACCATTCTTAATGAAATATATTTAGAGAGGGATACTAAACTGGCTCAGCACCGGGGTAAGCCTGGCTTCTCTGGAAGACAAGAGACTAAAAAAAACGTCATGCATTTTTGAACTATCACTTTTGACGTAGAAGTCCTTAAAAGTACAGTCAGTAAGCTCAGATTAAAATACCAAATAAAGCTTTAGTGATATAAACCATACATATAGATACATAAAGCAAAATTACTGCTATTTTTACAGAAGGCCTTTAAGTAGGATGCTATAAAAAGAGCGCAGTGAAATGAGAAAAACTGGCTTGGACAGCTTCCATACAGAAGAGATAACAAGACAAGCAGAAATTTATTAAAAAGTGAGAGGTGCTTCTTTTCGGCAGCAAGATAGGAAGGTTATTTCCAAGATTTCTAATATGCTCAGAATATAGGTACAATGTAAACGTATCCCAAGCCCCAGAGGAAAGCCATACAGCTACAGACAGGTTATTCAGGGAGCTGACTGATGGACCATTCCCTGGGGATGGGCAATAGCCTGTGGGTGCTGTAGGTGCCCACAGACCCTGCCGGGCCGGGTCCCCCCTGACACAGAGCCCCTGCAGTGCTCAGGCAGCAGCGGCAAAGCCCGATGCCATGGCAGAGACAACCTCCCCGCGGGATGTCCCCAGTCCCACAGGACCCCAGGGCATGCTGAGGCTCGCAGGGCTTCGGATGGGAGGATGCTGGACAAGATGCTGCCCCACCACTCAGCACCCCACCGAGACTCTTCAATCGCGGGGGGCTCTGAGCCCCAATTCCCACCGTGCCCAAGCAACAGCGTGGGGGCTCCAACGGGAATGGGGGCCAAAGCCCAGGGCAGCCCAACAGCCTCCCTCCAACCTCGGGCCTGAGGGGCCGCATCTGTCCCCAGGAAGGCACTGGGCACCCAAACACAAATGGCTAAAGGAGAGTCTTTTTTTAGAATGACCAAATTATCCACCCACGAGCCCAGCAACTCCCTTGGGATTTCTATCGACTTAAAGGAAATCTGCCAGTAATCCAATCAGCAGCAACAAGGCAGGAGCCTTTGCAGCAGAACAAGTCTTTTAAGGAGCAAAGTGCTTTTATTTGGGGGAAAAGATCTATGTCAAGTTGCTTTTAGTTTTGCATTTCCTCTCCCCCTCTTCTTCCCTCCTCCTCGAGCAAGAGGCAGGATGGACAGGCATTATCTAAAAAAAATCTTGCAGCGTAATGTCAAGATCGATATGTTGACCTAACAAGTAATGCCAGCTTTAGTAGTGTCTTAATGATGTGATCATTATCTTCTTACCTGAAGTGCAGCAGCAGTGAGCACGTGTGCCAGCAGGAAGACTTAAGACTATTCAGTGCAAAAGACCACAACGACTTCCCCACATGCACGCAGATATTCCCCGCGTTTGGTGTCTTGGGGAAAAAAAATTAGCTACCCATGCTGCCGAACATTCACAGGGGGCTCAATTAACCGCGCACAGCAGAAGAGGTACCGCTGTCGCGGAACAGTTGTTGTTTCCCTCTGGGCATCGCCCCCCACAGGCTTCCGGTCATTTGTACCAAAGTCTCCCCGATTTGCCTCAGCGCGCTCAGAGACGGCTGGAACTTGTACGGTGCGCGGAGGCAGCAGGGAAAGGACGATGCCAGTCTGGAGTCCTCTCTCTCTGAATATACCTGGATTTTATGACCCTGGTGGATTCGCTGTGTCCTACATCCCGTTTGTCTAGGAAACGCTCAGTATAGTTGTTAAGACACAAGCACGCTATAAAACTTGTCTTCCCTGGCTGCTGTGCCCGAGATAGCTCAAAAGACTCGCACTTTCCAAAAACATTAGTTTTGCAATGAAACAGTCTCAGCCACATTTTAAAGCTTTTTACTTTGTCCTCACAAATGTTACAGACCAGTTTTGTACCTGCGCTTCCCACCCACCCGCTCAGGGTGCCGGCCCCCTCCCGGGGTGGCACGGCATCACCGTCCATGGACAAAGCAAGATCCATCCGAGTGCCTCGGAAACGCCCGAGGAGTGAAGATGTAAGTGTCCAACAACACAAGAATTAAACGGAGAACCCTGAGAACAGACCCTTGCAGCTCTGCAAAAAGCAGTCAGGCAAAAGAGCTCTCCCCTGGCCACAGGAGCATCCTCCTGTGGCAAATGCTGTCAAACGCAAACCAAAAGATACGACCAACGTTAGAAGAGATCCCTTCCTATGACCACCCTACAAACCCCCGCTGGTCCTGCGCTTTTGCCTGCAAGTTTAATGTGCTTGAAAGGCTAAAATTTGTACCTGACACTTGAGCACCCATCCCGCCCTTCAAGCCATCGCCACCAGTGCTGCCGGCCACAAGGAGGGTAATAACATCTACAGATTAGCAGGAACACAGCATTTTTTCCGTCCATTAATAAATTATTCCAAAACACCCCCAAACCCAAGAGAAAACAACGCCCCCTTCTCGAAACGCAGTAGCTGGAAGAAAATCCATTTTCCACAAGAAGCTTTCACTGGCCACCAGAAATAGCAGCGAGCAGTAACACATACACGAAAGCAGCCCCAAAAGTTAGCTTTCAGCCTGTTGTGATCTGTCTATCTCCAGAGACGGACCGCGAAGAGATGCCACTAAGACAATGCATACTTAAACAGATTTCAAGACTGAAATGTGTGATTTTTGGTCTAATACCAAAAAACGTTAGCTAGTGTGAAACATCTCTTTCAGTTGTCTGCCTTGGATCTCCCTGGACAACGCTAGATAAAGAGGCAATTTATCATCCAGCTGAAGGTTGTGTGCAATGCGTTATCTGCCTTCCACAAAGATCCGCGCCGTTTGTGTGAGCCCCGTGTTTCGCAGACTGACCTCCCTCCTCCATTTTGAGATACCATAGCAACATGAAATTAGCACGCACGGAACTGTTAAATGAATAATTTACTGATTTCATAAGAACCTGTCTTGCAATTTATAGTTCTATTATCTTTTATATCCATGTCTTAACTCCTTTTGTAAAAAGGCTGCAATCAAGCTAAATAACATTTGAAAATCTAATAAGCACACGCGAGCTCCCCGCTCGGGGCGAGGGATGCGCAGCCTGATTTGCCGGTCCCCGCGTTTGCGGTAGGTCGGTCCCCTCATCCCCCCATAGCAGGGGGAGGTTGGGGGGGGAGCAGTGCCCCTTCCCCTCCCTTCCAGGGAGATGATTTTCCCTTCCCGGCTCTTCAGGCCCAATCAAGGAAGCTCCAAGCAGCGCTCAGAAGTATCTCCGTCTTTAATCTACCAATTGCCATTTTAAAATCTGCAGCCAGTGAAGGGCAACGCAGGCGGCGAGGGTACGTACGGCTGCAATGACAATTGGGGTATAAAATATAACTGAAAAGGCTTCTCCAACACTATCAGTGATGCTCTTCTAGTGGCTCAACCACATCTTGTCACTCATACTCAATTTAAAAGATATTTATAAAGACGGTACGACGAGAGATTTATTTTCAGACTTATTTATTTGGGTGGAATAGGTTAGATTATTTTTGTTATATGCTCCTCAGCAGAACGGATATCTCCATTCGATATACATTACAGCCACAGATGAGTTTGAGAGATGCTGCGGACTGCAACTTCCCAGCCTTTCACGCCGCGGAGAGGCATCGGTTTAAAGAACTAGATTCAGCATCCCCCTGAGATGCCGCTAACCAAACATGCCCAGAGAGTAGGACAGCTTTCCTTTGATTGCTTTGTTTTTCAGCTTCTATTCCTACCGGAGAGCTACTCTCGGGGTTTAAAAATTAAGAACAGCGCAGCTATTAAAAACAGTGGTTCTGCAGGAGGTGGAGATTTTCGGAGGGAGACTCAGAGAACTTCCCAGCAGGAGGGGTGGGTGGGAAGCCCAGAGAGGATGGGGGAAGATGACTGCACCCGCTGCAGAGCCTGGACCTCCTTAACCTTGTCCTAAGTGCCAGGTACCCACCAGCACAGTGCGGCCAAAGCAGGGCCCTCCATACGGCACGGATCCGGCACAGCCCAGTCATAAACACCAGCTCCCACGAGCCCACAACCATCGAACAGGCAAAGCACTTGGAGATTAAATTTTCAAAAGAGATGAAAGAAAGGGATAGCACAATATTACTTACTTGGTATTTATGAACTGAAACGAAAACAGTGAGGAAGTTTTATTTTATTATACAGGAGCCCTGGGCTTTTTAACGCAAGATGGAGCAAACAGGGTAAGAACCAGCAGCTGCAACCCCGGCCCCCCCCCCGGCTGCCTTGCGCCTGGGGATGCTCACGAGCGCTCGGCAGAGCAGAACAAGAGACTCCAGCTTACACGAAGAAGGGTTTAAGTGGGAAAGATTTACCTCCGTGTAAGACTAAAATCTGGCTCATACAACAACACTGGCCAAACAGTGCTGCTCTCTGCCCAGTTCCTTCATTTTCTGATCAACAGCATAAATTAGTTGCCCCGCCACGGAGAAAAGAAAGGGGCCGGAGCTGGGACTGAGAAAACAGCCCACGAAAATAAGAGAGACCAAATGATAAAAACTAAGGGGGAAAAACACCAAAATGGTGACCTGAGACAGTGAAGTCTTCTGGCAGACATCCTTACAAATAACACTAAACCAACAGGCAAACCTCTCACGTCAGGGTCTGAACACAGGTTTAACTAGGGGAAAGGAGAAAAAAAGTGAAGACTTTGGCACTTGCTGCATGACTTGGAGACAGGATTTTCAAAGAAGCCTGAGACAGGAAGGTGCCCAGCTTCCCACAGAGCTGCAAGTGAAAAAAGTGAGTATAAAACAGCCACAAATAAATTTAGGTGATAAATTTGGTGAGCTTCTAGCCATCGTCCAGCACGGTGTCAAAGACAGGGCAGTGCTCCAGGACTGTCGCCCGATGAAGCTGCCCGAGATGGCAAGAAACGTAGCCCTAAAGCCCCTTCCAGCAGGGTGCTCCCTAACGCCCAGGGCCAACCACTGCTGCCCCAGGGACCGGGGGGATTATGTGGTAAATGCATCGACACGAGGAGGGTTAGTCACTAAATGTAATTTCTTCTTCTTCAGCACCTTCAGAACATACAGACACTCCCCGTAAACACACATACGCATAAATGGAGATATATGCATAAAATAATTAAGCAACAGCCAAAGCCACAACTGCTCTGACCTGCACTGAACGCACCTTGCCTTGTTATTTTTACTAACGTAGTTGGGACTAAAGAAGCAAAATGTGTCAGATTCCAGGAACACGGGAATAGGAAGAAAAGAAACAGTTCTGTTTAAAATCTCCACTTCCTTTCACTGTTTATTGTTCCCCATCTCTGTTGCTGTCTCAAGCACAGCTGGACAATAGCAAACAAAGGCTTGTTAAACCCTGCTCTTAGCGGTTTATTCCCCAAATACCCATCACCTACAAGAGAGCAAAGATAAAAGTGAGGAGTTTGACCTGACCGCACTCACAATGCAACTGCTTCCCCATCTTCTGAACAACATAAAAAGGATGTCAGGAGAGCAGATGGATTGGAAGGGAATTTGGAAAACAACAATAACAGCAGCAAAATGAAACCCAAGACCTAAAAGCTGTCTCCATCCAAATAAAGCTCCTCGCTCCGCTCCGATCCCCCTGGATTGCGCGGTGGGTGTCACAGCGCTCTTGAGCCATGGGGAGCCAGGGCTCAGGCTGTCAGAGACACCCGCTGCCGGCAAAAAACACAGTCGAAGGAATTCAGTGGTGTAATGGGACCAGAGCATTTGCCACAGACCCTTCTGAGCACTTCGCCAACATTAATCGCGTTACACCATACTCCTGCAAGGTTGGCAGCTCACCTTGATGTGGTTGGGCTGGGACTGGCACCGGGACGTTCCGTGGCCCCCAGCCCAGCTCTACCAGCCCCCCGGCACTGACCATTGCCCACAAAGGTCCATGGTCATTCAGGACAGAAGCAGTTCCTCTAGGAAAGGTTTCGCATCTTCTTAAGACCATAAAATAAAATGGATCTTAGCTTAATTATTTTTCTAAGAAAATAAGGTAGGAATAATAAACGTTACCCGCTCCCACTGTTTAGCTTAAATCTGAACTAAGGGTTTGCTCTCAGCACAGGACACGCTGATGGTCTATCACCCAGAAGAGCCCCATGTCGACAAGCCCAGAGCCTACCGAGCACCACCATCATACTACAACCACTGAGAGCTTTCACAACATCACTTCTCTTCAGGCTTTTCAAGAAAAATTCTCAACTGCTGGTATTAAACCACTTGCCTCCTTTAAAAAGGGGTATTTTTTGCTGGTGACTTGAGTGAGTGTTTAACACAGCTCTCACCAGGAGACAGCGGGAGCAGAAAGCGCAGTGCCTCGGTGGGCAGGATTGGGAGGAACTGCTCCCCGCCGAGCGCCTGCCCGGCACGGGGATGTCCCGGAGGGGACCAACACCTGGGGGGACACACTCAAGGCATGAGCATGGCAGCAGAGAGGGCTTAGGTCAAACCCTTCTTTATTCTGCCAGGAAGCTTTAATTCTGTGCTATAAAGCAGCAGAAGCTGAACTCACAGTGGGTGCCCCTTTCCCCCGAATCAATAAGCGGCGTCAGTCCCCGGCTCTGGAAGAGCCGCCGCAGCTCCTCCGCCGTTAAAAGGTTGCTGTGCACTTCAATGAAACCAAAAGGACAGACCTCTGCTGTTACCAGCTAACCTAAAGGTTACGACATGCTGGCGCATTGTTTGCTGCAAACGCCCAACTATTGGGGTTTTAGAGCTTCTTCCAAGAGCTGGCGACCGCCAGCCGGCGCTCCGCTTCGTGCCGCGCTGGAGGACACGCGTTGGGCCACAGGATGGCTGGCGCCACACTGCACGTGAAAACACACGACACTTGCGAAGGTCCAGGCCAGCTGCCGAAGGGGCCGCCCGTGAGATCTGCGCGGTGCCAATTACCAAACACAGCCCCGTGCTGACAGCGTTGCTCTAATTAGGCTCCCGTAGCCTGGCCCACAGCACGCCCTGCATTCCAGCGACCAAACCGGGAAAGAAATCCCCGGGAAAATGGAGAACTCTCCGTAATTACTCTGAAAGTGCCAGCGTGCGCGTTCATCGTGGAGGAAAGCGGACTGCCACGGCGGGGCCACTTAACCCCAGCCCCTCTCCAACTCCCCGCACCCTCCTCCTCCGCCGCGCTGTGCCCCCGCTTGCCACTGCCACCAGCACGCTCTGCCTTTCCCCTCCAGCGCCCTCGGCTCTGCCCCCCACCCAACAGCGGCAGTGCCCATCCTGACCGGTGAAGAGTAACAGTGCTCCCCTCTCTCCTTGGGCTTTCGCTAAATCATCAGCCCAACAAAAGGGATTAGAACAAAAGGTTAAATTAACAACCCGGGGGAGAAGAATCCCTCAGTTTCTGATGGGTTTTAGCCAGCATTTACATGGGACCCTTCAGACTGAGCAAACCTGGTGCCGTCACCCACGGGCTGGCATTTGTGTTGTTGGCCCCAGAGCTTCCCCAGGGTGCTCTGTCCTCCCTGGGTACAAGTCCAGGACAGCCCACCGCAGCCTCCCTCTGCCATTCCTGGAGGAGAAACCTCCTACTGCTGCAGCACAACGCTTCTTATTAGTGTTCTCTTCTCCTAATAAATACATTGAATTTTAAAAAGGGGTTCCAGTTTAATTACTCGTGTATTTGATCACGGCCTATTTTCAAAGCAGAGGCACGAAGCAGACCAACCACACATGACAAGAAGACCCATTTCTGACCAGCAGAGCAGCAGCTCTGCCGAGCATCCACGGACCTGCCAGGCTTCGCAGCCACCAGCAGCAGCTACATTCAGAGGATCTAGGGCCGCCCGCACGCACCCTTTACCACGCACACACCACACTTACCCTTCCTGCACACCCACCGAACAACGCGAGGGTCTGCAGCACGGGATGGTATCGGCTCTCCAACCAGGAGAAAGAACCCCAGAAAACACCCAGCAAGAAGAAAATAAGTTTAATGAAACGTACTCCAGTAGCAGTTCAAACCACTATGTTATACAAGAGATACACAGCGGAATTTAAAGGAATTACTGTGAATTACCACATGGAGTTTTAAAAAAAAATAAAAATTACATAATGTAATTCTTTCATTTAAGAAGCTTCTTTGCAAAAATCAATTTCTTGCTGCTTTGAGTCAATTCAAGATGCTCCAGAACATCCACATGCTGATCAAAACAAGATCTGGGGTTTTATAATCTTCAGAGATGCAGGGGATGGGGAAAGCAAATGGCACGCCACAGGCCTGGGCTGTATTTAGCGTGGAGCACGCTACAGCCCGGCTCATTACGTCCCTGCTGCTCCAGGGAGCACCCACCCCCCAAAGCCCCCTGGCCCCGAAAGCAGGTATTCCAGCTCCCGTCTCCAGCCCAGACATCACATTTCTGTCAAGATCTCTGTTTCTTGCAGGGATAGCATCAGAGCTGGAGAAGTGTCCTCATTAGATGCTCTTTTCATGCCAATGAAGTAACTTGCTGCACTACCTAATGGCTGAAAAGAAGATGCAAATCACAGAATACAGCTCTATATGTTTCCGAGTGGCAAACAATTCCAGCTTGTTTGACAACTCTTCCTTAAAATGAAGCTAAACTGCCCTTTTGTGCCAATTAAAGACTCACCAGAACAGAGTCTGAACCTACGCTATTGTTTAATAAAAAAGAGAAGAAACAATTTTGCTTCCCTTTTAAAAAAAATATAAACATCTTGCTGAGGATTCTTCTGACAGGATGTTTTTTAGTTCATTAATACTCTCAAACAATAACCATGATAGAAGACAGTTGCTTCTCTAGGCAGTTCAGAAAACGACCCTCCTTTCAAGGGCCCAAAATCCACGCTGTAAACACCTCCGAACAAACGGGTTTCCACAAACAGCATTGCCACGGGGTGAGGTGCTAATATACTGGAAACCAAAGTGAGACAAAGCAACCCACGCAGCCCAATTCTTCCAACCATTCAGTGAAGGAAAAAAATCTACCAAAAGTGAGGTGGGAGGTTTGTGTGGGGTTGAGGGTTTTTAATTATTGTTCCTATTCCCGCTGCTCTGTCGAAGACGCTCTATCAAAAGCCTGGCAGATTTGAAACAACCATAAAAATCACAAGCAGAACAACCCTGGAAGAAAACAAACCAAAAACCAAACCACAACCCAAGACCCAGACCACCCCAGCCTCTTTGTACACCACCAGCAGCGGAAGCATGGCGATGTTGCCTCCACACAGGGGTTCTCCGATGAAGCAAATTTAAGTGTCTTTGACGCACTGCAAGAGCGTCCGCCTCGTCAGGAGCACAGCCGATGATGCTGATAGTGGGGGGGTTTTCTGCCACTTTATATGAGGTTATTTCCATTCCTTTTATTTTTTTACATTTTTTCATTATGTTTGTCTAAAACACGTTCACGGCTTTGGAAAAACAAAAGCAAGACCAAAAACAAATCAAAACCCTCAATATGTTGTTCCGGAATTAAAAAAAAAAGGCGGGGGGGGAGAGAGGAGAAAAGCAGCAGAAACAAGCTGCCCAGCGCAGAGCCTTTGGCAGATCTGCGGTTCACAAACCAGAGGAGATGCTCCTCCGCCTTCCCTTGCTCCTCGTCACCCCTCGGCCACCCCGGCCCCAGCTCTCCAGGGCTGTCACGGGGTGCTGCGAGGGGACAGATTTGTGCGGGTCTCCTCCCCTGGAGCACCTGCTTTGTTCAAGATCAGTTAAGGGCAGAAAACAACATCTGGTGGATTAAACAAGGGCTACTTCAGTTCTTCCCCCTTCTCTGGTACAAGACGCTGTTTAGCAAAAGCAGCGACTGCAGGCACTGCCTGGTTATGCCGAGGGAGGAGCGAGAAAGGGAAACTGGAGCGAGCTCTTCCCATGCCCAAAGGGAGGGAAAAAAAGAAGAAAACAGGTTTGCGTGAGAAGGACACAGCCACCCATGAGATTCCAGTTTGATCTGTGCTCCCCTGAGCTCAGACAGTTGAAGAAACAAACAAACAAACCAACCCACCGGCCCACATCACCAAAAAAATATAAAAACCCCCAACTTCTCCGGATGACTCAGTGCCTCGAAGCTCAGCCGGCTCTGCAGCTTCCCCCATCAAACCACTCCAGCACCAGCAGACACGGGAGTGGCAGGGCCTTCGAGCAGCCCCAGCGGCTCACTGGAGAGAGAGGCACCCCTCCCCTTCCACTACTGCAAACAACCGTCGCCAGAAAGATATTTTCTCATTTCCAAACAAAGGCCCTTCCCCAGTTCCCTGCAGCCAGGAGGGCTCTACACCACCTCCCCACGCCAGTGCCCTGCACACGCGGGTCCCTTGGCCACAGCTACGGCCACGGCCCCACGGCAACAGCCCCATAGCCACGGCCGTGCTCTGCCCCTGCTGCCCCCCGGCTCAGGGCAAGCCCAGAGAGTGGTCTGGAATGTCTACATGTGTGTGTAAACACATAGCTATTATATATATACATAAATATATAAACATATCAATATTATTTTCCTTTAAAGAAACTAATTCCCACTGGCCCACAGACAAAAGTGCCCCATCTCAGGGAATGTTTGTTTTTATTTTTTTTGCTGTCAATGAATTTTGCTCATGGCAACGGTTTAAAGCTGGACGTATTCCATACAGAAGCTAACCAGAAGCATTTGTTTCTCAAATAAAAGCCTCAATTGGGAACAGGCTATACATAAAATATTTTTTAAAGGAAAAAAAGAAAAGAAAAAAAAAAAGAAAGGAGTCCTTTCTTGGTCATGCAAGTCAAACACCATAAAAGAGGAATGAAATGTAAGTGTGAAAGTCACGGGAACTCAGCACTGAAGGGACATCCTGTATCTTCCAGTCCTTCACTGTCTTAAGCAACAGTATACGTTATCCCTTTCACTTACTGATAGTTTGAAACTTAATTTCAACCTGCAGGCTAAATCTATTAATCTTACTTCCGCTGGGTCTCTTGTTGACTCTGCTCCTCAGTCACACAAAGCTCTGCCTGGTGCTTAACCCCCGGGACGCCGCGGCAGAGGCATCGCCCCCTCTCTTCTGCTGGACTGAACAACTCTCCCACATCCCTCCCTTTCCCTCAATCATCTTAACAGCCCGCTGCTGGAACTTCCCCACCAGGATTCATTGCTTTTAATGACAGGCGACCAAGGTGAGGTCTGGTGTAAAAGCATCAGCACCTTCCTTTCTTCAGCTGAAATACCTGGGAATTCGGTGGAGCCGGTTCTCCTTCATAGTCCAATCCTCCTCACATCCTCCTCGTAAAACTATTGCTTTTAATGAGTCCCTTACAGGGTTTTATTCCATTAATTTATCACACTTTATTATTTCAGTCTTCCCTGTCATTTCTAGCCGGTCATGCCAGATAGTTGGATCCTGCTCTACACCTTCGAGTCACCTTCCCCTGCCAGCGGCCAGGCAAGCGCCCCACCGGCACACCGCGACCACCCCCGACACCGACAGCTACTGCCCGGCACTAAATGCGTTTTAAAGAAAAATATATTCATAAAATAAAAGTAAGTTTCTGTATGTGGAACCCCACTTTGAAATCCTACAATACCAATGCTGCTCCCCAGTAGTGACGCCTGAGCTGGAAGGCAAAACCCAAGAGTGAAATGTGAATGAAATGCAAAATGTAAACAAACAAACTCAATGACATAAAATAAAATTAGGAAATCTTTGGATGTAATCCAAACTTAATAGCACAGAAGGAAGTGAATGTTGAACTTGCGGATTTTTTAACCTCAAGTGTCTGTTTAATTTTAAAAAACAGCTGCTGGCTACATATTTGCACGCTACACTTTCACACAACACACACATCGCCTGCGAGAGTCTCCTGCATTTAAATAAAAGTCAGACGTAGCCAACTATCCCGAGAATGAAAAATAACCTTCCCAAGCCCTGGCTGCTCCCCAGCCAGGCAGGGAACCCCCCCCCAGGGACACCTGCACCCTGCGTCGCCTCTAGGTGATGGTCCCGACCCCAGAGCAGCCAGGAGGGTGCAGGCAGCAGCCCCTGCCTGCAGCAGCTCCCACCAAGTGGGGATGAGGGCAGAAGACAACCAGCCCCGGTGACGGCTCCCCGTGGACTGGTGACAGCTCCCCGTGGACATCCAGCTCTTCATGACAAGCCATCTCCAGGCTTGGGGGTGTGGGTGCAATTACTGCGCCGCTGTTAACTCCCCAAGTTTGCCTATGCAGAAGGCCAGGTTGGACGGGGCTTGGAGCAACCTGGTCTAGTGGGAGGTGTCCCTGCCCAGGGCAGGGGGGTGGCACTGGATGAGCTTTAAGGTCCCTTCTGACTCTAACCACTCTACGATTCTATAAGGGCTCAAAAGTCACCGAACCTGCCTAAGCAGAGGCAGCAGGAGCAGCCCTGTGTGGCCATGGAGGACCTGCCACCGCAGCTCCAGGACAGCAGCACCGTGGGGACCACAGTCACTCTCCCTCAGCCCCGACCACCGGCAGAAGCCCAGGGAGCGCGAGGAGGAGCACAGCCAGGCAAAGTCCGGGCAATGCCTTAACCCCTCCACACCCTCCTCTGGGGACACGGGCACGCAGAGCACCGCACGGAGAAAAATATGCTCCAAAACGGGTCATCTATTCTGTACCCTTGTTATTTGCAGCTAAGTATAATGGAAAAAATTGACTGTTTGCTTGGTGCAATAGGGCATGACTCTGTTTACACAGAAATAATAGCTAAACAGTGATGGATTCTAAATCTCCATTACAGTGAAAGATTTGAAGGAGTAAAGCAGTTAGAAAAATAATTGGTTTTCTTGTTTAGCTTTAAAAAGCCTTTACACACTGCCAAATTGAGAAGACTTCTCACTTTATTTTGCTTTTTCCTTTGGGGGGTGTTACATTAACAAAGGGAGTAAAAACAAGCCCAACCTACTTAGGGAAAAAGGCAGGCCCTTGACCTTCACTGGGAATCCAGAAGGTGAAGTGCTGGGAAGCGCAGAAGATGCAGGACCGCAGCCCACAGCCCCCTCCCAGGCCTGCGAGGCACAAGATGACAAACACGGCTCAGCACTCGGGGTTGGGCTTTGCTTCTTGTGGGTTTTTTTTTTTTCGGATGAAGCAAGTAGTTACTAGAGCAAACTGGAAACTTTTTAAGTTTTCAAGGAAAGGAGAAGAGAGAGATTTAACTTAAGCGCTCTCAACCAAGCACCAAGCCCGGACAGGGCAGCAAGTGTCCGTCCTGGTGGAAAAGGTACAGTCAGAAGCCTCAGGAGCCAGCACAGACTTAGAGAGTCAGGTCCGACGCGAAACTGCAGCCCCCCCAGCACTTTGCATTTTAAAGCCAGGCTGGAAAACAAGCACCAGCTAACTGGAAATAGCGTAATAATAACAGTAATGAAAACCACGCAGGATTTCTCTATAATGGAGAAAAGGCAGGCACTTATGAGTTCAGAGCCCTCCAGGATGCTTCTGAATATTTCAAACACTAAAAACGAGAGACTTTATGTTTTCTAAAGGCAGAGACCTTTCCCCTACCCCCAACTCCTCCGAGGCAGCTCTTTAAATTATTTAGCAGCACGGTGATTACGTTTGGTGCTGGAGGAGATGGCGGCACCCACAGAGCGGGATGGGGATCCAGCTGCCGGTGACATTTGCGGCATCTCAGTGGAGCATCTCAGAGCCCCGAAGCCCGTCGGTCTGAAGGCTCTGGGGTGACAGTGGCCAAGGGGCTCCCCACACCGCTTTAGGTCATATTTACATACAAAAGAGCAGCTGCTGCGCAGCTATTATGCTGCAAACTTTTCAGCGGTGACCCGTGGTGGGTGCGGGAGAGGGGGGAGCAGCGGATGCAAAGCACCTATTGAGGCCCCATTAATTTTTCAGGAATTCTCAGGCTTTGGCCTTTACAAAACGCGGCAGGAGGAGGGAAAGGGAGAAAGAGACTCCAGCCAGGAGGAGAGTCTGGCCCCCAGCAGCCCTCTCGCCATCAAACAGCTTTGTCAAAACAGAGAAATGAATAGAAGCTGATCTGAACTCCTCGCGTTCCCTAATTAGAAGGGAAAAATCCCGGGCGGTGATTGAAGCGCGAAGCGGCCCCTCGCAGGGGCGCGGGCTCACCAGCACGTTGCACACACACACACACACGCACAGAAAGAAGTTTCTCTCCGCGGTCCAATTTCCGGAAATTTATTCCAGTTGTAAACCATTAGCTGCCAATTTTTCAAATCAACCTTACGATTCAATAGCACTGGCTGCCTAATAGACTCTGAAAAAATCTTTTGCTGGCTCGCAGCTGAGCAAACGTTATCTAAAAACATCTTAATAAGGCTCTTGCTATTCTTTCACCTCGCTGCTTACAAAAGGAGAGACCGTTAAAGGCAGCTGGGCGCGGGCGGCTGAGGGGAGCCACGATGCTGGGGAGGAGGCGATGGTCCATGCAGCCAGCTCCAGAGGGATGTGGTCACCACTCAGCATCTCCCCGCAGGACCATATGCCAACGACAGCCCCACGGGGGAAAGGTCCATGACCCTCCCCATGCAGCCCTGCCTCCCGCCCATCTCCTGCTCTACTCCTTACTAATGGGTTGGGGAAAAAAAACCCAGAGTTTGTTTGTGGTGTGGAGAAAGGGGTCTGGAGAGGCACCCACCTCTTGCCCCCACTGTCACCCTGTGTCACTCAACAGTAGTAATATTTTTCGCTGCAGGTTCCTTGCTGTGGGAGGCACCATGATGCCGGTGGGTCGTATGCCTTATTTATCAACCAGCCCGAACGCAGAGCACCTCGGGACCCTGCGACCTCCCCGGCACTTGTACCCGTGGCCCTGCTGTGCGGTGGGACACATTTGGCAGAGGATGAAGGGAGACAAAGGGTGACTCCTCGGGGCTGGTTGCGAGCAGCCTCCTCACCCCGCCGTCCCCCACGTTTGGCTGCCAGCAGGCTCACATGGACGCTGCTCAGCTGCAAGTTACAGCCATAAATTACGGCCCAGTGAATTACAGAAACCAAAAATCAGCATCAGTTTAATCTTAATATTCCTGGCTGTGGATTTCAGCATCGCAGCAGCTCAAGGTCATGCTGGGAGGGAAGAGACCAGGACCGTGAAGCTCAGCTCCAGCCACGGGACGTCCCTTTCCCTACCTCTCTCCTCCTTCAAGAGGGACCTTGACCAAGAGGTCCCCAAAGTTTTCACTGGAGCTATTGTTTAGGAAAGTTTAAAAACTGCTATATAAAAAGTCACATAATTCAGGCTGGAAAGCTGGTCTGCAATGACCTTGGCTAACTGAAAGGCCTGTGCTCAGGATGGACGAAAGAGATCTAATATCCTATCTCCAGCTAACTCAAAATTCCGATTAGATGCCTAATGGACCTCATGATTTTTCCATCTATCCCTGGGGCAATCCGATAGCATGCATCTTCCCAATACTTTTATGTTTAAATAAAAGCAAATATTCTCATTGGATTCCTTTATGAATTCCTGCCCACAACTTAAGGAAATAAACGTCTCGTTCCAAAACCCACCCCCAGGCTCAACCTATCCTCCCTGTTTTGCATACCGTTTATATTTAATTGCCTCTGAAAACAATGCCAGGTGGGTCAGAGAAGGGGTTCGCCTTCTTTTGGAGCAAGTTCTCATGGCTTCACAGAAGAGCACACAGGCACAAAGCTGTAAAATCAGAGCAGCCAGAAGTTCCCGAATTTGTTCTTGTATAAACACCACGGTTGAATGCTTTTTGAAGAATGCATGGAGAGAAGAAAGCGCGCTTGCCATGCTTTAAGCTCTGAACCAAGTTTTATAACCAAGATCCAAAGGCCCGAAATGGGGGGGGGAGGGAAATTAGGCTTATAATGTTAATGCTGACAGATTTACCTTCCATGTTAATAGGACATCTCTGTACTTAGGAAGAGACAGAGCTGCGCGCTATAATCAACACTTGCACAATATCCACTTGACTGTGTGAATATCCCAACTCTGCTCGTGTGAGCAGCTTATAAGAATTACAAAGGCTGAGCTAGCGAGGAGAGAAAGGATTACTGAGGGCCACAGTTCATTCTACTTCTGCATAAACAAAATATGACCTTGATTAAATTAATAATCAAACTTAACATTCCCATTAAACTGTTGCCGAGAGCAGCGCAGGCCAGAGAGATAACCACCCTCGCTCCTCCAGCCCCAGTGGACAAATGGACACGCTTAGGCTTTCCAGCTCCAAAAAGCCTAAACAACCACTTAGCAGGATTAATTTTTAATAACTCAGCACTTTGTTTTTATGTACTTATTAAAATTTAAGACACCGAGTCATTGACCCCTGTAATTTTTCAATTGTTCAAACCATGAAGTCTGGGTTGGCTAATTACGCCTGAACAGCTGTTGGAGACGACCTTGTGATCAGCGGGGAAAAGTGAGGCAATACTATCGGTTTACTAAGCTCCACAACGGTTCCTCTCCTCCTCCCTGCCCCGTTATCATTTAAAATAAGTTCATGAGTTAATTACACAGAATAATTCAGAGGGTTATTTGGGAAAACAAACCCTCTTGATAGTCTAATAAACGACAAGCCACAGCTACATGCATATGGGGTATTTGCAGACTTCGCCTTCACCGACACCGTGAAAAATTCGGTATTCACGTGCTAGCCCTCCCCTCCAATAAAGCTGGAGCAGAAGCGAGGAGTCTGGTACCCAGATCCAATCCCTTCCACCAGGAAACACAGCAGCATCTTGGCTATTGGCATCTGCCCCTGGCATTCGGGGAGAGTCTCGCAGAGTTTTGTCAGGGTGAAAATAAAAGCCGGGCCTGTGCAGATAACCCAGCAGAAACTGAAGAACTCCCTGCAACTGCCGCCGCAGTGATTGAAGTGTCTGGTAAACAGTCACAAGTTCTCTAGAGCTATTGGTCTCCAGCAGTCTCTGGACTGATTTTCAGGAATAGGGAGAGAACAATTCCTAGAAAAACAACTAAGAGGAATCCTCATCTCCAGGCAAAGGGAACAACTCATTGAAATTAAGTAAAAGCTGGAAGACGGCGGGGCAAAAGAACAGGTAATTCCCAAACACATAAATCACGTGCTGTGTGCCTATTCACCGTGGTTGCCTGGGGACAACTGAACCCCCGATGGAGACTGTTCTGCCCCAGCCCTGGCCAGCCAGGTCAGAAGCCCCCGCTCTGCCGGCCACTCTAACTCCTGCCACCACCACCGACGCTCACCCGTGCTCATAAAAAGCTTTATACACATTATACACATTTTCCTTTTATATCAGAAGGCCCTTCTATTGCACACACTGAGAGATGACACCTTACAGAGGAGTCACTGGGTTTCAAGAAGCCACCTTAAACTGTTCACCCCACCTCGTGCTGAGCCCGGCAAAGGGTTCCCTTCCCCACTGTGCCCTGCCACTCTCACCAGTCCAGCACTCCCAGCCCCGCCAAGGGCTGCTGGGTACCAAGGCAAATAAAAATTATTCAGCCTAAAAAAAGACCTATTTCATTACGAGGTTTTGGTCAATACGCTCGCACCGGTTGAGAGCACAGCACCCCAGTCCTCGTCCAACAGCGGCACCCACAGAATGGCCCCACCAGCACACCACAGTCCTCACTAGGATCCCGGGATAAACTACTGCAACCAGAAAAAGGATGAGAGAGACATCCTCAGGCCCACAGCAACAGCCATTGGGGTTCTTCGTGCTCCCAGGAGAGGTAAAAATGCTTTTGAATTTGCAAAGACCACTGAGAAAATTGCTACAAAGGCAGGAGACGATTCAAACAGCAGCTACAGGTGCCCGAGACCAAACAGGAGCCCTGAGCAATGCCCAGCACCTGGCACGAAACCACTCCAATTACATCAAAGTTTCCTGCTATCCACAAACAAGCCACAGAAAAAATAAAAATCCCCCACTAAGAGCTTGAAAGTGATGATTTCTGGAGCAATTAACAGCCAAGTATTACACAAGCTAGCGCTGGGGACTGAGATGCAGGGAAGCGCCGGGAGAAGGCAGAGAGCCCTTGCTCTGACTCAGGGCACCGGAGCCCACGGCACCCTCACACGCTGCTGCCGGCACGGCTTCCAGCACAGAGCCACCGCCGAGAAAACGAACTCGTCTGCTGGAAATACGCACAAAACAATTCAAGGCAAATTGGACTTCCTTCTGAAGGACCGAACAAAACGTTGTACTTGCAATACCGAGTGCATTCCTGTACACATTCCAAGATCATTATTCCACAGCAAAACTTTTGCTGGAGCAAGAATATAAAAAGCAGAGGGGTTCTCTGTTTAAATTACTCCCACCCCCTGGTATCCGTGCACTTAGCAGCTAAATGCATTCAAGAGACAAGACGACCAAAAGGGAACTTAATAGACAACTGCTGCAACGAGTAGTCCAATCAACTTTGAAGTTTTCCATTAAATCAGAGAGAAAAATTACTTACTGCATTGAGATGCTGAAAAACACATTTCCTCTTTTGCAGACAGCAGTGTTTATAAACACACAGAAGCGCCGCAAAGGCCTTAGGGTTTGTTTCCACCAAAAATAGCAATTGTCAGACAGAGACACCATATTTCAGCATCATGAGCTGTTACAGATTTCTATTAAAAATTAATATGCATTTGCTATTATTACATACAATTTATAACTGCATATAAACCCAAACACGCAGCGCCACAAACACGCATCAGGGTGTGACCAAGAGCGCTCTGAAAAGCCCGGCCGCAGCACAGCTCCCCTGCCCTTTTGTGAACTTTTCCCTGGGTTCAGCCGCAGTGAAGCGAGCGGGCTTTCCTTTGCAGCTTTCTTTTTTTAAGCTATGCATTAGCAGATGTTCTTTTCTTTTTTTTTTTTTTTTTTTTGGGGGGGGGGGGGAGTGGTAATAAAGCAGAACTAAGCACTTCCAAGACGCGCAGCCAAGAGCAGCTCTGCTCAGCCCATCCCGCTGCCCCAGCTGCACACGTGCATGTTGCTTCAGACCCACAGCCTCCACATCTGCCACTGATGAGCACGTGTGTTTATACTGGAACAAATGTACGCAAATTTTATTGTATTTTTTTCAAATGTGCCTTGTTTAAAAGATGATATCCTTCCAGGAGGGCGGATTCTTCTATTCTTCACTGTCCTGCATACAAATACCCTGCGTTCATCTGCTTTGCCTGGGTTTCTCCCAGCCACCGCAGGAAGGGGGGAGCCTACGTGTGTCTTCAAAGCACCCCACAACTCACGGCGTCAGCTCCTCCGCCAGCCGAGAGGTGCCAGTGGCGGGCTTGGGTGGGCACCGCTCCCCGGGAGAGCACACAGGTCTCCTCTGCACCTCCATGCTCCTGAGACAACGGATGAGCCCATCCGTCAGGTCCCCACCGTGTCCTCACCAGAAGTTCCCTTTGAATCCAGTTCACATGAGCACACATCAGCGCTACTGACGGTCCTGGGGTCCCTCAAGAACTCACAGACATATGACATGCGTTTAAATTTTAGGGTGCTGAACATAAGAGCAAAGTTGTGTGGGGGGGTGCAGGAGCTGAGGTGAAGCTACAGAACTGGCCAGTTATTTTCAAGCACTTCCCAAAATATATTGGTTACTTTATCTCCCACATTTACAAGAAATTGCAGGTGTCCTGCGGAAACCCTTCTGATCACTCTTGGCCACTGTCTCCTCCACTATAATCCCTATTTTCTATCCAGGTGTGGCAAAGGGGCCTCTGTTATTTCCTCTCTACACAGCCTATGGCTCCTTTGGGTGCAAGTTTGTGACTGTTGAGAGAAATCTCCAGCTCTTGCCATTCCCCTAAAACAAAACACAAGCTGTCACCTGGATCACTGTTGTTGACTTCTTACGGAGATTCCTCTCCTTCCCTGGCATGGAAACCAGCTGGCCACGGAGCAGCTGCTGGGAATACTCTTCCGCTTTTGCAGCCTTCATCACCACAGGACGGCCACTGTCCAAAATGTTAACCATTTTCCAGGAACCAACCAAGTGGAGCGATGTTGCTGCTTCTGCCCAGGCTGAGCTGATGGATTGCCGTTGCAGGAGAGAGGGATTTCTCTTGGAGACACTGAGACGACACATGTAAAACACCCCCGGCAAGGAGAGCAGACGGCAGCACATGTACAGCCCCAAGGCAGGAGGCTGCCCAGCCCAGCAAACCCAACGTGAACTCAGAGCATTAGAGACCACCAGGTGCAACCTCAGTAACTCCACGTGCTGGAAAAAAGTCTTGAATAAATACTAAGCTACCTGTGTGCAACTTCACCCCCCCACCCCCCAGCATTGCCCCAAGACCATATCTCTCCTGCAGAGGGACACGCGGTGAATGGTGCTGCCCAGGACCTGCCGCAGCCTCCACAGTCACCAGGAAACACGTACTCAGTGTCACTCCCAGCTCAAGTGGCTGCTGAAGGGGAGATGAGAGAGAAAGTTACTCGTCTCCTTTCGAAAATGAAGCTGTGAAATCCAAAGCAGTCGGGCTGAAGCTGAAACCCAAAGCAAACGAGGCTGCTCCTAGGGCAGCAAGGGGAGCACCCCCATCGCGCCCCGCCGCAGCACCGGCCCAAGAGCTCCACGTCCTGCCCTCGCCCCGTGCTACAGCGCCCGGAGGACAGGTCTGGGCAGGGGCAAAGCTCCTCTCCAAAGCCTGGGTACGTTACAGCAGCGGCACCAGAGGGAGCGTGTATGGCCCTGGTCACCTCTGCTGTCTCTGTCACGTCAGTGCTGTCAGAGAAGGGGCTTGGGCTGCAGCGAAGCTCTGACTGCTGACGGATGAGGCAAAACACAAGCTACAAGATAAGCAAAAAGCACCTAAAGGCACTTAAATCCAGTCTCCAGCAACCGGCTGAGTGACAGTGGAGTACAGGGCGGGGACTGAGCCGCAATCAGACTGCTAGATGCAGGGACAGAATCAGGGATTCATTTAAGTACACTAAATAGACAATTATCATTTCAAATATAGTTATAATGAGGAGGAAGGTCCGTATTTAAGAGATCTTGCTGCGTCCTACCCTGCATCACAGTTTTCCCGCATAAAAATTGACTGCAGGCAGGATAACTGTTCAAAACATTTACTTATTTTTTTCCTCCCAAGCAGCCACAGCTCACCTGGCACACAAATTTAGCTCTTGGCTAGTGTGGCCACCAGGCATCGATCTGACCGCAGCAGCCAGAGCAAAGCAGGGAGCAGACTCGAACATAGCTCTTGGCACCGCAGCACCGAAAGCAGGAAAGCTTTTCTGTTTGCTTTAGGAGGACTAGACAGATGTGACTCAGAGGAAACAGTAGCCAAATTCTGGCTGGTGGCTCGCCCCACACACGCCAGCAAACCTGCAGCCAAGAGCAGGAGCAGTGAGTGGGGAGCACAGCGCGCCCAGACACTGGCTGCCCTCCAGTGACATCCATGAAAAACCAGCTCTGCGGAGCCGCGCAGCCAAGGGACACGGGGACACTTCAGCACAAGTCCTTGGAACAGGGGAAAAAAGGTCCCCGCCCTTCATGTACCTGCATTACCCAGGCAAGGCAGATCACTCCGGTTATTCTAAGGGATAATTTGCTGGTCTGCTTCAAGTTGGGCCAAATTGCTAAGCGTGCTGTAATGTGACAGTGCTGTGCAAAGGTGTGCTGACCTCTCCCAGCCTCCCCACCCTGCTCCTCTGGGCACAAGTCTCCTTAGGAGATACTGCCCTTGTTAAGAGAGAGGACAGGGAGGAACAGGGAACGCCAGAAAGCATCACTCGTCCCCTCTGCCGACTCAAAGCTGTTTAAGCATGAGATAAAAGGCCCTCTTCTCAGCAAACACACAAGTAACAAAAGGATGCTCAGGTGACAGAAAGAAAAACACTATACAGAAAAAGGCCTAGGATGGCATTGCCTAGGAATCCTGAATGCCAGGCTGGCAAATCCCAAACCCTTGAAATCCATTTTATAACAGTATTTTACAAGAAAAGAGTGACATTTTTAACAAAAGTCGTTTACTTGGGGAGCTTTTCAGATACCTCTAAGCTGAAATTTCTTGGTATATTCAAGATGCTACTCGGTACCCTCTGTAATGGGGCCCGAAAGCAGCGCTCTGGAAGAGGAGAGATATCACTACCTGCCTCCGGGAGTCGGGGCTTCACCAGTTACACTAACTGCCTTTAAGTCTCAAAATACTTTGCCAGACCCTGCCTACCCATAGTTAATATTCAATCTTGCTCGTACCTAAATGCGTCATGACACCTAATGCACGTACCTGCAATACTTTGCTACAATAAAGGCAGTGACGCTTCAACCAGATCTTACAGATGAGAAACTGAGGCAGAGAAGAAGTAAGTGACTCACTCAAAGTCCCAAAGAAAATCTACAGCAGTGCTGAGACTCGAATCCAAATATTTTTTCTAACTCCCAAGCGCTCCCAAGCTCTCAGCGAGCCCTTGGGACCATTCCTCTTACCATCTGCACAAGTGAGGACAAACAAGCAAGTACCTTTTTTTCTTTGAGGCCATCTAACAATGACGCATTACTCCCCAAAGAACGCTTCCCAACCTTGAAATGACCAAAAAGCTCCTTACCAGCTGCCTCACATGCTTGTTCTTGCCTCCATTTATTCTGCAAAAAAAGCTGTATTTAAACGAGGTTTCTTTAAAATGCACTTGAAGACAGCTCAACTGTCAAAGGGATCAGGAGGAAAAGCTCCTGTACCTCCATTAAAGTAACTGCGCAACAATTCTGGCAATCTGCTCTGAGGACTCCTGACAAGGGGGCACACATAAAACACTCCATCCCATATGCTTTTAAATCACCCAGAAGAAGCATGTTTCTGTGACACTACTCCTCCTCCTCTACTAACCAGATTTAAGCGGTAATTCCATAGAAAGGGTGATTATCACTAAACTTTTAATGAGTCGCCATCTGTACCTTGCACTTCATAAATGGAGAGCGTTCCACTACCATGCTGCCCAGGAACATAAAATGTGGCAACAAAGCATTACAAGGTGATCTAAAATAATACTTCCCTTCTCTCAAAATTAATGGCTTTAACTTGGCAAAGAGATACGCAGCAGAGAAGAAAATGGGGACTGCATTTGGAGTCCTAGGAAACATATGAGAAGGCTTTATTTAGCATCATCAAGACTCATGGCTCTTATCTAGCTGGATCTAAACTTCAAAATAAAATTATTAAGCATTAAGAAACATGATAAATCTTGTATGCCATCTGAGATGGAAACTCTGTACTGAGTTACCAAAATAAGCTCAGCAAACTGCCTACAGAAAATGTAATAATTACATGGATAAGAGCCTCTCTCGGTTTTATGGCCAACAAAAGCCTACCCTTTTGTCCCTTGAAAGTTCACAAAGTCATACATCACCCAGGCTGGCATGTTTGCTCCTGAAGTATCTAAACTGCTGCAGCTGTCTCAAAGGATTTAGAGAACTAGGAGCCAACGAGGAATTTTTCATTAACAACGTGGAGAGCAGAAATCAACAGTCCCTCGGTGTCATGTCATTTTCAATGGGGAAGGGGAAGAGATGGAGGGAGAAGAAATTCTCACAATACAGGTAGTGCAGGCAGGCTGCCAAGCCGCGGCGCACACCATCTTCTCCTGCTCATTTCAGCTCACAAACGATGTGCAGAGTAATTGTTCCCGATAAATTACCTACCTGCATATGGAATATCACAGTAGCTCTGTACGTTTATTTGTACTTTCGCACACGCACACTGTTAACAGGAGGCTGCTAGTGGGAAAAAAAAACAGTGGTGACATTTTCTTTTCAAGAGAGCTGGCTCAGAACCCAGTCTGGAAAGAGCCCAGGAGGCTTTAAACCACCTTGGGTTCATCCCATTGCTGAATCCTTCCAGCTGGAAATCACCTGGACTGTCCCAAGGGCATGTCCATCTGAGTTACCGCAGGTGCCCCACCAGCCACCGGCCACTAGCCAGAGGAGCAGGAGAGCACAAGGCAGTGGAACAGCCAAAGTCAAACATCTTCACGGGCTTTTAACGCTCAAACAATATAAAATCAGCAATTAATGTTTACCATATAAATAATTCCTGCTTTCAAGTGAAAAGCAATTTCGATTTTGTTCGCTATCTCCATAGAAGAGAACCCCAAACCAGAGCTGGCTTCTTTTAGTCCAGTTCAAAAACACAGCAAGAGCGGGAGTTTGGGAAGCTTGCCACTGACCAGGAGCGGAGCCCCAGAGCATTCGGCATTGCACCTCACCTGCTATTTAACTGAATGGACTAAACCTTGCATAGCAGAGGTGGGATCGTTTCCACGTCTGTGCCAGGAGGAAAGGCAGAGGAAGAGAATGGAAGAGAGCAGAGGACAAAGCTTGTAGAAGAAATACTGGAGCAGCCCAAACTCATCCAAGTGAGCAAGAGTCAATCCTCTGTTAGGATTACATAAAACTTGTTGAGTGTTAATATATGCTGCCTCCATTCTCCAAACAGTTTTATGAACACTATAATTTTCTTCACTAAAACACTGTCTAACAGCACCAATCCCCCCCTCCTAATTATAGATGTCTCTTACGCATGATAATCTTTATACAATTAAGCCCACTTAAAAGAATAACTGATTAAATAAAAAAGTGTTTAAATAACGCATAAGGTTGTGATAAAAAAATGACAAAAGCTCAAGAGATTGAAAACTAAAGCAGAAATTCTACCCTTAAGTGTACAGTAGTGAGTGAAACAGCAGCCCCAGTTTTCAAACATGAATTGGCAGACCAAAGTTGAAACATTAATATAAAATCACTCTTACATTAAAAAAAAAAAAAAAAAACAAAAAACAAAAACAAAACAAACAACAAAACCCACAACTACCCTTATATGAATTGTGTATGGAAAGACATTAATCTCCTCTCAATATGCTCTCTGGAATAGAACCAGTTGGTTTCATTTCAAGTGAAAAAAGCTCCCTCACAAAATGTTACTGAAACCTCATGTCTAATTTAGGTAAAGGGTCCTCTAGGTAAAAATACATTTAGGCAGAGAGTCAACATTTGCTGGAAAGGCTAGACTGCTGCCGCTTCGCAAGCAAACCTGTATTCTGTGAGTGCACCAGTCCAAACACACCAGCCCCACAAAAGCATCACCCCTGCCTGACAGGTCCTGGAATTAAACTGATTATGAACGAGCGGACAATGAACAGCAAATTCCTCAGATTGTCCTCACAGACAATCTCAAAGGAAACAGTCCCTACACACACTTTTTTTCCTTTTATTTTTTTTTTAACGTATGTAAAAAAAAAAAAATCACAACCTTGTCCTGGGGCGCCATATAATTAAGATTCAATGAGATTAAGTTCCATCTAGGAGCAGATATTTTCATGAGCAGGGGTTTGCAATGGAAGCAGTGTCACAACTCTCCCTCCGCTCCCGAGCCGTGGGTTTCCCACTTCACCTGCCAGCGTGAGGGGCCTCTCTCCATCAGCCGCTACCTTCGCTCTTCCCAGCCAGGATAAAAACATCCCCATTTTCCACTTACATTCAAAAAAAACCAAAGTCAGCTCAGAAAATATCAATGACAACAAAGATACCTGTGTAGGAACAAAAGGAAGGGCTGAATTAGGATCACAAACACCACCCGGTTCACGGCGCTGGGGACGAGCAGCCCGCCCAGCCTTGGCACAGCCATTGCCTTGGATCTTCCAGTCCTGCTGCCAAGGCCCAACACCTCCTGGCCATGAGGAAACAACTGGAGTTCAGGGAGAGACACGGCTCTGCCCCATTGGAAAGAAACACAGTGGCAAGGAAACGTGGTAATTTGTGTGGCCTCTCTGCGTAGCTGGTAACCCCCGCTCCTGCTCCACCTCCTCTCCCAGGCTGCGAAACGGCGACTGAACCAACATTGGTCTCTGGTGTTGCCTCCGTCTATAAAATGGAAGACTCGCCTGCGATCGACATGTGGCAATTAAACGCCTGTTTACATTACACCTCCTTCCTAGCCGGCAGCCACAGAGCATGAGGCCACCCACACATTAGCTGGGCATTTCACAACACAGGCAAAAAGGAAAAAGACACCCAAATTGCTCGCACTGGTGCTGCCACCCACCCTGCTGCGCTCCCGCCCCAGGTCCCCGATGTTTTGCACCATGCCCTGTACACACACGGGCACTGCGGGTGCCTGGCACTGGACCCGGGGCTGGTGGGACGGTTGTGCCGGTAGCCACATGTGCCATGCATCAGCTGGCAAGGCACGTGGACAAGGTGAAGAGCTTGTGCTGGAGAGGAACAAGGGGCTGGAAGAAGAACAATGGAGCAACAACCCTAGCGTCACACCGCTCCGGCACTGCCGTACCACAGGGAGTGCTGCCTCCCCGCAGCACAGGACAGTGTTTTAGCACACACACCATCCCCTCTGCCCACAAACGTGTGTGTATAAGGTGCAATTGCAGACAGCCTGTACCTCTCGCTGGCGGGGCAGCAGCGTGCTGCCAACGCTATAAATAGACGGCTCTATTTTTAAGTTGACCATCGCTTAGCGCAGTCGAACTTCCTCCCCTTCTGCTCCCACTGTCGTTGCCGTGGTTTACGTCCTTGCTCAGCCGAGCGAGCAGAGCAGACTGGGCAGGCAGGCGAACGCCGCCGTGATAACTGTCGGGATATCGAGTAGAAGTAAAGCCTTTGGTACCCAACGCCGCGTCCTTGTGCGGCTCCCCTCAGCCGCCCACTTCTCGCCCAACACAGGCAGCACCGGGCTGTCCTCAGAGGTACCGCAGCCACACACAGCAGCGGAGAGGCTGCAGCGAACACTGGAGCTCCCTCCTCCGTAGCAGCATTGCTGCCCTGCTGCACAACTACTTAACAAAGGGGAGGTTCAGGTCTGGTTTTTAGTAGAACTACTCGTAAGAGGGATTCCCCCCCCACCTCCATTCCATACTGTAACAAATATTATATAAAACTTGAAAGAAATTCAACTACAGCTTTTATTTACCATTGTGCATATGGGCTGATGGCTGTGGCAGGCTACCAAGTTTGCTGTCAAGCTGGCCAAGTTTGCTTTTATTTCTTTGCTACTACTGTGTGTCTCGCTTCAGAACAAGGGCTTCTGCTTCTGAGGCCAGCCCCCGGGCGGTGGCGGCGTTTGGATGGAGGGCTGTGCCGCTTTGCCCGGTCCAGCCGGAGGCAGCTGGGGAGGCCTGTGGAGGCAGGCCGTTTCCCTGCGAAGGACGGCGCAGCATCACTGCTGAGGTAGTAATCCCCACCAAAGAAGTGAGACCCACACCCTGTGGCACCCATCTGGGTAAGAGCTGTGTGAGAAACTGTTAAAGGTCCTTCTGAAATGCCACCCGGGGCTGGCACTGAGGCTGATGCGCCTAAGGCTTCTCCTGGGAGGAGATGGATACTTGTAAAAGACAAATCCAACATTGACAGCTTACCTCGGTGAATCCTGGCGACCTTTTCTTCGCAGGAGTTTAATCTCCTGGAATCACTGAAATTGCAATCATGTCCGAAAGCACCAGGCACGAAAGAGGCTGTATCGCAGGCGTGGGGCTGGACTAAGCCACCAGACACAGAAAAGGCACTACAAGACCCCTGCCAACAAACCCTCAGCTTTGGACTTCGTATGAAACAGGTACACTGTAATTGCAACAGATCCTAGGGAAAGCCAGGCCTTATTTTGAAAGAAGACTCACAGACTGCTCCATTTCCAATTAAATCCTTCTATTCTTTGAGCAAGACTGTTCCGCAGCAGGTAACTGAAGTCTCCCAAAGAGATCTGGCACCATCCGAGAACCCCGCAGCTCAGCACTCGCTGCCTCGGCAGAGATGCTCCGAGGCGCACACACACACGACACCGAGATGCTCAGACACTACACGCCATTTCAGACATTCCCAGCCCACTGATAAGACACCTTTTCCAGCAGCTCCCTCAAAAAAAAAAGAAAGGGTTCAGCTTCATTTCCTGATGGGAGGTGATCCTACAGCCCTGGAGCAGCCTGAGCATTTCAGACCTCTCCCCACTTCGCAGAGCGCGGTGTTTCCCACCTCTTAAGGTTGCCACATTTCTTGGCCTGGGCAGGTTTAAAAAAAAAAAACCCTAAGACTGACCTTCTGGTTACGTTTTTAAGCCAAGTTGTTGCTTGCTAAATTGTTATGACCTTCCTCCTCCCCTCTCTCCCTTCCCAGTCGTGAGCAATAGGAATTAAATTGATTCAGTCTATCAGTGTTCTGCATCTAAGTGATTAAATTCAGCCACTAGAAAAATCTGTTTTGTGCTGCATCTGAGGAAAAGCAGCGCTGTCATTGGATCCAGCCCCCGGCCTCCGCGGGAGGAGGCGGCAGCGTGCGGAGGAAAGGCACAGAAGGGAAAATACAGACTTGGTCATTGTGCTTGTATCATAGGCATAATCTTTCCCCCCCTGCCTTTTTTAAACTGGATCAGTTATTAGATGGACCATTAAAAGTAGCTTCCCAGTCAGAGATTCTGGGGGCAGGCCGAGGAGGAGGAGGCGCTGCTTGGGCAGTGTGCAGGCAGCAACACCCCCACATCAATGTTTTAGACCCACGATTCCACAATCGGTGAATTATTGATTCCCAGGCAGATGTTCGAGGACTGGAGCAATCCAGCCTCGCCGACATTTCGGGCACCTCCCCACCCTCAGTACAGTCTGTCTCTCGCACAGACACAGACCAGTACTAGTCCTAATTTATCCGGCCTGATGACCAGGCAGCATTCCTGGGAGACAGATGCCATGCTCTCCGGGCTAGTTCCAGCCCTCACAACCAGCTGACCATCTATTTTAAGCTGCTCAGCTGGGATTTTACTTTGGGACATCCAAGCTGAGAGAACCGTTCTTCCTCCTTCCCTTTCTTCCACATGGCAATTAGAGAAATTAAAAAGGTTGGAGGATGTAACACATCCGTGTAGCCCCTTTCTCCAGATAAGAAGCTGTAAGGAAGGAGATGGACCCGATGGCTCTGGGAAGGAGGAGAGGGGGTGGCAGGGTTGCAATTTGCATGCGTCTGCGTAAGCGTCCAGTGATCCACCCAACAGGGTATCAGAGCCAGAGAGAACCCAGCTCCGAGCTCCGGCGCTGCTGCCATGTCCTCACCCTGCCCCTTCCGTCCTCCGACCGCTGTCTGTGGGGACTCTCCACCCGCCTGCAGAAGGCGGAGGCATTACGGCTGTTCTCTGCACTGCAGAGGATCCGGCCCTCTCTGTTTCAGGAATTTAGCAGGAGAACAAATGCACACAGAGAGAAAGAACGTACTGAAATAACTGCCTGTTCACCCTGCATCCTCCAGAAGTTCCTCGCTTCCTGCATCTGTGGGAATTCTGGCACGGCCAGTGCTCTGACCTCCCCTGACCTGCCCAACTCCATCAAAGGGCCTCATCTAAATAGGTCACTGCTTGCAGAGGGAGTAAAGTTCAGAGGAACTAAGAGACTTACCGGCTGCCTTAATCATCACACCCCCCCTCCACCACCTTTGCTGGGAAAAAAAAGAGAAAAAAAAGAATAAGAAAAAAAAAAAGATATCCACAGTGGCAGAGACAAAACACTATGGAAAGGAAAATTCGGATCTACATACTGTGGTAGCTGAATTTTAAGCAGTACAAAGTCTAAGAATACATCTGGAAACACACATGCAAATTCTTCATAGCTAAAAATAAACGTCTCTGCTGTATATTACTCTCCAGAGTAAAAGAGTAGTGCTAATACTAATTGAAGGGGTTTGTTTCATTTGTTTTGTTTTATTTTATTTTTATTCAAGATCAGGGCTGATAAATTATTTCTTTAAAATCACACAGATTAAATTATCCAGATAATTTAAAGCATTATACGCTTAAATTAATATTACTTATAGCAAACTACCAATTTGCCCCAGGCAAACTACATTACCGACAGTTTCACTTTGTTTTTGAACTCAATATCCTTTGCTTTGGAATCAAGCGTCCTTCACCTCACCTCTATAAACGCCACATCCTCTTTCCCCATGTGTTTTCAAGGTTTAGGACTAGCAAATACAAAATGAACCAGACTCACGAGCCAGAGCTCTGCAGCAATGGACTCGATGCTGATTTACATCAACAGAAGCTGCTGCCGTATTTTCCCCATCAGTTCCTTAGAGGAAAGCTTACAAACTTAATTCCCTCTTTACATTTGCTTATTCAAGTTCCAGCTGCATCTCCCCCTAACGTCCCATTAGGGCTTTCCTTTTAATTACTTTTTTATGTCATCTGCGCGTTCCTTGCAAGGTCCTCTTTCTAGGAACTTGGCTCTCTCTCCCCTGGCCCCTTTCATTAAGGATATTTTCTTCCTTCCTCCACCCTTCCCACAAGCCACCCCCATCACCCGTGCCTCCACACTCCATTTCTCAGCCCTTGGCACTGCTCGGTTTTGAGATGCTGGGCTCACAGCTGCGGGAGGCAGGGAGCAGGGGCACGGGAGACACTCAGAAAATGGGAAGTAGGGCTGGGCGTGGAGCATTTCATTCATGAGCATTATGCTCTTGGCTTAATGACAATTTCACATGACGCAGACTGTCCTTGCGACTGTCATAAAAGATTAAGGTGCATAAAAACAAACTACTTAATTGCAGGCAGGTGTGCAAACTTATTCCCTCTGCCTGCACCTAATGCTCTTTCTAAAGACCTTTAGAGAGAAGAAAACCCTTGGAGAGATTACATTGGAGCGCTGCACGACAGAGCTGCCATGGCTGTCCACGTGCCACACAGACAGGCAACCAGGGCACGGCACAGCAATGCCCACGCTCCTCGGGGGCCAGGAGAACCCGCTCCTGACCCACCCCGTCCCCGCACCGACAAGGCGCAGGCCATCGCTGGCAATGAATGCCTCCACTGCCTCCAGAACCCGTGGCCTGCTGCCGGTCCCTGCCCTGCCCCGGTCCGCAAACGAAGGAAACACAGAGAACAGTTTTGTGACAGAGTCCAGGTTTAAGGTAACGATCCGTCCCACGTCTCCAGAAGTCTGGGGGGAGGAACAAGGCTGAAGGAAACACCAAACACGGCAACCGCTCCTGAGCACGCAACGCACACGCTGAGCCAGCATGTGGCTAAGAGTTAGGGAGGCCATTCCGCAGGAAAAAAGCACGCTCCTTTTAAGAAAGTCTAAGTTCACTTATACATTATATGAGCTGAAAAAAAAGAATATCCTTTTTCTGTAAAGCTGCGCTCATCTTTTTTGTAGTGCAATAGGCAGAAAGACGTCTTTCTTCTCCATTCTGCTTAGAGATCATCCTCACTACGAAGATGAAAGACTGGAATCAATGTCAACATACACAGGAGAAATCAGTTTACTCAGATAGCATGAAACAGCAGAAAAGTAAATTCACCCACAGATGTGGCTGATAAACTGCTACAAATTCAGGCCAATATCCTTCAAGTTTAACTACACATCACTGCGAAAGACAAGACAAATCAGCTACTTGGACAGCGCTTTGAAAATGTAAAGTGCCATGTAAGTATTATTATTACTAGCAGGCTGCTGAGGATGTCTCCGATATTTACCATCTGGGAAAAATAACTACTTTAAACAGTCTGTTTGAAAAAGTCCCAAGAGCAGTTAACATTTTCCAAATATCCTCCCAATCAGCCACAAACGATGCAGAATAGCAAAGCTCCTCTTTCCATTTCACCTTAGCTCCGAGGAACCTGGGGAAAGGTTCGAGACCGAAACTGTCCCCATGCAGACACCCCGGCTGCCCCAGACCCTGCTGCCCACCCGACCCGGGGCGCTCTGCCAGCAGCATTCAGTCGCAGCGGAGGCACGTTTCCCCTTACAAACCACGGAGAGCAGCACACACCATTTCTCTCTCCTCGCTCTGATGTTCGGTTTAAACCGGATGATTTGTTCTGCATTAATATTTCAGCAGCGCTGTAAGCAAATGACGGGATTTCTTGCCGGGCTGCAAGCGAGCAGAGGCGCTCCGGAGGCACCACGTGCGGCGGCTGCATCCCGACACCAGGGCTTCACTGCAAACTCCTGCTTGGCGAGGCCACGGGACCACAGAGAGGAATGAGACATGGAAGAGAGCCGGCTGATCCTTCATTCAATGGGAATGTTTTTTCCAGCCATATACCATTCAAAATAAAGCGTCCAATTCACAGTTCGTGTAAACCGGCACAGCCCTTGGGGCTGCTGACGCCCAGATCACGTTCACTCCTGCCCCGGGGGTGTAAATCTGCACAGCTCCCCTCATCTTGAGGAATTTTGCCAGTTCACATCCAAACGAGCTGGCTGAAATCATCAATCACCTCTAATTCTTTTATATTTAGAGCGCTTCCCTGATCACCAAAGGCCATAGCAAAACCATACGACGTATTAGCATTTTTACACAGCGTTATTACTGTGATAAGGCTGAACAGCCCCTGACGCAAGAGCTGCCTGTCCTATTTTCACAAGTCTACTCCAGTTTGATTTACATCATGTAAATAGAGGTCAAAAGCAAGCCTCCAGTCCCAAAAGATGCATTATCTCAGACTGCACCTTCTGTACATTCTACGGAGAAAATTTTTAGGTCAAGGAACAGTATATAAACCCATCCACTTAAACAGGAAACAGGAATGGAAAATATGACCTATGAGTCAACCAAGCACAAAGCTTACATTTCACCAGGAACCCGTATCCTAATTATTGATAAACAAGGTGCAGTTCTGGCATTACAGAGGTTTTCGTTTATCCTCCTCAGCCATTTGGGGGTGGGGAGTAGCCAACATTTACTACTTATTTACTTCAGAAATGCAACCGCAAACTGCTAAAAATGCATCTGCTGATGCCACTGAGGTATTTACGTCAGTGGCACTCAAGTGGCTCGTTTGCCAACGAACCCAAGCCACGAAGCCTCAACGCCTTGTACAGGCCCATGGCCAGCAGCAGCAGTGTCAAGGGAGAGCCTGAAGTCACCCAAACTGAGCTGAGCACTCCCACGTGCCACCCAGTTAGTCAGCAGTGTCCCAGCCGCTGACGGGAATATTTCCCGAATTCCATTTTCAGCAAAGGAAACGGTGAGGTTATAGCATTAAACACTCTGGCCACTGGAAGCCTTGTGAGGCAACATCAGCCTCCCCAGATAACCAAAAGGAAAGTAAAACGTGCTACATGGTGTGCGTTGAAACATCAAACAGCAGCAAAGGAGAGGACACTGTTCCTTCAGGTGTGATTCTAATTGCTCATTCTTGCTTTACTAGTAAAAATCCAACACACATCCTTAGTCAATCTGCAAGAAAAAGCAGCCGAACTCTTCACTAAAAGAAACGCTCGAGCCCCTTCTCTCTCCCCGCCAAGCTCCGGCAGCCACAGACCCGGCTGCAGGACAGGCAGCCTGCAGCGAGCGGTGACACACGGTGACGGCAGTGGTGGGACGCTCCTCCCTGCGCACCCGCCACGGCTGGCCCCGGGGACATCAGCAGACAAGGTCACATTCCAGGGAGGCAGAGCAGGAAGACCGAGTGATGTTTATGTTGATTCACTTGCTTTCACGATCGCTGGGTGTTTCATCTCTGCAGCTCCTTCCTTTTGACACGATGGGCTCCTCCGGAGCCATCGCAGCCTGAAGAGTCCATCAAGTAAATGCATCCAGATTCCATAAAGAGCCAGCACGGCTCAATCCCATGTCACTGACTGCTGAGAGCTCCATTCCATTTTGACAGGCGGGTTTTCCAAGCTCCAAACAGGAATAAGACATTTTGAGTGGCCAATAAGTAAATAAAGACAAAAGAAAGCTCGATGAACTTAGCAGCACGTGGAGCTGCAGGGGCGCGAGGATGGCGTGCAGGGAGCCCCAGCCCCACAGAGGGGGCCACCATGGCTCTGGGGTCCCTTAGACAGCAGGACAGGGGTTTCGCTCCTTCTCACCCCTTCTCTTTCTCCCAGAATCTGTTGCTGGGCTTGGAAGTGATGCAGCCTGGCCTTTAGCAGATATTTTTACTTTCTTAAAGTCAAAATACAGTCAGAAGGTCAAATGAAATACAGCTTTTCCATAGCACTTAACTGACTTTGTGAACTGTGGAGCATAAATCTAACTGAAGAGGACAGCAGGGGGGGAAAAAGGAAAAAAAAAAAACCCAATAGCTTTTACTTCTAGAATTTTACTGCAGTTCTCTTTTTTGATTGTTTTCTGAAAGTACGGGAGGGAGAGGAGTTTCAAACCATCCAAAAATGGTAGAATTTGTGTTACGCTTAAACAGACCTCTGGTTCAAGTTGCTTTGAACTCAAGATCAGTATCTGCTCTGTATTATCAGACAACATCTGATTTTTGTTCCTTCTCTTTTGTTTTCCTTTTTAGAAGTTTATTTTTGAAAGAGGACTATGTAACAGGGCCTCTTCCATTTCAGGAAAAGTAAACAAAATCCTTCACAGGGAGGATCGGGGATGAAGGAACAAAGGCAGCTAGACTAAACCATAAGAAGGTGAATTTATTTGTCATCATTTGGTATCACAGCAGCACTATGACTTTGATCAAGGTCATGGCAAGGTGCTGCACACAGACAGGCTCGCTCCCCCTCAGAAAAGCCTGCAGTTACGGCAGCAGTAGGAAAGCCACACTCTTAGTCCCAGATTTTGGGCGGGGACCTGAATGAGACCAAAATAACACAGCAAATCAGTGCCACGTCCACAAAGCTAAGCTCCTAAGCCATGGTGCCAGCGCAGCCGTAACTGTCTTTCTCCTCTTTAGTCCTGGACTCCTCTGGCAGACCACGCCAGCTCAAAAACATCACTTCTCCTCAATACTAACTTATCTAAACTCAGGTAAAACTCACCATCAGCAGTGCAAAGCCCTGAAAGACATCTTTCCAGGGCAAAACACAACTGAGTCACCATGGAGGATCCATCAAGTCCTGAGCAGTTTTAGCACCAATACCCAAATGCAGAGAAACCATAGGTACAAAGGATTTGGTGGGATCTTTAAGACTTCTTGGGACAACTTGGCTTTCTTATTCGGGATAGCTAAGGGCCACGGGCTGCTGCTAAGACCAGGGTCCCTGCAAGAGCTTCTGTGCTACCCCAAGGCTACTTTCCCTGGGTGCAGACATGCTCTTAAATACAAGAACTATCGGGGTGGACTTTTAGAGTAGGAAAACCCTAGGAAAGTCCTCTCGGCAAGAGGACGGGACTCTGACGGAGCTGGGTTTTGTCCAGAGCATTCAGGAATAGGAAATTAAACAGACAGGAGAGAGGCCAATAACTTCTTTAGCCTGGTGGGGACAGGAGGCAAGCACAATAAATATTTAAGTTCCTGCTTATTAGGAAACGCTTGGCAAATAACGTGAAGCCTGAAGGGGGTGTTAAAGAGAAGCATATTCACTGTTACGGGAAAGTTAATGAGAAGCTGTAACCATTATGTATGTATCATATATGGAAAACTAGGTGAGGCCCCTATGGACCATTATATACTGCATGAAACTTTATGGACACTGTAATGCATTATTTTTAATGATTCCCTTGCCTACTTCAGGCCCTGGAAACCAAGAAGAGCTTGCCTAGCTTCCTGGTGGTGTTTTAGCAATGACACCTTGCTTGTTGCTAGATTTCTGGGTTATTTTAATGAGAAATAATTGGGTTACTTTCCAAGATTCCACAAAGCCGATACGCACGGAACAAAAATTGAGAAAGTTGCTGCCGTGTTGCAGTGCTCTTCACATCCTCTACCTTCCAGAGGGTCACCTCCCCTGGTAAACCATTTATCTACAGATATGCCCGCAAAAACATTGGCACTTCTGCTAGTTCAAGTTTGCATTGTCATCATCCATCTCTGGGGAGAGCCAGGCCACAGAAATAACCAGCTGCAACATCACAACGATTGCCCCTGCAGGAGATGTATATAATGAAAATTGAAAGCTGCAGGATGAACTTCTTACATACTTGTCCTTTTGGTTTATTCATCAGAAATAATTATCTGTGCTCACATTCACAGGAGCACATACTTTATGATGTACATTAAAATTTAATGGATTTTTAATAATACTGTAACTACAGCAGAAGCAGGAAAAAAAAGAAGACAGACATTAAACCATATGTGCTGTGTTGGTGGGTAAATGGTGTTGAGCAAACATCAACAACACGTAACCAGTTTAGCATCAGCGATGGGAAGAAGGAACTGTTACTTCCAGTATTTGAACATCGTAGCGATCTCTAATCCTGAATATTAAGATCTCCCTCAGTAACAGCAATTAGTGTGTGCATGACATGACCAAACGTGAGTTTCTGAGTTTCAGGACCTTGCAGATGATACCCTTGGGCTTTGACAAGTGTCCACCAAACTCCCCAATTTAGTTTTTCCACTTCTGCACTGTAGAGAAGCAATACAAATATACCGCACGACGGGGGCATGGGAACGTGTCTGAATTCTGATTTCCATTCTGCCAATTAAAGTACTGCCAGTATTTTATGAAGCTCTCGATGCCTATTCCTTAAGCATCACAGAAATTACTGCTCCAGCAGCAGAGAGTGACACTCTAAACACTTTCCTCAGAAGCCACTCTGCAGCTAACGAGTCAGTGCAAAGCATCACCGTGTCACCAATACTTGGACTGACATCTATTTATAGCCTAAGAAATTATATACGTGGTGTCCCCACCAACAGTGACACATCTTCATTCAGGCATGAGTCACCTATTCACGAGCATGTTTCCAAAAATAAATCCTATTTACCAGAATTAAATTCTACACGCTCAGGAGAAAATGTGTCCTTAAAACAACAGGAAAAAAGACATGTTAGAAAAGCAAACAATAGCAAACGAGCACTGAAGTCTTCAGCCTGCAGGTCGCCATGTTTCGTACGATCCTGCTGAGGCTGGAAATGTTTAAGATACAACAATGAAGATGGTGCTACATTGTCATTACGAACCCCTGCCAAGGTCACCAGAGTGCTACCGTCCAAAAGGAGGTGTCCAGAACATTCTTGGCGACTCGCGCTTTGCAGAAATAGTAAGTATATTGCAGTTATTAGAGAGAACAGACAGAGCGAGCGCCAAGCAATCCCAGAAAATGTAGTGTTAAATAGAGGGTTCAAACCACAAAGCTGTTGATGGGGAATGTTAAAAATGTCAGCGTGGCTGAAAGACATTCGCCAGTGGTGAATGTCAAGTAGCGAGCTACTGTTCAGCAGATGCAATAAAAAAAACGTAAGGGTACTTGGGTAATGGGACCAACATTACAGTTGTTGATACAAATTATATCCAGAAAGCAAAGAAATAAATGGATAAATAAATAAATAATGCAAAAATGGAACAAGTTCAAACTTCTTTTATAGTAATAGTCTCCAGTTGAGCATAATCACCAAAGCTATAGTGATAAGATTGCCAAAACTAGACAAACATCTGTGAGATGAATTCATCTCCGAGGGGAAGCCAACAGCTTGTTATCATTAAAGAGGCAATGCTCTCTCTGCGTTTGAACTGCAGGCCGCCTTGTTACTGCGTTTGCTGAGGCAATTGCACCAGATGTTGGCAGCCAGCTTCAGATGGATGACAAGCACCTGCTGTTGGGGAAATTAAATGCTCGTCGGCCTCCTATCCTTCAGGGGAGGGTGGGCCGGGAGGGGAAGAGGGGGAGTGGTGATGGCTGACCCTCTGAAATAAACCTATTTATGCAAAGTGACAGTAAGTGCTGGTTTGCCAAGCAGGGAAACAGAGTGGAAATTCATTGGATCTCTTCCATTGCCCCCGGTGAAATCTGCTCCCACCCTCCCAGTCCTGACAATTAACATGGCACCGATCTGAACTCGCTAAACCACTCATCAGAGTAATAGAGTCAACAGAGGGACCTTCTCCTGAAAAGTCACCGCTCAGCACAGCGACTTCGTCGGAGCCGGCGCGTGGCCCGGTGGGCTCTGCCGCCCGCCCGGCCAGCAGACACCACCAGAGCCAACCCGCAGCCCAGCACCTTCAGGTGACGCAGACCCACAACACTTTGTAACGCAGGCGTTAAAATAAATAGATGCCCAAAGTGGAATCCTGCACACACTCATATCTGCTTAGATTTAAAATCAATGTGCCGGAAGAGAGGTGCAAACGTAGCCCCACTGTCACTGCCAGCCCGTGGTACGGGAACGTGCCTCACCACTTCCTTACAGACCAGCCTTTCTCAGTATCAGGAGCGGCAGTCAAGGTCACCATGGGCACTACAACTCATTTTAAAAAAGAAAACACATAGCAGCTTCCTCTCTGATGGACTTGCCAGTATTTTCAACTTTCAGTGAAAAGAAAAACTGCAAAATGTGAACTCCTTTTATATGAGCAATCATTTATTTATGATATACCCAATACTCCTACTTCTTCGAACTTCCACAGTGATGACCTTACAGCAATGAAATATATTCCGTGATATATTCTGCCAGCAGGACCCCTCAGAGCCCGGATCACTATTTCAACAACATTTTGCCCTGGACAGTAGGCTGAAAACCCCACTGTTAATTCCTGTTCACCCCAAACCCCTTGCGAATGTCCCTGACAGAGACAACATTTCTTTGATCTGAACTGACCACATGCATTTTAGGTGTCCTTCAGATTAAGAGACAGCTAATCCTCATTCTGCTTAGATTATCTTAATTGGCTCTTCATTTGAGCTACTTTGCCCTTGTCCCCATTTCTGAAGCTGTATTTATAAATACCTCTACTGTACCACACACCCCGAGTCCAGCCCCACACACGTGCTCCCCAGCACCAGATGATCGTCCATAGGACTGACGGCGACCAACCAGCCACGCTGGGCGACGGCTCCACTTCTACCAAAACGTGCTCAGGCACATTTTTTCCCCAGAAAATAAAACATTAAGTTCTCCTGAGAGAGATATACCTGTGTAAGAGGGACACCAAATGAATCTCATATTCTAGCTTTGCAGAATTAGCATAAGTTTAATTAAACTGGTCATACCACAATATTGCATGTGTGAGCAAATCTCGGTTATTTCACCTCCAGGACTGACTGAAAATCATCTTGGGGATTTTGAGCACCCTAATAGAAAAATCATAGGAATAAGTAAAAAGGACAAGCACACAAACAAAACCCAAACCACCGGGCTCCGCACAGAACCTTCCATTTTAAAAACAAGTCTTCCGTCATAAATATGTAACTTTTTTAAAAATCCAGCTGCAGCTCAAGCCAGGCATGTCTTAAACACGGTGCAGCAGGGTGAAAGACAGACCTGGCTGGAGCAACGGCTGGAAGGTGAGCTGAGGAGCACCCGGCATTATTCCCGGAGCAGAGTGAGCTCCGCAGCCGCTCCTGGGGCCGGAGCACCCGGCTCCCTGCTGCTCACCAGCACCGAGCCTGCACCGTCAGCTGAACAGGGTACGACTTCCACCATTTCCACATGGAAAAAACGTTATTACACCTCCTTCCAGCAATGTGTGCTCTTTTTCTGCATTTCAAACCATTTGTATGAAGTTCCTCATGGATACTTTTAAAAGCCTTTTTCTTAAGGGCCCAGACTCAGAGCTGCATTTAAAAAATCCTCACACTTCACATCCTATCACTCAATACGGGTGTATTTATTATGTAGTTTGATGACAGTGATCAAACGCTTACTCTCCAATCAATTATGTTTTAACTAGCTCACTTTAGCTGATAAGCCCACCCCAAATTCATAAGCAATATAGTGCACACTTCAATTACACCATACGAAGTTATAAATAACTGCTGCTATTTTTTCATTAGAGAACCAATGTTAAAACATGAGTTTTCCCAAGGCAAAGCTTTGGCACCCTCAGCTGCAGCTATTCAAAGAACAGAGTAACATTCTGGACGCAGGTTACCACTGGGAGATGGCAGGACGGTGCCTACATTTATAAGTAACGTCCTGCAGAGCCCAGGAGGCTGCGCTTCAAGACAAGGGCCAAAGCGGAATCTGATACAATTTCGTGGCATATATTGAAGTATCTACCAGCAAACTCTACCTGACTCATATTGCTGTGGTTTAACACCACTATCTTTTGCTTTTGATGCAGCTCGCTGGGGCAGCGTTCATCTTGCTGCTGGTTTTCTGCGCCGCAGCCAGCCCTACGGGCCCTGCTCCGAAACATTGCTCTGAGCTACAACCGCAGCACAACCAAACCAAGCCATTCCCTGCCAGAGAAGTTCTACAGCTACAACCCACACATCCACACTGGGGCTGAATCCAGCAACACTCCAGGGATAATTTAAAGATGTTACCAAACACGATTAACTACATTTGTTAGGTGTTTTATATAGCCTATCGCGTTTACGTAAAATAAAAGCAGGGGTGAAAAATCAAAATTGACTTTCTTGGGGCCTCAGAAAAAATACAGGTCATTTTCATGGGTTTGGCTCAGTTGCAAAACTGCTACACAGCTACAAACATTCACACACCTGTTGGAGAAGGAAACATGAATATTTTCTTACAATTTTTTTATCCCTAAACACAGCCCCCGATTAATTACTGATTTCATTCAGGCTCTTGGTATGACTCTGGGTCCCCAGTGGTGTATCAGACTCTGCAAGCTCAGGATCAGCGCTGCTCCCCTACCATTACTGAAGTATGTGAGACAGAATACAGAGCACCTTATGCCAAAAAAAAAAAAAAAAAAAAAAAAAAAAAATCAAAGGATATAGCAAAGTTCTCTTAAAACAAATATGTTTTAAAGAAAGGGTGCAGGCCCTGCTGTGTGGGGTCCGAGGAGCTGGGATGCTCCGCCACGAGCACACACCCCGATCCAGCCGCTGGACGCACTCGCCCAGGGCCACGGCATGACTTCTTCAGTCCGCATCCATGGAGGCCGCAAGTGACACCAGTATTGGCATATTTACATTTCCCACGCCCTTCAGAGGTTACTAAGAAAGAAAGGCAAGGAAACGTAAGCCGAGATAAAGCAGTAAGTGGGTGTCACAGCGGGAAGCAGGGGACAGATGCTGGGGACCCCCACTCGCGACCACAGTTACCTGATCTCACACAGGCCACGGCGCTACAGCACTAAAGCTTCCTTGCCATTTCGTTTAACCGGACTAGAAAAGGAAATAAAATTGTACTTCAAACTTCTGCTGAGCTCTGATACAGCCCTCTTGCCCGCAAATCCTGCCTTAACATTTCCTCTTTTCATAAAATCCAGGTAGAAACCAACATCTAATTTATAACAAAACCACTTCCACAAAACATATGTCTTATTACAGACCACCTATAAACTGACTTCCTGTGTACAACTTTTCATCAGCAGAATGAAAACACCAACTTCTTTTTAAGCAACGACCAAGTTTGTCAGTTTGTTTAAAAAAAAAAAAAAAGAGCATGCGTGGGAGGGAGAAATAAGAAAAAGTGCTTTACGCCATGAGGGACCACTATATCCCAGATCCTTTTGTCACATGCCAAAGCAAAAATTTAAAGGAACATTCATTATACTTTGGAATATTACGGACATTCAAACATGGAAATCCAGAAATACTAGGAAAAGCACAAGTAAAGGGCAGAGGCAGCAGCGGGAACAAGGCTGAATGCTGTTCCGTGTTACTGTAACAGAGTAGCCCCCGCAAACTGTGTTTTTCATTGTCCCAAACTTCCCAGAAGCTGCCAACAATGACGTTATTTGTCTATTGCTCGTTCTGTTTTAAGGAGGTGCAATGACTCAAGTTAAGCAGCTTCTCCTGAGGTACCCCCAGGTAACTCAGAAAGAAAATACCACGAGCTACGCGCTCTCCCACAGCAGGTCTAGAGCTCCGAAACGCTTTGGAAGGGGACAGTGAGGGTAGCAGCACTTAGAAAAATGACAACACGTTCTCTGTTTTACTGCATATTACAAATGTTTCCAGAACTCCAGCTATTACAGACTAGAATGTAAATAAGAGTCCAAATCTGTCCCTTCATTTCATAAAACGTAACCAATTCACAAATATTGAATCTGGGAGTACAGCGAAAACACAGCTGAAAAATGTGAAAGGCTATCAACTTGTCAAACCGAAAAATTACTTTTCTGCAAAGCAAATACTCCATGTATCCTATTGACCATTAAATCTACAGATCAATGTCCAACAGATGTAACAATACAATTCAAACTGTATGCCAAGTCTAAATTAACTAAGCTTTCACTTTCATACAAGCAAAATTCCTTGCACCTCCCGACTCTGCCCTTAGCCCCAGCTCCACACAGACTTCCAAAGCCCCCCAAAATGAACCCGTGGGGAGAAAAGCACCTTTTCTCATGCTAACGACTCTATTGTAATAACATCTTCAGAGGCCATACTCAAGGTCTCCGGGAAAAGTAAACCACTGGAGTGCTTAATACTACATCAGCGCATTAACTCGTTCACACCCAGACAGTCTTGCCAAACGAGGAGGGGTTTTCTCTCCTGTTTCCTTTATTTATATTTTCACAGCTGCCAGCGAGAAAAGCACGTAGGAAGCAAGTTATGTAAAGCGCCCGATCGGGCTGAAATCCACGTTGTGGATCGCACCTCCTTCCCTCTCCCCCTCCCGCCACACTTGGAGGGAGCAGAGGGACTTTTATTACAAAAGATTATTTTTCTTTTTTCAAAGGTTAAACTGGTCATTATTTGCATTGCTGCCCGTGTTACAGTGCGTGACGTTGTGCAACCAAAGGAGGAGATTCTCATTCTCACGTCTTGCTGCCCGCGGCCTTGGCGGCCGTGCCCTCGCAGGAGAGCGCCCCGGTTCCGCTACGGGCCGGGGCAGAGACGGGGCCTGGCAGCTCGCTCTCCTCTCACACTAAGTCACGGCCACCGAAGAAAGAGATGAGAAAATTACAACTTTTCAAAAGCTCAACAGTTTCCCAGAAAAAAAAAAAAAAAAAAAAAAAACAACATCAGAAGCTAGATATTATTATTCCACTGGTCTGTTTTGCGTCTCACAGGAAATAACAAGTGACTGTACAAAACGCTTCGGATCCAGAGAGGTAATTCAGAAACCCTGTCTTGTTTCAAAATTTCCAAATCTTAAAAGCCATTCCTGAGGAAACAACATATTCCAAGCAAAGTTGAAACATGCCTACAATTTGTCTGAGGGACCTCGTGGCAAGCCAGAACAGAAAACGAAATTAATGCACATTGGTCTGTTCCAATTTCATCTGAAAGTTTAAAACAAAAAGCAAACGCCATAGCCCTCTTCCCCAAAACTCATTTTAGGATTGCTATAAAAGAAAAAACGTAGAGCCAATCATGATTTTCAAAAGTAAAACAGCTGGGCCATGACACCAGCACTGCTTTTCTAGCAGTTTGAAATAACAATATGCAAAAATACTGTTTGTCCACAAAGCTATTTCACACATCTCCTTTAAAAACCACCATTCTTTTTCAAAAAAAGTATAAGTTTACATGTATTCTCTTCCACACAAGAAAACGTGATTTTTCTCCAGGAACAGTCATGTATGGGCTGCTCCAATCGCTGAAGACACCTGGAACGTACCTTTTCCATCCCTCTGCTCCCATCCCGCTGGAGTCGGGCGGGAAGGACACAGCAGCCTTTGCAGTCAAAGGGCTGTTCCCACCAAGACTGATTACAGTATTCAGTGAGAAGATTTTTTACACAGAATTCTGGTTCGATAATTGGGTCAAAAAAGCATACCTGGAGCCCAACCATGTTAACGTATCAATTAATGAGCTCACGCAACCGTTTGAGTGCCTCCAACCCACACCTCGGGCCTGGCTCGCACCCAGCGGGGTGGCCTCGACGCGCGGGGGCAGCAGGGCACCGAGAGGGTTAAAATCCCATGTCAAACAGCAAGTCCTGGCTCCAGACCAGAAGGGACATGGGAACCAGGGCAGCTGAGCCATAAAGGCCTTATTGTAGCAGCCCACTGGATTGGAAATGACTTGTAGGCCTAATGAAACAAAACTTTGGCAGTAAAACAGAATGAAAGGAATGAGACAATAAAAGAGAGGAACAAAGGGAGCAGAGTTGTTTCAGCTTAGGAAAATAAGCTCACTTTGTTGTTGGGAAAAGCCAAAGCCGATTAGGATAAACCAATGACTAGGCATAAGTCTTCCAAACTAATTACACAGTTCGCCATGTGAAGTATAATTGCAACTCGCAAAATAAGGACTACACTACTTTCACAGGAGCTCTATGAAGGGAGCATTACCTAGTAAAAAACAAACCCTAAGAAGTCCCTTATCATCAGTCACTTGCAGCTTAAAAGGTGCAGAACACGCACGTCCTGAGAGAAGTGCAATTCATGAGAGTTCGGGGGCTTTCTGCTGCTCGTCACAGTCCTCCGGGGGAGGCTTTAAGAGGCTGTTGCTTTTTTTTTCCTTTTTAAAATGATACCAGAAGCCTTAAATGCTCCAACACGTCTTGATCTCGGACAGCGCCGTTTGCTCACGCTTGCAGAAAGCTGTAAAACAGGTATGTCCTTGGGCACAGCCCAGCTGATGGCTCAGGCACTGGTGGCCTCTCCAGAGGGAGGAACACATGGGGAGGAAAGTTCTTCCCTTTGGACCTCTGCACTTCTAACGCTTTCTCATTTAAGTTCTTTTAAAACTTGGTCTCAACAGCCAGCTTTTCACACATCAGTGCTGCAGACCCTGGATGGGTTAACATGGCTGGTGAATTTATTTTGTTTGCAAGAATGTTTGAAACATCTTTGGCTGAAACAACAGAGGATCACAGAAACAACTTAATTAGACTATCAGGATTAGGTAGTAAGACAATGGATTTTTTTAAATTTTTTTCTTCTGATTGTAAGTGGTTATGGCTTAGTTTGGTGTTTCACTTTCCCAGATTATCCCCCTCGTGTCTTCTTGTGGATCTTGCTCCCTGAAATCACTGGAAGGAGAAGCCTCGACCCCAAACTCTCGCCCACATGTATCTCCCATCGGCTGCTGGCCTCCTTGGCCCCACTCCCTGCCCTCTGCACTCCCAGTGCTGGGCCCCGCAGCCAGCCCCCTCCCAGGCACCCAGACCTCCCTCCCCATCACCCAGACCCCCACCAAGCCTCTCTGGGGAGCCCCAGAACAACTGTACGTGTGCAGGCAGAGCATCACCAGCTGTAAGCATTCAGCAGTCACGAGGCTGTTAATTACACTGCTTCATGCTCGTTCTGTTAAACCTTTTGGCTTCACTCAGGTAATTTTTCCAAGTCTTCCTCCACAGCTTACAGCAGCCAGGGATGCCCATCTTTGTAAAATGAAAGCCAGGGCTCTTACAGATCCCCGGCTTTATAGAAAGAAAAAATAATCACTATAAGAAATTTCATGATCTAAGTCTCAGGAGTTATCGTTACCCCGTATTTTGGTGCTCTAACGGGCAGGCATTTCCACTGGTGAAGTCAGGAAGAGGCTTTATTAAAGCAGTCATCTTTTTATTGGAGAAAAAGGTTGCAGTGTTTACTTTTCAAAAAGCTGCAGTTTCAAATTCAACACTTTAGGCCCTTTGCTGCCAACTGCGGGTCAATGAGCGAGTCCGCCTGGCCCCAAAGTTGGTAGGTGTTCTAACCACGTCATGTATTTTGAGAGCTACCTCCAGTTACCAAAACAACCTCCCCCGGTTGCAAAGCTCTTCTCTGCAGCAAGTACAAACAGGATTTCAAGAATCACAGCAGTAGGTAAGCAATTTTTTTCACACCAATAAATAAGCTCAGCATTTCAAAGAGCAAGTCACCTGAGATGCTCTTATCAAATATGGGCGGCTCCTCTACACATTAATTATGCAATGCAATTTTCTTTATTTTAAGAAAGTGCTAAGCAAATACAAACCTTGCCAATCGATCATGATGCATTGTTTGCATTGTAATGGCTCAACTGGAGAGCGAGGCCTGTGTTCTGAGCAGCGCACAGACGTGCCACCAGTCCCTGCCCCAAAGAGCATGCAACCTGAGCAAGCAACTCAAGGAGAGGTGGGATGCAGAATGGAGGAGGAGAAGGAAGCAGCTCCTACAAGATCCCACAGGGCCAATCCTGGGTCATTGTATCTGAGTGCAGCATCCCACCCACTGCAGTGTATTAATGAGTCTTCTAATTTAGCTGGACCACAAGTCCCCATTTCCTAGAGTCATTAAGTAGCTCTGTGCCTTCTCACAACCAGAGCCCTGGGGAGCGTCACCTCAAAACACCCCACAGACCAAACTGTTCCAGATGATAAACAGCAAAGTGCAGTGGAGAGACCTGGAACGCCAGCACGCAGGTTGAGTCACGGTGACACAGTCAAGAAGGCTCTCCTCCAAAACACCACCAACTTCACCAAACTCACCTCCTTTCCACAAGCTAGAACAGGGAAGCAACTGGAAAAGATCACCAAGCCCTATGAGCCCAAGTCCTACAGAAGCTGAGCTCTAACGACAGGACCACGCATTCTCAGCAGGACATACCCCAGCTCTACTGCCAGAGGAATGGCTTCCAGCCTTTATCACAACTTGTGTAATTGTTTTCAGTGCCTTAATTTTCTTATCCTTCCAATTAAGACACTTGGAAAAAAAATATTTGATTTTCCAAAAGTATTGCCTTCAGAAAGCCAGACCTCTTTTAAGCTGTCTCAAGAAAGGCAGAGCACGGAAGCAGGAACTGAAGCGTCCCGAATCACTAGTCACTACTGAAAAATATGCAGCCTGGTTGTCTGCGTTCTCAGGGACTGTAAAATTGCAAGCATGAAACTACCAGATGGTGAAATTAAAAAGACTATATTAAGCCAGCATCCAGACAATATGCAAAGCACTTATATTGAAACTATTATTAACTTCAAAAATACAGGTTAGAGGAGTTCTGCAATTAGAAGTAACTACAGAAGAAACATCCAAAAGCTCATGTAATCCTTTAATAAAAGGCTCAGCAGGCTGTAAACATCCTGCCGGAATCGAAGATTATTATTGAAAATAAAATGAATGGTTCGCAAAACAACTATCAATCCAGCACAGGAACAATTTATAAACTCCCCTCCTCAGCCCTCAACAAAATACTGCCTGGCCAAGGCTTTTCAGGGAAGATGAAAGTAACATAAACTAACTACAAGGAATGGGAGCTGCTTCGCTTTGGGACATCCTGCTGTGTCCTCATGCAATCGTGCATCTAAATCATCCACTGATGCACTCCGAAGGACAGGAATCGAGCTGTACGGAGCCCCGCAGGCAGTGGGGCGTCCATGGAAGGTGGTACCATGAACTGCTCTCAAAGCAGGCAGCTCTGCTCTTCGGACTTCTGACCACTCATGCAGAAACTCTGGGGATCCAGGAAGCTTCATGGGAGTCGGCGGCACTAAGCTCCAGCCAGGGCCCGGACCATGGGGTTTGAGCTGTTCCATCACTGAAAAGACTATGCTGGCAAGGCTAAGGTTTCCTTCCTTACATAAACTTTTTTCTTTTTTCTTTTTTTTAAATTATGTCAGGATTCTACATATATTTCCAAAGGAACTTGCATAAGGATTTTTTTTAATAAGAAATTAAATAGATATTCCAGTGACTTCCATACTACTCTCGTTATTCACGTGGTTCCTTCAGGCATTTTCCCAGCTTAATGAGCTCTCTCAAATACATCTATCTGCTCCTTTCGCCACTGCAATCAGGGGTAAACAGAAGGCTGATTTTATGGAGTAGACAACTGTGTAATCATTCAGCTAAGGGTCAAATTCTTCCTGAACATACACAAATTCACCTCTCAATGATTCTTTTTTCTCTAACGAAGGTAAACAGCGTTGGCAATGTCGTACACATACACATGCAACAAACAGAACAGGAATTCCAGAAACGGTTCCAGAGGCTTCGAGAAATTACACAGAAAGGCAAAAAATGTGGCCCTCCTTTGAACACAGGCCTCATTGCACTTTTGTTTTTCAAAACACACTTTAAAAAGAAAGGAAAAAAAAAAAAAAGAGGAATTCAAAATATGTAGTGCTCACTTGGGCAGGAACTTACCTTGCCAAACTGTTCAAAGTATTGCTTTACGTCTTCCACTACTGTATTAGCCGATAATCCACCTACAAATATTTTCTTTGTTCTTGTGACCATCTGTAAGAAATTACAAGACAAGCATACGGTTTAACCAGATTATTTCAAACGGTATGTGGAAAAAAGAAATATTCTTCAGATGCCATCCCTAACCCAGTTAATGAGAATATTTCTTTACAAAAGCAATTCAGATTCTATTTGATTAGATACTTCTTTTTTTCTTTGTCTGGTTTTGTTTTTATTTGAGAAATGGCTGAGTAAAGGCACTCAATAACAACTCTAGCCCCCGGATATTTTTTTTTAATAAATGATTTTTATTGTGCGTCTCAATGCAAATATAAGTGAAAGAGGAGTCCAAGTGTCATATCCTCATAGCTCCTGTCTCAAAAAGACGTGCCATTTTCCCCCCTTTTTTTCCTAAAGACAGAGTGCATGCTCTTTGGCAGACAAAAGGTAATTACATCAAATCAAAGCGATGTGCTATTAAGGTTCCATGGATCAGTTTAAAAGGAATTTGCACAGTTACTTTAAAAATAATCAAATGACAAAAAGACAGCAAGAGCTACCAATGCAGCCTCCAGCTGCCACAAACCAGGTTTCGGCTGAATTGCTCACAGTATTGCCGTCCATCTGGGGCTGGATCAGGCCCTTCAGAAAGCCCTCCTGCCCTCGGTGTTCCCAAAGACCCCAACTCAGCACCCAGCTCTTCTTCCTGACCCACACGCCCCCCAGGTTTGATCCATACAAGGTGACAGGACGACGCTGGACTCCCTACAGAGAACGCGTTATCAGATAACCCCTTATCCATAACCCGCGAGACGGGCAGGGTCCAGCCCAGGGACCCAAACCTCAGTGGTGACGGGGAGGGCGATGTCTTTGGTGGGCTGATCCCAAACCACCTGGGCCTTGTGGGCCAGCTTAAACCACAGGTGATGCAGGACGATGCTGTCAGCACATTCCGGAGTGGGGGGCATCATCCCCTATGCCTGAGCAGAGGGGAAACACCCCAGCTTACAGCAGGCAATGCCCTTACCGCTGGAGACAACAACTAATTAGCAGCCCACCCCACCATGTAGAGATGTTTTGAAGTCAACATTGCATGTTAACTAAGAAACCAACAAACGCATCAATAAGAAATTCATTCATTAAAATGCTTGAGTTTGTTTCCTGTATGACAGAAACTGGATCAAGTGGACAACTTAGAGCAGAAAGTGTCCCGTAACTCCAGAGCCTGGACTTGCTGGGTTAAACAACGGCCGGCAAATGCAACGGGAACAACACCGGGCAGTCGGCTGGAGACACAACTGCCGCAGCTGCTCAGCGCAGAGCCTGCACTTTTCTCACTTTTTTATGTTTTCACTAAAGAGAGGATACATTTTACAATAGCTACTAAAGGTCGCAAGGTACAGCCCAGTACCTGGAGGACCACCAGGGGCTACCTGGAGGGCCACCAGGCTCCTGCAGCACAACGGCCACCCTGTGGCTCCTACACGGCTCTGTCCCAGTGCCATCAGACCCCATCCCACACATCAGACTCCCCCAAGAGCGATGCTGTCCCCCAAACCATCCCCTGCCCGGCTGGGCTATGCTATGGGAGCGGAGTGACGGGGACAAGCGCAAAGCCTGGGCCACCGAACAAAAAGCTTGGAGTAGCCCCAAATTCTCTCAGCACAGAACAAATTAAACATCACTCCCGTCTCCACTGCCATTCAAATTAACCAGGGTAGATATTTCCCTCAATCGGCCCCTGACCATGCTTTACAGAGCTTCACTTTATTTCGTTTTTTTTTTTAAGTTAGGAAGAAAAGAGAAAAAAAAAACACTAGTGTAAAAATTCAATTATTTTTTCCTGGCTGCAATCTAGGACTCCAAAATTGAAGCCCAAGCATATATTTTTCTGTAGAAAATTGTCATTTACAAATAAAGAATTGGCTAAAGCCGACTTGTAACTAAAGGATTTTGCAGGGCTGTCAAGAGCCCTCTGCCTGCCAGCATCTGATTTAAGATCAGGCCAAGCTTCTGTTGTCATACAAAAGAGAGAGGAAAGCAATTATTCTAAAGCAATATTTGAAATTATCATCATTTTTATATTTGGCCAAGAAAGAAAGAAAAAGAGACCTACTTCTTTTAGAAGCAAGATTGAAGGTTAAAGAAAAAAAAAAAAAGAGACCACTACGTTGTTCCAATAGCTTCAGTCAAAGAAAATATTGGTAATGACAAGCAAATTCACAACATTTTAATGCCTAGAGATGTGTAGCGAGCTGGGAAATGGTTTCAGAAATCAGCTCTTTGGTACAAAAGTGAAGCACAAAATTAAGTCTGCTTTTACAATCTGCGTTTTCCTGAAGAGATGGTTCAATCGCTTTGTTATACATATTGCCCTCAGCAAAAGAACAGAAGCAATGTGTAGCCTTAGCAATTCCTCCTAGCCCGGCGTGCCTTGACAGGAGATTTCGTTGCCTTCTTCCACCCACAACATGAGGTACCAACGTACACCCAACTGGCCACGGGCTCACCCTGGAGTCCCCTTCTCACCCCATCCACGCGACGGAGATGCCCAGCCGCCCTGGAGATGAGACACATGCGGGTTTGGGAAACAGCCTTTTCCCTGTAAGATCTGGATGTGCCTGACAGGGATGCACGAACAAAGCCCGCTCGTCCCGGTGCTATGATGGGCTTGGCTCGGGTTTAGCCCGGGGTGCGTAGGAGAGCCCCAGCAGAGGAGAGAGAAACGGGTGCTTCCAGCACCAACGGCAGCTTTTCTCAAACACGAAGGCCAGGTAAGCTGCTGTGCGCAGTTGACTTGTCTGTGCTGGTACAGCCTCACCAATTTTCAACTATTAGATAAGCGCAGCGGGATTTGGACCAGCTGGAAGCAAAGCCTCCAACTCCTGCTCTAACCTGCAAACCCTCCCTCCTCAGCCAAACAGACGAGTTCCGAGGCAGGGCTTCATCAGGGTGAAAACCACGGAGCGCCGTGGTCCTGCTCTGCATGGGGCTGCCATGAAGCGGAACAGAGCTGTGCCCGGGACCCAGGGAGCCACAGAGCACAAGCAGTTAGCCGAATGGCTAATGGCCAGAGGTTTGCAAGCGTGTTAGCCAAGCTACAGAGCATTCCAAAGAGACACACACAAAAAAGTATTCACTAGCTCCGGGATTTTACTACACCAGGGACACCTTCTGTGTAAATCAGCCACTGAATCACCAATGAAAGAGATGCTAAAGCCCATCAAATTGCCAGGACCAGGCACACTCACACACGAGTTCTGAGAAAACTGACATTAACCAGAAAGTCCCCCAAACTCTCACTGCCAAAGGCTGCGGTGGCACACGAGGAGACCCCTTCTTTCTCACTAACGACCCCCAGCTGACTGCAGTCAGAGGCAGGGCACCAACGGCCTCCTGGTTCCTCCTGGTGAGTGATGTTCTTACCATCTGATGTGACATTCTCTACCATCACCTCTTTTAAAAATTAAAGTTTTTTTTAAATACAAATTTCTCATTTGGCTCAGAAAATAAATCAGCTTTTCTTTAACAACAAACCACCCTAAAATTTTAAAGAATATGTATACATCTAAGAAAAACACTCATTATTTTAAAAAAAAAATTAACAAGAAGCCCAAAAGCTATGAGTTCCCAGCCTGAAGTCCCTCCAGTGAAAGTCACTGAGGATCTTTATCTTTTCCGGTGAGTAACTTTAGAATTTGTTTTGTGGAGGCTGCTTACAGCGGGGCCCCCCCACAAAGAGCAAGAGGGGTTCACCAGGAGCGGTTCGGAGTTGGGTCCCTCAGGCAGTGGCTCTGTCTGCCCTTTGCCTGGGGTGGGAACAGCAGCGTTTGGGCAACAGGAAGTGATTTGTGTGAATCAATCACAAAGCCATGTTTTATGAATGACTCCAAGAGGTCTAGGTCACTCAGAAACCACAATACTTCCAGCTTTGTGCCTTTGGTTTTAATTTGCAGTATAATATATCTATCATTCGCTACTGCAGGGCTCTGCAAAAATGTAGATATTAAATGGTTTTGGAGCTTTTCTATACTGAAGGTGTCTCTCTCTCGCTGCAGAAGGATTCAAGAGGGGAGAGGTTAGAACTAACGCTGGTTATAAAGTCCGTTAATTGTAAGTACCTGCAGAATTGCTTTGTTTGTATACTGTGTTGGTGTTGCAGTTAATCAAAACGCATGTGACTGCTACAGCGAAGAGTCATTCAAGGTTACAGTCCCTTTCTTGGCTTGGCTTTTGAAACATACATTCACCTTTGTGTTCTGAAACTGAGCAAACGGTTCAGGTGGTGCAGAAGCAGGAAAAAAAACCACCCTGCTCTGGGAAGACAAGTCTTCTGATTTTATGCCATTTTTTTTGCAAGGTTGAGGTTGTAATTGGATTGGTTTGGGGCATATCGGGTAAACCTTCTCGAAACAACATGCTGAAGATACAGTCTCTGGAAACAAAAATCCTGTCCCACTATGTGACCTAAAACCAGCCGACTCCGGTGAAGGGCAGGAACCGCAGTTCTGCAGAGTCAGAGCTTCCAGTTACGCATCCACTAATATCCTGACATCCTCACATACCAGCTCTGCTCTTAGTTTTCTAGGTTCCACCCCCCAAAAACTGTCTTATCACAACTACCAAAAATGAATAAAAGGGATTTTAAGCTGATGAAATATTTTGCAGAATTCCCACAATTTCAAAATCTCAAGCAACAAGTAGCCACTACTCTTTCCAGATGAGCCAAGGCCCAGTCTGCGCTTAACACAGGAGTTACATATTTCACTTCAGGATAATGGCTTCAAGTGTCACTTCCCTACCGTTCTTTATATAGATTTTTTTTTCCCTTTTTTTTTTTTGTTTTTGTTTTGCTGTTCCTCCCAATTTTAACGAAGAGCCCCTGGCGTGGGAGGCAGGGATGACGAGCACTTGCATCCAGGTAGCACAGAAGAGACCGCGCGTGTCGCTGGCAGGTCTTGTTGCAAATGAAACACACGTGCTCTGAAACGGGCTATCCAAAGGTGCAGTTAAAAATGACCCAGGCAAACGTAGATGGCAGCAGAGTCAGAAACGCCGAGATATTCTGCATGCCGCATCTTTCCTTGCAACAGGACTACTTGTTAAATGAGCAGCTCTCCAAAAGCGAGAGGCAGCGCCGGGCGCCGAAGCCAATCCACGGCAGGAGGCTCAGAGAAACCCCTGCAAACCGGTGCCTGAGCTCAGCTCCGTGCGCGCCTGTCTGGAATTCATTAAGGCTCTGCATCCTCAACTTCTCAATACGGTGGAAGTGGACTAGAGTATTAATAGTGAATCTGCATCGCAAATTGCTGAAATTAGCATTAATTTCAGATTAAACTAATTACGCATATATAACTGTTTTCCAGAGCGCTTTCCTCTTTCTTGTATGATAACGTGTATCCGTGGGTGCATGCATATTCCAGCTTGCTCACCTAATCTGCAGTTTCACATTTCATCATTTCTAATGTATCCGCCTTCTAAATAGGTTTATAATTGGAAAAATCATCTTTGGTATATATGCTGAACTGCATTTTAAACCCCATTGTGTTGTACATTCAAACTACAGCATTACCTCTAATTAAAACCAACAATAACTCATGTAATAGGGGAAGTGATCTTGTTAACTAAATTGCCAGGCTTCTTTGGCAAAGCACAAACCATAAGCAAGAATTCTCCAGGTTTTTTTGTTGTTTTGGGGGTTTGGTTTTGGGTTTTTTTGCCTCCAGGATCCTTACAGCAAGTTCCAAAAAGCTATTAAAAAACAAACTGAAACATGATGCAAAGCCCAGGATGAAAAAGGCAGCATTTACCGCAAGCTGCCAACCTTTCTCCCTTCACCAAGGAAGAGGAGCCCCTGGAGCCATCCCCTTCCCCAGCTTTACTGCCCGGCTGACAAACCACGGGCATCTTTTCCGTACCATCGGCCAGCAACCATCAGGCTCTCCAGCTCCAGAACAGCAAGAGGAACTCAGTCCTGTGCAAAGGCAGCACGGCTTTATGTGCCACGTACAACACGCCTAAGTATTCAAAAGAGGATTTCAGCACGACTTAAATGGTGCAAATACCTTGTGCCTGACCCCTGAGTAAGCTCATGTCATCCTGTGAGACGCGACTCAAGCTAGAGGAAGGTACACAGGACTGAAAGAGCTCTTTAATCCAAACAAGCGGCACAGATTCCCAGCGGGGTAAATCAGTTCCCTTGATTTCTGCAGAAAATACAGATGGATTGTATTCTCCCAACCCATTCATAAACGAAACTGTTAACTTAGTCCCTGCTGTATTCCTCGGTTTTGGCTGTCTTTGGTTTTGCTGTTAACTTTGGGAGGGTCAGGGTTTGGCTGGTGTTTTCCTTTTCTCCCTCGATGACTATGGCATCAGCAGGAGGCAGAACACACAAAATGATGTTTATGTGACAGATTGAATTGGCAGCAATCGCCAAAGCCATCCCTGGAGTTTCACAAGCCAGCCTGGCCTGGGTCCAGCAGAGACCTTCCTGGTCATCTTCCTGACTACAACCACCACATTTAACTCTCTTGTTTGCCCCCTGGGAGGACCAGCCCCTTATTCCCTCCCAGCACGGGCCACAGCCGCCCCCCAGGAAGAGGCCCTCCCCAGAAGAAGAGCTTGCTGTCAGGGCAGGAGCATCCCTGGCACCCTGCAAACCCCCTCCTGCTCTCCCGGCACGGCAACACCTGTACAGGCACCACCACGAAGAGCTCCCTTCATGGGAGATCCAATCTCCTGAAAATTAGATCCAGCTGTGAGAGCTCAGCATTTTTTATATTTTTTTTTGAGCAAAATCTGGCTTCAAGCTTCATATCAAAAGCTACAGTAAAATTCACCAGAGCCAGACTTCACACCCTCCAGAGAACAGGAATAGATCATAGCCCCACAGCCTCACTATAACCAGTTATATCATATCCCTTAGGGCTGCTCCCTTCTCCTGTGCTCTAGTTAACTCTTTTATGGGTTACAGAAACAAGGGACAGAGGCAGGAAGGGGGAGCAGAGAAAAAAAAAAAAAAAATCTATTTAAATCCCCCTGGCTGCTTTAGCTTCTCACGCATGCTATGGTTAAGGAAGGTAACTCTAAATATTCACTGAGTGCAGACAACTTCTCTAACATGCCTGCCTGATTACTGTTCAGCAGTGGTTAAAAGCCGCGTTAATACATTTAAATGAAGATAATTATTTTTTAAAATAATACCTCTCAGGACCACAAGTGGAGATCCCTGCCCGATGTGTCTATGTTCTAGGGGCGGGATTTTTGCAATGCCCATGTAATGCAGGGACAAAGGGCCCAGTGGGAAGCAATTAAGACTCTGCTCCTAAATCTACAGGCTACTGGCAAAACTTCACCTTGCCCAGGAAAAGGGAGGGGGAAAGAGAGAGAGAGATGGCATTCTGCCCAGGGATCTCACATCCAAAGACACAGCAGCAATATTCAATGGGAACACAGCATTAACTGGCCATTACAACGTTCATCAGTTCCTCTATTTATATTATACTGTCTTCTGGAAAGAAACAGCATGTGCCATAGCCAAAATACAACCAGAAAACTTGTGTCCTCCAACAGGACACACAATTGTGAAGGAACATGTTTACAAGGGCATGTTCAAGGTCGATCTGGAGTACAGCTCTACAGGTGAAGCAGGGTGGACTAGAGTGGGTTAAAGTGGGAAACCGAGCTAAGAAACTTCCCACAGCATACCCAAAGCCCTCGGTTTTTAATCTGGACTGATAAGGAGGAGGCCACCAGCCGCCCCTGCTTTCCCAAACGCAGGAGGGCGTGCAGCGAGGCAGACGCTGCATGGATGCGAGGTATGGCAATGAGCAGCACTTTCCTCTGCCGAAGGGCAGGCTGCCTCCCCCGTGCAGATCTGCGGAAAGCAGAGATCGCTGTGGGGCTTCCACAGCTAAGAGCAGCTGAGGGCCTGCCCCAAGGACAGCTGCTCACAAAGGCCAACAACTCCAAAAGCTGTGTGCCTGGGGTTGGATGCCAAAATCCATACTGTGGCACTTACGTGGCCTAATTTTTCCAGGTCCTGCAGCTCCCATTGACTCAAAACGCTCATTCAAGAGCCTTCACATGGGTTTTTTTGTGATTTGAGTCATATCAACCCAATTAAAATCTATAAAGGTGTTAGAGCAGAACCAGTAGGTAAAAATCGAGTAAGGGCCTTCAATTGCTGCCATTTTTGCATACAGCTGCGGTTGTGCCCGAAGCATCGCCAGCTCCCAGGTGCTGCAGGCAGAAGGGCAGACATTCCCATCGGCCAACCTCAAGCCAAACGGCTTGTGGAAGCTCAGACGGAGCCGTGTTCAACCAAGAGCTGCTGCCTGCTAACCAGGTGACTACTGACAAGCCCATGGAGTCCCAGTGCCACATCACGGCTGTCACCCGGGAGCCAGAGCACAGACCCTGCCCGGACCCCTCCCATGGGTGGGCACTGCTGCTGTACAAACTGCCACGGGGCAAGGCACCGATTTGCAGGGGACGTGTCTCACCCTATGGGCAAAAACTATCACATTTCCTTCTCTGTCTGCTCCACACTCACCTCCAAAGTTCGGAGAGCATGCACAGGCGGTTGCACTCCTCAGCCAGCCGTACCTTTTAGCATGCAAGCAGCTTGCTCTGTCAGTATGCCCAAAAGCACGTGGTTCTACAGCCAGAAGGGCTTTTATGGTGCTGCCAATGAACCTTTCTTTAAGCATGCATTTCCAAAAAGGAGAACGAAGAAACGTATTTGGAGGTTTAACACAGCATTTAACAAAATCCAACTAGATTGAATTTTGTTAAACTGTTTGAGACTAGGAAAAGTACGCATTCTGTAGGAGTTTATAAATTCTTCCAGCTCCAAACACTAAGGTCACTCCAAAAAAAAAGTTTATTGCCTCTACAGTGCAGAAAGCAGACATAATTTAAATACTTCTAAGTTAGTATCAACTAATTTTTCCTGATAACCCAGCCAAATCAGTGATGAGAGCTCTCTGTTAAGATTCTAGATAATGTTCTGCTAAAACAAGAAAAATTCACAGAAAGGGAAAAGAAATGTGTAAAGCAATTTACCTCCCTCCCAACATACTCCAGATGATTTCTCTGAAAAGAACAAATGGAAAACTTTAACCCTTAGCCTTGATTAATTTCATCTACATAATATAGATGCACATGGCAATCAGTTACTGATGAGCAAGTTTTACTTCGTCTGCTGAGTCAAGCTAATGTCTATGCAACACGCTGCTTGGCTTTTTCACAAGGGTGATCTTTTCCTCTGATGCGAGGCCACTGAAATCTTGCAAAATGTCCAGATTTGCCTACTACTGCTGTTGAAATGCTTTCACAATTTTTTGAAATGCCGCATTTTCTTTTATCCTCTTACCCCCCCACACAAATGGGTTGGTGAATTGCAAGAATTACAGTACTCCCACCTTCATCTCACAAAAGAAAGATGTTTCCCTTGCCAGGGAGGGAACCCACCAGCCATTATGAAAGCAACATAGTTGTCGCTCTAAAGCGGATCAAATAACCCTTGACTAGAATAAAAGGGCCCCTGAGGAGCGGCATCGAGAATGAAGAGTGGAAGCAAGACAAGAGAAAACATTCATACTTTTTCCAAAGGAAGGCAGCACCTCGCAGCTACAAGAGCTTGTCTCCCTTGTGTGATGTTTACTCACTTACTGACCACGGGGCAAGTCATTTTAGTCTCCATAGGGCTGATGTATCAAAGAGTCTTGGGAGAAACTCAGCTGGAGACTGCAGGGCTCAGCATTTAAGCGTACATTTTAACTCGCAGCGTTTGTGGAAGCCTCATTAGGTTGAGTACGTTGCACAATCGAGTGCTATGTGCCTTGATTTCCACGAAAAGAAGAACAAAAATATATCCCCACAGCTCACTGCAGCCCGTGAGGCTTCACTCATTAAATGTCTAACCCGCTGAAAGTCTGATTTGAAGATGCTGGAATAGTGCAAGACATTGTTACTGATGTTATTGTTATTAAAGGAAGAATAAAAAAATATTATTCCTAGCTAGGAAGGTCATACCAAACTACCAAGCAGGGGATAAATCAGCCAAGGTCTCCAAAAAAAGACATTATTTCTCCTTTACTCTAACATCTTAATGTGCATTACTTTTTTTGTGCTGGAAATATATTTCTATAAATCCTCCTCTACAGAAAGCTTTGCTTTCAGAAGAGGAAAAGTAGCAGATAAAATACTACCCATCAAAATGAACTCAAGTCTCTAGTAACATAACTAAATGTGTAATGTTACAGATGTTTTATAGCCAGGATGTCGGATCCATTTAGATCATTTTTACAAACCCGGCAAGAAATATCTCCCCGACGCTGGAAACCATGCTAACAGGTCTTGGACCAATTGTTTATCCAAACAAAGACGCCATCAGGGAACAACAATAACTACCAACCAAAACTTGGAGGGCTCATTTCTCAGCCGTGTACCATCACACCGGAGAGCCAGAGAAGGATGCCAGGCTGCAAGGGGAGCGAGCCTTAAACACGGGGGCAGGAGAGGAGGTAAGGGTGAGAAGTGGCAGAGGAGTAGGGGTGGATTACCAGTAAAAACAAAACAAACCCAGTAAGGACCGAGAGCGATTGCTACGCCCTGAAGGAGCGGGTATCTGCAGTCAGAGCTGCCCCTGCCTCCACCCTCAGCGCCCAGCCGTTTCCTTCTGCAGGCTCCGAGTCCCCCCGCAGCACCGCCGAGCAGCCGCTCTGTAGCTGCCAGCAGACCAAGTAGATGGCAACCACCTCGCCTGCAGTGCTCCTGTCCCGAGGCCGGTCAGCACCGTCATCCCGCGCAGCGGGGCCCGGCCGCTGGTGCTGTGAACTACCAGCAGCGAGAGCCGGGCCCCAGCTCCCGCAGGACCAGACACGCTTTTTCCTAAGACCACCCTGCAACGATCCCAGCGCTTTCAGGTGCCAACCACACCTCATCTGGTGGCAAACACAGTATCACCAGTGTGCTTAAACGGCCTCATCTGGCACCGGAGCAAACTCTGCCTGCGACGGGCTTTCATTCCCGTGGGCTCAGCAGCTCCTGCTGCTCCCCCTCGGCAGGGCCCAGACCTCCTCCCCACACCCACGGCCAGCCCGCCCCGAAGCCCCGAAGAACTAGATGCAAAAAGTGGTCCTTTTTCCAGGATTAAATAAGGAGATCCAACTCCAGCTGCTGCCAAGGAAAACCAGAGAAAAATGAGGGACAGCTTGATCTGCCTCCAACTTTGTGTAGCTGTTGTTGTACGACAGCAGCAGAATCAAAATGGTTCATTTCTCCACAGCACGCTGAACCCTGGAGCTAACATTCTTCTTACGTTATTCAGGGTAAGGAAACCAACGGCTGCCCTTCTACTACTGCTACCACCAGTAAAGCACACAGATCACTGGTTTCTACACCCGTAAACCCTGCCGAGACCAAGACGTGCAGACACAAGCACAGCCCACCACGCCGCCAGCATGTCCACCGGCACCAGAACAAGGATGGACGGCGGCACGGCTGCGAGGGGTCGCACCACACCAGCTGCCTCTGGCCGAACACAAACCCATCATCCACCTCCAACACACGCCCGGGCACACAAATGGAAATCGTTAGTGCGCCACATTAATAGCTATTATATTACACGCACACACACCGTCTGCCCAGGCTGAAGGCACACTTTGACTGACGTATAGTTGTACTTTCAAAGCCCATTAGCAAGTGGTACCCAACACTGAAAGATTTATTACCCAGAATGATAACTGCCTCATGCTGCTTTGTTTGTTAATTGTGACTAGCTTTGCCTTCAGAAGGGTAGGAGCCTAATAAATCAGTTATCTCCAGGAAGAATTTATTTAAAGCTGTTAACATTGTAAACCCGAGTACTTGGCAAGAGATTCTGCGAAAACGGATGTGTTTATACATTGGCATTTGCATGGCAGAACACACAGCGTGACTCAGCACCCAGCGTTTAACGAGACCATCTCTAAGCGAGACCTTGATGGGATCGGGTGGACTTTTGTCCACCAGAAGAGGCCAGCACTCGGCTCCTTTCTCACCTCCCGCCTGGGGCTGTGCCTGGGTTGGGATTACAGCATGCCAGCCTCCCGCAGCAGCGCAGGGGGCTCGCAAAAGCAAGAGAGAACAAAGCCTGGCCCAACTTCGGGCACACGTAGTTAAGCTCAGGCTCCCCCTCAGCCCGCCAGCAGACACAGCGAGGCAAGCACACACAGCAGACACGCTGCCAAGCTCTGCGCTACTACCCAGGTTGCAACCATGGTACCACAGATCCTCAAGATGGCCCCACCACAGCTCCCTCTCTGAAGTGAGGATTTGGGGAAAAGAAGTGCATGACATGGAAGCGGAGGCTCCAGGATAAGAGGCAGAACCAGTAAACGGCACCAGAGCTCACAAAGATTCCCTGCTCCCTCCTGGCCAAGTGAGCAAACGATGTGAACATCGCACCGGGCAATGCCTCCAGCTCTGAGCCAGCCTGACCCAGGGGGTCTGGGCTCCCTTCAGAGACACACTCATCCCCTCTCTGTAAGCTCAGCAAGAACGAACTCCCTGCAAATCATGACATCAAAACCAGAGGTATTTTTGCACTGCACCTCTCTCTGTTCTCAAACGCGAGGCTTCCCTTGTTCCAGCACTCACAAAATTTGGCATAGATAGTGGATTAAAAGAAAATTGTTGTCATGTTGACAGTCCTGTCATTTCTTTTTCTCCCTAGGGCTGCAAGACCTGCAGAGCTCAAAGAAATCACGGAGTTGCGGCATTTCAGTCACTAGCTTAGCCTCCTACCTACCGAAGGATAAGAAGAAGGGCTGCTGGGTCCTCCCTTCTCCACCAAGGCTCAGTGCTGTGCTCTACAGGTGCTCTCAGAGCAGCACCTGCTACGATGAAGGGACTCATTCTTACACAATCCATAATACCAACAGGTGTCTAATAACAATTACGTTACTGAAATTAAGCAATTGGCTGGAAATACACTCCTTCCTCGTCCTCCCCAGTACAAGAACTCCGCCAGTATCAAAGACTATCACAGCTCAATATACTACAGACTTGAAAGCACATAGATCATTACAACACTGCCAAAAATCTCACATAAAAAGGCCATGTCACTGAGATGACTGGATTTCCAGGTCTGGCAGGACTTGAAAAGCTGGGACAGCTTCCCATGAGCAGCCACTTGTGTAGTCCAACTCCAGTTAAATCTGAACACCATTAACATTGCCTCCTGCCTGATACATGGGGATTGAGCTGAAGACCTCTAAAGCTAGCTCCTGCAATTTGAGCTTAAAACCTATCGCAGGAGAAGAGATATTCAGAGGATACGGTACCGGGAGAAGGGCAGCAACACCCTTGCCAGCAGGTGACCTGTCAAGAGGCAGATGTGCTGTTGGCACAGGAGAAACCCACCTCAGCTTGAAGTCTGAACTGCACACAAACTGAACGCCACTGCCTGGCTATCTGCAGGGCAGTGGGAGATTTTATTCCTCCCAAGGAATCGCAAGGTCTGTAACTACACTGGAAATTTTAACATAAGACCAGAAGCTCCGTGCCTCAATTTGCATAGCCAGCCACAGGGCTAAAGAGTCCAACATTTGTAAGAAATAAGCTATGAACCATGTGAGCACCTATAAGCTACACACACGGTGCCGCACATCAAAATAGTTCACACAGGCTAACAACAAAAGCTTTTATAGAGGTTTACATCCCACCTCCCCAGACTCATATCTTTAAAGTTACAGAAGTAGGTAATTGAGCTCTTCTGGACTGAACTAATACACGGGAAATTCCTTTTACACGAAGACTAACATCATCACAATAAGGAGGTCATCGCAAGCTGCACCCGCAACCACATGAAGCTGGCAGTAAGACGGGACTAATCCCCTCCTGTCCTCCATGAGGACTTACAGCCCTAACGCAACACCCAAGGACTCCACGGCAGCCAGACACCTTTCTTGCCTCCTTTTGATAGTGCTTTCCTACCCATTTTTTATGAACTGCAGCCTGCCAGTCTTCCCAGCTCCAAAGTTCTGCCCTGAAGGCATATACGCTGCCAGCTGTGGCAAGGTTTTGATGGATCTTCTCCGGGAAGAAGGGGAGAGGAGAAAGCAAAGGGGTTGCAGGTTTGAAAATTTCAGGTTATACATTCAGCTCAAGTTCAGCAATCCTTCATCCATTGTTAAATCACAGACCACATGCTGAGAGTTAAAGACTTATATAGGACTCCAGGGACTAATCGAGGAATGATTTCAGCTTCTAACTGTGCTCTAACCAGGCACTTAGGATGCAAAGCACAAGTTTGTGATACTATTGTACACTGCATCAAAATGACTTTTTGATACATTTCTGCAAATAACTAATAAGAGGGAAAAAAAACCAACCATCACCCTGGCATTTAACATAATTCTTCCCCTCTGTCCCCCATTCTTATAATCACATTTGTGACAAACAGCCTCTGTCTTCAATTAGGTCTACTTTATGCATGCATGAAGCCCCCAAAATATGAAAGAGCTTTTATGCAACACCAGATTATCTAATGTGCACATATTTTGCAAAAGAGCACTTTTAAAATACCTAGTCACAGAGAAGGGAGGAAAAAAAGCCATTCCATTCAGTAAGAGAGAAAGGGGGGAAAAAAACCCACATAAAAGCCGCAAAAAAGAAACCGAATGCATTTTTATATTAAGCAATCAAGTGCTGTCACACATTGAAAACACAAAGCCCTGGAAGTTTAAGTGGGCATACACTAAGGGCCTTACCATGGGACACACTTTTTCAGCAATACAGAAAGCTCTCCCTTATCAACGTAGCACAGTAAGAAGCAGGATCTCTGCCTATTTAAAAAAAAAACCCAGAGAAATAACTTCTCTTGACAGCCTGACAGCTGACATTCTTAACTGAAAAAGCTATGTGCCAAGAATTATCAGGCCTGGCTTTTCTCTCCCTGATAGATGACAGAGCAAAAAACAACAACGGCCACACACATCTCATAAATCACAACTTTTATTGAATGCCTCGCCACATAATAGCAACAGTCAAACTGAATAAAGACGCTTTTCAGTGCTCATCTGTAAAATACTGGGGGAGAATAGAGATCATTTCTAGCACTAACAGCCTATCCCAGATAGAACAGGTATTAATATCAGCGTTGCCGTATTTCTTACGGAGTTACCTGAAGAGTTTGGAGGGGTTTTTTTAATCTTTCCTTGTTTTTTTAAGAAGCACAAAAGAAAAGAATGCAGAGAAGACAAACAGAAATTAAGTGCATGAGGGACAGAGGCAGAAGGAAAGCCCAAAAGCTCTGGATAGGTAAGCAGAGGAAGTTCTGCTGCTGACAGCATGTCTATATTGAGAATAAAATGTGGCCTTCAGATAAAGTCAGTCCACAGAGACACAACAACTTGTTGCAGAAACGGTGTTCCCGTGCCTGAGTTCTTCTCTCTGAAGCACAGGCAATCTGTCCACAGACTTTCAGGAACCAAAGAGGCGGAGAACAGAGTCCGTGCATACTAGATCAGGAGAAAGCAATGGTGGCAGCCCCAATCAAGGAAAGTTAGCATGATCTCCCAAGGCAATTAACTGGGAGGAAGACTGAAAAGACAGGGAAAGGAGTGGGACTGCAGATGAATACTAGATGGACCAGGAAAGGAGAGGGGGGGAAGCAAAGGATAATTCCCTAAAATAGAAACTCGTATCTGACAGGTCCTGGTTTGCGAGCGGCCCCTGACCTCAGCACCAGCCCGCCAAAGCCAAGTCCTCCTGACGTTATCTGCCAGGGCACCTCCCAAGTGACACAGCTCTCCAGGACCAGTGCTGGACCTCGGAAAGCATCAAACACAACAAATCTCCCAATCCCAAAAGGGAATTTCTGGGCACTCTGGAAAACAAGAAGCTTAATTAATGGCCCTTTATAGAAACACATGGACTAAAGCAGGTCAAATGTCTTCCCGGCAAAGCCCTGTAGGCTCGGGGGCTTTTTAGGTTTTGATGCTTTCTTTTTTCCCCAAGAAAAAATGCCATTCTTAACAAGAAATTTTGTGGGAAAGTAGCCATAAAAGAAAATCCCACAAAGTTTTGAAAGAGGAAAAAAGGAAGAAGATTATTAACTTCTGCAACTGGCTGCAGGTGAAATATGTTTCATCTTTGGGATGCAGCGAAGGAAGACAGCTTGCCAAGCAAAATGAAGGAGACAGTTCAAGCTAACTCCTCTTCAAAAGTGAGGGACATTGGCTACAGTTGCCCTTTCCAACACACACAAAATAGTTCCAGGTTTAAAGATACGAAATAGTGGTGGGGAGTGTTTTTTTTATTACATTTTAATACCAGCTATGAAATGTCCGTTCCTAGAGCAGTTCAATATTGCTCTCTGACAACAGTTTTGAGTCTTAAAAGTTTACACTTTCGATGGCGAAAGTACCCTATCAGAAACCACAAAGACTAACTTTATTCCCAGTATGTCCCTCTACGGACACGGAGTGTAAAACCTGGTAAATACATTATCTACCAGCAAAGCCACCCAGCAACATATGACCATAGCGACATTATCACAGTCTGATCATTCGGGATACACCTCGGATGATACACTGTCGACAGTACCAATACCCACTTCGTTCACTTTTCAGCAGCCACTCTGGGCATCACCAGCAGAGCTGTGCTCCTGCTGCGGCCCTCAGGCACGGGAATGACTGCGACAGTAACGTCAGGCTGCGTTTCACAAACAGGATGCTACATCCATGAATTCCTATCGCATGCAGATGAAAATGCTTTGTATCCCACTCTAATAAAATGTGCTGTAACTTTCCTGGCAAGAGGATTGTGCTTTGCAACTGGCTGAACCAAAGAGCACTTGGATTTGTCGAGTCACCTCCAACCGCATAATTTCCACCACCAGTGACTGGTTCCATTAAGCTAATAATAACAACAACATTTTCCCTTCTATCTGAAATAGTGAAGTATCAATAGTACCTTTCATTTGAACAATTTAGAGGCACTTAACTTTTTGATTTCAAGAAAATCCTAAAAACACATTTTAATCTCCCTTGTAATAGAAAATTTCTAATACAATCTTTCCAGCACATAAACCAAAGGAAGCAGAGGGGCATTTGTATATTAAATCAATTACCAGAACTTCCTTTCCCTTCACCCAAGCTAATTAAAATTTCATCTGATCCATACCAATAACAGTATAGAGGATCACAGCTGGTGTTTTCAAAGTCAAATAACAAAATAAAAATACAAGAGGATCTTGGTCCCTCCTGCTACAAGACAAAAATAGACACCCAGCTCCTACTGAAATTCAAGTCAGCGCAAGTTTGACACCTAACTCCTTTGAAACTTTAAACTTGAGCATAATTTCAGAGTGCCTCAACCCACTAGAGCAGAGCCTACAATTCCCACCACAACAAGGAGCCTCCAAGGACCCGTGGCCAGGTTTGTGCAAGTAATCTGGTCTCTGTGACTCTCCAAGTCTTATTTCTTTCTTGTATCAGGATTTGAGCAGCTGTAATACACAGAAGCACCCAATATTTTCTAATAAGTGAAAGCCTGACAGAAGAGTCTGCTCAAGGCTTTGCAAGACCAAGAGTCAGCTCAGGCAGAAGATCACTAAGGTTTACCTGCCTTCTCCTCCTTAACAGTAAGCCCACAGAGGCACATCCCTTCGACGTTTGCAAGGGTCTGGCACGCTTGCTGAAACCCAATGATTTCTACTACAGCTCCACACGATCAATCCGGCTGATAAAGAAGTGACACAGTTACTTCGATGGGAGGAGGAAACGCAAGGTCAGAGGTGGCCATGACACAGGACCGGCACTCGCGGGTCAGCAACGGGCCAGATGCTGCACCCTCGGTGCCCAGCCTTCACTCCACCACCAGGCAGGTATTTCCTTGACGCATTATTGTTATCAGGAAGGAATACACTGAGCACCGAGTGACACCAGCAACACGCTATCTGTTACTCACTCACCAGTGGTCACCAGTAAGGAGAAAGCCTTAAGCTCTGTCTTCCAGTCTGTACGAAAACATTTACAAAGCAAGCAAGCACCAACCATTAGCCAAGTTTGAGGGTATAGAAAGGCAGGAGCTGAGCCTGCAGGACAGCAGATGTAACTTAGATAGATACAAGGGAAAACTTGCTAAATTATGAGATCACTCGGAGAGACTGGCAGACCACTTCAGGTCTCCAAGGTCAAGCCATACAAATACCTATTGGTTTGATGTTGTTATAACTGATCTTACCTTTTCTCTGACTTCTGAAACAAACTTCCAGCACAAAATGAGTTGGAGTATAGGTGGCTCCCTCTCTGGAACCAAGTGGGTGCTCTGCAGCTCCAGCCGTGGCTTCACACCACCCGTGGCTTCAGCTCAGGGAACCTGGCGAGTGCAATGTGGGTCCCCACAGGCTGCGTGTCCCCGCTGGAGCCCCTGCACAGCACTAGCCCACGGGCAAGTGGGGGCAATCGCTCCCAGGAAATACCAAACATCCGCCCAAGACATAGAGCGCTCTCCCCGTACAGTTTGGAAGGCTTCAGCACAGGATGGCCCAGCACGTTATTACGGCTCCTCACCACCCGACTCCTACAACCTGGTGATAAGCAATGGACATCTGGCTTCACTCCTCATACATTTGTCAGGCTTCAACCGGGAGCACAAAGAACGACTTGTTTGGTTTCCTTTGCACCCCAGCTTTATTTGCTGTGTGCCCATCCCACGGTGACTTCTGCAAGCTGCCCGGAGAGTCTTCAACTGGGGCGCTGAACCAATTCCCTGTTTTTCAAACCAGAGACCCTAACCTCAAATTTTATTAACTGCAAAACCTTTTCTGCATCTGTTTCCAATATTATCTTTTTTGAGAAAACAGACTGAGCATATGTTCCCAAGGTTTTTGCCCACACAGTGGGTGGGTGCTATGACAAACTTCTATGCAAGATGGCTACCAAATGTGTCCAAATACCTACGGCAAGTGTTTGTTTATGTGTTTTGTTAAGTTCAAGATTAACAGAATTAGGCTACTACTAAAGGTAATGAAACAACTTCCGAGCTAAACCTCAGCCCAAATTCCCAAGCGAGCTCATCTTCCCTCTGTCAGTCCCAAAGTTACAAAAAGACCTGATGTTCCTCTCCATGCCTTGTCCCAGCACCCTGGCATTGCCACAGCGCTGCTGCCACAAACACGGCGACCACGCTGCACCCCAGCATTTGCTGCCTTTCAACGGCACAGCGGAAACAATTCATGCAAGTTATGCCACGTGCTGGAAGATCTGCAAAGAGAGACGTTGTGAGAACTGCTTTTATTTCTTTCGGAAGAAGTGTAAGAAGGCAGAGGGAGGGGGGTGGGGATTTTGTTTCCAATATCCATCTGCTCCTGCTGCTGTTCTGCATGTAAAATCACACTTCTGAATTTGTGACATCCTGCCTGGTTGCTGTGGAAATCGCTATGCCGTCACCGGCAAAGGCCGCTGCCTTCAGTTTGGGAGGGAGCAGCAACAAAGATAATGTGTTTACTTAAGTGTTGCTCTTAAACAACCAACCATCCAACTAAATAAGGGGGAAAAAACTAAAAGAGAAAACGACGACCAGAGCAGATTTGCCTCTAAACCAAATGTTTTCTAAGTTTCCCAGGAAGGCATTAGCATTTCTTTGATTTCCAGTGTTTTTTCTTTATTCTATTAAGAACTACAAAATCCACCATTAATGAAAATTCGAAAATGCCTCTGTTCACTAAGCGTGTAGCCATAAACATCAGCATATATTGTATTATTTCTAACCTGCTTCATGGGAAGGAGACGTATATTTGTCTGAAGTGCTGCATCATTCTTTCTATACAAGGGCCCCATTACCAGACTGTACTTATTTGCAAGTCAAATGATGATGCCACTATTTGAATACATTTTCAAGCCCCCAGAAAACAAGCCAGTAGTTTAGGCTATCCCCAGCTAACTCAATCCGACAGCCATAGCACTGATGCCTGCCAGTGCTGATTGACTGGTTGGTTATATTTAGGCACAGGAGGGGAGAAAGGGGGAAGGGAGCAGGCGAGTTACTGAATTCAAGTATACGGCGAGTAACCAAAAATAACAAGCCCCGATTCAGCTACATCACTCGGAAGGGATTCAGCTCTATCGCGTAGAATCCGGCTAATGGAGAATTTACTACCACAAGGGCAATGCCAGAAAAGACACAGAAGACATTCAGAAGAGCAATGAGGGAATCCGTACCCTGGATTTACAACATACATGATGAAACGGTCATTTCTCTCTTACATCCACCTTCTAACATTGCCTAAATAAAGAAGGAAGCATGAAAGTGCAAGGTCAAAAAATCATCTTCTCTTTTTAGCAAGGGGCAAATGGATATTGTATACGCAGGTGCATGTGTATATATGTATATACACACCATATATCCATTATGTAGTCTGATGCCCTTTCTCTCTCAACTCCCATCCTTGTTCAAAACACTTACTTTGAGAGGGAAAGTGCCACTAGCTTAGGGAAAAGACCCTCTCCAGCTCTAAAGGACAACATGCAAAGTGTATTTGAAGAGCTGGATGCAATCTTTTCTGCCCCCTTCTCTGAAGTGCTATGCTAAACCTTGGAAAGGCAACTGTATTTACACATGGAAATCAAAAACACACAGAGACAAAATATCCCTGATATATCTTCAGTTTAAACAGGGGGAAAACTGGGCCTGTTTGTCTGACTAAACTCTACAGCATCCATAACGTCACATGAAGCTTTTCTCAGCTCTCCAGCAGAACCCCTGGAGATGGGCTCTGGGCTCCCTCCCACCAACAAAAAGCGGTGGGGAGCCCTCAGCAACACCAAAGCAAGGGGGCAACCATAAAACCAGCCCAGAACACACACCCACACACACACACACCCCCCAAAAAAAGAAAAAAAGAGATATGCAATGCATGCAAGTGACCACGGTAACAAGACATTAGTCAACCGTCCTTCCAGGCTTGGCTCCCCAGGTTGAACAGCCTCGTGCCAGAAAGCGCTTGCAAAGCAGGATATGGAGCCCGGAAGGATTTGCATTTGTTGCTAATGAGCTGCAAAAGTCGACAAGACAGCTTTAAGGTATAGACAGGCAAGCTGAAAAGCTTTTAAAAGCTGAGAGAGATTATTTGACTACCTGCCCCAGCACACAGGGGAGGTCCACAGGAGCTGAGCTCCGAATACCCAAGGTTCCAGTTAAGAGCCTTACCAACAACATTCCACATCTCCTCTGGAATGAAACACGGACAAAGAAAATCTAAAACAAGCACCTTCTCCATTTAACACAAAAAGCATGCATTTCTCTATCCAAAAAACCCAGGCCAGCTTGGTATGTTTCTGGAACAGTGATGCAGCCTTAAAATTTTAAGGTTTTGTTTAAGAAAAGAGAACTTTTAAATGTAAGCGGAATCAGGCACCAGAACCTTAATTTATCAATTAGACGCCATCTGTGGATTGTGTTCCTTGAAATAATTGTTGGATTTGACAATGCACTGCTGCTTTACAAAGTTTCTGCCAGCCTTGCTACCATTTAATTAAATTTCTGCACTTAACTTTGATTGCACTGAAAGCACTGCTGGTTTCTGCCGATTGAGTCCCTTAGCCACCTGCTGTGATAGAACTAACCATGTTTCCACAGTTTTATCAAAAATTATGTTTTTTATTTTTAGCCTTTGTCTTTTTTCAGTCTTCACCAAAAGGAAAACTAATAATAATAAAACCCCCAATGATTCTGGCGTGCTAAAGCCGTAATACCCAATATGTAAAGAAGCAGCAACTTTCATGTCTCCCAACAAAGGCAAGACGCTTCCCTTTTTGTTTTCCACTACGAAACAAGTGTCAGGGCATGACGGCTTAATGCGCTGCATTTTGCTTAAACAAAACGTGCTTCCTGTGCCTCCTCATTATATTTGTATACATCTCTTGTATTTATATCTAGAGATAAAGGCAAACATCCCAGCAATTTACATACATAAATATTGCACACACAAATAAAGATCAAGCTGTCATTCTCTCTTTAACCCACAGCACAGTTTGGGAAACAGAACTTCAATAATGTCAAATTAGCAGAATGAAGAGCCCTGAAAGCCTACAAACACCATCAAGCGTACGACTTGCTGCTGCGAGTAACCCCACCAGAAAGAGGAGCCGGGCTGTCACATCTCCCCTCGCTGAGCAGTAAGTACCTCTCCCAAGGCGGAGGAGGACGGCTCCCGAGCAATCACAGCTCGGCTCATCACTAAACGTGCTCATTCCTGCATCTGTGCTTCAGCTCGCAATAAACAAACGCCTCCCGCAACCACCCTGCTATCAGGGCTTCAATCCCCAAACATGCCGGGCAGCCCTGCCGCAGAACAGCAACGTGCGGCGCCCCGCAGGGGCACGGCCTCTTCCAGAGGGAAAAGGTGATTTAAGTGTATTTATAATCGGTGTAGATTCACTCTGGAAAAAAAAAATAAAAAACTTGCAGGAAATTAATGGTATGCTTGCCCATTCTCTCAGCTATGATGATTGCTGTGTCAGCCTCTCTCTCTTCCCCTTCGAATTTCTTATTTGTTCTGTCAATGGGAGGGATAAAACACAACACAAGAACTGAGCAGGTGGAAACGCGGGTTTTCCTCCCACCCTTCTGACTGTTAAAATGGGAAAAGCGTTTCCTCAACCCTGATGGAGGAGTTCCTGCTAAATTAATGCATGCCAGATATTTTTAAACCCTTCACTGTAAATGTTGTGGAAGTACAAAAATATATTTTACCTATGAGTGTTAAAAAAAAAAATAAATTGGATTTAATGGCAGATGAAATTCAAAGCCAATAAGAACAAGTCAGCGTTTATGTAGGGTCTACAAATTAGGGCATTCTAATGGCACGCCAAGAGAGGCCACAGAAATGAACCAACTCCTGCTTCTGGGCTTTGCTTGGGCCAAAGAGAGCACGTCATTTGGATATTTAAATTATTTTAATAATCCTTCATAGAAGGTTATGAAATATTTATTAGCAACCTGTGGGGCTGACTAGCACCACTCCAAGAAAAATACAGATTTAGGCAATTTCCTAAAGTGTGTATTCTACAACTGGAGAGGCTGGAATAACTCTTTCAAGCCAATATAAGGCATGAATAGGTTTTATGACACATTTTATAGAAAATTACAATTGCATAATTAAGTCTCAGTAGCAACCCTCCAGTTGCTACCTCTGATTAAGACCGCACAGCTAATTTAGCGCTGAGGGACGCAGCCGGACTGTCTTCTCCGTAGCCTCGGCTCTAACCTGGAGGGACAGAGGATGCCTCCGACTCCTTCGGCCCAGGGCTTGCGAAAACACTTTGGAGGGAGGTTCCCATTAACGCTACTCGGGGAGGAAGGGAACTATAAGGAATATGGCAAAGTTCTATTTCCTCTTCCACAAGGCTGAGGCCATCCAAGATCTCTCCTGCCTATATATTTATACAAACCTATTCTTCTCTCCAGCTTCATAGTATCGGCGGCTTTTATCAATCTCAGCAGTGACAAGAGCTGTCCCAGGGAAAAATCTTGTTTCCATGACCACAATCTGAATTAATTTGTCATTTTTAATAGTCTGCTATGCCCAAAGACAGCACAAGACCAAAGCATTCCTGTAAGAGAGGAGGATGCAAACCAACTCAGGGCTACAACTTGGCACCGGCACGATTTATGCTTTTCAAATACACCTCATCCCGTGTGGCCCAGGGGGACAGGCACGGCCGGGGCACAGCAGTTTTTTATAGCTCTCAGTAACAGAGAACGTGGTTTGCATTGGGGCCCTGTGGCCCAGGGGTTCTTCCAGCCCATTTACACCACGACTAACCAGGGCCAGGCTCTGGATCTGTTCTGGCTAATGCCAAACTCTCCGCTCCAGCCCGGTACAAAGCTGCCTGCGCTCCCCCCAACAGACCTCCATCCTCTCCCTCGCTGCCCAAATCTGGAACCACAACACTTGCTTTAGACAAGAACATGCTTTAACAGACCTGCTTTAAACCCCTTGATATAGCAAGTTTCATTCCGGTTGGGCAAATTCCTCCAGCTGTGTGCGCGCTGTGCCCCCAGGCAGTTAGCTTTCACTGCCTGAGTGCCAGATCTTGCAGAGGCATTAGGGGTCAATTACATTACAAGGAGGTATAGGAAAAGAAAAGACACTTTTCTTGGTCTTCAGTTCTGCCCTAAATTAACTTTTAATACAGAACAGAATGTCACATTTGCTTCTCGCCATAATCTAAAAATTTCTCCATCTGCAGCAGCAATAAGGAGGGCTTTTAAAAATTAAAAAGACCTGAAAACCACACAAGGTTATATTTCATGGCTATAAAAAAAGCATTTAAAACGTAGAGTTAAAAAGGTGTTTCAAGTGTTTTCATCAAAGGAGGACGAAAATGGAAGGAAAATAGGATTTAAAAAAATACCCATTTTCTTTAAAATCAGCTTCGTGAGTCAGAGCATGCAGAAAGCTTTTGGCTGCTCTGAGGATCCTGCACTTAAATCCAGCCGGCACCGCATCCAGTTTGTTTGTTGAGACTAACCTGGCAATTATCAGCGATCCTCTGCTCCTACGGCAGCGTCTCTGCTGCTCTATTTGCCCGCTCTCCCCATCTCGCAGCAGGCGCTCCCTGCCCAAAGCGAGTGCACAGACCTGCTCGAGGGCTCTCCGCGCTCACAGCAAACACGACAGATGCAAAACCAGAACCCTAAAATGAGCTGGAAAGCTCAATCCTGTTATCAAGCACAGGTTCGCCTCATCATAAGCGCCCTCCTAACCCAAGCGGTTGGGTTCTGGATGCATCACGGCAGTGGTTCTGGCTGCAACAGCTGCACAAGCCTTGTGGTCAACTTGCCACTTCCACGTGCAACAAGCCCTGCGGGCGAGCGCCTTGCTCCTTGCCTCCGTGAACTTTTCACTCACCAGCACTGCGAATAATATAATTATTATTATATTAATGATAATATTGTTATTATTGTTGTTGGTGTCATTATTTTGGTAAGGGAACCAGTCCAAAGCTTTCAGGGAAGGAAGCATCACCAAGGACTCAAGACGCACCGTCACCATCTACAGCCCTTGCTGCACAGTCTAAATTTAATCTGACATCTCTCCGCAGTCCCATTTTATTGTTATGTCCATTTCCTCACAGCGCAAATTAAGAGCATTTCAAAACACAAACAGCGTATTTGCTGTTACCAAAGTTAGAACACAGCCACGTAAAAGCCACCGAGGGCGCTTGGGAAGGATGCTGTGGGCAGCACCCAGAGCCACTTTAGGATGGCTTTAGAGGTTTGCTCTGTCCAGTACGAGGTTCTCTTCTGTCATTAAGCCACACTGTAGCTACAAAACACATGGAGAACAGCAACCAGGACATTCCCACCAGCTCTGGAAGGGAAAGCCCAAATTCAAAAAGAAATCAGGGAATGCTTTTTCAAGGAGGCTTCAGAATCACTTGCATCTAACACAACCACAGGTCAGGAACAGAACCTCTTCCCAGGCTGGCTCAGCTGGGCACGGCTCACTGAAATTCCAAGAACCTTTCAGCAGATGCAAAACCAGTGCAAAGCAAAAAAGCTCGGTACTCGTATTGTCTGGCCGCTGCCTTGGTGGGTTCCTTACGCACGCTGGCCCACAAGAAGACGCAGTTACATCGATGCAGCTCTAAATGCAAAAATGACAAAAAAATCCTCCAAGTTTAGCCAGCACTCCCCTGTCTGCCAACTTATTGATCTCGCCTCCTGATAGCTTTTCCCCTCCAATCTTGATTTTTGTTAAAAACCACAGAAGACTAATCAGCATGATCCGATACCTGGAAACATCTATATTTTCAAGAAAACAAACCTCTGGGATCTGATGGCAAACCTGTACAGCTGGCTCTTGCAGGCACTGCCTGCCATGCGGTGGAGTTCTGGAGATGTCGTAGTGTTTGCTAAAGGCTGAGACATCAAATGACACGTCACGCTGCTACTCAACAGTGCCCTGTAGTGTTTCTTCCCTTCCTTTATTATTTGCAGTTAGCGAACCGCAACCCTTATTTTCCTAAGTTTTTGCAGCAACTCTTAAAGTAATATCCTTCAGCTCACCATGTTTTGATCACATCCTCCAAGCATCTCAGATCTTTACCACCAAACCTCAAACCAAGATTCCAGCTGTAAATCAAGCAGAACAAGCAGCGATTTACCTCTCACCTTAAACCAACAGGATATTACAACAAAAATATCCTGGTTTGGTTGCCTGAAGGAAGCAAAGCATCCACGTTACAATTAGCTAGTAGTAGCAACATATGTAAATGAGCATACGCTACCACACGGACCTTCCCTCCCCTAAACTGAGCAAAAGTGCAACTGAGCAGTGCTGAAATGCAAATTACCCATAAGAGAGTTTGGGGACACGAAGAAAACATAAGGACTTGGTGTCTGGATGCTTTCCAATTTGAGGAGTTGCAAACTAAAACAACACTCAAGAATGCATATGAGGAAGCGTTTATTAAAAAAAGAATGTGCTGTCTTTAGTTAACAGTGGGAATGATGCAATTACAAGAAGGAGCCAGGATAGCCTCAGGCCCCGAATTCTATTCTAACTGCAGAGATGGGAGAAGAGACAAAGCAGAGTTGCTCTGATCATTCCTGGAGCACCATGTGGACCACGTCCAGCAGCCGCTTGGCCTTTTAGCACAGAAGGAACATGACGCTGCCACACGGCGAAGGTGCCACAAACAGAACAGCTCAGTTCTGCTCTTTGATGGGGAAGAAACTCCACCAGACAACAGCAGTCAGACCCTCTAAATCCACACAGCACAGCCTGACCCCACACGGGTGTTCAGAGCTCAGACGCGCTAATGGAATTCCAAATGTCTCCACTACCAGTTAATTGATTAAACAGAGAGTTATCTATGGTTTCAATAGGTTCCACAGATTTCTTCATCGGGAAGTGGCTACCAAACTACCGTGCGGGGATGGATTAAGAACAAGAGAGTCTATGATGAACTCTCCGCTGCTTTTGAAAGAAATCAGATAAAATTTGCAGCAGAAGGGCTGGCCAAGGAAACGGTGAATCAGGAATACTTCCTGCATTAAATATAATGGTAACCATAATTTTTGACCTACACCAAAATGAATTTGCAAATGAATAGTAACACACTAAATGGAAAGATAGGGCCTCAATTGACTGCTAATCTTCACTAAATAATTACATTTACATATAAATGTAAACATACATACAAATCTACATCAATAAAAAGCTTTTAGCAACACAACTGTATGGCTCTGTTATTCCTTTTAAAAAATGAACTCAAATTCCTTGTTAAAGTTACTTGCAAAGTTACTTCAGCACAGAATATCACCCACTGGAGATTAACACATGCTTTTTTCCCCCTTTATAAATCATTTGTGTATTGAGACATGCAGCTAAATCAGCTAAAGCACAGATCTCATTAAAGAACCTAAAAACTGATTACTGAACTATGTAACATATCAAGGGGTTTTTCTTCTTTTTTTTTTTTCTTTTTTTTTTTAAAGAAAGAGATCTGGCCTGAAATCTTATCAGTCCCACACATGCCAGAATTAGTCCCTGCCTTTGTGTCAGATGGAAACTGTATCTACAAATCGTCAAGCAGAACTCACGCTTGAAATGAGCAAAATGCAGCTGTCTTAAACTGGTAGATGATATTCTGTGCTTTCCACTATCAGGAGACGAGCCGCAGGTGTAGTGCTCTTCAAAGCCAGACAGTAAGAACTAAAATAGAAATGCAAGTGGTTAAACTGAAAAAAGTTACACGCCTGTTTCTCTAAGCCAGGTGTGAAGATGCGGGAGCCTCTCTGACGGCATGGCAGGACCACGGGAGGAGACGGCGGCTGTAGAACATCAGCAGTAGCTCGCTCTGCTCCCTGCTCCGCTGACTCCCCGGGTTCCACAAGCTGCAGCAGAGCAGAGGTCTTCTGCCCGTGTGCGACCACATCCTTGGCTCTAGCCTTTGACAGCCCTCACCCTGGGGGAAGCACTAAAAGTTCCATTAGTACTTGCCTCACCTTAAAAGAAAAGATTTTTTGACCTTAACTGCCCAAACTGCCCAACTTCAAGGACCCCTGATCCCTCACCAAAGAATGCCTGGGGAGGGATTTCAGCTTTAACTTTCACTGCAGGCGGCAGGAGTGAAGATACAGCTGGATCAACGGCCGGTCTTACGGACGCGACCAAGGCCAGCAGAGCAGACGCTGGTGGGGGCCGGGGGCACAGAGAGAGGAGCTGATGTGCAGGAGGTTCACGCTTCTGCTGCAGCCCTCAACAACTGATTAGAACGGTAATCAGGAAGATGATCTACTGGCACCAGCCTCTTCACGGCGCATCCTCCCTGCAGCATCACTGCAGATTTCTTTACGTGGAAGGTGCTCCCCCCCAGTTCCTGGGGTGCTCAAACTGGGCCATGCCGCTCGCTGGACGGGGGCGGTGGGAAGCGCAGAGACTGGAGCCCACGTCCCGCTGTCACCCACTTTGTGGGGTGAATCACCAAGTGCTGTTAGCTGTTCAGCACCTTCACACAGCTCCCAGCCTGTACCAAGACAGGCAATTTTCTGTCTCATTCCCAGGAGCCGAGGAGCATCTCAGCCTCCAGCAGCACTGCAGGCTTTGGGATTTCCATCAGTGCAGTGTCAGTTCATCCCACGAAGGTACCTTACCCAGGTACCAGCCACCCCATCTACCTCTCTAGCAAAGACACATTCCCAAGAGGAAAATTCACTGAACTGCTGTAGATGCTCAAGACATCACCAACAAGGGCTCAAGCAAAAGGCACGGGGACATTTTTGCTTTAGAATATTAACTACTGAGTAATAAATATATTTGCCATAGCATCAATTTGTTCTGAAGGACTGGAAATAAGTATTAAATAAATGCTTCTTTCATAGCTACATGAGTCTGTTTCCACTTTCCCCCGCGTCTGTGCTGGAACCACGCGCTGGTGACGGATGAGGTTTGGCAGCAGTGTGTGCAAGCCCAGCACCAGAGATCGATAAGACCCAGAGCCCTCCCAGATAAAACCCCTCCTTCATCCTGCCACTGCTCTTAACTACAGCGCCGAGGTAAAGAACCCGTTCGCTTCTGATCAAGGGGAAAAATGAACGGGTTTACGGCCCCTCTTTTTCTCAATTAGATACTTTTGATTCATCTGTTGTAGGCTGGCTTGGCACAAAAGCTGCTGATGATGGCCATTAGGTCAGACACACTTTACCACCACATATTGCTATTTTAAAACATGTTGATGCTGCTCTGAAATAACATTTTATACTTACACCCTAATCACGGTTATGGCTTCTGACAGGTTTTAAATACAATAGTATTAACTGCAATTAATTCATTTGAAATTAACGCGGATATTGCAAGCACTTCAGCAAGATCTCCACTGCAATTCACCATTCATTATTGCACCATTATTTTTTAAGTGTTATCCATAAAGCAGGCTGCCAGTGCATTTGCATTTAGGTGACAGAAGTAGGAATACAGAGGAGCAATAAATTAGCACAAAGATTAAGCTGAAGGAGGCAGGAGAATTACCACAGCCCATTGTCTGAAGTTTTAATATTCCTAACGACTCTATGATTCACAGTATCGCAGACCTGCAAGAGCAGGCAGTGCCTGCGCACCCTGTCCCTGCGCAGCCGGGCTCGCACTGAGCCCAAAGCCGTGGCAGGCTCCTACCACTGCTCCGGTGCTCCGCACGCTTCCCATCGCTCACACCAGCTGCCTGGAAGATCGGTCATTAGCGGACAGAAAATAAACATTTATTTTTTCCCCCCCCCCTCCAAACACAGCCATTAAAAATAGCCAGCACATCCGGAAGGTAAGGCAGAAATAAAAAGTATTAGACCATTAAATATGGTGCACAGCAGCATTCCTCCTTGGGCAAAAAAAAAAAAAAAAAAAAAAAAAAACCCGAAAAAAAAATCTTTGGTGCAGTTAACAGCCATTTTCAGAGCACTAATGACCTCAGGTGAAAACAAACTGGTCATTAAAAACACGTTTTAAGGGGATTAGCTATCATCAGAACACACAAGTTACTTGAACTGAAGTAGTTCCATATGGTTAATTTATAATTTGCAAGGTATTAATCAGTGAACAAATTCTGATGGTTCCTAGATAAAGCGTAGAAAGGGGAGATTCACACGGCTCCCTCGGAGCAATCCTAACTGGAAGTAGCGCTGGCAGAACAGTTTCATTTTTCAATTTGCTGGTTAAACTGAAAACAAAACAGAACCAAAAACAGGAGGATAAATTTGCCTATGATTAAACAAACATGTTTCCAGTTTGTTGGCAAAACTTAAAAGAAAAAAAAAGAAAAGAAAAATTTCATTTTGAGTCAATCCACAACATCTTGTTTTAACTCTGAACGGAAATACACTGTGGATTTTTTCAGTTTATTTAACCCCTTTTAAACCTTCTGTCTTTTAGGCACACTTTTACATAAGGAGAACTCGTAAGGAAAATAAAAAAAGAGTTTGCATTAGGAAATATCAACGTTGTGGCCTCCAATTTATGTCTGATCCTTCAAGCTTCTCTTCCTACCCTTCTCCTCCAAGCTCCGCCTTATGGAGATACTAAAAAACCTCCCCCAGGTGCGCTCACAGGTGCCGCTGGGTGCCCCAGACACCAGGAGCAGGATTTGGGTGCCGTACCCAGACTTCAGCCAACAAGGAATGGCACATCAACACAGCAAACCACACTGAGCCACCAACGGACTGTGTAAATGCCAAATGTAAGAGCGCGTATGTACCAGCCAGCTAAATAAAACACTCCATCCTGTCCGGGCACACCACTAGAGCGGACGCCCAGGACCACCCCTACCCGCACCCAGCCTGGGAAGGGCCCAATGGCTGACGACACCTCCAGACCCATCAGTCTGCGACTGCAGCCTGAAAAGCCCCCGGCCGACAGTCCAGAAGGGAATGATTTACTAAACAAGCAGTAAGGGAGACATGGAGCCGGGAAGGAGCTTACGCTGACAGCCCAAAGGGCCTGGGTGCCCAGCTGGCAGCTGCCCGACGCGCTGACGTGCACAGAGGGAGGAGGAGACAGAGGCTGGCGCAGCAGCGGCGCTCTGCAGCCAGCATTCGCGTCTCCAGCGGGAAAACTGCACTAATGGCTAGCTCCCATCCAGAGTGATCCCTCGGCAGGGGTTAGTTATACCACAGAGCGAAACGCTGAAAAGCAGAGGTCCAAGGGAGACACCAGTAAAATATTACTCTGAGAATCGCTTTGCAATGGACTACAGAGGCCATCAGTCCTGCCCAGTACTTTAAAACTTGCAACACAGCTTAGTGTCACTTACCCCTAACTAAAGATAAGATATCCGAAACATCTAGATACCTACGCTACCTAAAGATAAAGCCTTAAGACACTAAAGGCCATTGAAGTTGTAGTACAATAAACACACAAGCAAATCTTAAAGCGGGATCAGAGCTGTAATATTGACTTGACATACACCTGTAGGCAGCCAAACAAAAGCAGGGAGAAAAGGCACGTGCCTACCCACCATGAGAAGGGAGAAGAGACATAGCTGAAACATAAAGAAAAGCAAAATTTTTTGTTCACTGCAAGACTGAATCCATTCAAATAACAAAAACACTGCTAAATAAATACTCCCCAGAACCTCAAGTCATTTTTAAAAGTGTTCTTTCTATCTCTGAAACCTTGGGGGAAAATTCAGAAGTTATAATAAATAACAACTCCGCTACACTGTAATACTTTATTAAGATGATTGTATAGGGCTTTGCAGAGAATCAACAACAGGTTTGAGACTCCAATTTGTACCACAAAACAATAGCATTATCAAATAAAACACACTTAAATTCTGTATAGCTGAATCTTTACTGTTGAGTTTATCTCTCCGTCTAAGAAATTCATCTTTCTTCTCTGAATTTCCTAGTACCTCCATGCACCCTAAAAATCCATTGTACACATACGGGATACAGATCAGAAGGCCTCCATGGGGCTTGTCCAAAGCAAAGAGTCCCTCAGCAATTCAAGAGATCCAAAAAAAGTTTCTGAAGTTTCAAAGTTTTCCGATTAAAGCGATCCCATTTCAGAATCCAAAGAAAGGATCCACAGAGGCATCCAACATCTCCCTGATGTCTTCCCCATCACAGACAGGGCTGAAGATGAGCACAAGCACTGATCAAAGAAAGCCTCCCGCACGTTTCCAGACCTGTCTTATTCCAGTCTGCTGAAGAACTACCTTTTTTTAAATCTTTTTGTCAAAACATAAACAAATGAACAACCAAACAAACACCACCACCACAACCTTTCCAAGAATGCAAAGGCAGATACCCAAACCCAGCTTAGCTCCAATCTCTGCTTTACTAAGGTCTGAACTAGGTACTTATTTGGGAAAAGAGGGGCTTATCTCTTTCCAAGGTCATTTCAAGGTTTTCATACCAGCGAGAGAAGAATTATTTACATGTGGCAATGCATCCTGTGTGTTCAAATGAGAAGGTAAATACGGTTTTAATAAAAAAAAAAAAAAACACAAAAGACAAATCCCTGCCTCAAAGTGCCTATTTCTGCCGTTAAATGGGAGTACAGGACGTCCATGTCCCAAGAAGGTGTTGTGCCAACATCCCTTAGAGCTACATCAAATATAATTTTCAAACCAATTAGCTCAAAAGGCATCAACACCAAAGCAATGCCTTCCACATTCTAATTACTAGGCCATCCTATTCAATTCTTAATGAGAGAAGAGACAAAGGCAGTATATGTATTAGGGTCTACTTCAAGAATTCTTTTTCTTTTAGCAAACAGATCCTCTTTTGTTCTGGTTAAACACCAATTACTCCGTTCTCTCTAACATGCAAATCAGCTGAAAATAGGGCATGATGTATCTCGATCCTACACCACTACAAGTTTGAATGAAGGGGGAAAATAAAGCAACCCTCTAGGGGCTTTCAATTCCAAGTACTTTGTACTCTGATAAAGCTCTTTTCAAAGAGCTTTTTGTATTATCTACAGCAGTTCCCATAAGCAGCGATTTTGCCATTATGCCAAAAGAAATAGCACATTTAAGGTGTACAATATAAGCAAGAAAAGTAAAAGTAGCCAACAAAGCTGTTTACATGTAGCTTTTACTTGTTACGTCCCCACTGCAAACAGCAAAACTCGGCAGCACTATCAGCATTACTGCACCTAGGGAAAGAGTTATAGCAGAAAGGAAAATAAAACGTGAAGAGCGGGAGCCCAGCTTTACAGTGCATTGCCTTGTTCAGCTCGGAGAATCGTGGAAGCTGCTGCACCACCAGCCCCGAAACGGGGACTCCTTTTGGGTCAGGTTCAACCGCAGCCTTTGCCCTGCCGGCTCCTCGCCGCAGCACGGGATTAACCGCTCCGCTCCTGTTCTGCCACACAAGTTTTTAGGATAAGTCTCCACTACTCTGGAGTCCGTTCATTTACCACACTCGCTGGCTTCCGCAGAGCTTGCGCTGAACCGCTGATACCTTCAAGCCTCTGCTGGCAGCAGATGGAAGGCTTCATCTTCTCCAGAGCTGTCGGTTCCAAACCCAACAGCCATGCCCGGAGGGTCAGCCCGAAGATTTATTTTGGAAACCAAACCGATAACTGTTTTCACGTCTTTTGTCATTGCTCTAGTCATTTCTAATTGATAGTTTTTAAGTGTTGCCCTCTCTTTGTAAACACTTTAAGCAGTGTCAGTAACAATTTGGGAACTGTTACACACACAGACATGCAAGCTTTCCTCTATGGAAAGATGTGTTTTTAAAAATGGAAATGTGTAGATCTCTGTAAGATAACCTGAGCCCTAAGTTTGCAGTTGAGTTTAGGAGCACAAACTGTGTCAGAGAGCAGCACTGAAGCGACCAGGGTATGAGGAGGGTTCAAATCTCTTCCCCTGCAAAACTTCAGAGTCTCCATTTAGGGAGAAAGAGGAAAAGAAGAGTATTCATTTTGTCTAATGCACAGGGCAGAGATCCTACCAGATTCCCAGCCTAGGAGGAAGGGTTATAGCGACTTTTGAATCAAAAAAACCTCCCTAGATTAAAAGTAAACTAGCAGGAGCAGTCTAGAGGGTTACTGCCCATGCTTAAAATGTCAGGAACATCCTAGAAATCAGAGGCAGGAGGCCAGGGCATCAGAGGAGGAAGCAGTGGCTTTAACTGATTATCCCACACTACGTCCTTTGTGGTGTGACTTGGTTACGCAGAACACAACCACATAACTAAATTTAAAAATGCATTAAAAGGGGAAGAAACATGTCATAAAAAAGTTTACTGAAGAGCAAACACTCAAAGCCAACTCATTCTGATCCACTCGGCCTGATTACTTCCATCCGGCTGCTACAAGACAAAAGGCGAGCCTCAAAAACTCCTGCCTTTCCTCACGAGTCCCTCCTGCACCTTTTTAATATTAGATGGGGCAGGTTATCAAAAAAAGGCTGAGCACATACATACAGTAACATAATTGCAGCAAAGTGTATCTGCAGCCATGTGGCCAGGTATTGGAGAGAAATGAACCTACACAAACAATGAGGTACTGCAACCCTGGAGTCAACATGAGGAGACAGGATTTCTCGGCTAAGATCAAGGTATCTAGTGAGTGTCTGCACTACAAAAATAATTTTGTAATTGAATACTCTATATAAAGTTGTAACTGAATTTATATAAGATGTAGTCTATATATTTAACATAAATTACACACATGTTAATACATACATTATATACACAGTCACCTCTGGTGGGTTTTATATAGATAGATAAAATACATAAAAATAGCTCATTTCAAGGAGACGGACCCTAGAGTATTTCACATTTATAAATTCAGCCAAAAACCACAGCACACTAGTCTCTTCTGCCAAATATTATAGACAATCTTCCAAAAAAGTTTTCATCTGTTTTGTTGGCCTTTAATATATTTTTGATTTATGTCATTTTGAAAATTTTCCCTTCTCTAGCTTAAGAGAAAAAAAGCATTCTTCTGATTCCAGATTCAGGATTTCTTTAAAGGGAAACCAAAAATAATAAATCTGAAGTGTCACATTGCTACTGTATCACACAAGCGAGAAGTATTACAGCATGTGTTGACTATAGCTTCCAAGAAAAAAAAAAAAAAAAAAAGTGTATTAAGTAACAATGTTTTCTTACATTACACATTCTTTTTCTTGCCTGAAGAGTATATTTCTTCAAGTTTTCACACAGATGTTCTTCATACAGCAATATTATACACATGCAGCAAGTTCCTAGAGCTCAGGCTCTCTCCCGCCTCCTCCTTTCCACACAGGGAAGCGGCAGGGCTGAGGGGCAAGATGGGGTAACCTTGCCTGGGGAGGCGCTGACAGCCAGGATCTTCTCTGTCTCATGGTTCCCACAACCAAAACAAGCTCCCCATTGTGCTACTCTCTGTACCGTTTGTACCCCAAACTTACTGCAAGTTAAAGAGTCCAAGACAAAGCTGGGGAGAGCAATGGGGCACAATTAGTACCTTTTAAACAGGAAAGAAACTAAACTGGCATTAATCTTACAAGTACCAAGAATCTTACATACATCTTACAAGCACCAAGACGACAAGTTTCTTACTGAAAATTATTATGCAAGTCCAAACCCAAACATGTGTGTAGTAAGAGTATAAAGCTACCTCATCTTTCTCAACGGGGCACAGCGTGCTGCTATAATCAGATTTATTTGTACAGCGTATCGAGTGGGACATCTTGCTCGTTGAGAAAAGATTTGGGACACAGGGAGATGAAGACCTGACCAACCGCATGAGCAGCTCCACCAAAGTTAGCAGAACCCCCCTGAGCTTAAAGCAAGGCATGCACTTAGACACTTCCGAGTCAGTGAATTCTCTGCAAACCACACCTTCTCCCTTTTTATCACCCCTGAAGGGCCCAGGCTCCCATCGCCACCTCTAGTCCTGGCAGCAGGTAACGTGGTCAAATGTTGAGTAGTACAGACCGTGCACAAGTATTAGTCTCAACTGCATCAAAAATCATCTGCGCTAACTATAATATTCTTCTTTGGGGGTGCCTATGAAAGGGGAAGGAGAATAGCCTGAGAGAAGCCTGAAAATGGCAGAAAAAATGAGCAATAAACTATGTAATGTAATAAAAATGGCAGTTAGTCTACTGAGTATATAGATACCAGGCTTACTTCAGTTTACCACTGAGAACTAAGGATAACTGCAGGGCACTGTAAAATGTTCATTCCTTTGCATTAATTGCTGTGAGAGTCATGGTTTAGTACATTATACCAGCCTCAGCTTGCTCTAACTCCTTATCCTATTTGCTTTGGCCAGGATACTGGGGGGGGAAAAAAAAAAAAAAAAAGGAAGAAAAATAAGGAGAAAATGCTTTTAATGATTATTCAAGGGGTATGTGAAAAGGTATTACGAAGATGTTCTGCAAGACACAAGGACACTCCCCTAAAGGCATCCTACTTTCACTCTGTAAGACATACAACCGACACACACAGAGCAAAGTGGGGAAGAGACGTCTCCGACACACCACTGCCCGGGAAGACGTTTCCACTGCCAGGCAAAAGATGGGCAAAGCGGCTCTCATGGAAACACCAGCCCCTGCCCTGTGGGACACAATCCTGCACCGACAGTTTCCGCTACCCTTGAAAACGTGCACAGGCTTGTACACACAAACATGCCAACAAGCGAATTGTCCCTGTTCACCCGTCACCCCGGGGACCACGCTGAGGGGTTTTCCCCCCCTGGTAGGAACAAGGCTGCAGCTCCTGAAAGAAGGGACACCACAGCCCTCGCTGCTGCCGTGCCCCTGCTGCTTCCAGAGCTGCGCAAGACCAGCGCTTCCCTCGCCCAAACCGCTCTGCAGGGCTACCGGCAAACTGCTTGACACAGATCCAGAATACTGGAAGGAACAATGGCAATTAGGCCCCAAAATGAGTATTTGAATGTAAAAAAACAAACAAACAAACAAGCCCACACAGCAACAAACCACACACACGCACGCACACAAAAAAGCCCATCAGGAAAATCAGATACAGCGGAGCTGATGGTATCATCCCTGGCTTCTGGTGTGATTGACACCAATAAAGTCTCCCCATGTTCCTGGAGAAGAAATACATGACCTTCATGCCTCAGAAGAGAAAACCTAGACACGCAAATGCTAAGTAACCTGCTTTAAAAAAAGAGAAAAGAAAAAGAAAGCAGAGGCAAAAGCCAGCTACATTTCAATCATGAGTTATGAATACCCGATACAATACAGAAGAGCTGGCATGGCTGCTTCAAACCTGCGTTGCCAAACTCCAGCAAGATTCTCATTACCAAATAATTGAAAAAGAAAGCTTTGCCATCGTCTCCTCTTTCTCTGCGGCTGGCCCCTTGGCAGGAGCACACCTGCCTCCCCCGAGGGCACAGGTTTGGTGCGTGGTTTTGTTTGCATCAGTTTTCAGCAGAACAGGAACCCTCTGACCACAGGTCAGGGCACACGCGGGGACCGGTGCCAGCGGGTAGCAATCCAGTTCAGCGCACTGTCTGCCGCCGAGCGCGGGGAAAGGAAAATAACTGACATTTTCCATACAACTTCATACCTATATTAATGTACATAATTATACAGATTACTTAATAACAGCATTATAAACATATTTACCTACACACAAATCATTAAGAATCAGAAAAGCACTAAATAAAAAGGGTAAGTAAAAGCTTTTACAAAGCCATGAAAGTTAAGTCACTACTCCACATCGAAGTTTGCTATCTTGAGACTAGAATTATAATGCACATTCATTCTGTATCCTTTTATATGAATGATATCTCTAAACGCTTTATGATGTTAAATAACACACAGCTGCACAATTTAATGAGCAGCGGCAACAGGGAAAAGCTGTATAAGGAAGTCAAAAGAAAAGATAGGGAAGCATCTGATTTTCAAGTGAAAGTTAGTGAAATGAAACAGCAGTGAAGCAAGCATTATACAGGGAAATTGTTCAAGATGGCTGGGTCTTCTAAGGTAAAAGCTCTGGGAGAACAGAGCAACAAAGGCAGCAGATTCACTCACTGGGTGGTTAAAACCAAGAGGGTTTTTGAACTTCCAGTAAGGGATGACATCTTGGTTAAAGGACTGGATTCTGAAAAACAAGAGTTTCAGACCCCGGCTTCATCACTGGCCTCCTGGCAAACTTCTTCACCTTTCCTTAGATTTCCTCTCTCTCTTTTCTAGAGATGATCTTGTTGACCCCTTTCCCCAAAACATTTCCTGCCCATTCTATTTATTTTCAAAATCTCTTCAGCAATACAAGTAGAGGTGCGGATAGAGAGGTGCCATGTCTGGCAGCTGATACACACCAGGCAAAAAGGCAACGAAAAGGCAACAAATCTTAAGGACAAAACGAGCTTCAGGTTTCATCTTAGGGAGCTTTTTATGACAAACACACTTTCAACTGAATGTTTACAAATAACAAGTAAATTGTGTCAGTGCTCAGCAGTATTACTGGACTGAATACTTATTAAGGGTCTCATTTACAGTATATAGCTCTTGCACAGCTTACACCCTGCAAGGAGCTGGAAACTCTAGCATCCACCCTCTAAAGTTATTATTCAACAACAAACGAGTACTATATTTAGAACTCTTTCCATGAAGTAGCAGTATCCAAGGGCCATTAAGCCAAGAGGCATTCAAAGGTTAAACAAGTCTATCAGACATTCCTCCCACCCCCAAGTTTCTGTATGCAGGTTGCATTTCAGTTCTCTTACACATGCAGCGCAGTTTTATAAAATATCTTTGCTCCAAGGAGCAAGATACTGCACCAAAAATTATCCTCTCTGGTGCCCGTATCCAGATAGTGACCTTACAATTACAGGAGCACATATACACCATTACTTTGACTCAATTTAAAAGGCTTTGCTAGCAAAGATTAATTTAACACATTAAACAATCTAGAAAAAAAACCATAAAAACCCCTACTTGCTTTTCTCTCAGCTACTTCAGTCAATATTTCAGCTTCTCAAGATGCTCTGAACACCACACATTCTCCATTCTTTGATTTTGTTCATATTTTAGGAAACAACCGTTAGATTGTGTAGAGATTTAGATTTCATTCCCTGCAAGGCAGCGTGGCCTAGCTACAGACACAAGCAGAAAACAACTCTCAGCTCCACTGGAGTTACATGTAGTCTTCAGGAAATTAAAACTACCTCCAGCACCAGTCGCCAGCAGGGTCTGAAAACTGGGACTTGCAGCTCCTTAACACCATACCCCATCACTGGAGCTAAAAGAGCAGCACGACTGCAGCGCTGGAGGAACGCGCTGCTGCCCATGCACAGAAGCCACGTGGGAGGAAGGGGCGTAACGCAACGCACTTCACAAGCGTGTGACAAGGCCAGTCTCTCTGTGCACCGTTCCTCCACCTCCCCCTGCCTTCAGAGGGATAAGGCTTTGTTACTTTTCTTCCAGAGATGACACAAGGCTTGAACTGTGTTTGTAAAGCTCTTTTGCATCCTGCAACAACCAACATAAAGACATTGAAAAGATCAAAACAAATACATAAAAGTGCAACAGCAGCTGTGGTCTGCTAAACTGAAGCAACAGATAAACCAGTCCTATCACGTTAATAAAAAAATATCCACCTTGCTAAGCAGACCAAGCTAGAAAAGCAGTCTTGATCAATCAGTAACGTCAGTGTCTTAAATTGTTGATTGTGTTTCCTCCCAAGCTCTTACAAAACACGGCCAGCAGGGCCGGACGACTCGGCATCCAAGGACAAAGGATCAGCAGGCATGTAAGCACCAATATTTATATAATGTATGTCATGTTCGCAGCCACAATGAAATTATTGTCTTCCAAGGGGGTTGGTATGTTTGGAGCATTTGTTTGTTATTTCTAAAGATGCAGGAGGCAAAGCAGTTAAAAATAAAGAGGTCACTGCATGCAAAATTAATCTTTAACTGCCTACACCGCTTTAAATGACTTGTAAGGATTATAGTGCACTCCCCAAGCTGAGAGTACCTTTGTTAACAAACAACTCAAGAGGCAGCAGAGGGTAGACCGCTCATAAAAATCAGCTGGCAAGTGCTATCAGCTTGCTTTACTCCCAGTGGCTACTCTTTGACCAGTTTCATTTGCCCCCACGCACTACCAAGAGCACAGGGATGGGTGCACTCCAGACCTCCTAAACGCTGGCACAAGCGGCGCTGCTCAAGACAGACATGGCAAAGTCGTACCTGGTCTCACAGCCTTGCCAAAGCCCATGCTTAAAATGGAAGGAATAGTTTTAAATTAATCTCGTTCCTCCTGTGAGGAGACAGCAGAGGATTCCTTTAAAACGCAACCTGTGGCAACCAGAGCTGTTAAACGCTTAACGTGATGTTATGTGCAACACGACATTAATGCTACATGCATAATCCAGCCCTGAAGAAGAGCAAGAGGCACACAGCAGAGATGTAGTTTCTTTCCCCGAAGCAAGGCATCGTTGTTTAGTACTTGGCTATAGGCAAAGAAGAAACCCTGGCATTAGTTACCAAGGTGCATCATAAAAATCTAACTTAAAAGAATTAAAAAACTGAACCTATACTTGGCATCTCCAAAGAGGAGTCACCAGCTCAGATTCATGACCTGCAGCATAAATCCACAGTGGACAGTCTGGAGAACCCTCTTAAAGGGAGGGATTATAAATATATGTTAATATAAACACAGAAGCCTGTTTATAGTCTAAGAGGCAATCCCTGGCTGGCCTCTGGCAGTTTTGCACAAGTCACGGTACCGCGTCTCAGTTTACCTATCTGAGAAAGAGGAACAGCACCTTCCTATCTCCCAGCGCCTTCTGATGTTTCTGAAAGCACTTCTAAATCAGGGCAACCCTCCTCATGTCACCTTCTCGAGCAGAAAAGAGACAAAGCAGACAACTGCTGCAAAATTCACCAATTCAAAGCAGCCTCATCACAGATGCAACAGTTGGAAACTGATTTTTCTGAGAGACAAGGGCTAAGGATACAGCTACCCATTTTGTTCACTAAAAAGTGTCCAAACCATGTCAGCTGTATGTGAAGTGCCTTGCTGCACTCCAGACAACTGGCAGGGTAACAAACTGTCACCTAGGTGACAAAATAATGACCCTTCTGTGAAGCTCTTGCAGCGTCTCCTGGCCATAATTGGACACTGCTGTTCAAAATGCTAAGTGTGGGAGGGAGCGAGATGGTACGGTCATGGATTTGGAAAGGCTGCACGCTAACCTTTGGCTCAGCCGGCTAAAATGGGCTGCTGTACGATGCTGTACTCAAGAGATCGCGACGAGGGCAGCGGAGAGTCTTGCTGTACCGACAGGTCTGCAAAGTGCTGGGCAGAATCAGCTGGCGCAAACAGGGCAGGTCTTGCCTCTACCAATTCTCAGTCACTGGCTCAGTCTCCTTCTACACCAAAAGGCGACGCTCCCCATTGACACACCTACTATGGTTGTCATTAAAAAGACAACAAAAGCATTTAATATGAGACACCACTAAGTATTCTCCCCACTCTGTAAAACACTCTTCATGTATTCAGCATCTTGTAAGCTTTATATTCATCTGGGAATGGCCTACAGGAGCTCCACAACAACAGGAATGTTGTTCTGCAAGATCTCAGAAGCTATACAGGCCTATCTCTAAACAAAGCAGCATGAAGGAGGGGGATACAGAATTTGAAGAAAGCAACAGAAGCCTTCGAACTCCACAAATTTTTCATTTTCCAGCATACAGTCCTCTAAAAACAGCATAACTTTAGCTGGCATGACATTAACTACATCGATTTCCATCTAAAGAATGAAGGGCTTTCCCAGCCCAGCAACAGCCTGAAGCTGCCATTGCAAGGAATAAGAGAGTAAGTATTCCCTAAATCCTCCTGCCTTGGGCACACAGGCGTGTACCCAGTATCAGCAAGTTGAACAAAACTAAGAACTTAGAGGAAAAGTATTTAAGAAAGCAGAAACAGACAGAGCTGACGTATTCACACTGAAAGACCAGCACAGGTGAAACATAAGTGACAGCCCAGGCTGTGGTGGCAGAGGGTCTCACGCCTGCGGCCCCAGAGGCAGGTAATCAACAAGACAGAAGAAAGCTGGCTCAGGTTAATGGATTCTAATTCACAGTAAAACAAACAGCAGCGAGACACCATGGTTTCTGTTACCAAATGAGCCTTACACAAACACTCATTTTTCCTCAGGAATAATCAAGTTCAGTCAAGAAATCAAGAGGCATTATACTGTCCTCTGACGGAGAGGCCACGGGCTGCCAAAGCCAAAGAAGGAGGCCACCGGGTCTTGCACTGATAAGCATTTGCAGATGAAAAGCCATTCCAAGCAGGTCTGGCCTGGAAAGGGTTACAAACCACCCTGCCGAGGCTGCACAGAATCAGCTTACCAGCTGCCTACCAGGTTCCCCGATGCAAGGAGCGGAGGAAAACAGGTATACAGTTCGCCTGTTTGAACGAATCCGGTTTAGTTACAGTCTTACTGTACCAGCAGACTTGCTACAACTTCGTGTCAAGCATGTCTTCAGTCAGGTCCGTTAAATCAGTTGTAACTTTTTAAAGTGTTGAAATACATTTGCTAAAGCCATGTAACCCCCACACTTGAACCCCTACTTTCTACAGAACCCGCTCCCTTCCAGCGGCTGGTGCCTGAACTCGTCAGGCTGTCACACTTCATTAGAGTGAACTTAAGAAGATAAGCGACCTGGCTGTAATGACGACAGCTTGGTCAAGTGGGCTAGGCATGCTGCCCTCATCCAAGGAAGAGCAAGCTTTGGATGAGACACAAAACGAACGCCCGAGAATACAAGTTTAGGCTCATTAACCTGGAATGCAGTGGAGCAACCATCGCTGGACACAGCTGCCCCAGAGCGCAGGAACGCCAAGTTTCCATCCGACCTTGGAGCACACGGTGGTACACAGCCATGGCAGGTAGGGAGGAGATAGAGGGGAGGGATGAGGAAAGTGAAAAGTAATAAAATAATACTAGATGATAAAATACCATCACTTCCCATGTCACTTTCATGTCACAATACATGTCACCTTCCATGGCTCCACCGAAGTAGCACATCACAAGAAGTAGGGCCATTGCTTTTCACAACCCTTTGTTGCACATCACAAATCCATAGTAAATATTAGACACGTGAGGAAAAAAAAAAAAGCGCATTCACTTAGTGGAAACTCACTGCAGTTCAGGACAGGACCAGGAGAAGTCTTACTTAAGAAGAAAAAGTGAACTGAGTACACTCATTTCTGTTCCTCTTGGCTTACTCCTGTACATCAGCTCCTAAACAGCCAGGAATAGTTTCCATTGTATTTCCCCATAAATTCTGCTTTGATCATTCAGATAAACATTTGTTGCCTTCGCCTTGAAACAAGAATAAACTTTTCCGTCCATGCTCATACCAAACCCAAATGTCTGACAAATGAAGGCAAAGAATAGAAAATATTTATATACCCAGGAGTAGGCATGGCTGCGAGCAGCCACCGGGGTAATGCAGTAATAGGGGTTACATCAGAAGTTTAAGGAGGCAAGCTATAGCTTGAAATGAGCCATAGAAGCCCAACGTAACTCAAGATGAAATGGAAATCACCCACTGACTAAGAGGTTTAACCAAGATTAAAACAGCAAAATAGAAAAAAAAAATAGCATTGCTCAGCTAATCTTGCAACTGTCTTCAAGTCCTATCACATCTGCATTGGCACATTTGCACATACCACTAGACAGGCCCAAGCCAGGTGAGCGAAGGCAAGATAAAAGCAGATGCAGGAGAAAAAAAGTCCATATGTATAAAGAGTTCCTGTGCTCAGGTCAAGCGAGGATTAGACAGACAATGCTGGGGGGACTACACTTCTTTCTGTGAAAAGGGATATTTCCATAACTAACATTTGAGAAGAGTGTTTTGCTTGTTAGGAGATGACAAAAGGTTGGCTCCTTTTGATCTTTCCCTTTATCCTCCCCAACAGAATTTTTTAAGTCATTTTCTTTGGTGAGCTACAGATCTAACCGTGAACTACATTCCTAGGTGTCAGCATGTGAACTCGTATCCTCGACAGGACTACACAGGATCCCAGGTGGGCACGGGGACAGACACTGTACGATGCACAGCATTTCTAACCTAGGTTGTAGGCAAAAGTTATAATGGATGCCTTGTGTTTCCTGTTTCCTTCAAGCAACGTTTTCTACGGCTATTGGCAAGTTCAATTGTTTTGTTCTTCTGTGATTGCCCAGAAGGTCCTCCTTCCAAAAGGCAGAGCCGGAGACTGTAATCACTAGCATCTAATCCAACAGCCAATCTAATGAGAGACAATGAGGAAAAAAAAAATGAACTGAAAGAAGGTAGGTAAAAAGACAACAGCGTAGGACTCCAACAGTATTTCTGTTAGCGGTACTAGGTAGCAAAAGAGCAGCCTCCAGAGTAATATTGTCTGTTCTCCCATTACTGTCATGGACATTCGCACACCTAAAACTGCACTTCAGCCAGCAGGAGAACTGCAGTACAGCAGCAGGACACTTTACTGCTGGCACAGGACTGTCCCTGCGGGGTGCTGCGGCTGGAGCTGGCGGGACGAGCGCTGCTGTCCCCAAGGAGCGCAGTCTCCAAAACATTTGCTCAAAAAAGCACCAGAGTAAACTATGTACAAGATGAACAAACGGGTTATCACTAGGTACCTATAATGCATGACATGCTACTAAATGAAGGATAACAGACACGTTTATACAGATTTCCTGCCTACCTCCTGTGGCAACTCAGTAAACATTAGAAAATTTACATTTAACAAATCAGCATCTAAATTTTAACCAGAACAGGTGTTCCAGCCTGTTCTTGAAAGCCTTACTGAAGTCTTAATCCTTCACGTCGTGCTCTCTTGAGGGGATGAGACAGAAGTTTGTGGATTTGGTATTTGGAAGGTGTGGCTGCAGACGGGGTTAGTTAAACCACCCCTGCAGCAGCGATGTGTGTGCACATGTACGCCCCGGAACGGGCGATGTTCTGCACCAGGTTCAGGCACCTCCTTCCTCCCAGTAATTTATTCACACACCCAAGCTCTTAGTTTCTAAAGAGGCATCTTTCAAAAAAATTTAGCAACGCCTCAGTTATTTTGAGGCTCCAAAGAGGAGATTCACTACGGCAGACAAGCCCATTTTGTTTATTTTTTAAAAGCTGTTTTCTTAACCTGGGATTTGAATGGAAGATAGAACTCCTGGAAAACCTATGAAATGAATGAACACACAAACACACACATCACCACCCCAACTTAGGAGAGCAACAGCTACAGTCGGGCCACCTTCAGCTGGAAAGCCACAGCTTCCCAATCACTTGCTCTTGCAAACCCCTGCAGTTAACGACTGAAATACAGATATCATTATTGCCTCTGGATCCCTCATGGCATCAAAGACTCAGCTCTGACAGCGCCCAACTGGCAGAGTTAGCTAAGTCCTCTGAGCCCCAGAAATCTAATTAGATAGACGAAAAATCACAAAAGCCTCAAAATACTCCAGCAAATGAATTTTACAAGAACTGCAGTGAAATAAATGCTGTGTAACCTTTTGGACCCAAACTGTACACCCAAAACTGGATTTATTTTTTCTTTTTAATAATCACCAATTAGAAAGCCAACATCCAAGGACAAGTATCAGAAAACATTTTCAGAATGTTGCAAGAGCAAAAACTTTTATTGCCCATCTAATGGAGATGTTTATCATTCAAATTAAGTTTACAGAGGAAATCTGACTTTCAATTTCTTTGGAGACCCCCTACCCTTTTTAGGAGCCAGAAAATAATTTTCTACGCCTACTGACCCATCCTTCATTCATTTACGCAAGTGTGGATTTTATCTCCCCTGCATTTTGGAGAGGAACCAAGCCAACAGGGCTTTCATGCACTGCCTTCCTGCGTGCCAGAACCTCCCAAGGCGCACAGAAGGGGGAGCTGAGCTCAGAGGGTGCCGGGGGTTGTCTTCACAGAGCGGTTATTATTGCCCATCGCAGCTAACACAGGTTTCCTTGCTGGCTCAGATGTTTGTTACTTTACAGCCAACTAATGAACCAGGATTTACAGGAACATAAAAATTCACAAGGAAACTCAACAAATCTCAGATAGTGTGTAAATTTACATCCAATATGTTTGGAACATGTCAATAAAATATTTATCATTACATTGTGCCTCTCCCAACTGTTGTGTTTTCCTCTTGGCAGAGGTTAAAATGACTCCTCCTCACCATCCTGTGTGTATGTTATAGATACGCTTTCAAAACTGACTGCCAGTGGGGAACAGCAAATTTGGTTCAGGAGCACACTCTTTAAAATTAAGCTTTCACAGAACAATTCAGATTAGGAGAGCAAGACTAAGTGCTTAATCTTCCCCTGCAATTCTTGACAATGTTCCTTTAGGGGGAAGAGAAATGCACGGCAAATCACTTTTTCTAGTAAGCTTTTCCTATCACCAAAACCAATTCAGGACACGGAAACCTGGCTGCTGAAATCAGAATCCAGCTTAAGAGTAATGGAAATATGTATCAATACAAACCACCTGCCCCTCTGTGCAGCATTCGGGTCTGGTGAGTAACACTCATCCACAAGGGCTTGCTACTTGAATGCTAACAACCGCTCAGGAAAGAAGGGGGGCATACACACCAGCACCACACTCCCAGCACCAACCTCATCCTGTAAAATGCCCCTTAAAGAAACCTTGAAACCATCATGTATGCATTTGTTATAAAAAAAAAAAAGTACAAAAATATACACAGACTAAGCCACACAAAGTATATACACACGCACACAAAACCGGGAAAGCACGTTCATTCACGCAGACTTTTACTCCGAAAGGATCCCAGTTGCTTTCCAAAGCAAATAAAGTTATCGGCTGCAGCGTGGTCAGACCTACACAGTCATCTCCGGAGCAAAACACAACCACTGCTGTAATGATAAACCAAATAACCAGAAACAAAGAAAGAAAAGATGAGGAGGAGGAATTTCAGGTAGGCAAGATTAGTTTATTGAAAAAGTAAAATGAAAGGAGGCCTGGGTTTTAAGTGCCACGGAACCCTCAGCAACTGGTAGCTTACATGTTAAACTCCCACTGCAGTAGCACCAGAATTAATATTCTTCACTTATCTCGGCTGGCTAATGTCATCAGAAGATGTGCAAAAGGAAAAGGAGGGCAAATATCAGCCTCTTTCACCATCACCGTTTTCCAGACACGGCTGTCTGTGGGAAGAGACAGATCTCCTGATTTACTTCTCTTTTAGGTAAGGTTTATGCCTCTCCTCCTTCCCCATAAGTGCCCCCTTCAGAAGGAATTCCCCTTATGGGCTTAAAAAAAAAATATCTGCCTGATACAACTTGAACTTAATTTTCTTTGGGCAATTTTCCTGAAAGAAAATAATAATAATATGGGAGTGTACTGCTGAGGTTAACCACTAATGTGGTAACATAGGATGGAAGGCAAATGGTGTAAACCTACTTTGAATTCCGATCAGAAGCTGGGGGAGTACTGGCTGTCAAACAGCCCGTGGCACTTACATTGCTCCTTCCCTTTTTTAACTGCTACCATAAGAGAGCTACAAGGTTTTACTATTCTGCATATGGCTTCAAATACATATGTAACAAAGCCTGAAAAATGAGAGGCAGATGAGCTGTCTTAGCCCAGAGGTAGGAGGTTAAAATGACCTCAAATCATAAAGTCTAGTAGAATATTTAATCTCTGAAACTAGAAATGCTAAAAAAAAGCCAGTATCGATCGGTTCTTCATACCAACTGCCCTCCCGCTGCAATGGAGGCGCTTTGCTCCAAAGCAAAACCAATGATCAAAGGCTTATCTATGGAAGAGGAGACCGCTGCTTATGGAGACATCATTTATAAAAGTCAAGAGAAGAGAAACATCATTCAAGTTTTCACGATAGAAAAGAAAATAGTAGTTTTATGGGGTAGGTAGGAAGATTTGCTTCAGTCTCTTCCATTTCACGCTGGTTAGACTTGGATCTCCAGTTCATTAGCGAAGGTGTGCAGTAAGCCATATTCTGGTAGTGCATGATCTCTGTTACGGAGACTTGGGTGCTGTGCAAAGCTGGAGCAGGAAGAGTACAGCCACACACCACTGAAGAGGCTGAAGATGGGAAGGAACGAGAGAAAGGAGACTCTTTGCACCTGAAACAAGTTCTCATTGGCCCTGCCACCAAGCTCTTGCATTTTCACCAGCAATCCCATCTAAAGAAAGCACTAAAGATGTTCCTCACATTTCATTAAAAGAAGCTCAAGGGATTCTTTTCAGTGCAAACTTCCCTTCTAATTTCGTTAATAAGAGATGGCCTTTATGCTGCAACATATTTAGCAATATTCCCCTCCTGATTCAGGAAGCAAACTTTCCCTCTTTTGGACTACTTTGGACAGCTTGTGCATCAAGGAATATCCTTAAAAAGTTAGGCAGGATCCTAAAGCTCGGCTACAAAGAGCTCCAGCAGTGCTCGCCTGCTGCACGCTTTGCTACGCACAGTCACGGTCAACATCTCAGCAGAGACCTCGTCCTTCCCAGCTCCTTGAACGAGGGCTCCAAATTCCAAGGTCACTGATGTTTATATTTTGGCAAATATTCAGATCTCCCAGCAAACCAGGATTTCAGCAAACATTTAGTTCAAGCATCCATTCTTAAACAAGGAAAAAGCCACAAAAAACAGCAAGCAGAAGATAAGTTACTTGCTTAACATCATACATACAAACCAGCAAACCTCAGAACCAATGCGGACCTCCCTTCTCTGAGAGCTCACCTTCCAGCACTGCCGAGCCAAGCTCACAGCTCTGGAAGTTATTCCTTTTCTTTTTGCTTTTTTCTTTTTTTTTTTTTTTTTTTTTTTTATTTAACTATGCACCAAACCTGAAATTCTCTCTTCAGGTTCAGACTGTTACAGGACCGAGTCCCATTTCTAAACATCAAGGCACATTTCAAATTTCACAGGTTCAGCTTCCAAAATTACAGACTCTTAAAAAAAGTCTGCCCACAGCCTTCAGCAACTCCGAAATGGGGCACTACAAGCCTCCCCCAGGCCAGACAGCAGCCAGACAAGTCCCCTCACCTTGCACTGCCAGCATTCAGCATGACTTCGGGAACTCCTCCACAAAGTGGAAACGCATCTTCTCCCTGAGGGACTTGGTATTTACTCTTTTTCTGGAGATTGCTCTTAATAGTAAGCACTTGCCGCTACTCTTCCCAAGACATGACTCTTACACGAAATACATAGCCATGCCACAAGCACTACACAAAAGCAAGCACAACGGGCCCCGTAGCCACAGTCACCACCTCACGGGGGACCCAAAGGGTGCTTGGACTTCACCCACAGGGAAAGAGGAATTCTCAGCGCCGGGAAAAGGGAACGCATCATATTTTCCAACAGCAGTCCTGCTGGCTCAGGAAACAAGTTTTTATCTGTAGGATGGCAGCTGCAAGCAACATTTCAAGATGCAAGGGAATGACGGTGATGGCTTTAAAGCTACTTTCCCCCACAAACTTTACACTCTGCCAGGGAGGAGACTGGAAGGACAGAAAGCAACATTAACGTGCACTTGAAATTCAGTTTTCAGGGAAAGAAAGCTTCCTCTCCCCTCAATATCACCCAAATATATCAAAGTGATGGAAATCATATTATGATAGATAGATCAGTCACTATGATATATATGTTTATCATGTAAGTAGCTAATTGCAAACATTCCCTTCTCTGCCCTTAAATTCCACTCCTGGATCAAGACTCTGCTAAACCTGAAATTACATCAGCAGGTGACCTAAACAAAACCCAAAAAAATACACAAACAAAAAACCAACCAACGAAAAAAAGATGTGAATGAAACTACATAGAACTCCGCTCAATCCCACCGTTTCCATACCTCTGGAACTAGTGGCTCTTCATTGCAATATTTTTAAAATTCCCTGCCATTTCCCTGCATTATGGATTAAATTGCCCACAATATTTTCCTTTGGCGTAAGTGGAATTTGAGCTGCATGTGTGTCACAAGGCATTTAAGGACACTTTCATCATTGCTGTTATTCTCATACTACGGCAGCCCCCACGGAGGTCCAGAGGAGATCAGGGCCGTACCCGAGTAAGGCACTGCCTGGAGACAGGAGGAGAGTCCCTGCTCCAGAAAGCTCACAACAGAGCAGAGAGATGAACAGAGACGGGAAAGAACTGGAGGCACCAGGAGGACACCTGCCAGCCCTAACTCAGGCAAAGGAAGGGGCCAAGCACAGGTCAGACACCTGGTACAGCAGGCTGACCGCTGACCCCGCCTGCTTTTTACTGTTTAAGCTCATCTTTGATAGTCGAGCCTTCCTTGCAACAGCCTGAAACCCCCAGATTCTGAGGCACTGTACACAGGAAAAACTCAGAAGTGAAAAGACACGACTATCAACACACACAACAAGCTACAGCAGCAATTCAGCGTGAGGGAGAGCATGCCACGTGTTTCTTTCACTATCAGAAAGTTTCAGCGCAACCCAAAGCATGTCAATATACTGCATTACCTCATACAGTTGTCACAGACAGGTTTTCCCAAGGATTTAAAAATACCTACCAAAAGCACAGAATTGCACAAACATACTCCCACATCCAATTTTTTCCTCTTGCATGGTAACTTGCAAACAGATGATATAAAACCTTGAGTCTGAACAACTGATGGTAACGGGCAGCAGAACACAAGTATTTTTTATTGTCTAAAATCCTGCTTTGGTCAGTAGAAGCTTAAAATAACTGCTGCCTTCTACCCTGCTCAGTGCCCTTGCAAACGGAGTCTGAATGACCTAATGTTTTTCCCAAGGGATGGGTGAGGCCAGCCAGAAACACCAGCTGGAACCTTCAAAGACACCAAAGACAAAATAGTCTGCAAAACAAAATTTCTGCATCGACTTCAAGGCTCGGCCATTTCCCCAGCCATAAAGCAGCCAGAAAAGTAAGGTCAAACTGGGGATGTCCAGGTTACCCCCCTGCTGTCAATAAAATAAAAGGTCTTTGGAGAAGGAGACCACCTTTCGTTTCTGTGTGTGTTCCTCCTCTAGTGCCGAGTCCGGAACAGCCGCTCCTCATCACTACTGCAGTGCAAGTAAATGAAATAAAACTTTCTTCTAGATTCCCACCCCACTAACCAGTGCACTCAGCATTCGTTTCCATGACCGATTTTACACTGCTTTCTGCGCACAAAGGATCTCAAACGTCTTCTGACCCCACGAAAGCATGAAAAGGAACACAGAAAAAGATTAGAAAAAGAACTGAAACATCAGGTGTTGGGAAGCATGCCATTGTTCCTGCAGTCCTCCGAGAGAAGAGCATGGAAAGACGGCTATATCGTACATAATTAGCATACTAAGACATTTGAATCATCTACTCTGTACTTTTTTTGCCTTCAGCTCTAACCGAAAATTCATGGCTTCAAAAAAGGCAACTGAAGTTTCATGTTATGCATCTGTACAATACAATTAATCCATTTCTGCAAGAAACTTTTCCTGTTTTCTGCTGTGCATTAGTACGTTTCAGCTTCAAATATCCATGTTGGATTTTTAGGAAATAGCGTATGGAACGTGAATTTATTCATGACGGGGAGGGAGAGAAGGTGGTTTGTTTGAACTCGGCCATAGCACTGGTCTCAAGCTCCTGCAGCAATAACTTCCAGCCTGTCCCTCTCTGAGCAGAAAGCAGGGCTTTGGTTTCAATTTGACTATTCTTAAACTTCAAAGTATTTTCCTGCTGTCATGTTCAGTTACAGATCTGAAAAGAAAACCAGAGACTCCCAAGTAGTTTTCAGTAGGCCTACCGTAGTCTTGATTAGCTCCAGTCAGCAATCACTATGAAGTCTAGTTAATGCAACTTGGGTTTCAAGTCTTTACATTCATTTAAATACACTCTGGCACAGACTGTCACCCATCTATCAGCTTCTGTGCCTTTGTTTTCTACACCTGTGGAACGCATAGTAATATTTACCAATGGAAGATTAAATGATTGCACGTTGCTTTGGACATCTACGACACTAAATGTGCACCCACCATCTTTTAATCTCCCCCTCTGATTATTCTAGTCTTCACAGCATCCACCCCAGCAACATCACAACTGACTTTCCAATCTACGCTGTACCTCTGTGGCAAGCCAGGCACCATCCTTGTCTCATAACATAAAGCTTCTGACTCCAAACAGTTTTTTTCTCATGCTTTTGTAATGACTACAGGAGGGTGAGGCAGGGACCATCAGTGCACCAACATCCCTGTGTTCCAGGGCACTTATTCTTCAGCAGCTTAATCAACACTGTCATATGCAAATGCCTGCAACCCTGGCCTGGCAACTTCTTGTCAAAGCTGCCTTCCTTCATAGTCCTCAACGAGCAAATGGCTTACCTAGATAAAGAGCTGCAGCAGACACCCTGCATCATGGAGCACCAATCTCTGAAATCCTAACAGCTACCTGAAGTTAAAACTAACACTCTTACACAATGCCAATTCATTATTTCCCCCTCTGAGGTGACTTCAGACAGACTACAAGAAGGCTCCCAGACCACCTCTGCCAGGCCCTCAGCTGGGACGCCAGAGGAACCTGCCTGAGTTTGCCTAGGAGGACATCTCCCCATAGATCAATCTACCAAATCCTCCGGGTGACTCCTTGGAGAGGTCTGAAAGCACCTCCAGGTGAGCAGGTTGCTAGGGGGAACCACACAGCATCTTTATTTACCTAACAATAAGTGTTATTCATGCCTTTCCCATGAAAGCTAGTAACAGTCCAAAACCAAGACAGTACGGCTACGGCATTCCTTCAAACATGAAGGGCAACACTGAGAGCAGGAGTAGAGAGAGAGCGAGAAAGAATGCAAGCTTAAAGCACGCAAAACTCTCACTGTAGCAACTGGGTAATACAAAAAAAAACAGACAAGACTCCTTGAAACTTTCACATGCATTTTTAGAAACAGAATTGGTTCAGTCAAATAAAGATTAAAGAAAGAACCAAAACATACTACCCCATAAGACCAAACCTTTTCCATTTCTAAGGCCCCCTAAAAGAAATTTTACTTTGCAGATAATCAGTCATTACTCAGACCTGTAACCAGTAAACTACTTTTTGAACAGAAGAACAGCAAGAACAAAAAAATACGTGGATTATTTGTATAATTTTCTCCCCTTTTTGACTATAGCCTTCTTCTCTCATCACACATCCTTCCAAATCAGCTGAAAAATTAAAATCATGGCTCTGCATAACACTGCTCCCGCACTGAGCAGAGCTGGCAGCGCTTCCCTCCGGAGCTTGCAGAGAAAATTCAGGTTGTACAGAGCAGAGCCCTGTTCGCTGTGTGTCCCTGCCACTCGCCCGCTGAAAAAACAAAACTCGAGAGCAGGCACAAAGCAGCCCCCCCCTGCACCGGCAGCCCAGCCGTCCCCACATCACCAGCCACAACAGCCGCGCTGGCACGAGTGACGCAGTGCCACTGAGCCCGGCATGACCCCGGAGGGCCCGATCCGGCGCTCTGCCCCCCTCCCCACCCCACCGGTGGCCCCCCAGGGAGCGTGGCCAGCCCCAGCGAGGCTGCCCAGACCCACGCAGGGGACCACGGGCTCTTGGCTCCCTGCAGAGGGGCTCCAGGCAGGTGACCAGCACCAAGCCAGCTGCCAGCCAGCTCCACGGAGCCCTCCGGCACAGCCCCACGCTTTCTTGCTTTTTCTGTTTTAAGTTTTATTTTAAGAGGAAACATTTATGGTAAGTACATTGCTCTCCATCACAACGGGAAAAGATTCCAGCTGGCAGGAAACCAAAACCTGTGACGTTAAAAAACACCAGCGCCACTAGTTTTGGCAGCCAAGTACAGCCACATCACGGGCTGGAGGATGAGAAGGTTTGAGCGGGACTCAGGATCCCTCCCTCAGCTGATAAGCTATGGCAGCCTTGGGAGAGCCACTTTGCTTTCCATGCCCTCGCCGGCAGAGTGGCAAAACGGGCAGCGAAGGACAAGCTCCAGTAGCACAGGAGAGCGAGAGCCCCCACAACTCCCTGAGCGCCAGCACCTGGCACCCCAGCAGACCGGGTCCATCCGCCCCTGGGAAAGCCACTGGGCCACCACCACACACGTGAAACTCCACGGCCCGGGTTCACATGCCCGGGATGCTTGCAGCTGAAAAGACACCTCTTCGAGACAGCACTCTGACACAAACTAAGATTAATTAAACAGCTGTCCAACAAAGTCTGCTTTAAATAATCCAGATGGAAGCTTGTGCAGATGATAAATTAAGAATAATAATCTGTCCCTCTGTGGCGTGCACAGAAAATGGGTGCACGTCGTCCCTTCACACGCTGCTGCGTGTCCATGCACACACAGCCCATTCCCAGCAACGGGCCCTTACTTGAAGGGGAAGCATTAAAATTTGAATCTTGATAGTCAGGATTCAATAGGTAGCCTTGAAAGAAAGCCACGATATTCAGGTGGATCTGCCCCAAATGGCCATTTTTAAGCTGTGGAAATAAAGAGACATCTAATCGAGCTGGTAATTGTCCCCAGAACTCAAACCACCAATATAGTTGAAAGAAATTCAACCACTGCAACAGAGTAATTACCAGCCCCAAGTCAAATTATTCTTCTCCTCCCCCACAACACGCATGCTAACGGTCCCCACAAGAGCATTTTCCAGAGGCTTGTACTTGGCAAGTCAGCAAGCAGCCGCGCTACAGTTCGTTAGCTTTCCTCTCCAGACGTGTCTGGAAAGGCTGCCCTACTCATTTTGGTGCATGTGGCCATCCTGTCCACACCCAGATCTTCAGCAAAAAGAAATCCTTTCTTTCATGGAATGCTTCACTACTTTAACTTCATCATCACATCGCCTTGAAAAAGAATCTGCAGAATCTGCCAACAGCCATTGTGCAGGTTGTTTTCCCCTTGGAGGAAAAGCAAGATTTGGAAAGGGTGGGAAGAGAGCGGATCCTCATTCCAAATTGCTATAATGCAGTTTAAAACTCTGCCATCACACGCCCCTGGGACACACCAAGTGCGTCTGTATTGCGCTTGAGGTTTCATCCCAAGGAGAGGGGTACACACCCAGCACCTCCTGGGGTAGGGGCTCCCGCCTCGCCATCTGAAAACCCTCTTCAGTCCCAGGGCACAAGCAGGATAGCCGAGCACCGCAATAATCCTGGCAGGAGCCGAACCCACTTCTGCCACTGATGGCTTTGGACAAAAGACAGACAAACACAGCAGAAAATAAAGGTCCCAATCCATCAAAGCAACAGAAGTTGAAGCACATGGTTGGACCGACTTCACTGGAACAGCACAAGCGCTTGACTTCCGCACACACAGGCCTTGGCAAAAATGGGAATCGATTTATATTTGGGGGGTGGGAGGGCATTAACAGCAGCTCCCATGTCGCTCCTAACAGAAGATTTGTTATTTCTGTCAATGTCATCAGAATTGAGTCAAATATCCGAAAGACATATTTACATGAAATGAATGGACCGGAAGAAGAATAATTCAAATGCTATTTTAAATAAGCTTGAGAAGTACCTATGTAAAGATTTCAAGGCTCCATCACGACACTATCCAACAGAGACAAGGGAACAAATGTTAATCTAACGCAAGATGTATGCACAGCATAAATCTCCACATTCATTGTGCAGAGACAATAACGTCTTCCCACAGCTTATAACTGTATTTAAAATTCATTTATGTAAATTACAATAGCACACATATGATAAAATTGTTAAAGCAGAATTTGCCCTTTGCTCAAAACAAAAGGACTGACAAAAAAAAGATATTTTTAATAGCAATAAAAATATATCTATTTCTAGTGCAACTTATTCTAAAGTACATGCTCTCGATCATGCACTATTAATTTCCCCAATTTATTACGAAGCCAAAGGCAACAAATTGCTGTTACGGAGGCAATGACAAAAATCACGATGTCAGAAAAAACCCAGAAAGAAGGCATTAAGCAGGCAGTCAAGTTTGATGAACAAGGAGAATGAAGGAAAAGCCTGTGATTATGCGAACTGGGAAGTGAGAGTTACAGCACTAAAGATAGACAGCAGAAAAAGTGTTTAAAGCCTTCCCGTAAGAACAGGCATTGTGAGAGCGTGTCTGGGCTTAGGGGAAAAGATCATTTTAAAACAAATGCATTGCCCACCTTGTAGTCAGAGCACAGGAAAGCAGAACCCTTGCGTGAACCAGAGAGGAAAGAATGGACTTTATTGTGGGAGATTTCATTCAACCGTGTTTAAAAATGAAAATGCACAAAGCTCTGGACATAATGCCAAGTTGTATCTGGTTCCAGTGAATCTCTGGACTCTAAAGCACGCTATTAACTTACAACACACTCACCCACAACATCGAAAATAGAAGCATTACATAATTTGAAGATGGTCGCATTGGCTAACGATGTCCAAACACAGGCAGGACACCGATTCCAGCCACTTTAGCAATTAACTCTTCCTTCAGAGCCATGAAAGCTGGCTTGTAACCGAGCAGAGCCACTCATCGATATGTGCGTTCACCAGCGCGCGGGGGCTTTGTAAGAGAGACTGACAGGCTTATACGAAAACTAAGCAGCTTTTAGGAAAACCCAGTGGGATCCAGTAAACCTCCTCACAGTTTCTAAAGAGACAATGTGCATGTGCAACTGCTCACACCAGAATTTTCCCATTGCAGCCCAAACCAGCCGGAGGAGCAGCGTACATTAAAAACAACTCTTAGAATATTTCACCCACATGGAGCCGCTTCCCTTCAGACTCTTATTTCAATCATTCTGCATACAGTCATGCTCTAAACGCAATTTAAAAACATCAAATCAACAACGTCCATCAAGCACTGACTGCTTATTTGTGATGGTACTGGAGGCAATGACGGGAAGTGAAAGAACATCAGCCAAGCCCAGGCTTCTTGCTAACCTTTTCTCAAAAGTCACATCTCTCTGAAGAAGGCGGCCCAGGGATGTACACCCAGTCACGTAACACCTTCCCTTCCTCCCACCGCCACTCTGAAGACAGATTGGCATGGGGCAGATTAATAATGACAATTACGCTCACCAGATGCTAAGGAGACACGGCTCTGAGTCACCAGACACGCTCTAAGAGAAACACGTTTCCTGAAGTACCAGCTGAGGGAACATAATCAGAACTACGAGTACAAGAAGAATTAGTACAGCACAGAAGGGCAAATACTGGACCTTAGTTAGAACACAGTGTTAATTTTTTCACGGGAAATTAAAACACAAAGTTAGAATTTTCACTCTCAGGGAAATTTTCAGGCAATTCTTCGCGCCCTGCTCAAATCGTAAAAGTAACCGTACAGGTTTCAAAGAGTCAAAAAATGTTCCCGTTTTGGCTCCAAGTTCCCAGCTCCCTTCCACATCCTAACACAAAAAGTGAGCACAGAGAAGAGCAAAAACAGAGGCGAGCAATACATTTTGCAGTATTTCGTCATCAAACATAATTTGGATTAAAAGTAGTTTCTATGGAAGCTCTCAAGTAGCCTTATCAAATGTGACATTTCAGCCCAGATTTCTCAAAAGCACTTCACAACAGAATCCTTGAGAAGTGAGATTAATTGTTACTCTGTCCATTAAACAGAGAAGAAACTGAGGCATGGAGATCCTCATACAGAAAACAGGACTCCACAGAAAAAGGAATTAAAAAAGAAAAAAAGAAAATCAGAGATTTTCTTTCTGATGGAACCACCACATCAACCAACAGGGCAGTTCCTTTTATACAGCCAGGCCGGTGGACTTGGTACTTGCCATCAGCTGATGCTAGAGTTTTGACAACCCCATGAAAATACTTTCAAAATAAAAAATCCATTTACATTTACATATCTCTCCCCACGTGAGTACTATGCAAACAAATACCACCAGAGATACAAGACTAGGGGAATTTTCTGTGACGCATCCTGGAAAACACATAGGAGATAGTATTTGTTTCCTTTTGCTTCGGAATTCTATTTATTTTGGAAGAGTATTTTAAATAGCACATTTTGCCTATTTGTACAGCAGGTGTATCTGGGGCTTTTTTTTCCTCCTACACCTTAATTCGCACCACCAGGATCACTTCCACTACTCGACTCTGGGAGCACAGCCACGCGTAACTCACTCTCCACCACCACTCTCCCCTCTCCCAGGTGGCTGCAGGCTCTCAGGGTTACACGGAACCACATCCCGTTCCTCTCCCAACCTCAGCACACGCGCTGGAGATCCTGCATCTCCCCACACTTCCCCCACCAGCTTCTGGTAACAAATATCTGTTTAAACCTAAGCCCGGAAGCCTCAACTGTGACTAACTGAAGTGTTGGACCAAAGCAAGCAGCCTGGAAAGATTTATGACAAAGAGCTGCTGGACTACTTCCCAGCGGTGAGGGATGGAAGGGTCAAGTAGATATTTGATTTGCGCTATGAGATACCAAGCTTCGCACGCACCCCTCTCCAGTCCTGCCCACGGACACTTCTCGTACTCCCCGAGTACTCTGAACAGTAACAGCCTGTTTCAGAATAGAGAAACTGTAGTATTGAAAGAGAAAAGCACACCAAAGTCACTCATCTGTCTCCAGCAAGTGCTGGAAGAGATTTATTTAGCACAGCATGCATCAGGATATATGTGCCCCCATGAATGCCTGAATTAGAAAAAATTAAGCATTCATATGCATACCCATCTATTCCTAATACATTTTCCTTCACTGATTACATATTCCAAATGAAGGCAACAGAGGGAAGAAAAACTTAGAGAAAAAATTAATCAATCAGCTACTTGAGCCTTTTACACTTTCACAAATAATCAAGTAATGGTGGCAAAGTATCGTAGAGCATCTTCCCTATCATACGCAGGGAAAAACATTCAACTCCGCATCATGATGAGCTGAGAGGGGTTGCATTGCAGGACAAGCTCCCCATCCCCTGCTCATGTGAAGATTACAACAGCAGGGAGCAGAGGGAACAGCTTAAAGCCAGGCTAAAGTTGTGGTTTTATGCATACACGCACACACACATACCCACTTCAACTTTTTTACTTTGTCAATTTGAAAAAAGGAGCAGAAGGGGATTTAAAAAAAAAAAAAAAAAAGGCAAAAAAACCCACCACAACAGAAAAAGCAAACATGTAGACAAGTTAACCCAGAGCATTGCCTGTGTACACCTATGTACGAGCTCTTCTAGGAGACAGTTTCTTTTAACACAGTCCCCTTTTTCAGTCTCGGGTGAGGGATGAAAAGAAGACAACCCACGAGCAAGTGGAGAGGCTCCAGGGAACTATGACTTCTTGTTTGTTATTTGTTCACATCCCCAGGGTGAGATCCCACACCATCAGAGCTCCAACCCTCCTCCCCTGCGCAGCACCGTTAAGTTAGCCAAGAAAATAACAAGCTACATATGCTGTTTTATGGAAGCTGCTGTTACATGATGAAGCAGAGATGGGATAACTTGCATCAGTATATTAAATTGGACTTTGTTACAGCGTAAGTTGACTTAAAGTGGCATTAATAGTTATGGAAAAATACTCCCTCCCCCAAATACATGAGAGGCTGATCAGACCAACTAGAGCTCGGCTTGTAATGCTGCTTATTTCACTTAAAGCCTTATTACAGTGCCACAATGCTGTTTCGCTTGTAGAGAGGGATGTCTTTACAGCATTAAAAAGGTCTTGTGTTTAATTAAATTAGCTGCACCTGTATATATTATGTGCAATAAATCAACTATAATTTGCTACCATAGGCAGCTATTCATCTTCCCTGTGTTATTTATTGCTCAGCATCATTAGTGCGAAGGCTCTTCCAGGATACAGTAAGAAATAGCAGTTTAGGGACCAAAAGCTATAACTCATTTTGCTTTCCCCTCTCCCTTTTTCAGTGGTGTCAATCACATTTCTTGTACACTTGAGCAAACACAAATATGTAAGAGATTGTGGCATCCGTTATGTGTGTGTGTTCATACATATTTTTATATATAAAATAAAATTAATGTTCCCCCACACATCTCGGTCTTGACTTCCATTTGCACATACCTACTAGCAAAATGACACAGCCCAAAATGTTAAGCCGATAAACTAAAAAAAAAAATAAATAAACAAAGAAAATAAAATAACAGTCCTGGATTCTTGCTCCTTCATGTTATGCAGCGAAATAATGCTATGCCATATACCATCTCTGAATACCATATAGAGACTTACTCACCTAGGGATCACAGACTGCAATCCCCCACTTTGGCAAATAGCAGCAGCTGACTGCATTACCGGCACTTTGCGATTTATTTTGGTTTTTTAGATAGACAAGACATATTACTGGATTTTGCACAACTCGGCTCACAGTCAAGATCATGATGGCATTAGCAGTTTTCCTTCATAATTTACTCACAATCAGAGTTTAGGAAGTACTAGCTACTGGCGTACAAGGTAGCAAGGGCAATACTTGCTTATGTTTGCAATAAACACATCTGTCCTGCCCACCTCCCTGCCTTTTTTCCCCCCTCACCTAGCTCCTGCCTCCCAACTAGCTACACCATCATTTAAAATCGCAAAAATAACTCAAGAACCCAAGAGGTAAAAAAACACGAAGAGCTCAGAATCCTCTCCCCTTGGTTCAGCATGCTACCAGTGTGCTTGCAGAAAGCAGTCTCTGTGTACTGCTCTCTGCTCTAAATATTATTATTATTATTTTAAACATCTGCTACAATGCACTGATGTTCACAATGCATTAAATACTTTTCCTGCAATATTTTTCAACTGCTTTAACTGACAGAAGAATGTTATGCAACAGCTCATGTAAGAGAAGCTGTCTCAGGGAATGCAAAAGTATTTTGAGTGCTTGAGGTTGCTGCTAAATCACAAGTCCACTCTACACACACATATTTTGTGGTTTCTACTTGATTCCTAGACTTGGATCTGAAATAACATCTCAGATCATCCTCCCCTCTACAAACGTATGTATATATGTATCCATATATTTTTTAATTATGTTATTCTTTTAAATAAAGATAATTGGCATAATCGGTGCTAGGGCTTTCAGAAAAATGGCAGCCATCAGAACGCATACAAGAAATTAGTGACAATCCTAGCAGCAGTGGAGAATTACTGCAAAGGCACCTACTTATGGAGTTAGGGATGAGGGGAAAAGCCCTGGCATCCTGAATCACACAACCCTTTGGCATCCAAACCCACTGCTGCTCTGTCTCTACAGGACTGCTGGTCTTTACTCCATCCCAGTGATCAGAGAAAAAACAGCAAAGAGCCTGAGCTTTATTTATAAAAATTAAAAACTGAATAGAGAAACAAAACAGCCCTTTTATAAGCGAGCAAGCTAAAGTTAAAAAAAAAAAAATGTAGACAGATCTGCAGTTGCAAAGAGCAGAACTCCATCCAGGTGGAGCCAGAGCTGGCCAGCTGTGGGCTCTCCTCTCTCACCTTCACCATCAGCTTCATCACTTTACCACCACTGCGCTGGTCTCTATCCAGGCCTCTGTTCCCCCCCACAGCCTCAGGAGCTTCATTCATAAATGGAAACAGCCAACTCATCATGCAAGCTCCATCCCTGGTCAGCCCTCCCGCTTCCCTCCCCACAACATTTTTTCAAAAATGCCTCTGGAATTATGAAAGAAAACACATGTGAAAAGCTCCGGGCTGGCGGAGGAGCGGGAAGCAGGGGCGGCAGAGACCTCTGTGAGCAGAGGAATGAACTCTGAGGCACGCATACCACACAAAGCCAGGGAGAGAGCACACTACAGTAAGAGAACTATTAATAAAGAGAAAAATTAAAAGGACATTCAGGAGTATTACGAGCCAGATTGGAAGCTGGCGCTGGATGGGGCTCAGGGAGGCCTGACATTAAACCCAGAAGAGATTATCTAACCTAAGCTGTCCAGCGATCATCTGCTCCTCTGGCCTGGCTTTAAAGTAGCAGCGTGGCTGGCAACCAGCTCCGGCAGGGCCCGGGGCTGGGGACCACTCACCCAGCGTCCCTGCACACTCCCGAGACTCACGCAACTGTCCTCCTCTCTGTGCGCCACGAACGTGCCGCATTATCCCCTTCTCCACTGCAAGATCGGCTAACACACGTTTTATGCGGCAACCGACCAAAGAGCACACAAGCAGGGCTGAAGTTGGTTCTGCTCCACCATTTAAACACTACGTCCTGTTCCTAAGTCCCTGCAGGAGGCACTGGAAAAAGCAAACCTGTTTCTCCACCTCTGAGGCATGCACTGCCCTGCACACAGCATCAGCTCCCACCCAGACGGGCAAACTGAAATACCCTCATTATATTTGCAAAACGCATCAGCCAAGGTAATATGCTCAGTTTCTTCACCTGCAAAGTAAAGCAAGGGGAGTTTAAGAGGATTTGCCCTGCTCTCCTTGACCCGGAAGACCAACACCTACAACAAGAAGGCATGCCCAATAGCTAATGGGGTCTTCCTTAGAAAGGCTCTTATTTCCTCCTGCCTTTTCATGGTCTGGGATCAACTGCTGTTCTACATAAAGTCATTAGAAAAGCCTGCCAGCCATTAGCACCTCTTGCCCCTCTTTCCACATCCTTCAGTGAGACTCAGTCCAGCAAGGGAATGAAAAAAGGCCTGAGGCGCGCTGGGTGGTTTGCTGAAGAGGACATGCAGAGAGCCAGGGCACCCAGGTATGCCGATGGGACCGGACACTTGGGAGAAGTCACTACGGAGCAGCAGCCTCCTCTCCTCTCTGGACTGATAACTGCAGAGCGCGGACATTTTCATCAGCCCCTGCTTCATTTTAAACATAATCTGCAAAATCTACAGCACACAGAAACATCCTCCCTAACTGAACCCAGAAGGGGAAAGAAGTACATCTTAAAAAAATAAAATAAGAAGCAACTACCACGTGTATTCAGAATGATTTCCACAGGCTGGCGCAGCCAGACAACTGCTTAGGGCTGCAGTGACTCCAGGCGAGTGCTGCCAAAGTCTCTGTGGCCGCAGCTCTCCAAGCACCCCCTCTCCCCAAATCAACCCGCAAGCCTTGACCTTCACATCTTCTTTTAGCAGGAAAGGTCAGTGGTATAATAGCTCCCTGTTTATCAAGCCTGACTACCAATAACTTTGTCACCTCCAAGAATTAACAACATGAGAGCTCAAAACCCACTGTATTGGTTACGTCAAAGGCTGGAAGACGCTGCCCGAATCCTGGCGGAATGGCAGAAAACAAAAGTGGTCTCAGCATGAGCAGGGACTTGATTATCTGCAATTAGCGAATCGATGATTCTCTAAGACACTGATTTAGGCCAGCACTTCTTATTAACAACAGCCAAGGAAAGCACAAGGGCAAATTGCATCAGAGCCGAGCCCAGCTCCCAAATTCTGTCTCATTTAAAAATTTATGTATAATCTTGCAAGAACTCACAACAGCATCACCTAGATCAGCCTGCCAGGTACAAGCTGGACCTAACCATCACATAGGTGGCCCTACTCACCACCACCATGGAAACAAGTAATTTTATTATTCATACACATTTAAGTAACTTTGCTGGTGATACAGGTCCGCACCCTCACTGCGGGGTAGACAAGGCCGAACGCGAAACTTAGTGAAGTCCCTGGGAAGACACTCGCGGGTTCTGGATGAGGCCCTTCTGGTTTTAAATGCTTGATCTAATTTTGTCTTGTAACATTACACAAGAACACAGCTGTATATTTAATCTCAGAGCTAAACCATTAATTTGCAAATTACAATTTAGTAATACTCCCTATTAATAATGCCATTACATGGGTTATGTTCACGTTCTGTCTGGAAGTTCAAACACAACAGGTCTCGCTCAAACAGCTTAAAATTAAACCATTATGTCCATTTGAGATCAGGCACAAAGACAGGTATGGTGTAAAATATACAACAGCAGACAGCTTGAATATACATTTTACTTTCATTTGTCTGAGATGTTTGTGCCAAGAATCCACTTGAGCCTGCTCTTCACTCAATTAGGCAGAAAAATTTGTTTTTAAAATTATTAAAAGCATAACACTGCCCAGTGTTATGTACCCTCCAATAATCTTCACTGTCTTTGAAACTGTATCAGAGCACTTTTATCACTTGCAGCATGTATTTTTGGTTCACTAATCCCTGGACTTCCAGAGGGGTTACTGGAAGAAAAGGAAAAAGAAACCTTAACCCATTTATTTTAAAATAAAAACAAACAAAAAGCTCCAACATTTAGATATTTTATGTAAGAATCAGACAGGCTTGATTCTGCACAGCAGCAAGAGAAGTTCTGATTTATACACTAACACGATAAAATTAAAAAGGCCGAGTCGGATTTCAACACCGTTACTTAACCGGCTTTCTGCATAAACACCTCCAGAACAATGCAACGATTTACAGCCCGCTCCCACAGCCCCGCTGCCGACCCAACAGGCCTTGCTGCGCAGAAAGTTGCTTAGTTATGCTTTTACCGAGACAAAAGGACGGGCGCCTTCGTCCTTTCCCTTCGCAAGCCTAGATAAATTCCAGCCCTGAAGTACAGGAAATTAAAACCGAATAATAAACTAAGAAGAAACGCTTCCACCAGGGAAGGAAATCCCCATCCTGTGCCCTGCAAAGAGTTAAAGCCTGCGGCCCCAGTCGTGCCTCCCCAGTCCTCCGGCCCTGCTGATTTTAGCACAGCTGCTACCTGCAGCCATGTCCCCTCGGCAGCAACGCACAAGGGGAAAGTGCAATTTTGAGCTTCTCTTTTCATCTCTATGGTGACAAAAAGCTCCGCAGAGGGAAATCAGGGTGCCTTCCACTCAAAAGGTTTCTCATTTTCAATGACTGCCTTTCACAACATTTTAATTAAATCTCTGGTGGGGAAGCTTTAAAGAAATTTTTATTTTTTTTTTTCAGATTGTGGCACTCATTTACAACAACAGTTATAGTAAAAAGGGGGGGGAAAAAAAGGTACTTTAAGCATTTTTAAAATAGAAAGATTCTCTGGTTGAAGACGTAAGAATGAATCTACCAGCTGTAAAGTTTTACAAAACCAGCATGTGGAGGGGCCAAAAAGTCTTTTGATAACAAAAACATTGTGTTGCACGTAACACATCCCTGGAATTTTAGCAGAGGTTGAAGGACCACACAGGAAAGTGCCCTTTCCCAAAGGGGCCGAGCACAGGCCAGGCACAAGGGAGGCATCGACGGGAGGGCAGGTTCTGGAGAAGGCCCTTTGTTCCCCCAAAGCAGTTCCACCACAGCACTGCGCTGGGCCAGGCAGAAGACACATTGAACTGACAGCGTTTGAAGACTGCAGTATAAAAGCAAGGTCGTGGCACTTATCTTTGTTTTTAAAAAGAATCTCAGTTCACTGCTGCTGACAAAACAGAGACACCGATAACGCCAAAGGAAGGAGCAAGTCCATTCTGCAAACCTGCGCACACCACTGCTGAAGGACAGCATGCACAAAGCGCTTTCGGTTTTTCCCCTCAAAACACTTTTATCATCACTGTCTTCCCCCAGCAGGACACCCTAGAGAAAGCAGTATGCCTGCCATCCCTAGGACGTCCCTAGCCTCCTAAGGAAGGCTCAGCCCCATCCTTTCTCCAACCACCCCACTCGCCACCCTGTTCCATGGACTGTAACCTCAGCCCACATGAGCTGGGGACACCAGCAGAGCCTGGTGCCCTCCTGCCGGAGATGGCAGAGTTAGCATGGCCACTGCTATGGGCCAGCAGCCCTTCCTCCCTCCTGGCACCAAGACACATGCCAGACACCCCATCGCTGCTAGAAGCCCGGCCCACCGAGCACCCACAGGCCCTGCCACGAGGAGCCCGCACTCCAAGCCAAAGCAGACGAGTGCTCCTCAGGTCTGGAGGAAGGGCTTTCTGACACAGCCTGCGGAAAAGCCCATCTCATGTAAAAGGGGTGGAACCACTGAAGCTAGAAAGTTTGGATAAAAATAACTGAACGCATCCGGAAAAATACGAAAGTGGCAGAACGCAAGAAGATCAGCTTGGGAGACTGTGGTTCTGGAGGACAGCCCTAACAAAGGTCACTAAAAGCCTCACAGACCAAAATACTTTCTCTCGGATGCCCGTTTCAACAGCAAGGCAGAAGCAGTTCAGCATGCTAAAGAGGCAGAGTGGAGAAAAATGGATGACTCTGCAATCAAAGCCTACAAACGGCGCCAAGAGATCCAAGTGTGCTAACAAACGTACAGCTCTGGACAAAGCACTGTAACTCTCATCCAAGCTCTCCTGTATAACGTGGCAATGATACCACCTCTTTATCTAATATGATTGCTGAAAGAAGATATTCATACCGCAAGGTACGGTGAACTCCTTAGAAAGCAGGCTCTGCGACGGTGCAAAGTTTTCAAGTCAGACATAAACCAGGACAAGCGTGTCGCTAATTATTTTTTTTAAAGTTTAAAAGTCTACTGAAGTAAAAAAGCAAAGTCTAACTAGACATGGGAAAAGAAAGATTCTCTTCCTCTGTTTCAAATAAAAATTTAGGCGCAGGGAGATGAAGTGACACAACAGCCTGTAACAGACCAGCCCAGAGCCCCTGAATCCCAGACCGAAGCCTTTGTCACCACGCTCAATAGAAAATACAAGTTATTCAGCCAGGCTGGCCACTTATCCAGCATTCCCGCTCGTTCACTGGAAATTGCTATTCTAGGAGCTATCCAATCTTTAACGACTTCTGGACTAGTCTGCATTTGATTTCAGGGCAAAGGCCAAGCCAAGAGGGAGACCCCGCAAGGAACTCCTCCCTCCAGCTCGCAGTTCATTTTTAAGGCCGTCTCAAAGATGAAAACAAAATGTTTTAGTGCTCACAGGGGCTAAATAGCTGGAGCTCTAAAATGAAATACAACCTCCTTTCAAAGCCAATGATAGACAAAAAGTACATTCTTTAAAATAAAACGCTGGGGCAGGGGTGGGAGTCATTCAGGACCAAAGGTTTCTTTTAAACCGACACAAACAGAACTGCCTTTTTTTCATGTAAATTATTGTATTTTTTTTTAAATCATAATCACTGCTGCAAGTCCAGCTACTCCTGTACGTAAAACCTTTTCCACATACATATTTTCCTGGGGGAAAAAAGGCTTATCCCCACAAAGGAGTATGAAATAAATTGCTTTACTGAAGGTTAATAATATCCTGTCGCCGTGGTAAAAGACTCAATTACAAAACCTTCAGAAGAGCTCCCAAGGAACTCATCTGCCTGCAGTGACAGAGGCTTAAATAGCCAAAATACACAGAAAGGCTAAGCACTTCCCAAAAGACAGGAAAAGGGGAAAAAGATGGGGAGGGGGTTAAGTAAAAAACCTGGAAATTGGACACTCAAGGTTATAAAAAAACCCCAAACACACACACAACCACAATTCCTCTCTGCACACACAATTCTCTATAATCTCAGCAAGAATTATGGCCTAGGGAGACCGGCACTAATTTTAGTATCAGATTTATTATGCAGCAGGGAGCAGAAATCAGTCAGGCCCGTCTCTCACTCCTAATGGGCAGAACTAGATCACGCTCCGGGAAGGCTCTACTGAAGAATGGCTCAGGCCTGGTGAAAAACAAAGCCCCTGGGGCTCCCCAAAGCACAAACACACTGCGTTCTTAGAAGCCACAATAAAACACAATGATACTCCTCATTTCTACAGCGCTGCCTGACAGAGGATCCCAAAGCACATGAATTAAAGCTTCCAGCACGCCTGGCAGAGGAGCCTGTGGCAGCGAGGGAGGACAGCATGGTCTTCAGGGTATTCAGCCTGGGACCCAGAAGCCCAGGCTGCAATGTCTCCTCCTCGACAGACGTGCCATGCAGGCGGGTCCCCGGCGTGTGGAAGGGCAGCGTTGCTCCACGGGCAGACGGCTGCCCACGCAGGCTGCTCAGAGCTACGGCAGCAGCAGTGGCCGTAAAAGCAGCATTTCACAGCGATGGAAGCAGCCACAGAGGTGAAGGGCTGCTCGGAAAGAAGCACGGAGTGCCGCCTTGCCGGCTCCAGCTGCCTCCCCTTACCACACAGACGGCAAAACTCCTCAGCACCCAAGTTCACCAGCACACCTTCACGCATAGAGCCCTGCGTTCCAGCACTGCTTCGTGCTGCTACCTATTCACAAACACACACAGCCTCCCCCAGACATTAATCAGACCCTGGCAGGGAGCAGCTGTAAATTCGTTCCTTCCCTTTCTTGCCCCAGAGTACAGGAGCTGACTACAGGTTCTGAAGCATCGGTCAGACGTGGGACGGGCATGCTGCATCCAGCCTGTTCTTCCGGGCACTCACCCCTCCATCTTAAACATTTTATAGCCTTCCCTCACGTCTGTTTGTGTCACCCCTCAGACTTTGCGCACCACTAGCATCATTCTTAAGATGCTTCAAATGCCCAGTGAAACCAGGCCTATTCTGAACAACTGTTTCTAATAAGCCAGTATTAGCTACAAAAGCCTTTTACAGAGGGTTTTCATGACTGACTCACACCCGTCTCCAATGATGCAACACTAACGCAATCTTCGCACACAGCTTCGTCACCTCACGGGGACTGAAGAAAATGCAGAGTTACTCCCACAGCACTGACCGTGGCACAGCCGGCATTGTCAGCTTCTCAGCCCCGTGCCTCCCCTCGTCACCTACACCTGGGAACACACCGCACAGCAGGTGTAGCCCCAGCACCGCATCGGGTTTGGAGTCACCTCCAAAGCACCTCTCCCCCGGCACCAGCGATTCCCACTGTTACAAGTATTGCAGACCACGCGAGCAGCACTTCTGCTTTCCACATCCATAAAACACCGGTGATGACAATCACTTACCTCATCTCCATATGATAAGAATAAAGGTCAGATTTAAAGTAGTTTAAGTCATTTCAGCACACAAGTCTTTTGTGAACGTAGGATGCTGATGTCTCCAGGAATGTCCCACAGACTTGCAACTACATTTTGAATAAAACTTTTCCAAGAACCAGTTTTTCATTGGCAGCTCACTAAGCTGAAGACCAGAAGTTTTCAAAACATCACTCTCTGATTTTGATTTCAAATAGAGGATGGCATGCACACGTCTCCAAAAACTGCATTAGCTACTTCTTTGTGTATCTAGGTATTTTACTAGTAGTTTTCTGGTTTTGTTTTTAAAATGAACTTGAGTATACTAGGCAGTTTAGAAGCTTTGACCTGCTTCAACAGCAGCTAGTGGCTGACTCCAGCTAACTTCAATGAAAGCAAAGACAGTCATCACGGAGAAATTCAGAAAAGACCACCGAAACTATACATGGTCAGTTGGGGTTTTTTTTCCCTGGTCTTAATTCAGTGCTAGAACAAATAAAAAGATTTAGAAGTCTTGGATTCCTCTGGATCTATTTTCCTCCTTCAAAATAGCTGTCTTTTTGCCTCCAAATTAAAAAAAAAAAAAGAAAAAGTATAACCCATTCCTGTCCAACAAGTGCCTCCCACACCCAAAAGTCATCCACAAAACAGTTACCTTCTTAAGGCCCAAACTTAGCACCGGACTATTCACGTACTGCTCACTACAGCCTCCCAGGACTTCTGGCTCCTGTCTTATTCCGTCCAGGTAGCCCTGGGCAGGTGATGGCAATGAGAATTACAAGAGTTAGAAATTGACTTCAGGCAATGAACACACCTCCCCGAAACACCCTAATGGCAGGAGCAAGGGGCAGAAAGGACAGCAAGCAGAGTCCTAGTAACACCGGCCTGGAACAAGTAAATTTAAACCATCTAAGGCTGTGCCTGTCTTGGGATTACCAACCTCAACGCAAAATGCCAGAGCTCTGCATATACCACTCCTTCTAGCACTCCAGCTACAAAGCAGTAGAAAGTCTCTCACTCAACATTTCTTAGTGCAGTAGAGACATGAAAGTCACTTTACAAAATGGGCACCAGATCACGGTTCAGGAATGCCATGTTAGATTTGGTCACTCAATTGTACCAGCAGTGCAAGCTCCCCTCCTGCAGAGCAGCACCACCTCATGTGAGCAGTCCTCTGAAGAGCCAGCGAGTTCACCAAAACCTACCAGGTATTTAATACCGAGCATCTCAGATCTTTAGGCCTGCCAAGCAGCAGGAAACAAATCTTGCATATAACCACCAAATTAGCTCTTCCTCCCTCTGCCTCTTTACAGCCCAGAGCACATTTTCACCTGCATAACCAGCGCCAATAATCAGGTCAAGCAATTCAGGACTTGCTCTCTGATCTCTGTTCCACCTCAAGAAGCGCTTGGCAGCATCCATTCGTCTGCCTTGATCCAATGATCTCCAGTTCTTGGGAACACAGGACAAACAGGTGCTGTTGTCCTTCTCTCAGCTGGAGGAAATTCAGAACATTTCGGGGAAACAAAGGGAGGCACCCTCCATAGATGAAGGGCTGCACCTGCTGCAGACCTCTAAGAACATTAAGAAACAGCAAAATTTCTTTTGACCACGTCCATATAAGAAGCTTACCCTGCCAGTTGCATTCCTTCATCTGCAAGCTGGATGAAATAAGGTTATGTTTTCTGCAAGGACACTTGCCCTCCCCCACATTTTTCTTTCACCGTCATTTTCAAATGAATTGACACTTTATTTTACTTTCCAGATACCGCAAGAGATCGGGATTACACAGCACCAGCTGAATAACGTTCTGCAAACAGTCTCATCAGCTTCATGTGTTCAGATGACAGTGATGGGGACTATAAAAGCATGAAGACAGATAATCACTGCTTATGTCTGCAATTATAGTTCCAATAAAGTTTCTTCATGGCTCTTTAGCATTGAAGTCTTCGGACTGGTAATGAAATTGCTCCAATTTTTTTTTCCTGTTCTGTATTTTGTTCTTCTCCTATTGCATACACATATTTGATTGAGAGAAATGCCCCTACTAAAATATCCACTGGAGATACTGACAAAACAGAGGTCCAGAAATCGAAACTGGCTTCTAATAACTACAATAAAGTCAAAGCCACGCTCACAAAACTTTGGGGGAATCATAACTTGGGAGGACTTTCCACTGTCATTGCGTTTGATCCAGAAGATTAATGACATAGAGGATGTGACCCAGATGACAAAGAGGAAAAAAAATAAAAATCAGACAAGACGATCACAAGTCCCTCTTCATACATAAATTGCCAGGCACATCGCATGCAGTACCTGCTGCTTTGATCACAGTTCACGGGATGAGGTGAGTCAGGCATTTAAAGCACAAAGGTACTGTGGCAGGAGACTCTTTCCAGGTGCTTTTCACCGCCATCCACCCACCCCCGGGATCGCAGGGCAGGAAATCCCCGCTCGGCAGGCAGAGGGGAAGAGAGGCAAGCAATTAATGGTGCGGCCCGTCTCCGGCGCTGCGCTTCGCAGTGGAAGCACGTCAGGACACACGCCTCGTCTGCGCAAGACGCAGGGACCACCGCAGCCATCCCTCCAAGCTCCAACAGGGAGGAACGGCAGGCCACACAGGGAGAAACAGGTACAGTCCTGCAGCACAAAGGAGAAAGCCGGCTTCCAGGAGCGGGACCACGGGGGCGGAGGAGCATCCGGCATGGCTGAGCGCCCAGCTCCGCAGGGAAGAGAGGAGCCAGCGCTTATCTGGAGGCAGAGGGACTCCAGGACACCTGCAGCTTAGTGCGCTTCCTCCTCTCCTCACTGAGGGCACCGAGACCAGCCCTGCGCTGCAACGCACCGCTGAGCCCATTTAAATCTACTGCCAGCCCCCGCCTTGCCTCCCAGCGCTGCGTCCCAGCCCCGAGGCTAGTTTGTAACCACCATGTGACCGGCATCAGCCATAATTCATACCACAAACTACTTTTCACATGCTGTGGCCTAGCGTCCTTATCTCACTTCCCCCTCCCTGCAGCCCGGCCTCGCCGCCGCTGTTCGGAAGCCCCAACGTACGGCAGGAACCTCGGGAGCCAGCAGTTACAACCTCCGCCGCGCACCAAAGCGCCGCCACTCCAGCCAGGGCCTCCCTTATAAATTTTCCAATCAAAAGTCGTTAGAAAAAAAAAATACAGAAAAACCTCAGTTTAACCCCTCAAAGGCAAGTCGCACAAAGAGCCGACAGTGTACGACACTGCTGCACTTCACACGCTTCCTTCCCAACATCTCCTTCGGACAGGGCGGCCGTTTACCCTGTGGTGCCAACCCTGGGTGTCACTAAACGGCCATGTCCTCTGCCTCATCCAAAGCTGAGATGCTTTGGATAATCCCCGGTTGCCCTTTTCCCCTCCGCCCCTCGCCTCTCCCGGCTCAGCAGCAGTGCCAGGCCTGCCAGGGCCTCATCGGCATTCGTACACCAAGGAAGACTCTTACTGATGGCGACACTGTGCTTCCTCAGTGGCCAAACCCAGCTAACAGTGGTCCTGGGACATTACCGCAGCAGGTTTTACAAGGGGCTTTTTCACCAACTGCTACTAGAACAGTTCAAATGTTATCTATGCTGCCTATTCAGCTGGCCACCCATCCAGGGCCGCGGTTATAAAGTTGAGCTACAGAAAGGTCTCATGATACCTCACCTGGAGTACTGCGTACAGCTCTGGGGCCCCCCAACATTAGAAGGACATGAGCCTGTTGGAACAGGTCCAGAAGAGGCCACAGAGACACTCAGAGGGCTGGAGTCCCTCTCCCATGAGGACAGGCTGAGAGAGTTGGGGGTGTTCAGCCTGGAGAAGGGAAGGCTCCAGGGAGACCTTAGAGCCCCTTCTAGTATCTGAAGGGGGCCTACAGGAAAGCTGGGGAAGGACTTTTTACAAGGGCATATAGTGACAGGACAAGGGGTAATGGCTTCAGACTGTAAGAGGGAAGATTTAAATTAGATATCAGGAAGAAATTTTTCACTCTGAGGGTGGTAAGCCCCTGGCCCAGGTTGCCCAGAGCAGCTGTGGCTGCCCCATCCCTGGAGGGGTTCAAGGCCAGGTTGGACGGGGCTTGGAGCAACCTGGGCAGGTGGGAGGTGTCCCTGCCCAGGGCAGGGGGTTGGTGGGTAGATGGTCTTTAAGGTCCTTCCAACCCAAATCATTCTGATTCTGTGAAAGCGACTGGGGAGGAAGGTGAGCTGTCTAGTACAAACACATCAACCAAAAAACCCCACCCCAAACACCTTATACTGAAGACCTTTTGAGGAGAGGGACCACTAGCCACAAGAAGCTGACATTTTTTGCTGTAGTTGGCTCAGCAGGGCTCTTTCGGGTCTCACATGAAAGATCTGCCAGGGATCCTCAGGACGTGGCAGAGAGCAATGGCCCGACACTATCCAACACAACGGTCGATAGCAGCCCTGCACCAAAAGGTGAGGCGATACCCCCGCGTGCTCAGAAAATTCCTATCATATTTCACATCTGAGCATTAACTTCAGGTTTCTTTTCAATGTTTTCTGTTCCCTTCCACAATTCACTGAGCACACAGCACTGCTATAGGCTTTGTAGGTCTGCCAAATACAACACCCGAAGTAGGCAAAATTCACCAGCAAATGAACATCTTTATACTCATTTACAACACTTTGCAAACCTTTGGCAAAAGGATAAATGCTCAGTGTCTGTGTCAGGCTCTGCGCACAGCTCGGGCTCAGAGCAGGGAATAGCACCAGCACATCTCTGAACATAAATGATTGATATCGTAGCCAAATGGAAAACTCTGCAGAAGTTTCACTCTTTCAGTAAGCACTGCAGAAAAATCACTAGCGATGTCCCCTTCAGCAACACCTTTTTCCAGCAGCGCAACAAACAGCAAATCTGCCAGTGCTGGGGGCTCACAGCTGCCAAGCTTTTGCCACAATCCAAGCCTCCAACTTCAGCGATACCTCTCAGTCCAGTAGGATTTACGGATACTTGGGACAAATTCACTTGCAACCTCTTTACACACCACACCAAATTACCCTTTGGGAAGATTCCTGAACAATGTTTATTCAGCAACTGTTATAAAACCCTTTACCGACTCCCTGTCTAGCAGGCATTCCGTTTCCACAGTCATTCAAGAAGCTGAAAGTCTTGCTGGAACTTCACAGTCCCTATTTTAAATAAATCAAATTTTCAAAACACCTCTTCACCTTGTGTTCCTCACCTTCTCTTTGATACAAAACTGACCCACAGAACAACATAAAGACAAGCTCAGAGTCAGGAATACTGAAACACAAATTAAACCAGCACAGCGCAGGTCTGGGCACACGACAGAAGAATTCAGTATCCTCTGGGCAACACCAGCACTCCCAGCAACCCAGCCCTGAACCACCAGGACTGGAGCTGCACCAGGAGCCTGCCCACCTTCCCAGCCGAGGCCTTGCTCCAGCCGTAGCTCATAGCTGTATGGCACATACTGAGGAAAATAAAACCAACAGGACTTAACAACTTCAAACCCTGGGAACTATTTAATTCACTAGATATTAGTTTCTTTCCCCGACCCCACCATTTTCTCTCCCACCTGCCAGGCCACCTCATTACTGTCACTCTGCATCAGTTCTTGCTACAGTAGTTTTCTTGGACCTTTGCCCCTTTAGTCAGCTTGAAACCTCTTCCCTATTGTACATCTGAGTCAATGGGAAATTAATGCAAGTCTTTGCTGGGGGGAGAGAAGGGCAGAGGGAGCAACCCTTTCTGCTGCTGTCAGTACTTCTTCTCCTTCACCCTTCTTGCCACATACACTTCATCAACATATTAAGAAGCCTCGTCCACATTTAACTGTGCTTCCTGAGGTCTCAGGAACTATTCCTCAATGTGGAGAACTGCGTTAAGTCTTAGCAGGGCAGGGTCTGTCTTTATAATACAAAGTTCCCAGAGTACAATCTTAATACTTGGTTTAAGCCTACTCAGTCACAACATTACACCCAGCTGCAGATGCCCCAGCACGAGGAATGACTGAGCAGGGGAGAACTTCCTTACATTCTTCACATTTTCTCTGCACTCAAAAAATAAAGGAAATATTTTCAACAGGAGAGCAGCAAAATGCCAAAGTTTAGCAGTAACTTATTAATACCGCATGCTGATCTGACTACAGAGATTCACATTAACTTTCAAATTACTCAGCAAACCACAATTTCTACAGCAATAATGGTAGAAACCTAAGCCACGTTGAACACTACTCACATAGTTTACAGAATTATTCCAGTGACTAAGGCAAATAGAATGTGTGATTGCAGAGCTAGAGACTAAATTAAGCTTAGACAATGATTTATTTAATTTATTTAATTTTTTTTTAAGTCTGATGCTACACTGCCCTTGCAATCACTTTTCTGAGGAAACAGCAGATTAATGTTTTCTTGTGAGTGAAATCCTCTGGTGAAGGGGGGAAAGTGGGAGAGATGAAACCGACTATCTCTGAAGAAGTGATGGGACAGACCACATACAAAGTACTCTCAAATACACAAAGTAATCTTTTAATCTTTTTCTGCTACAGCTCCACAGTTCAACAAAGCATTTAATAATATGCTTTTAGTCCATCCTGATTCAGCAAAGCACTTACCCACATGCTTATGCCAACTTAAGTATATGCTTAAGTGCCTTCGCACAATAGGGACAGAGAAGATTCAGGCCCTGCTGATGAACCATTTTCTGAAACAAGCCATTTTTTCCTAAGATGACTGGCTCTATTTACAGCCTCTCCTCCCTTTATAGCATGACCCAAAACGTGTTTAAGGAGAACACTAAAATACAACTGAGAAGTCAAATAACTATCAGGAACAGAAAAGACATCTATGGCTTAATGAAATACAAGAGTTGTTCTTTTTCCTTCTCAGCATAACATATGCCTTGATCTACACACACCACGTCACCCTGTTTCAATAGCTCTCCTCTAAAAATAAGTTACAAGTTCCCTTAATGCTTTGGATTTCACAACATTTATGAGACTATCACCAGAGTCAACAGGCTAAAAAAAGAATCCATTAGCATTAACTGGCCTGTCACTGGCAGTGACAAATAAATGAATTTGATGGTTTTAGATCAGTCATTAGTAGACCTACCCCCAAGCTGATAAAGGCTCAGCACTTTGCAGACGAGATGTACTCAATCTGGAAGCAGAGAGGAACGCACAAGGGTGTTAGCACTCCTTCCACTTCCCTGACCTCCGTCATTTCGGACCCTTCCCTAGCATATCCAAGCAGCAAGGTCTTGGTGCAGAAGAGTTACCTGGTAGACGCCATTAAAAATAATCCAACAATACAGAAAAGCACAGAGGATGTAGAAACACCTTTTTAAAAAAAAACAAAACAAAACAAACAAATCCCAAGTTAGATGATATTCAATTTTAATTTTTAGTTAGCAGTAAGTCAAAGGGAAGGAAAGTACATTAGGATGATTCTTAACATGAAAGACATCCTTAGGCAATGGTAATGGAAATACGTACATCTTACACAAGTACAAGAGAGTCTGTGGGGATTAAGGACAACATGAGCAACCTACCTGACTGGTTGGGGAGAAGAAATAAATGTTTACATCTCCAAAACCAACAAAATTACAAAAATCCATCTCAGCTCTTGCTTCTGACAAATCTCACTGCACTCCACAGAACGCCTCGCATGGCCACGTCTTCCTCTGTCTGCCAGCAGCCAAGAACAGAGATCACGGTGTGCCTCCAACAGATCGCAGAAGGCAAGAATCTGAGCCCAAGAATAACGGGTTTCAAAACCCTGGTCCTCTACTACCTGAGAAGACCTGGGTTGATCGGCCAAGACTCAGACTCATCAACTTTTCCATCTGACCTTCCGATGCCAGAGGGAGACAAATTCTCAGAGCAGCTTACCCTGGACAAGGGTTCTGCATCAGGGCTGGCCGAACGAGATACCCAAACACCAGCCATCAGCCACACAAAGAGATCCCTCATACCACCTGGAAAGGACTTCGTATTACTCTGTATGCAGAAGATACAGCGACATTATTAAGGTACACATCTATGCCCAATGCCAAGAGCAGGAAATGCTTCCTTGCTTACTTCATCCAGACCTGCAGGGGAATTTTAAAAAAGAATAAAAAAAAAGAAAAGCAAAAAACAGGGCAAAGGCCTGACCTTGCTCCTCTTTACAGCCTGGTGGGGAAGGAAGGGTGGCAGGAAAGGAAGAATCCTGAGTTCTGCTAGGGTGTTCAGTTCACATTCTTTTGAAAGAGACTTCAAAGTCTACCCAGTACTTAAAATAAGATGGGAAGTAGTGGGACTAACCTGGAGCAGTTCACAGGCAAAAGCAGGGAAGGAAACAAACAACAAAACTCTTGATTTTCAAGGTCCATCATTTGCTTTGGAGTAAAATCTCTCTCTGCTACTCTGGCTCACACTTATCAGGCAGCCAAGGGATGCAGACACCCCACCCACAGTTAACTTAATTGGAATCAGACATACAAATCCACTGGTTAGCTTTAAAAAAAAAAAATATCCCAGGTTAGCCTGGGTGTTATTCCAAAAGGGCATGCCCTCCATTTGCTGCTCGGGAATAGCCAGCTTCACGTGGCTTTAACCAGGGGCGACTCAAATGAAAGGAGAGTTGTTGACACTGTTTTTTTTGCCAAAGAAGGAGGAACAGATGTGCACAACTGCACCTCTTACAGCCCATGTGTGGGGCCAGACAGGAAACCAGCCAGTCCACAGAAGAGGTACGCACACTTTCCAGATAGCCCAACTGACTGGAGCACAGAGATGCCAGATCCAGTTACTAGTTCTGCACTGTCCTCTGTTGGAATAAAATACATCTAATAAAAACATCAGTACTTAGCATCACCATCAGGCTATCAGACAAAAGGCTTCGCTCACCCAATAAAGCCCTTTTGCTATTTTGTGACCAAACGGTCACGAGAATACTGCACCCAGAGCAGATCAGATCCCAAATTACGATACACAATCTTGACAGCAACCACCTCTCCTCTGGGTCATGAGCAGACAAGACGCTGGACACCCAGCACCCAGACACAGCCCACACCGCCCACCTCCAGCAGCAGCTCCAGGAGTCAGCAGCAGTCATCGGCTTGTCCTTTTTATTTAACCACCGCTGAAGAGGAAGGGCACAGACCATCGCCAGCAGGTCACATGCATGATGCCAATGAATGACGCTAAATGCTACTACAGGTAGTTCCAGCTTGTTGACTTGCTGGAGCAATTCCCAACCATTCGCGTTATGCCCCTGTAGTAAGTGACGGGAAGAACAGGCACCTCGGTCCCATCCTGGAGGAACCCAAGCACAAAATACAACTCAGTGGGCAGCCTCACTAGCGGTTAACTTTGACTGAAGTTTTATCTGCCTGTTCCATACGTGGCTTTGCACGACGAAGCGTCCAAATTTCTATACCAGTAAGTCACATAGGGGTATTTTTGTGGCCAAGGAGCTTCTTCACGGACTGAGGCTGCTGTCCTTTTCCTCTTCAGGTTTGGTTTGGTTTGTTTTTTAGATAAATCACCAAGGGGGCAGGTGGGAAGGAGGGTGGAAATTGCTTACATTTGAAAATATCTAAGGAACATGCTGAATTTGATAAGGCTTCTCCAACCTAATATAGCAAGTAATGTCAGAACTGACAGGCTATGAATATTAAAAAGTCAAATTATCGTAGCCTTCAGTATTCAAAAGGGGGTACAATACTACTGCCTCCCCCCCAATCACTGCTGCTTTTTAAGGATCTTTAAGTCAGCAGAGTTATAAATGATCAACTGTTACAGAGCGCCTTCCAGCACTTGGAAGCAAGACAGGGTTTTATCAAGGAACAGCAGCCACGAGAAAGCATACGTATATTCTTTTCATCGCGCTGTTAGCCATACACCAGAACCTCAACAAGTTAAACCCCTGCAGCACATTTCCTAAAACAATGGCTTCAAGTCGTCCTGGACTTCACCAGGAGAGCAGGATTACACATAAGGCGTAATCCACCAGAGGCAACAACCGAGGGTTTTCTGCGAGGGTCATTCTGAGAAAATAAGGGAAGAATGCTCTGCTGTTACAACCTGCCACTTCTCGCTCACTAACCAATTTGCATCACCAGAGAGGTGTCAAATCATGGAGATGCAGTTTAAAAAGCCCAAAAGAAAGCATTTTACTGGGCTGTGGTTTGAAAGGGGAAGACCAGCCAATTAAAGTGAACCCAAAGCGGGGAAGGAACGAGCACAAATTATTGTGCGTGCACAAATAAGTGCGGGTGACCCCACAGACCGCAGCGAGCATGGGATCCGGTAAAGGAGGCGAAGGCAGCCCAAGAGCCAGCGCAGCTGCTGCCCACTGAAGAGTTAATCGAGCCGAGGCAGGTCAAAAGGGCTCCCGAAGGAAGGGGATGGATGGAGGGAAGCTGCCAGAAGGTCTGTTTGCCTGCACAAGAAGGGGGAACGCGCCCGCCGCCACCTTGCCTCCACCTCAGCACCCAGCCGCTGCCAGGAAGACCACTGAAAAAAGGGCCAATGCCCATTTTGCTAAATACACCAGGAAGGAAGAGACTACTCAGGAAAAAAAAAAAAAAAAAAAAGAAAAAAAGAGAAATATCTCCCCTTGCACGTAGAGAGAGACAGAGACATTTCATTAAATGCCATTAATCTCCACAGACCCAAGCATTAGCTAGTTAATTAGACTAAAGTACAGTCACATTTTAACGCTGAGCATTCAGTATTCAGCTGGGATAAACGAACAACTAAAGTCCAAAACCTTAATTCAGTATCTAATTAAAAAACAGAAAACAAAAAACCCAGCTTATGAAATGCAGTCCAGAATAATACGTCATAATTGATGTAAAAATCTGTTCCTTATTGCATCTGATTTTCCCCAGTTTCCTGATGAGGCTCCTTCCAATCTTAAGATTTTTTTCAAGTGCCCTGTAGAAATCCCAACACTTTAGAAAGGACAAGTGTGTAAAAAGCAGAAACAGACACTGCTGACCTCTCCAGAGAGAGCGAGTTCCTGCTAAGAGTGGAATCCAGCGTAAGTTCCAGGATTTGCCCCACGCTTGAAAGATGTCTGTTACCAAAAACAAACACAAAAAAACCCAACTACGTGGAGAAAAAACAAAATCCCCTTTGTAAAAGTGACCTGATTTTGCACTCTTTAACAAGAAAATTTAACACGCTAATACCCACGGCATAAGACATGCCCTGGTTTTTTTTATTGTTATAGAAGAAATCACATGGGACAGCTTAACAGCTCTCTTGTAAGCGTTATAAACTTTTACAAATAACACTGTAGAAACAGATAACTGGTAACTGAAGACAGTTTAAAATGTAAATAAGCCTTTAAAAGGTATTGGGAAGGGGGAAAGGAGCATCAGCCACAGTGCGAGATCATCTTCATATTTTAATTATGAAAGCCTTCAAAATTTGGATAACTTGAAACTTTATCTTAAAGACAGCATGAATCCAACAACATAATCCAGAAGCCACAAGCCCTACGAACTATAAACTCTTTGCTTAGCACAGAAGCAAGCCAGACACGCCATTATTCACTAATTAGTTATTAGATACGACCTATGAAGAAAAGAACCTCTAAATATTTGACTACATTATTTTGGTTTAAAATTCTGCAAGTCGGCCGCTGGGTTTTGGTTTTGTGTGTTGTTTTTTTTCTTTTAGAGAAATCACTAGCGTCTCTCCTGCTACATGCCTAGGGTTCTTAAGTTACACATCATTTTTCCTGGGCGCGTGTTTTGTACAGTATTTAACACTATGGTTCCACACGCTATTAAACTGCTTGCTTTCATGAGGAGCTATATGCAATAAAATTGTTAGGCTGAATTTATTCAGGTGGTCTCATGCCACCAACGTTAAACCACTTTTCCTTATTGACTTGCATCCACAACTTTGCAGCCTTGTCTTTGCGCTGTTTAACGGAACACTGTAGTAACGCAACACAATTAGAGTGTACACAAGTGGCATACACCAGCTAAATTAAGTTATTCCAATAGGCCATCAAAAACAAATAAATAAAAAAAGAAAAAAGTAAATTACAAAAGTTTTCCTTCAGCCTCTGCCTTTCAAAATTCAAATACAACTGACTGCACGTTTGGCTTTGAAACTGATGTGTTGTTTTTGTTAGGCACAACCTAAAGAGCAACAGCCACTTCTAATTCCTCCAGCAGCAATGGCACCCAGCGCTGCGTCAGAGCCAGCGCAGGCACAGCTCCTCGGCACATGGCTACGGCCGCTTTGTCCCAGCGCGGAGACCGGCCGCGCTACAGCAAGAGTGCCCTGGAAGAAGAAGGTCACTTCTCCAGCTAGCCCGATCGGTTCAGAGACTTAAAGCTCATTGTTTCACTGTTCTTGCAAAAGAATACCCCATGGCCTGAAGAGTTCAGAGCTTCATCAGAAACTTGCTATCCAATGCTTATTAGTCTCCAAACGCATCTCTGAAGTTATACAAAAGAAAATTTGCAAACAATGAAGGCAGAGATATATTCCCATCCAACACAACCACAGAACTGAAAGCTCAGCTCAAAACAAGCCCGAAGTCTGCACTTAATCCAAACGCTCTTCATAAACACCATGCAAAACATATCGCATAAAATAGCATGACAAACGCAAGTACCGCAGCGGCAATCTCCCACCAGAACTAGAGAAGGCTCTGCTCTCCAGCCAGCCGCCACTGACCGCGACTCTGCAAGGAGACGGTTAAACTGGAGACACGCAATATCGCACAAAGCAGCTCTCCTGTAGTTTCACAGCCATACGCTGATACCCTTAAGACGCCATGCACTCCGGCTTTAAAAGCTTTCATTGCCAATTCCCTGTTTGAAACCTGAACTGCCTGGCAACAATGATTCTCTGTGTGCCTAAAATCCTATTATCGATCCTCCTACTTACCTTAGGCTGTGCTCGTCGGGGAAATGCAACTTTAGGGTCAATCTGAGGAAAAAGAAAGGGGAAATCAACAAGATAGCTTTTGTTGTCAATTCATATATTTTATTTTTTTAAATCACTGAATTAGTAATCCCTCATTTCTCAGGCTTGTAATTCAGCACACTGGGTCATCTAGAACTACTCTGGAACTGATGGATCACAGTCTGGGTTTGTCTGGGGAAGGAAGATGGGAAAAGAGGAAGAAAACATCCCTTCTGTACACCTCCTGTAGCACCTTCTGGGCAGCAACCTCCGCTGGGGCTCAGGGAGCCCTGTCTTAGCCTCTGGGTGCTGCCTCTACAACCAAAACCGCTCGTTAAACGCTATCTGCATGCTCTGGAGGGTGCGCAGAAAGACAGCCAGCATTCCTGATCAAGATCTAAAGCTGTTGGGTTCGACACCTGCACCTTCCTTCAGTTGGGTTTGGGGTTACTTTGTTTTTCTTTTATTTTTCTGATTTGTTTTGCCAACTGACTAGCAATACCATGCACAAAGTCAAAATATTCACATTTCAATTATTGAAACTAAAACGTTAGAAGGACTACAATATTATCCTTCACAACAATACGCCAAGTTGATGCGTTTTGCTCACCCTCAAAGAATATCTGTGAGCCATGAAAGGGGCATTTATGGGAAGGGGTGGCAAGAGGGGAGAGCAAGACACAAATGAAACGCACAGGCATTTTAAACCAGAAGAAACCAAGTTCTTAAAAAATATTTTCCATGAAGGAGTTACCTAAAGTATTCTTGAATAAAGCATGCCACCAGAGAGACAAAAAGGAAAAAAAAAAAAAAAAACCCCACAAATCTTTGTTTTACCCCGTGCTCCCTCTTTTAAGATGCAACATTGACTCCCATTGCACTGCATAAATTGGAAAGCGTGTCCACTCTGCAGTTCCAAAATGCTAATTCTGCAATTTGAAAAACAACTTCCACATGGGTCATCTTTAAAAAGGGACTCTTCTCTACCATTCAAAAATTCCTTAAAAACAAAAAGACACCACTGCAGATGCACATCCAGATGTAAATAAAAATCATACCTTTTAAACAACTGCCCATCTTAAATTGTCATCTTTAAAAAATGATTGCAATCGAATGTCTACGTGCTGCTGAATTCACCTGTTTTTCCACAACACCTGCACACATACATGTTCTAAAGAAAGAGTCTGGAAAAGGCTTTTTTAAAGGACTAAATCCCACCTTAACTGTGCAACTTGTGACTGCTTTCAGTGTCATCTCTGACGACTGTGTAACAAAGTGATGAAACTAATCCTGATTGTGTTAAGGCATATTTAGAAGTAGAGACTTTCTTTCATAGCTTGGGTTTGGTTTCTATTGGGTTTTTCCCCCTCAAGCTAACCCCGATTAGGAAAAGGAGATGTTTCCATTTGGTATTGTTGTTCCTGGGGTGATAAATATTCCTGTCACTGATAAATAACCACGGGCCTCTCCTAAAAAGCAGTTTTACTCAATTAATTTGTCAAAATTGGAAATAGCACAAACATTTGATGTGCAACTGATGAACTGATTTGTCTACATCAGATACAAACGGAGTATCTTTTTTAGGACACACCTGAGAAATGAGCGATTACATGCCACTTTATTGTTCAAAAAGCATAAAAAGTAACATTCTTTATCTAGAAAGCTAACCTTTTCATAGAGATTAACATTATCTACAAATATATTCAGCACTGACTAGGCATTTGTCTACTGGGGAAATACAACAGGTACGGATTTTCCACAGCGATACCCAAAGGTAGATGCAAATATGCACATTTCTATGTTTGCTTCGAAAGCAAAAGTTTTCTCAACAAAGAACACCACTCCCACCAGAAGGACATCGCTGCAAAGTCCCACTGGTAAAAAGTTGGAAGAGCCATTAAACTCTAAAGCAACACCTTCATTTTTGAAGGTCAAAGACCATAGAGTTCTTTGCATCACAGCGACACCCCTTCTCAAATAACTGAATTTTCCTTCACAAAACCTTCTGGATGAACACCATCAGCGTTTGAAGAGGAACACCAGCAATCAACATGGCAAATCCGTACCTTTTGCATATCCCTGTCAACTATTTAAACAACAACCAAAAAAAAAAAAAAAAAAAAAACTTCTACCAAAAAAAAATTAGTTAGTTAGGTACAATTCTACTTACTGTATCTACAAGTCCTCTAGGAAATGACTATAATACTATTTCTGATATGAATGGCCATTACCTAAACAAAGCTTTTAACGTAACTGTAAACAAGAGCGACGTTTCCATGCCAATACCCAACCGATCTGCCTCCTGTGCTGAACGTTGAAACAGAGTCAAATGCTATGTTATACTAAAGAACAGTTACTATAATATGTCTACAAATAAACGCCTGACAGGGAACCTGGCTAGTTGTCTGTTTTACTTTTAAGCTGCGTTACTGATGCTAAGGTCGATTTCTTATTCGGATTGATTCAATCATTATCACGCAACCAAAACTGAGGCAAATTTGTCCTGGTCAAGCTTTTCACTCCTCCCCCAGAGAGGAGCAAATTAATACATTGTAGGGACCAGACCATGATACAGGAAAAAAGCTGGGGGAGGACCTAATTATAGTCAGAAATATGACAGGGTGTCCTCCCATGATTTTTTTTTAAACCCTCATTCAACATACTGTTTGCCTTTGTTCTTCTTATCTAAATTTATCTTTAAAAACACATAGAGAATATAGCTGTACATGAAAAGTCTGGTGAGTTTAATCTCAGGAGCACATTGGAATCAGTTATCTTACCATATCTGATTAAACCTAAAATCAAATTATTAAGGCATGTGAAAGTATGGGCTACGTGTTCAGACAAGCCCAGCAGAATTTGTAGGTCGAATTAAAAAACACTAGATTCCACCTGCTTCCACGAGGGCTTTGGGCTTTTTGTTTTCATATAAATTGCATTTTAAAACCAAAATAACCATACACTCATGTTTGCTCCCTGCTTCTTCTATTCTTTCATTTAACTATAATCTCATACACACAGGCACACACAAGATGCTTCTGCACTGAGACAGGATTCCTCCTAACACCATGCTCATGTTAAAATAAAACCTTTAAAATCCTGAACACACACAGTAAAAGACAGTTACAGCGAGGAACGGATACGTTCAGCAGCAGCTCTCTGCCAGACAGTTAAACCAGCACCATCCTTCCCTTCCCAATGCGCGACCCCCTTCAGACCGAGCCGTACCAAAGCCAGAATGACCTCTACCCGCGTCCTTCCCCCCCGCCCCTTCCACCTCTGCTGAGGCTGAAAAATTGCGAGAAAGTAAGAGGCACGAAAACTTCACCCTTTTGCATGGCCTTGATGGCAGGGAGAAAAGCAGGGCCTAAAGCCACGCATGCCTTTTGTTCGACCCAATACGGAAAACTGTATCAGGTCACGGGGGAAACTCACATGTGGGTTTGGTTGTTTGGCTTTTTAAAAAAAAAAAAATAAAAATAAAAAAAAGGCAAGTGTAACAATGTAACATTTATTTAAAAAAAAAACAGACCAGCTCAATCTCATGAGCTTTTTCCTTATGTTATCCACTGGAGACTGTAGCAAAATGCTCTTGGAGAAACAACAGCGAATTGGGATTTGTGCTTCCCTACCACCTCTGCTCTCCAGCTCTCCATAAATCCACGCATACGTTTCATAAGGGCCCTGGCATCACAGGTGAGGGGAACCTCTCCGAAAAATGACTTTGGGAAATGACACTAGAAGCAGCTTTTACGATTTGCCACTTAAGTCACTCGCACCTTGAAACGCGCACACCAATAAATAAATAATCAATCAAAAGAAGGAGAAAGTTCCCCGCAAAAAGCATTCTGCAGCACAACACCAAAAAAAAAAAAAAAAAAAGAGTTGGATTTTACTCTACAATTTTTTCAATGTCACCGCTCAATAAAATATAAGGCTGGGGGAGGAGCCATCGGTCGGTATGGCTAAATCCGGATTTAAAAAAAAAGTTACCACTTTTTGTAAGTTAAAGGCGGACTCGAGGAGGAAAAAAAAGGAAAAACCCCAAACACGCGAAGTCCCCGTTCAATGACAGCCTGACACGGCCCCGCAAAGCCCGGGCGAAGGCGCGGGCCGGGTCCCCGGCAGGTCGCCGGTCACAGCCGGGAGAGCGGGGGTCCGGGCCCCCCCCGCACCGCCCACCTACCGTCTTGGAGTCCAGCTCGTGGTGCGGCTGGGCCAGGACTTTGTCTACACTCGCCGGATCCGCGAACGTAACGAACCCGAAGCCTCTGCGGGAGACAAAGAGCGAGGGGATGGGGATGGAAGAGGGGGGGAATGATGAGAACTAGCGACGAGGAGAGGAGTCATAAAAATAAATGGCCGTGTCCTCCCCCCTCCCCTTCCCCAAAGCCGCCGGTAACGAGCCCCGACCCGCCGCCCCTGCGCCGGCCGCTTTGTTTCCTACAGGGATGCGACGTGGGAAGACCCCCATGCGTGGAGTGGGATGGGGATGAGGATGATGAGGGGAGGGGGGACGGGGATGAGGATGGGGGGTGTCCACCCGCCCCGGCGGCAACTCGCGAAGTTTTGTCAACCCGCCCCCCTCGGGTGGGCGGCGGTGGCTTTACCTGGAGCGCTTGGTGGTGGGGTCCCGCATGACCATACACTCTCTAATTTCTCCGAATTTGCTAAAATAGTCTCTAAGGCTGTCTGCGGAGAGAGAGAGAGAAGCAGAGAGGCAGAGGAGGGGAAGGGGAAGGAATGGGGGGGGGGGGGGGGGGGTCGGCCAGGCCCCGGCGCGGCGGGACGCGGCCCACGCGGGGCGGGACGCGGGTGGAAGAAGGAGGAGGAGGAGGAGGGGGGGGCGTGGGGAGAAGGGGGGATGTCGGTCCTTACCTGGTGAGGTTTGCCAGCTGAGGCCGCCGATGAACATCTTGCTGGAGGGAGAGAAGAGAGCGGAGTTGAACGCCGGTGCGGGATCGGCCATTTTGACGGGGCACCTCACGGCGGCGCGGAGCGGAGCGGCGAGGAGCGGGGCGGGAGGCGGAGGAGGTGGGGGGGAGGCCGGCCGACCGGCCGGTCGGCCGGCCTCCCCCCCACCCCGCCGCCTCCCGCCCCGCTCCTCGCCGCTCCGCCGCTCGCCGACTTACCCGGGGTCGTGCTGCGCCTCGCCGGGGCTCCCCGAGGTAGCCTGGCTCCCGTCCGCCTCCATGGCCGCGCGGAGCCCGCAGCGATCCGCGCCGAGTAAGAGCACCCCCCCACCACCCCAAGCCCGCCCAACCCGCCCCCCCCCCCCCCCCGGCCCGGCTCTCTTCGCTCCGGTTGCTTTTTCTCTTCTTTTTTTTTTTTTTTTTTTTCCTCCTTCTTCTTCTGGGGTTTTTTTTTGGTGTATTTTCTTTTTTCCCCCCTTCCCTTCCCCCCCTCCTCCTCCCTCCGCTACCGGAGGATCTCACTGGAGAGGCGCTGGGGAAGCAGCCAGATCCGTCACACGTGGGATCGGCTTAGCTCAGCGCCGCGCCGCGCCGTCCCTCCCTCCCCCCGCCACCATCCTCCTCCTCCTCCTCCCCTCCCTCCCTCCATCCCTCCCTCCCTCCCGCCCCCGCGCCACGGGGCGGGGCCCGCCGCCGTCGCGTGGCCCTCCTGTGACGTCACCGCCGCGCGCGCGCACACACACACACACCCCCCTCCAACACACCCCCCCCCCCCAACACCGGCACCGAGCCGTGTCCCGTTGCCGTCCCACCCCCCAACACCCCGCCCCGGTACCAACGGGAGGCCCCGCTCTGACACCGGCTCCATCAGCCCGGCCCCGCTCCCCCCGCGCCACGGCCGGGGCGATGCCAAATGAATAATCCCAAGGTCTGGGAAGGGGAACGGGGCGGGGGGTGGCCAGCGCTAAGTTTGAGGCACCAGTGAGAAATTCGGGCATTACCGTGTGGTCATTTATGGCGTCACGCAGGCACCGGCACGCGCTCTGCCCTTCGCCTGAGCGCCGCGCACAGCCCGCACCCTGCGAACACCCCGGGGGGGCACCTGCCGCCCCCGGGGGCTGCTCACGGAAGAGCGGCTGGTGCCTGCGGCCCCTGCGGACCGGGGCTCCCGCATCCCGGTGACCCCGCGACCCGGGATTCCTGCATCCCGGTGACCCCGTGTCCTGGAGCTCCCGTGTCCCGGTGCCCCCATGTCCTAGGGCTCCTGCATCCCAGTGCCACCACGTCCCGGGACTCCCACATCCCGGTGCCCCTGTGTCCCAGGGCTCCTGCATCCTGGTTCCCCTGCATCCTGGGGTTCCCACATCCCAGTGCCCCTGTGCCCCAGGGTTCCCACGTCCTGGTGCCCCCCTGTCCCGGGGCTCCAGCAGCGCTGCTGTGCCCTTCAGCCCCGGGAGGGCACCGTCCGGAGCCAGTGATAGCATTTACCCTCGGCGCCTACATGTCACACTCAGCGTTTGACCGGCGCTTTGCAGCATCAGAGGGAAGCGGCGATGGGGCTGCCAAGTATTATTGTCATTATATAAGGTGAAAGCAATCAGTTTCACCTAAATTAAGAAGCGCTGAGCAGGAGCACGGGCCGCCCGCCCAACGGGACTGAGCCGCGGTGCCCTACATTTTCAGAAGCAACCATTGATTTTGAGCACCTGAGCTGGCCCCAGACCAAGCGCTGCCTGACTGAAGCCCCCCCGGCTCGGTGGCCGTGCCCATAAGAGCTATTTTGGGGTCACCAATTATTTCAAACTCAGGGATTATAATGTTTTTACTGGGGGGGGGGTGTAATTCCCAGCAGTGACTAATGAGCAAGGCGTAAATTAGAGGACATGCACCCTTCTGGTAGGTCAGGCCTACCAGAGAAAGTCAGCTTCATGTTTTGATGCAGCTCACTGTAAAAATCTGATCAAATTCCCTTTCCTGGAGGTGTCCAAGGCCAGGCTGGATGGGGCTTTGAGCAACCTGGGCTAGTGGGAGGTGTCCCTGCCCAGGGCGGGGGGGGGGGGGGGGGGGGGGTTGGAACCGGATGAGCTTTAAGGAGGTCCCTTAACCATTTAGTGATTCTGTGATTCTGCTGGGTTTGTTTAGTCATGAAGGGCTGATTCTGGTTCAGCAGCATGGCGGGGCAGGGGGCTCTGTGCCCCACATCAGAGGGGTTCCCCCAGCGGGCAGGGAAGACCTCGGCTGCTCCAGCTGGGACAGGCGTTGGCACCGGTGTGCAAAGTAAACGGATGGGGGGGATTAAAGAACGGTCCTCTTCTCCCCTCTCTGAGCCTCCTTTAAATCTTAGCTATTCCTTTTAATAATCACCGGGAAATTACTCGTCAGGAGTGTGGTTCCTGGGGTTATATTACCCCTTTAATCTCTCTGACTGCGGTGCAGAATTTTAAAGGGGTTCCAGAAAGAACAAGCATGAGACAGATTTTGCTGATGGACAGAGGGAATTTCAGTGGAGCTGATTACAGCCCAGGAAAAAAAAATTTGGATTTCTATAAATTAAAACGAAATCTCCACTGTTATCCCTTACATCAGTGAAAATTACAGGTCAAATGGCTTTTGAAAGACTTTATCAGTACTTTCTCTTTTCCGCCTTTCCCAGAGCTGTGGCCGGGTTCAGGCAGGTGACCACTTTCAATCTAGTCGGTCATTTTTTCTATTTCTCCTGCACACGCTGCTGAGATTTACAAATTCAGCTCCTTTTCAGCCACCCTGCCATGACTGTGTTTGGTTTTGCTCATGGTGAGGTTTACAAACCTGAGCAGTTGATGTACATACGTTAAACTGGGGTCGGCGCTGCCTTGGTTCTGTCCTCAAACCCTCCGCAGTCAGCATAGCCCATAAAAAGGGGACTGACCACTCCACTGCCCCGTGTCCCAGTGAAGAAAAGCCAAAACCACTTTACCAGGGATGCCCTGGGGGTGCGTTCAGTGCCCGCAGCCCACAGGTGACAAACCAGGACCCACTGTCCCACTCCTTGGAGCAGGCAGCCAACACCACCCGTCTCCAGAGCTGCTTTCCAGCCCCAGGCCCCAGCCTTTTCCTCAAACCAGGGGGAGTTTGCAGCCTTGCCGTCTGCTCTCCTCCTCTCCGGGATCTAACGTTCCTGCTAAAAATCGGAACTCCCAGCAGACTTTGGGAAGTAGCTAATGAACTGCGTAGCTGACATCTGTAACTGCTGGTCAGTGGTAAGAGTCTCCCTAGCCGCACAATTAAAAGTTGGAGCATTTATTCCAATAACAAGGAAAGTTACTGCCGTTGATACAAACCAACCCAAATTCTAGAGGGTAGCTCTGTAGACAGAATCCAGGAAGATCGCATCTGCCCATGTACTCATATAGCACCTACTTCTAATTAACAGGTTTTAGCCTTACCCATTTCCTTTCGCTATATGGCAAGCCTGTTTCACGGATCAGAGACTGAGATGCTGACTTTGTTAAGATAAACATTTACAAGGCCTCCAGTAACATGGGATTCCAACTCTCGGTGAAGAAGCGTGGGTCCTGACAGCCTGATTTCTGAAATAAATAGATCCTGGGCTCCTCAACCAGCCGGGGGCTCTTGCAAATCCTGTGCCACGTAAGGAAGCTGAGGCAGGTGAGGTTCCTGGTGGCCCGCGTGGCGGTGGTGCGCCACAGCCGTTTGGACATCTTGCCTACGCGGCCCAGGGATGCTGAATGGCTGCATCTGACTCACGCTGCCTGGAGAATGAGTTCATCTATCTGGGGCTGGAGAAATCTGCATTTATGTTTTGTATGCTCTATAAATTCAGTGTCATAATAAAAAGGGTCTAAATCTTTACTGAATAATTCATTTTCGTGCATAGGGAAGAAATAATGACCTATATTATATTCCATCTATCATTTAGTAAGTTCTCGAGATTGATCGGCCAGTGGGTTTCGGAAATCCCCGGTGACTAACAGCGCGTTGCGGACTGGCCTGTCTGCTGCCCAGATGTGGCTTCACCTGACAAACGTTATTTAGACAGCATTATGGAGGGGCGATACACCGGGGAGCTGCCAGGAAATCAAAGATCATTTAAAATGCAGAATATGTCATTGTAAACCATTGGTCTTCTTGATGTATCTCCGCCTTTGGCGTTACCCCCCGTGCCTGCCGCAATCTACAGAAAGGCACTGGGAGATAAGCTTTGCCAGTGCTGCCCCGGAGAAGATACGGCTCAGAGGAAGGACGTGACGTCTCTGGGCGCCGTGGTTTCAGACCAGTCGGGGGGGTCAGGGAGGGTTGGCCAGATACAGGCCACATCTCCAAAGAGCTGGGAGAAGGTTTTCTACCCATCCCCGGCATTCGTAACAGAGGACAGGTTTCCAAGCGCACAGCACCCAGCAGCTTTGTTGTGATAGTTGTGGGCAAAATTTCAACAGAGTGAAGACCTCATGGGTTAGATATTTTTTATTTTGTTTTATTTTAGGCTGTCCATCCTTTAATACCCACCTGCATGTCCTAGCGGTGAGCTCTACGCGCTGCCCGGCCGCGGGGTCTGCAGGGACCCAACACCAGGCTCTGCCCCTTCCCCAGCACCCTGCCAGGGACAAACCAGCAAAAACCACTCGAGTTTGGCTGTGCATACAGGAGATATTTAAATACACGGCAGCCAGTCCCTGAACTGAAAGAGGTTATCCGGGAACCAGTAATTTTATGGGAGCAATACCAACTCACACCGACTGCAAAGGTGCCTCTAGGCTTTTTGGGTAGACACTAAAGTTTTTCCCGGTGGAAGTTCCTGATCTGCATCGAGCTATTGTAGCATCTTGCTAATGAAGACATTACACTGACCTTATGAAAAACATTGGTATTTTCATCCTAATTGAGAAAACAGCATTTTTCAACTGTTTCAAAAGAAGAATAAACCCCAAATATTATCAGGCCCATCTTATAGATGATAAGGGAGGGGGGGAAGCTCTGTGAAGAAAGATTTCAAAGCCTGCTTTGTTTTCATCAGCTTTGAAATCAACAGACAGCCCTGAGAATTTTGTTTTTCAGAACTACAGTGTTTAATTCTATTTACTACTTCCAGGCAATTCTATATATATACCCTGAAAAACCCAACCAGATCACTCTAAACAAATCCTCCTGCTTTTTTCAGATGTGTCATTTCTCCTGCGGGTAGGATCGCAGGATACAGATCAATTAAGTTAAAAACAAAAACCAAACGAGGAGGAGGGGCAGGGGAAGAAAAGGTTTTGTTTTGTCCCTGTGCGGCGCTCCCTGCTTGATCTGGCGCAGGCGACCGTCTCGCAGACATCGTTACTTCATCTTAAGGAAGGGTTTAGTGCGGCCTTTTTCAAGGACCTTTCCTTAACTACACCAGTTGAGAGCAGCTGGAATTTCAGCCACCCATTTCTGTGCTTAGGAATATCTAAGCACCCTGAGTTACCCCGGCGTCGCCTCTCCCCGTGGCACAGCGTGGCAGCGGGTCCCAGCAGCCTCGCGCTGGCTTTGCCCCACCGTGTGTGGCCGTGCTGGGGACAGTGGCCAGGAGCAGCAGGACAACCCTGTGCTGTGCCCATGGCCCCGGTCCAGGAAAGCAGCCAAGACCCTGTGCAATGCCACCGCCGCCTGCCGGTCTTGCACTCCGGGGCGTCGCACTTTTTGGGGCACAGATATTCGTGCCCAGGGTTATGCCAGGAATCCCATTTCCTTCCCTCTCCCCAAATGAGGCTGTCTACCTTATTTTTCTATCTGATGAATTGTTACCAAAGGCCTTTAAGATCCTCTGATAAACTGTTCCTGAAGTCCAAACTAATATTATTAACTATGAATCTTCTCCTATAAATAATTCCCAGAAGCAGATCAATGCTACAACTGAGTCAATGGATTCACTGGAATCATTTCTTCCTGTTACTCCTGGATTTTTTTTTCCCTGTCGCCGCTAATCAATTATGATGATAAAACTACCCTGGAACACCCCCAAAATAAAGATAAACAGTGTGTATTATCAGAGGCTGGGGATGTGCGCAGCATTGAAGATGCGTTACCTTCTCTGTGGCACATTTGTTTTCCCCTACAGACAGTTAAGGGAAAAAAAAAAAGGAGGCAGAGTAAATGAATGGTCTGGATGTAACACAGCATTAATTCCCTGACCTTCTGCATTGAGCGACTAAGAATCTCAATCTCAATTATTCCTTTCATGATGGAATCTAAAATAGACACAGCAAGTCCTCACATTCTTGCTCAAAACCAGGAGAGGTGGAATGAGATGAGCCAGCCCGATCAGTTGGTACTGAAACCACATTCATTATCAGTTCCATGTCATTCAAAAAAATTGACTGCAGGAGAAAGCAAGAGCACCCAAGGAGAATTACTGCAAAACGTGCACTGGCAGTATCTGTATAAATACAGACACACAGTTATATATGCACATGCACTTAAAATTCACAAGTCTGAAGCTGAATCAGGGGTAGGCAAAACAAGTCACTCCCTAGAGGGCATCATCGCTATAAATTTCCAACAAGCAGATCAAAATGATGAAAATACCCTGAAAGGTGGATAAGCAAAGCGACTCTCTGTAGATGGTGGGGATCCTCGCAATTATGCGCGTTCGCCCCCTCTGACAGGGATGATCTGAGGGACCCCATTACAAGATCTGGACACACCATGCGACCAGGCGAGGCCCAGGGGTGGGAGACCCTATGTGATGAGGCTGGCCTGAGGAGAAGGTAAAGGGAACCATTGATTCTGCTGGGCTCTGCAGCTCATCTGTTGCACGGCTGTTTCCCAAAGCGTCTGCGTTCAGTGGCTGATCTCGTGGTGAGAACATTTGCCTGGCTGTCGTGAGCGTGGGGAGGGCACATCCCACCACATCGCCTCGCCCCGAGGAGAGGCACCGCGGTGGCCACTACTCTCCGTCTGGAGTATTTTGTCCCTTTAGCCGTCAGCCAAACTCTCCTCTGGCCAATGGTCCCATTTTGAAGTTTTGTCATTCCTGCACCTCTGGCACACAGGAGATGGCAAAAGCACCGATTTCTGGTGTTTCCCCGCTGACTTTAGAGAGTTAACCAGTTTATTTACTTCTCTCCAATTAATCAAATCATTCTTATTGCTGATACAGCAAATCCCATGACCATTAAGTTCACATCAAAGGAGACATCAGCGAGAAAGTTTCCGTGAAGCTTTAGACTATCTCAGCACAGATCTTCAATGAGCACAAAATTCTCATAGTCGCACTAGCCATGTACAGTGGCTAAAGACCAACCACTCGCACAGGCACCTTTGAAGGTGCAGGCAGGAGCCTCGCGCACTGAACGCGGGGGCTATTAACAGGCTCCTTGGTGTCCCCTCCTATCCTGGATTTCCCTTTAATGCAACTCACTGTTTTTCCAGCAGCAGAGGTGACTTGGGCTCCCAAGTTTGCTGTTGTGGCCAGGCCCCGGCATAGCATGTGGGAAGGCTGCAACAAGCCCGGGAGACAAGAAGTCGTACATAGCCTCTGGCCATATCTTAAATTCCAGCATTGTACATCAGGAAGAAATGTGCCTGGTAAATGTAGCCGTAACTGCATTAAAACACCATAATTTAATTCTAACCACATCATTACGGAGGCACAGATCAGATAAGCACGCAGAGCTCAGGAGAGACGAAGCCACGGCGTCACTGAGCTGGTGGGGGCCGTGCCCTGCCGACACCCGGCCCGACCCTGAGCTGCCGCACCCGCCAGATGTTCGGGTTTCACAGGTTTCGGGCTCGGAGAGCACCACGCTTCCTCCTGGTGGGATGTCGCACGCGTTTCAACTGCAGACCCACCTCTGCAGACGGCATCCTCCGCGCCCTCCCTCCGCCCCGACCTGCCGCCCGCTGAAACAGCTGCACCCAGAGCGGGCAGATCCCCGCACCCCTCACCTGGGAGGGCGTTTTAGTCCTTCACAAATCACACGCAGTCCTGCTCACACCTGAGAGGCTTCATCAGCGCATTCATGCCGGCGGTGGATGATGGCAGCACTCGCTGAGCAGGGGCAGCGCTGGCAGCCCATCGCTGAGCTGCTGCCCCGACACCCCTCCGCTCTCCAGCCCTTCACCGCTGCCCAGGGATCTCCAGCACCCCAGCCCGGAGCCCAGAGAGGGGATGCGAGTGAGGAGTCGTCGCTGGGCCCCCACGGCGGCCTCCTGTGGACTCGTCCATCCACACATGCTGCCGCCGGAGTGCCATCCTCCCTCAGGACATCAGTGCCTTGGCCAAAATCACGCCAGACCGCCACGCCTGGCCATGGACCGAAAAACAACCTTTGAGTTATTACTGAGAAATGTCCTCATTCCAGGGAGCATTGTTTTCCCATATTTAAGAAATTCCTCCTCTTTAAGCATCTTCTCCCCTTAGATTTAAACCACTGATGCGCCGACTGCCAAGGCCCTGGATTCCTGGTCTGACTTTTGGGCAGCCATGAGATTAACTCTTCTGTTCCAAATCATCTTAAGCAGAGGTTAATGCTGAACGTGTGCTTGTGCCTTTGCTGAATCAGGGCTTTGCCGACTCCCTGCTTTATTTATTTGGCTTTCTGTGATTGCTGAGCCAAGGTGGCGAGGATCCTACCTTGAACCTCCCCTGGGACTTCTTGTGATAAAAAGCAAAGGCTGCAAATACTGCGGAGTCTCTGCTGCATTAGGAGAGTAGTTTCATGAAGATTCATGTCTTTCATATTGTTCTATGAAATTAAAGGGCAGAGGAAAATCACTTTTGAGGAAGTGAAGATCTACCGCAGCAATTTAGATGTAAACATAATTAAACAACTGGTCCTGACATACTTGACCCTTCTTGGCCAAAGTTCAACTGGAATTTTCATCGATGTTAAGATCAAGCTATGCAAATAATTTGAGCGGGCTTTGTCAGGAAAGTAAGATCCAAAAGAGATTTGGGGTGACAAGATATAAAATAATGCTCTTCTCCAGCCTTTTGAGCCAGATTCAGACCTTTGGGTCCTTCATTTCTCTTCCTGCATCATCCACCAGCCACATGGCGGCTTAATATTCACACTATAACATGTATAAAAGCCTGTGCAAGCCATGGCTGACAACACTGCAAACCTGGTTTTCAGAATCCAGATACCAAATCAAGAAATGCTGCATCACTTGTGGAGCACTACCCTGTGACAAAGTCACTCTGCCCCTTCATACTTATTCCAATTACTTTGATGGGTGAACCTCATACTGAAAGCTCCCGGCTGGTCGGGCATCGTCTCTCTCCCCTCTAACTTAATGCCAGATGAGGTATGGTGTGGCCTCCCGGAGGTGGCCACAGCCAGGTTCGACTGGCATAGATGCCTGCCGTGTGTTCTGGCTGAATGCGACAGCGCTGAGATGGTGTCCCTCCGTCCCGCCCGGAGCCGTATGCCTTATGGCGTGATGGGGTGCGGAGCCCGGAGCTGGGGCCAGCTGGGACCCTGGGTACCGCACGCCAGGAGAGGGAGATTTTTAAAACTTGTCTCAAATCACTCCGGCTACAACTGTGGGAGATGAGCTGAGAGCTCGCAGTGTTGGATTGGAAACGCTACATCCCCACGCCTCAAAAAAACAAACCAGTACAAAATCCACTCTGCCCAGTTCAAGTTAGTTCAAAGCACTGCGTACGCGTGACTGTGTCTCGGCAGCCGGTGTGCCGGATTGGGTGCAACCTTTTTCTTCCACAGCCTGGGCACAATTAGCGCACACCCTAACTAGTTCCACCGAAACAGGGCTGTGCACTTATCCCTGGTGCCGATCCCGTCCCTCCTGCCCAGCAGCACGTGGACCCCGCGCCAGGAGCTGGAAAACCAGCGTCAGGCCGGGTCCGCGCAGTTCCACTTGCTGAAGCAAAAGCGATTCAAACCCGGGGCAGCCCTGGGATTTCCTGTGCAAGTTTTTCTGAATTAGTTTAAACCCGGCTGGTACAGGGCCAGTTGTCCGTTTAACTAACCGAAATAAGAACTGGGGATTTAACACTTGGGTCTGGTAAATTGTTTTTGAACAGGTGCAACTACAAATGTGCAATTTGTAAGTGTAAATACGCTTATGAACCGGTTATAGCTAAAGAAAATCAAGCTGCTCTTAAGCCGAGTTGGGAGCATCGAGCTTTGGCGGTGATATTCAGAGCTTTCCCAAGTCCATGGGTGTGGAGTGGTTTTCTAAAATTGCTGGGGCTTTTTCTTTTCTTTTTGTTTAAAGTAAATGTACAGTCTTTGAAGCTCCAAGGGAAGAACTTGAAAAATGTGACCTTTAGAGCTTTGATACTAGATGACAAATAAAAAGAATCCAAAGGACAATCCCTTTAAAAATACATGTGGCTATTACTTAGCGAGCAGAGGAAGGAAACAAGCACGACGTGCTTTGCTTGGAGGCTGAGATTGGCGGCAGCCTCTTATGTTATCCTTAAAATATTGCTGGGATAACATGGAACTGGCCAATGTCTGCTGTATGCGATGTTGCCTGCCCATGTGGCAGGACCAGGTGCTGGCGGGTTGGGGCTCTCTGGGCTGGGCTACCAGCCGGGCACAGACTCGAGGTGACGGCGTTTCCAGCAGAGCTGCTACGAAGTTGCCTGAGGAGGCTGAGGCCAAACGCACGGCAGCAGTCCAGAGGGTGGCACTGAGAGCGTTTCAGCCTCACCTTTCCCAATCAAAATCTCCGCATCATTTGGGAACCACGCCTGGAGCCCCACCAGCATCCTCAGCAGCTGCTCTTTACGCTATTTCTTATCAGGACGCTCTTTCAAGGAAAACTTGGAAAATTTGGGCAATACCAGTGTCTCCTGGACTTGTTCTTCCTGACTGAGGCTGTTTTGGAGTAATACATCATTAAAGCTCTGTCACTCTCATGATGTATTGGTGTAATGCATCATCAGAGCAGCATTGCTCCATGATGCATTACTCGTCACAAAACGTTAGCCTCTCACCACCCCAACATCCACCAGCAGGAACGTGTTCAGGACAGCCAGTACATTTTAATTTATTATTTTCAAAAACTTTTGGAAATTTGCACTGTTTATTTTGAAACTCGGTTTTATTTCCTTTCGGGTACCCGGCTGGGACCAGAGGCACCTTCTTCAGGTCTCTGGAGAACAGCTGCCATTCCTGGAGAACACCCTGCAGCCTTTACCATACCACGATCCTGGGCTCTAGAGGCTGAAGACCTCAATTCTGTGTCAGGTGCTGCCTTTTAACGTTTCATCTCTTTTAAGTCTTTTCTTTTTTAAAAACACATGGAAGTTTTAAAAACTTTTTACAGTTACTCCTTCCTCCCCTTTTCGCTCACCTCTCTGTATTGCTGCAGTTTACCACAGATATAACACAGATGGTTTGAATCAATACGGGGACAATATTTAGCTGTTCCGTATCAACAACAACAAAAAAAAATAAAATTAAAACCAACACAAACTTAGCCGAGAAAGTAATAAGAAGGCAAACTCAATTACTGTTTCATCTGGCATTATTGTAGCTTTGCTGCTCTTTGTCAGGGACTTCTTCCTGGCAAAATTGGAGAGATTATCTTGTCTGGATGTTATGAAGTAGCTAATCCCTTCTGCAAGTGGAGGAGAGCCAAATGCTTCACATTGGGCCAGGAGAAGTGTAAATACAGCGACAAAGTGCTGCCATGGCTCCCTGGCTGACCCTGCCCTCGCCTCCAAAGGCAGCCTTTTGCCGGGGCTTTGCACCCTCCGCATCTTCGCAAGGTACCAAGATTTCTCCAAGATAACCCGAAAGATTTCCCCTTTCCCCGCGGCCCCGGCACAGCCCTGCATGGCGAGCCCCAGCCGCACTCCCCCGCGGCAGACAAACCCCAAGCAGGGCCGGCAGGTCAGAGCGCACGGCTCTGGTCACGCCAACAGGTCACCGCTTTTACAAGAGCACCATTAAGACAGCAAATGGCACCGCAACATGGAGAGGGGCCGGAGCTGGCAGGAAGTGAGGAAGAGCTCGCCCAGCCCCGAAAAGGCAACTTGGAGCGTGGGGTGGGGGCTCCTCCTGTGTCCCCTTGTCGATAACCACAGCGCAAATGGCTTCAGCAGGCGTGGGCCAGTGCGGAGAGGGACGGCGAGGTGTTGGGGGACTGGGAGCCCTGGGCACGGACGGGCAAGTAAACCCCCTTGGAGCCATCTGATTCGGTGCTCTGTCTCCTCTGCTGCTTGTGGGGAACAGGAGGCAAAAGGTATTTTTAGAAAAGAGAAAGGCCGCTGTTTAATGTCACTGTGCTAAATGAGTTAGCTCGGTTCCAGCTCTGCCAGCGGCAGACATCCCCGCCGGGCAGCGAGCGCGGCTGCTGCGAGCGAACTGCTGGTGGGAGGCAGGGACTCCCCTCCGCAGGCACCCGATTGTCACTGGGGCCGGGGCAGCACCACTCTCCAGGCACGTCTTCCCCGTGAAGAACTGGGGTTTGACCCTGCTGCCATGGGAAGGGAGCAGAAGCCCTGCCGTTCCTGCGCCACGCTGCTGCCGATGGAGCGGAGCCGTCCGTGCCAGGGGAGCGCTGCCGCCTTCCCCGCGGCATGGCCCTCAGCACGGCCTGGACCATGCACTGCGACTGGCCTGTCCCCAGCGCTGCCATCGGTCCACGCGAGGAAGACAGCAGGAGAGGAAAGGCGAGGTGTGCCTCATGAGCTCGGCTATCGTGCAGCTGCCTCACTCCTCATCAAGCAGAGGCGAGGACGAGGATGTCCCTGCCTTCCTCCATCCAACCAGCCACAAGACACCCTGCAGCAGGGCATGGAGCAGAGACCTCGGAAAGCAACATCGGGGAAAAAACCTACGCTGTACTCACTAGATTTTATATGGCATATTTAAAAAAACTCCAGGGCCATTCTTTCCAGCAAAGACAAAGTCTTATTTTCATGGAAGAATGGCTATATTTTTGTCACTTCATATCATGTGTAACCAGGGTAAGGTTGCCTTAAACAGAAATTCATAAAGGTCTAATCTTTAATCACACTGTACATTAACCCAGAGCAACATATTTATGTAAACAGCACTGACACAACTAACACCTCTGGGCTCAGCGAGAGATCTCTATTGCAGCCCTCAGAACAAGAAAATCGCGAGCCCTCATACATCACATCCCCGGGATGAAGCCCACTTGCCCTCCCTCTTCCATAACGATAACGCAGAGACAAAACAATCTCTCACCTGCCCATCCACCCCCGCTCCCCTCCCAAACCCAGGAGCTCAGGTAAAACCCATTTGCAAAGCTGGGGAAATGCAAAAGCTCGCTCAGCTGGAAAAACTGACCAGCCGCTCGGCACAGTATGTAGGGATGTGTCTGTGCATATACACACGTATATATTTAATGATAATTACTTCTTTTCAGCAGCAAGCAATGCGCCTGTTACAACCAAAAATGATTTTGCTATTTCGACGTCGGGAAATCTGCAAGTCAAAGGTGAGGGAACGACTGCACAGAGCAGCCAATATTAAAAAATCACAATCTGGCAGCCAGCAGCAGCCCGCGATTTCTGGGAGAGCTGGATTGCCAATCATTTTTATACCTCTGCGCTTTAAATAGCAATAATGTGTTGAATGTGAAATTGCCTGTGCTGATGTGGTTTGCTTCACGCTATTAAAATACAAGCGTTGGGACACATATTACACATTTGTGGTTCTTCAGAGACATTGTTGGGGGGGAAAATATAAACTCCAGTAGAAATTTGGGGGAGGGGGGACCCAGGAGGTAAAGGGGGAGGGAGAAGTGGACAGCCAGGTCTCTGCAAGATCACAAGTATACAAAAGGAAAGAGGGAGAACACTGTTTAGCTCATCTGGATGTGCCCAGGAAACAGCCAATTATTTCAAAGTCATCGGAGTACATTAAATGACGGAGATTGTTTCCTATAATGTTTATTCCCCTATTCAATTTCCATTTGTTTTGCTCTCGTTTGGCTCATCCCAGACCAACACTTGGCCCAAGACCTGAGCCCCATTCTGGAGCTAGGCTGCTGCTGTGCTCTCCTACAGTATTTTTCCCTTTCCAGGGACAAAAGCACCAGGAAAGGTGCCTGCTCTCATGGCACCCGTGCAGCAGAGGCAGAGCAGTTAAGTGATTTGCCCGAGAGACAGGGAGCACAACCATGGAGGAGGTGAGGGCAGAAACCAGCTCCAGCGCTTGCTTTGGGGAAGATACCCGGTTCTGCCAGCAAGCCAAGCAGCGGCCGGTGCTACGTGCTGGCTGGGGTTAACCCCCCGAGGAGCCTCCGAAGCAGCATCCCCCCCTGCAGAGGCTGCGGCAGCTCCGTCCGCTTACAGGGAATTCCAGCTGGGTCCGTGCGAGCGCAGCCATCCTGCCACGCAGGCATCTGCTCCACGGGAGCCGGTTAGCTGGATCAAGAGCAAAAGCGAAGATAGGATGAAGCACTGGATCCCACACAGGTAACCTGGCTCCCAGCTGAATTTGGGAGTTGTCCTGCCTATGCCCGACCCAGTGTCAGAGAAAGGGCAAAGGCTCCTGCAGGGCGTTGGGCACTTGGTTAAACTGCCCTCTCAGCATTTGGGTGACCACCCAAATCCCACCCTCAAATCATAAAACCACTACCGTTACACACCTTCCTATGAGCAGCCGATCAGTTTTGCCAGGACTTTCCGAGACCGACAGTAACGCTCCGGCAGCTTTGCCTGGGCAAGGACACGGGGTGCTGGATCCTCACCAAACACACTGCTTCGCATCTTCCCAGGAGCGTTTTTCCTCCCGAATCAGGTAGTCGTTATGCACTCTGACAGCCACATAACTCTTTTTTGGCCAAATAAATTGCTTAATCTGTGATTTTACAGCCTTACTTAGATACAACTATCCACATATAATGCGTATCTGTACAAAAAATACACAAGCCATCTCCGCATAAACAGCTATACTCCTGAAAGAGGAAAAAACTATGATGTATGCACAGTGTTATTTCCATCCATCTAAGAAGTTATTGCATGATTCATTAATCTCCACCCTCTCCCAACACCCCCCTTCTCTGTCAACAGATAAAGAGCCATTTCCCAGTCGCACCTTCCAGGTGCCAAACTCCTGCAAAGCCTTTCAAGAACTGGGCATTCCTCGCTCAGATGTATAAAGACCATGGGTTGAGGGTAAATAAAATAAACAAAGAAACATGTGCTTTAATATTCTCAGGATTACTTTCGCTAGAGCGTCACCTGGCGCGCTGGGGCAGGCCGGGAGCTGTGCGGAGGAGCAGCGGGATGGGGGTCCTGCCCTCGGGAGCACGGCGGAGCAGGATGTGGAGAACAAGGATGAACGTTTTACAGACAGGGAACAAAGCAGAGAGATTTAAGGTCCTGTCATACTCGAGAGTTTTATTAGTCCATCTGCAGCAGATATAGGAGTGATTTTTTTTACGAATATTTTTTAAGAGAATAGGCATACCGGTAAAGTCCTAGTAATAAAAAGTGCCAGAATGGAATAAAAACTGAAGTATCTCTGTTCATCATACTCATGGACCCCGTGCTCTTTAAACAAGGTCACACGAAACCAGCGCTTGAACCCGTATTTCTCCAGCACCTTCCCTGCCTCTGCTGAGCGGCACCGGCCCCGGCCCCACGAAGCCCCTCTCCTCCCACCCGCTCCCTTTGCTGCAGTTTGGCACCGGTGGCGACTTCACCTTGGGCAGCCACATCCTCCATCCGTCCCGCAGTACCTCGCTGCCCGCTCGGGAGGAGCCGCCGCAGGGACAGACCCCGCACCTGGCCAGCGAGAGAGCACAACGGAATCAAAATAAAAGGGCTGCGAAAATTAACTTTAAAATGTTAAATGAGAAGAACAAAGACTTTATGCGCGAGCTGGAAGAGAAAAAAGCCCGGCGTTCAGGTGCAAAGGTGGTGTGTTTACAGTGGTTGCAACGCAGAAGAGATGGCGAGTGAGATATTGATTTGATAAGCAGATGAGCTGAAACTCTGAACGCATTGGAGATGCTGATAGGGAAAAAAGAGGTAGATGGAGAGACAGGGGAATGCAAGAGAAACAGCTGTGTACACTGAGATGCATGAGATGTTATGGAAAATAGAAGGTCATCATGATCCATGAAATTCTCCAAAGAAATAGGGAGAAGTAGAGATTGCAGGGAGACAGCAGATGTTTTCATGCCAAGACAATGATGGAACCGTAATTACAGCGAGATAGAGCATCCTGCATAGTCACAGCAACAAAGAAACAAAACAAAACCCCAAACAGACACGTTTGATTGGCAACTGGAAAAGGCTACAAAAAAGTAATAAGCATTTAGCCCTTCTATTACGCAGGAGTCAGACAAGTGGAAGGAAGAGGGCACCTCTTCAGTGCAGAGCAGGAACACTGCCCAGAAGGTCAAGCTGTTAACAAAAAGCCAGGTATTTATATGGATCTCGCACACGATGGAGCTGGGGACTCAGAAGTAGGTTTTTCTCCCCATTTTCAATAAGGGGGGGGGTCAGGCACATAAGGCCTGAGGCTGGGGTGTTCAACAGACAACGGGGCAGGTGTTTCCTCACCCATCCCATGTGTCTTGCTCAAGGGCAAACCCCGAGCGAGCAGCAGAGCCAGGCTCAGGCTGTGGCTGCCGGCTCCCTGCGCTCCTCAGGGTGGTCTCGTCCCACCTCAGGCACCACCGGGACCACCTGGTCCCAGGGGTCCAGGGGAGGACAAGCATCGGAATCTGGGGTCAGGCCTCGTGTGTGTGACTGCGCATCTGTCCTTGCAAACTGCCAGCCCTGCGGTGTCGTGACAGCCCTGCAAGTGGCAGAACAGCACTAAGACACCAAGGGGACTGTCCCCTGCGAGACCCAGAGGAGCCAAAGCTCTTCAGCCGGGGGACCCCTGGGCATGGCCAGCAGGTACTGTCAGACCCCATGCCAGAGGCTTCAAAAGCATCACCGGGAGCACAACAGCCCAGGCATCGACTTCACATTAAGCAAAGGCAACTAAGGGAGGAAAATCAGAAACTCACGGGGAGCGGAGCAGCACAGAGTACTGCAGGAGGTAAAAAGAGCCCCCAGACACGTGTGTCTGCGTGACCATCACCACAGGCTCCCAGCTTCCAACTCGGATCTGCGCAAGGGCCAGGCTTCTTATTTTTCAGGAGAGTTTATCCTCCCGTTTGCCACTCCGTGCCTGTTAACACCAAGCTCACGAGGTCTGTCCGAGCAGAGCACACGGCGCCCGACGCCTTCAGGAGGAGGAAGAGAAGGAAACAGAGAGGGCCCTGGGACCGCGCTATTTTTAGCAGGTGCCAAGATACACTTCCAAATACAAAAGTGACCACTGTTACAGTAAATATGCAACAGGCATTTCAAACCCCGGGCTGAGGCAGCAGCCGGGACAAACCAGCACGGCACTGCTGACTTCATTTGCTCCACATGACTTTATATCAGCAGCGTCTGAGCCCTCGGTCGTATGCCGGGTCTGTACGGACTCACCTGGGGCAGCACCAGCACCTCCGCTCGACGCGCAGGCAGCGATGGTGGCCGGTGGCCCCCGGGGGTCCCGCCTGGCGCACGGTGCTGCTCCCCGCGCACGGGGCTCCCCCAGAAAACCGGGAGAGGCAGAATTTGGCCCCCGTGAGCCCTCACTTCCTTCTCCCTCCGTGGTGAGAACAGGCTTGAAGTATTTTTGTCAGGTCTTAAAACACAAAGTAAGATTACAGTTGTGATATATGACATCCTTCGCCTACCCAAAGGCTCCTGAAAGTGCTGGGTTTGTCCATGTCGGAGTAACGATGTAGGGTCAGGTTGTGATCTATCTCTAAAATACAAACGGGCTTGGAAATATGAAAATAAGGTTTGAATTTATTGCTAGTTAAACAAAATAAAAACACCTTCACGCACTGCATTTGCAGCATCTCAATGGGAACATTTTTTCCTGGCTCATTCGTACTTGTCAGGCTCTCACCCCTTTCTAAAAAGCACCCCGGACTGTGGTTTTCAGTACCCACAGCTACAAGTCCATTTTTCAGTGCAAGCACAACGAGCTCGCTTCGTTTTTGGCTAGGGGGGAAAAAAGCTGATCTGAGTTAAAAAAAACCTGTCTTGCTTCTGTGCACTGGGGTAGCTCTGTGCGGAAAGGCACGCCACAATCACAGGAAAAAAAACCCAAGCAAATTAGGGGTCAGGCTCTGCAAGTGAAAAGTAACACTTTTTCTTTATCATCTCAAGTCCAGACACTGTGTAAGGACAAATCAGCACAAGCAGAGATACGATCTGGACCTGCGAGCAGAGAGGAACATCCAAAGCATGTAAATCAAGGTCCTATAGACGCATCTTATGGCTCAAGATTATACATCTTCCTTCAAGGACTGAGAGCCCGAATAGCTACGCTTCTCCTGCACTATTCAAGCAGAAATAACTCCTGCTGGTGTGCTGCCGGCAGCGCGATGCTCGGCTGATGCTCGAGTGCCATCTGCTGCTGCCCCATCGCTCCCAGCACCGCGAGGCCGGGACGGGCACCGAGAGACACGTTTCGCTCACTCCGGCTTCGCCCAGCAGCTGACAGGTCCCTCTTTTCATGCTTGATATTGGCACCAAATGCTGGTGGTCTCCTGGGGGAGGAATGGGACTAGGGGGGGGTGAAGGGGACAGGGCAGGTACAAAAAAAACCTAACGCCAAACCAACTTTTCTCCGGTATGGCTCTTTCCTCGCTCATTTGTGGTTGTTTTTCTGGCCTCAGCAAGTATCTGGGGGCAGGACGGGTCCCCCACAGCACTTCATGCTGCCGTTCCTCGCCGCATACCTGCGGATGACATGCTGGTTTGCGCCGCAGAAGCGCAGCCACGTTGCCTGCCCTGGTAGCAGAGAGGGTGCATTTTAACAGCCAGAAGAATCAGAGCTGCAGCCTTGACGAGGCAGCCAGACACGTCTTTCCTGCTCTGCCAAAACAACCCTGCTGGTGGAGAACAAGGGTCTCCTGAGGACGGGCGGGGTTCCCCCACGTACCCCCTGCACCGGGACAGGGAAGCTGAGGAGGAACGGGAGGCTGAGGGGGGTCTGGGGCCATGGGAAGCACCAGCAGAAACATCGGGCGAACGCAGGGCAGCTGAGGGACTCTGCTCACTGGCGGATGGTAGCCCCCCTGTCCCCAGCCATGGTTTCGCTCCACGTGGTGCCTTATGGCAGGACCAGGGGAGCAGCTCAGGGTCACCGGCAGAGGCTGAAAGTCAGCGGAGCTCTGGCCACCATCAGAGCCTGGGCTGTCCGGTGGGGACGATACGGCAGCGGTAAGCGAAGGAAGGGCAGCAGGCGGAGAGAAAACCTGCTCCTGGAGAGGAGCCATGCAGCCGGGCAGAGCCCAGGCGCAGCCGGTCCCAGCTCAGCCCAGCTCCTCGCCCCCTGCGTCTGCGGGGGCACCCGCAAGCACATGGGAAATGGGGCAAAGATCTGACGTGTTTCCTGACAGGATTTTGTCGTCTTCTCTGGGCACTAGCTTCCAGCAAGTGTCTAGATGTCTGCAGCAAACCTTAGGGCCAGCTGCTCCTGCAGAGCTTAGTAGGGGAACGTGATATAACCAAGAGATGCTTTGATGCTTTTGTTGCTATCTGCCGCTGCAAATGAAAGAGCATTTCTCGAGAGGGCCAGAAAAGGGGTTTAGGTGCGCTCAGAGAGAGACCCAGATGCTCGAGACCCAGACAGCACACGGGAGGGAAACCCAGATCCACAAATTACTTTGCAAGTGCTGTTTTCCAGAAATGAGGGCACCTCACTTGAAACAATATAAAACGTCTCATCAGCGTTTCTGAATCCCAGCTGAGGAGTTCAGGTACATAAAAAGAACATCACACATACAACACGCAGAGTTTTGAAGCTGGGACGTGAACTGCACGAAGCAGTGAGTCCCTTTTGTCCCATCTCCCAGGGGAAGGTTGGAACCTCAGTGCAGTCACGGCTACAGCACAACTCCTGCCCTCTCCTCCTGCTCTCCGCAAGGACGGAGAATACCCTCAGAAACATCCCACCGCGTTTTTAGGCACCAGAACACACACCTGGGGATCTGCAGCAGCCCTTCCGTGGTCTTGATTGGGCAAAAGGAGGAAACCTTCTGGCGCATGTTCAACTCGGCAAAGCACTCTAGGGCTAGAAAAGGTCCGGGCTGGGTGTCGGGGAGGAGGTACGGCACCCACCAGCTCCAAGTGAGGAGCTAAACAGACCTCAGGCTCTTCAGCCTGGAACAGAGGCAGGTGAGAGAAGTCTATAAACTCACAGGCAGTATAGACAAGGCAAAGCAAGGGCCATTACTCACCTTTCCGCAGTATCAGGATGATGGATTAGCCAAGGATGCTTCCAGGCAATTTAGAAAACAAACAGGAAGCACTTTTTTCTCCCACACATAATTAAGTTGCAGGACGTATTGCCACAGGATGTCGTGAAGGTCAGGAGGACAAATGGACTCAAAACGCCATTACACAAATTCACCAGAGGTAGTTTATATGTGTCTATTAAATGCACCACTGCGTGCAGCATTTGGCTCAGAATTCCCTGCGCTGCTCACGGCTGGAGACCGGGAGTGTGTCGGGGCACAACTGCTCTGTAGGGGATCCATCTTTTGTACCTTTTGGCCAAGTTACCCGGACTGCCAGAGCAGGTAGGGGCAAGGTGGACCTTCAGTCCGATCGCTGCGATGACCAGCCTCACATGGCAGAGCCCCATCTCCCGGCACTTCTGCCTTACAAGAACTGTTCACATTTTCCCTGGCAAAAAGCCTGAGCCCCGAGACTCTCCCCCAAGTGCCATCGTCCCCCCGTTGCTCAAGGCAGCCAGAATTTTTTCCTCCTGCTTGGCAGCATTGCTGGTTTTTCTTTTGAAGGGGGTGGGGAAGGAGGGGGGAGAGGAAGCGGAGGTGACTGAAACCAAAACAGAGCCCCTGAGGCAATAAACTAAATGCAAGACACATGTCCTCAAATTCTAGCTCAGCAGCCTCCCACAGGCAGGCTTCCTATCCTAGGGACAGCACCTGACACATTTGTGTGACACAGTAGAATGAAAACAAAAATAAAGTTTGCATTTTTTTTTTTTTTTTTTTTTTTTAGGAAAAACCTATTGCCAATGAAGTTTCCACGCTGGAAGGGCAGAGGCAGGTCCCCGGTGCCGCGAGTGGGCTGCATATGTGGCTGCGAGGGGTGAGGAGCTGCACCGCTCCTTGCGTCAGTGCTCCAAGTGCCAGTGTCAGACAGGGGCACCATTATTCTCCATCTGCTCCAAAAACACTCTCTTCGCTCCTCCCCCCCGCCCTCACTGAGGAGCCTTTCAGTCCATGTGCCCAAGGAAAACCAACTCCGGGCTTTGCCTAAGGACTGGCCCTAGGGGTCCAGCAGGAAGGTCTGCTGGCCCCAGGGACGAGCTGTGGGCAGGAGGACGAGGGGCAGGGAAGCCTCAGAGGAAGCCCCCCGCGTCCTAGGACAGAGCCGGAGCTCAGGGCTGCTCCGGGGGAACGCCGGAGCGCGGCTGGTGGGAAGCTCTCCATGCGGAAGTTATAAATTAGGCATCTCCAGAGACCTCATTCATTTTACCCTTAATAAAATTACCACTTTTCAAAGGGGAAAGCTCCTTTTGAATGGCTTCAGCCAAACTAACCCCATGGGACAGCTTAACTCAGATGGATGTACACTCGGCCCTGGGTTGGCAGCCAAGAGTCACACAGCCATGGGTGTTAGGGAGCGGCACGACCCCTTCGGAGCCCACCCCAGCCACGTTCCTGGGGTCTGGCGGGGCACAACTGCCACCACTGCATCGCAGAAAGGAAGATGGAAATACAACTCGCTTGTTTCAGCCTCCCCTGCTCCTTTTTTGACCTGTGCCTTTTCTCCTGCTCTTTTCCAAGCGGTCCATATTCATCCCCCCAACTCAGCAAGCTGTTCACTCTTGTCCGTAACATAAAAAAAAAACCAAACCAAAACACCCCCCTCACCATGCCCCTGGGGTCATACTGAAGCTGTTAATGCATCTCTACAGGCTGGGACTTTTGATTTTAAAGAAAGAAGCAACGCCTATTTGCTACTTGCCAACACCTCCTGATCTTGGTTAATCTCACCCTACAGCGTTCTACGTATTGCAGCTTAAAAAAACCCAGGCAGTCTGCAATACAAAGAGGGAACAGGATGTTTTTCCACATTGCAGAGCCAGAGGGGCACACAGCAGACACCAGGCGAGCTCTGAAGCCAGCAGCTTCTGCAGATTCCTGATGACACAGCCCTCAACACAAGGGAAAACACCAGCAGTAACAGGGTTAAACTCTGCCATGAACAATAAGAAGTACCAGAGGAGTTAAACTCCGCCATGAACAGTAAGAAGTACCACATTCATCCCGTGGCTGCAGACTAAGTTGTCCAGGGCTACTCTAAGCTCCGAAGGAAAAAGCCCCACCATTTCCAAACTAACCTGCATTTTTTTTTCATTCTGATGACTGTGGACCGTACCTTGGAAAGCTCTGTGGGATATGGGAACAGCTGACAGAGACCCATTTGCTTCCAAACTTCAGAATGCAGCACCTGCATTCCTTGGGATGGTGCTACCACCTCGGGGCTGTCACTCTGAATTATAGTCTTCCTCTTCTACTTTGACAGTTGGTAAGCAAGCCTCCTGAATCCCGGCCACCCTGCTCCCACGGCCCACAGGGATGACAAACAGCCCCATTTCACCTGTTCAGCAAGACTCCGCCCGGGGACCAGCTTCAGAGAGGAAAAAGTCTGTAGGCAGTGAGTCAGAAGAGCACTGGTGTGAGGCGGAGAAGAGCTAAGACCACGCTGGTGAGGGACTACCACCTTGCCCCAAGGGGGAGCTGAGTTATCCACCTCACATGGAGCTGCACCATCTCTGGCAGCTGCTCACCACAGCAGAGCCCCAGCCCAGCACCTTCCACCCTTTTGTTATTTCATGCTCCATGTTCTGGCAAGGTTGCAGCTGGAGAAAGCAGC